>NC_054826.1:41910018-42579018 GCF_018345385.1 Vulpes lagopus
TTGTAGCTTTTGAGACTAGCATCTGACTACTGCAAATTAGAAATAAAATAACAATATCAATTGGAATTGATCTACCTTCTAATATTTATTTTAGGTATTTTAAAACTGCACAAAAGTTCTCTCTTTTTTAAAAATGGATTTATTTATTTGAGAGAATGAGAATGTGCATGAATGAGCAAGGATGGGGCAGAGGGAGAGAATTTCAAGCAGACTCCCCACTGAGCGGGGAGCTTGACACAGGGCTCCATCTCATGATCTATAAGATCACAACCTGAGCCAAAATCAAGAGCAAGCTGCTTAACCAACTGATGCACTCAGGTGACCCAAACTGCACAAAAGTTCTTAATCTTTTAACCTTCTATTATTTAACCTTGAAGCTGAATCATTGCTCATACAGCCAAAATGAATGTCCATTGATCATTGTATGATAGTGTGTGTGTGTTTTTTTTTTTGTTTTTTTTTTTAAGCAGCAATAATCTCTACTGCCAAACCAATGAAAGATCTAATCTGGGAAAATACATCTTTGTGAAAAGTTTCAATTTGTACAGGCTGTACTTTATGTGTAATGAAATTATACGCTAATAGGTTTTCTTTTTTTTCTTTTTCCCTTAAGAGTATTTCCTTAATATGGCTGTGTAAGTATAGATCCAAATAAAACTGACTTTGTTTAAAAATAGTACAGTACATATTAAAATTAAAATAGAAGATAAATGCATTATAAGATATTCTCGTATTAGGAAAAGTAACACTTTAAGCAATGGACAAGCCCTGAAACCTCTGTGGCTTAATTTTTTTTTTTTTTTTTTTTTTTGTGGTTTAATCTTAATGTCACAGGCTGACGCTGCTTTTGGCAGCCTTTCTCCATCTTATAACTGTGCCTTCTGGAATGCGGTGGACATGATAATGCACTGGCCATATCCTCCCTCATAGAAAGACTTATTGCATCTAGACTGAGTAAAGCAGGTCTATTATGGCATACCTGTTTTGATGTACTACACAACACTAAAATGACCCCTTTCTTTCTTTTTTTTCTTTTTTCTTTTTTTTTTTAGTCTCTGTAGCCCACAGAAAGCAAGTGAAGTAGCATTATCTCAGATTAAATTTGTTACTCTACCCAATCCTGTTTCCTTCCTCTCCATTCTTGGTCACTCCACTATCTTTGTATAAACATACATGGAAATCCTAAATATAATCAAAACTTAAACTGATAAACCTGTTACAGCACAAGAGCAATCAATGGTTGATTTTAATGCCTCTCACCTGACTAACATAGTTTCACAAATCCAATTTTACCTGTTGTTGCAACAGAAATACTAGTTCTTATTCAGATCATCCTCTTCCCAGAACTAGGATGGAAACAGCCAGCTGCTCTGTGTTCCATTTTTAGGCTTCTATCGTTTTACAACCACCTATTTTTACACATACAACCACATACATGTGCAAAGATATGCACTCACTGGTATTCAAACTACTACCTCTATTTGGGTGTGTTCATAAGTACAAATTAAGTAATCTAACCTTGTTCTGAAAGGCATTTCTTCCCTTCAGGGTTTCAGTGTCTAAATCTTCTCTGAGCCGCTCTTACAAGTGGTGTTATTACATCAGTATCACATACACCTAATAGTTATAAGCATTTAAGATAATTCATTTTTTAAGTATTAGAGCAAGGATTCAAACCCATCTTTTCTGATTACCAAAAGCAATCTTATAACAATATTGCTCTATTAAGTCCCCATTCATCGTATATCCTTAAAAAGTCAAATATATTTCCTTATTTTGAAATTCATGGAAGTACACCATATTTTGACCTTATTTTCTAAGATTTTTTCGTTTAGAACAGTTTTTGACTTCTAAAAACTTATGAAGATAGTACAGAGTTCTCATATTCTGCAGCCATTTTCTCCTATTATTGACATTTTATATTAATATGGCATATTTGTTACAATTAATAGATCAATAATAATATGTTATTATTAGGTATTATTACAGCCAAAGTTTTTTCACATTTCCATAATTTTTGCCTAATGTCTTATTTCTTTCCAAGGATCCCATGCAGGATACCACATTACCTTTACTCAACATATTTTCTTAGACTCTTCTTAGACAGTTCCTCAGATTTTCCTTGTTTTTGATCAAGTTGATGGTGTTAAAAAAAAAAAAAAAAGTTGATGGTGTTGAGGAATATTGGTCAATTATTTTGTAGAATGTTCCTTAATTGGGATTTTCTTAATGTTATTTTTATGATTAAATTGGGGTTGTGGATTTCAGTAGGATGACTACAGGGGTAAAGTGCCATTTTCATCATGTTCCCTCAGGAATGCATATTACTAAAACAATTTATCTCTATTGATATAAGCCTTAAATATCTTGCACATTTGGTTGTGTTTGTCAGGGTTTTCTACTATAAATTGACTCTTTTTGCTCTTTTCTATACTTACATACTCTTTAGAAAGAAGTCACCATAAAGATCCAACATTTAGGTTTGAATATTTATATTCTGCCTCCTTAGAGTATCTACCTCAATTGTTTTGAATTATTATGCATGGAATATCTATATCTTATCTCTGAATTATTTATTTTATATTCATTTATTATATCAGTATGAACCCATGGATATTCATTTTTTACTTTGGGTTATAAGCCAAAACTACATTATTTATTTTATTTGCACAAATGTTTCCATCTTGGCTATTGAGAACTCTTTTATTTGGCTCCTGTGCTCTATGACACCACCATCATTGTGGCCTTCCTTCCTTCCTTCCTTCCTTCCTTCCTTCCTTCCTTTCTTCCTTCCTTCCTTCTTCCCTGCCTTCATTCATAAGATACCCTTGTTTCTTCTGTCAGACAATGAAAGGTATCTGAAATCAAGACTTGGACAGTAGATGTACTCATTGCTACTGGAGTGTCATTGCATGCATACTTTCTCAGTTGACAGAGCAAGGGGATATATATGTGTGTACACTAACTGGTATATATATATATATATATATATATGTATATGTATGTATATATATGTATATGTGTATATATGTATATATGTATATGTATATATACATATATATGTATATATATATTTCTCTATATAATCAGTTCTATCTATATTAAGCTAAACATGAGTTGATATGGATGTCTCCAACTCTAATCTGTTAATTACATGAATCTTTCTGTCTTCCTCCCCTTGCTTATTTGTAAATTCCATTCCAGGAACAAGAAACCTGGCTTACATCACCTGTCATTGATTTACCTAATTATTTCTTTCTAGTATATATACATAGGAATATCAGAATTGTAGAAACAACATTATCAACAAGAAGACAGTATTTATGTCTCTTTTTTTTTAAATTCTGTTTTATAGGCTCTCCTTACTTCAAAGTTACTTGGATCACCATCATTTCCCCCACTTTCTCAAATACTGTTGGTTCCTACAATTTTAATAGAGTTAGATTCTTTTGTTAGAGTCTGCATTACCTCCTGAGAAACCTAAACAATTTATATAATATCCTATACAATTTTAAAATTTTACTTATATTAATGTTCAACCTTTGTGCTACTGTAAAGTTCAATAGATTTTGACTTATATATAATGCATATATCCACCATCTTGGTCTCATACAAAGTAGTTTTGATCAGGGAACACAGGACTAGCTAAGGACAAAGAACATTGACTAGTCCTTGAAACTGGCAGAAGGACATTCCTCTACAGACTCAATTGCTCAACTGCCTTGATGTTAATATTTTGATAAGAGCATAAAGGCAATCTTAGCACCACCTCCAGGATCCTGTAAGTCTACTTTAATGTATAAAAATTCCTTTAGAAATTTCCTTTATCTCTAAACCCTCAAGATACATGTTGGCAATCATCCTTCAAGCATGTGGCCCACCGATATACATCTGAAGGGTCTCATGACTAAGGTTTAATTAGATGGTAATAAGTGACCTTTTCCCAACAATAGCTAGCCCCCACAAGGTCGGAAAACCTTGTGTCCAAAATTCCTCAAACCCCTCCCAACTTTCAGGTATATAATCAGCCACTCCTCACAGGCCCAGGGTAGAGCAGCAGCTGTTCCTGCCCATGGGTCCTGTCCCTGTGCTTTAATAAAACCACCATTTTGCACCAAAAACATCTCAAAAATTCCTCACCCCATGAAACCTCACCTATATTCCGAAACTTCATCGGTTTCACTACCTTAAAAAAATTCCCTGTGCTTCACCTGTTCAACATTCTTCTCTTATTCTATCCTCTGTCAACCACTGATCCTTTTTCTGTCTCTATAGTTTTGTCTTTCCCATAATGTCATACATACAATTGGAATCATACAGTATGTAGCCCTTTCCAACTAGCTTCTTTCACTTACGAATAAGCATTCAAAGTTCATACATATCATTTATGGCTTGATAGCTCACTCAGACATTCTTCTATCTCTTTAATTAGCATATGTGAACCATTCACATTTAAAGTGATTCCTGATGTATTTGGATTAATTCTACCTTTTTGTAACTGTTTCCTATTCATCATAATTGTCTTTTGTTTCCTACCTCCCCCTTTTATCCTTTTGGAGGTTTTAACTGAGCATTTTTTATGATTCCATTTTATCTCCTGCATTTGCATATCAATTAGTTTTCTTTTAGAAAATTAGTGATTTCTCTGGAAATAACCCAAATCCTCCTTTAACTAACACTATATTGCTTCACGTGTAGTGCAAATAATTTATTAAAAAAACTTGTTCAGTTTTTCTCTTCCATACCTTTTAACCTTGCTGTAATTCATTTCACTTATCCCTATACTACAATCATTAAATATATTATTAGTATTATTACTTCCAACAAACAGTTTTCTTTTTGGATTAATTAACAATAGAAACATTTTAAAAAAATATTTTTCCTTCAATTATTTCTTCTTTGGTGCTATATCCATTCTTTATGTAAATCCAAGTTTTAGACATAGCATTTTCCTTCTTCCTAAGAACTTCTTTAAGCATTTCATGTAAGGTAGTTGTGTTGTCTATTAATGTTTTTATTTTTGATTGTTTGAGAAAGCCTTGTGTCTCCTTCACTTTTAAAAGATTATAGAATTTTAGGTTTTTGGTAATTTTCTTTCACTACTTACATATTTCACTCTACTCTCTTCTTGCTGCATGATTTATGACAAGAAGTCCACTGTAATTCTT
Source organism: Vulpes lagopus (assembly GCF_018345385.1). Taxonomy (NCBI): domain Eukaryota; kingdom Metazoa; phylum Chordata; class Mammalia; order Carnivora; family Canidae; genus Vulpes; species Vulpes lagopus. Next base: position 41,915,187 of record NC_054826.1, read on the forward strand.
GTCATTTTTTTTCTATAGTTAAATTGTTTTTATCTTTAGCTTCTTCCAAGATTTATTTTTTATCTTTGTTTCTCTGCAGTTAGAACACAATATGCCTAAGTATAGATTTTTTTGTTCATTATCCTGTTTGGTTCTTTGAGCTTCCTGGATCTGTGGTTTGCTATCTGTTAATAACTTTGGAAATTTTTCAGTGAGTTTCCTTTATGTCATCTTCTCCATTCCTTCTTTCTTCTTCTGCTATCTAATTACATATATATTACAGCTTTTAAATTGTCTGAGTATACTTTTCTTTAAAAAAAAATGTTTTTAGGGTAGCCTAGGTGGTTCAGCAGTTTAGCATCACCTTTAGCCCAGGGTGTGATCCTGGACACCCGGGATCAATCAATCCCATATCGGGCTCCCTGCATGGAGCCTGCTTCTCCCTCTGCCTGTGTCTCTGCCCCTCTCTCTCTCTCTCTCTCTCTGTCTCTCATGAATAAATAAATAAAATCTTTAAAAAAGTGTTTTTAAATTCTTGTCTTTTTCTCTTTGCATTTCAGTTGCAATGTTTCTATTGACCTATATTAAAGCTCACTTATTCTTTCCTCTGTTATGTCCACTGTCCAATTCTACATCTGTTTTTATATTCTGTCTTCTTTTTCCATTAGAACACTTAATGTAGTAGTTATAGTTATTTTAAACTACTTTTCTGAGAATTCTAACATGCATGTCATATCTGAGTCTCGTTCTGATGCTTGCTTTGTATTTTTAGACCATGTTTTTTGTTGTTGTTGTTTGTTTTATATTATTTTGTCTTTTAGTCTAATTCACTAATTTTTGTTGAAAGCCTGACATAATGTATTAGATAATAGGAACTAAAGTAAATAAGATCTTTTGTGTGATATTTTAGGTTAGTCTGACTAAAAGTTGGGTGGTGTTTAATGTTTGCTGTAGCTATAACTAGTAGATGGATCAAATTCCTGCATTGTTTTTGATATTTTATTTCTCCCCTTGTTTTGGGTCTTTCCTAAGAACTCATCCTTAGAGTCAGTGTCTTGCAGATCTCTCAACTGTAATCCACTGTTATTGATTTTGAGCTCTTTCTGTTGTGGTGATAACGAGTGAAGGAAGGAATGCATTTTATAATCTTATGATTGAATCTCAGTTTTTTAATGAGCCTGCACTCCTGGTCTATGTGTAACCTTCACAAGTGTCTCTTAGGTCTTTCCCAGGCTTAGGTGAAGAAGGGACAGTGAAGCCTGTATTTGGGAAAATTCCCTTCCCCCCAGCTCAGACAATAGCCCGTAAATCTTTTCCAGTGAAAATTAAGCTTTATTACATAAAATGCTCTGAATATATTTCCAAATGGTTATTTTTCCTTTCCATCTGCCAAAGCCCCAAAGCCTTTTTTCTTGGCTCTTTACTGTGAGAATCTGTTGGGGTTTTTTGAGGTAAACCCATGAATTTGTGGGAATTCCCTAAAACTGTGGCCCCAGGACTTTCTCACTCTTAGGCTGTTTCAGACTGAGCCTGTAGGAGTTTGGCAAAATAGCCATTTAGTTTACTGCTCTGGCAGGCTCTGCTTCAGGTAAGCAGATTTTGGTTGTGACACCCTGGATTCACCTGCCATTCTCGATTTCATGGTGATTGTTTGCTCTGTGCCCTCTCTTCCCTAGTGGATTCAAGAAAAGTCATTGATTTCAGTTCAACTTTGTTCTTGTTATAAGACTGGAAGTGGTGACTTCTAAATCTTTAAATGTCAGAGATGAAAATAGATGTCTTTCACCTCCTTTTTTACCATCAAGTATTGGTTCAAGACTACCATATTAGCTTGACTATATAAAGGCCAAACACAATGACTAACATAGAGCAGTTATTCATGAAATATTAATTCCCTTTTTCTTTTATTTTCTATCAATGAAGTAAGGTTCAATTTATGTTGTAGTAATGTAGTATACCTTATTCTCTCTCTCTTTCTCTCTCTCTCTCGTTTTCTCTAGATAATTGTTACAGTAGAGTAATTTTGACTGCTGCATAAGTCCCCCAAACCTTATATTTGAGTATCAGTCATTGTACTATCATACCATTAAGAGCTAGTGCTATACTAAAGTAGATTCTAGGTGCTGAAAAAGTGTCAAAATTAAATTGTGGTAGAAGGAAAGTGTTCTTCTAGACTAAATAAACAAAGTCCATGAAGTCTAGGTGCCTTAAAGTGATATTTCCAATTATTCTTCTCATTTGTAAGCAGTTATTGGGAGAATTCATAATTTTTAAACAATCTTTATACACAATAAACATTGGTTCTCAAATAATAATCAAAATGGTCAGTTGTAATTAAAAGGTAGAAATACTTTGGAAATCCCCAGGTCCAAAAAGGTTTCCATGATAGCTATAGAACTAATGCCAGGAATTAGGAAAATTAAGAAAAAGAATTGTAATAGATTTTTATGCTAATAATAATCTCAAATAGAGTAGGTTAAAACAACACACATTTATTATCTTGTTTCTGTGGGTTAGGAGTACCGCCATGGCATAACTAGAGCTTTTATAGGATTGCAGTCAAGGTACAGACTGTGGTTGGGTTCTCATCTGGAAGTTTGACTGTAGAAGGGTCCACGTCCGAGCTCCTTCAATTTTTTTTTTTTAATTTTTTTTTTTTTTTAAATTTTATTTATTTATGATAGGCACACAGTGAGAGAGAGAGAAGCAGAGACACAGGCAGAGGGAGAAGCAGGCCCCATGCACCGGGAGCCCGACGTGGGACTCGATCCCGGGTCTCCAGGATCGCGCCCCGGGCCAAAGACAGGCGCCAAACCGCTGCGCCACCCAGGGATCCCCGTCCGAGCTCCTTCAAATCACTGGTGGAATTTATTTCCTTTTAACTACAGGATTGAAAGCACTTGATTATTTGAAAGAAACAATAGAGAGTAAAGGAAGTTAGTAATACAAGTCTTTTATAACAATATAATTATGGGAATGACATCCCATCATCTTTGCTGTATTCCATTTATTAGAAGCAAGTCATAGGTTCCTCCCACACTCAACGTGAGTGAGGATATTATGCAAAGCATGAACAAAGGATGTAGAAATCATTGAGAGTCACCTTAATGTTTGTCCACCACAGAATGTTAGTCATAACCTAGGTATATTCAGAAGATTCAAAGTCTAGAAATTGCTGTTGTACTTGGAGAAGTCAAAATTGCATGAAAAAATATGATCTATAGTTACATAATTTTGTTTTCTTTAGCTAGTTAAAATTCTAGGTAAAATTGATGATTCTCCCTCTTAGAATGACTGTTTCTGCTTCCCAATAACTCGAGTATCTTGTGTTTTCAATTTCATTTGTCTCAAGGTATTTTCTGTTTAATTTTTCCTTTGATTTCTTCATTGATCCATTGGTTGTTCAGTTGTATGTTTTTAAACTTCATGTATTTGTAATTTTTCCAACATTATTTATTTATTATTTTTCTGATTGAGTTCCAGTTTTGTTTTGTTTTTACCACTGTGTTATGAAAAGATAGTTGATATTATTTCATTGGTCTTAAATTTATTGAGACTTGTGTTGTGGACTTATATAATCTATCCTGGAGAATGTTCCATGTGCACTTGAGAACAAGTGTATTCTATTTGTATATTCTATTTTGGATAGAATGTTCTGGATAAATCTGTTAAGTCCTTCTTATCTAATGTGTCATGTAAAGCTGGTGTTATCTGGAGATTCTAGATGACTCAGTTGGTTAAAGGCCCAATTTTGGGTTTTGACTCAGGTCACAATCTCATGGATTGTGAAATTGAGCCTTATGTTGAGCTACATGCTCATCAGGTGTCTGCTTGAAGATTTTCTCCCTCTGCCCCTCCCCTCACTTGTACACACACTCCCTCTCTCTCTCAAATAAATAAATAAATCTTAAAAAAAAAATAAAGCCAGTGTTTTCTTATTGATTTTCTATCTGGATGACCTATCCATTGATATAAATGAGTATTTCAGTCCCCTGCAGTTACTGGATTGCTATCAATTTCTCCCTTTGGGTCTATTAATACTTGCTTTCTGTATTTCAGTGCTTCTGTGTTGCATGGATAGATATTTACAAATGTTATATCTTCTTGCTAAATTGACCTCTTTATCATCTTATAATTCTCATCTTTGCCTTTTATGACAATCTTTGTTTTAAAGCCTATTTTGTTTAGTGTAAGTCTAGCTAAACCAGCTTTCTTTTGGTTTCCATTTGCATGAAATATATTTTTTCTATCTCTTCACTTTTAGTCTGTGTGTGCTCTTAATATTGGAGATAAGTTTCTTTCTTTTTTTTTTTTTAAGATTTTATTTATTCATTCATGAAAGACACAGAGAGAGAGAGAGAGAGAGAGAGGCAGAGACATAGACAGAGGGAGAAGCAGGCTCCATCCAGGAAGCCTGATGTGGGACTCCATCCCAGGTCTCCAGGATCAGGCCCTGGGCTGAAGGTGGCAGTAAACTGCTGAGCCACCCGGTCTGCCCATGGAGATAAGTTTCTAATAGCATACACTTGTTTTTATGTCCATTCAGCCATTTTATAGTAGTAGAATTTAGTCCAGTACATATAAAATAATTATAATAGGTATATACTTTCATTTTGTTGTTTTCTGTGTTTTTTTTTTTTTTTTAAGATTTTATTTATTTATCCATGAGAGACACAGAGAGAGAGAGAGGCAGGGACACAGTCTGAGGGAGAAGCAGGCTCAATGCTGGGAGCCCAATATGGGACTTAATCCGGGGTCTCCAGGATCACGCCCTGGACTGAAGGTGGCGCTAAACTACTGAGTCACCTGGGCTACTCAATTTTTGGTGGTTATAGTTCTTCCTTGTTTCTTTCTTCTTGTTCTTTTTTCTTATAGTTTGATGTCTTTCTTGAGTATTATATATAGATACCATTCTCATTATCTTGTATCTGATTCAGGTTTTTGCTTTGTGATCATCATGGTTATATGTTTCAGTCTAAGTTGATAGCATGTTAGGTTTTAACACATTTTGAAATTCTACACTTTAACTTACCCTCTCCCACATTTTATGTTTTTGATGTCACAATTTCAACTTTTCATTCTGTTTATCCCATAACTGATAGTTGTCATAGTTATTTTTATTACTTTTGTTTTTTAACCTTAATGCTAGCTTTATTAGTGATTAGTTCACTGCCTTTAGTATATATTTAACATTATCAGTGAGATTTTTACTTTCATATTTTCTTCTTACTAATTAGTGCTCCTCAGTTTTTCAATGTAAAGAAGTCTCTAGTATTTTTTGTAAGGCCAGTTTAGTGGTAGTGTATTTATTCATTTTCTGCATATCTTGAAAGCTCTTTATTTTTCCTTTATTTTTATTATATTTTTTAAGATTTTACTTATTTATTCATGAGAAAGACAGAGAGAGAGGCAGAGATATAGGCAGAGGGAGAAGCAGGCTCCTCGCTGGGAGCCCAGTGTGGGACTCGATCCTGGCACCTCAGGATCATACCCTGAGCTGAAGGCAGATACTCAACCACTGAGCCACTCAGGTGCCCCTTTATTTTTCTGAATGATAAACCTTGCTGGGTATAGTATTCTAGGCTGCAAGTTTTTGTTTATAGAACTTTGAATATATCATGCCTTTTTTTTTTTTTTTTTTTGGCCTGCAAAATTTCTGCTATAAAATTTGCTGTTAGAGCAGCCCAGGTGGCTCAGCGGTTTAGCGCTGTGTTCAGCCCGCTTGATTCTGGAGACCTGGGATCAAGTCCCACATCAGGCTCCCTGCATGGAGCCTGCTTCTCCTTCTGCCTGTGTCTCTGCCTCTCTCTCTCTCTTTCTCTCTCTCTCTCTCCCCCTGTGTCACTCATGAATAAATAAATAAAATCTTAAAAAAAAATTTTGCTGTTAGTCTTAAGGAGTTTCTCTTGTACATAAGTTCTGTTTCTCTGCTTGCTTTTAGGATTCTCTCTTATTTTTTTTAAGATTTATTTATTTATTCATGAAACACATACAGAGAGAGAGGCAGAGACCTAGGCAGAGAGAGAAGCAGGCTCCATGCAGGAAGCCTGATGTGGGACTTCATCCTAGGACTCCAGTATCACACCCTGAGCCAAAGACAGACACTCAACCACTGAGCCACCCAGGACTCTCCCTCTCTTTATTTTTAACTTTTGACATTTCACTTAAAATGTGTCTTACTGTGGGTCTCTTAGGGCTTATCTTTTTTTGAAACTTTCTGGGTTTTCTGAAATGGATGTTTGTTTTCTTCCCCAAGTTAGGGAAGTTCACTGCCATTACTTTTTAAGGTAAATTTACTGTCCCTTTCCATCTCTTTTCTATTTCTATTACTCCTATTATGTAGATGTTTTTCCACTTAATGCTGTCTCATAGGTTCCTTAAGCTATTCTTCACTTTTTGAAATTCTTTCTTTTCTTTTTTATCGCTCTGTTGGAAGAATTCCACTGCCCTGTCCTTATGACACTGATTCATTCTTCTATTTCATCTAGTATGCTACTGAACATTTATAGTGTTTTTTGACCTGTTTTGTTATTCAGTTTAGTTAATGTATTCTTCAGCTCTTTTTGTTTGGTACTTTTACATATTTTCTTTGTTGAAGTTCTTTCTGTTTTTATACTTCCTCTGAAATCAGTGAACATCTTAATGACCATTACTTTGAACTCTTTATCAGGTAAATTACTTATTTCTCTGTCATTAGTTTTTATCTGGGCTTTATATTGTCCTTTTATTTGGAACATATTCTTGTCTTCTCTCATTTTTTCTGGCTTTCTGTTGCTTCTACATGTTAGGGAAAATAACTACCAGTGTAGAAGGAGTGGCTTTGTATAGATGAAACTTATTGTTCATCTTACCTTTGTTCTTAGTTGTCTCTCACACCTTTGTGATTTTCTAAGCAACCAGATTTATTCTTGATAAATCCCAGTTGTGAGAGTGTGTCAAGGCATTTGAATGTTCCAAAGTGAAGGATTTCATTCAGCTCCCAGTTTGAGGCTGATTGAAAGTCAGACCCTCGGGCAGAGGCTTTTAAAGTATGCAAATATATACAATCTTATGGGACCACAATTGTAAGCCCTGCTGGCCTCTTCTTCATCCAAGCCAGAGGTGTCCCCTGGGTGACAGCTGTAAAATCAAGATTGCAGGAATATATATATATATATATATATATATATATATATATATATATACCTGATACATGTTAGGGAACATGTATATGTATACATGTACATGTGTATATATGTACATATATATTATACATATGTGTATATATATATACACACATATATATATATACACACATATATATATATATATATATATATATACACATATATATACACATATATTCCTCAGTGGGAGATACTGGTGAGCTGTAGCACTGCCAAAGGAAAATGCAAAGATGGCTTTTTCTAGCCTACATTTCCTGAGAGCACCTTCATAGTCTCTAGTTGGGTTGTCAGCCTGAAGGGGTGTCCCTTAGATTGAAGCTCCAGGATAGGTAATACAGTTTAATTTCATATACTTCAATTTATTCATTTATTGTCAGTGCAGTTCCCTGATTGTGGTAGCCTGCCAAAAACTGCCTCTTTGAATGTTTCAGTTATATCAGGCTCAGAAACACAAGATCTCCTTGCCACCAGGGCAAGTCATTCAAGAGGAAATTCCTTATGTGGACTGTGTAAACAGTCAGCTTGGGTAGTATCATGGGGGAATGCTGGGCTTGGGCATGTCCACCCACCTGCTTTGATGGAGTGAGCTGTCGAAGAGTACGAAACCAGGGCATGCCTATCTCCTGGATTTGGCAAGGAAGGCCTGAAGAGGAGTACCTGCTATAGAGTATATCAGGTGTGGCCATTGGGGAGCACAGGGACAGGAGACACCCCTACCAGATTTAGCATGGCAGGAGTACAGTAGCACTGATAAATGTTGCTACCAGGGAAAAGGGAAAGAACAAAAATTGTGCTTACCAGCACTGGTGCCTACAAGGAAGGATAGTGCAAAAATGATGTCTTGAAGCTCTTCTATCCCTGGAGAAAGTTCCAATAAACCACTTACCTTTTGGCAGATGCTAAGATTAGCCAGTGAATCTCCTTCACATATGGTCTAGAAGCTTTGAAATCTGCTGCTTTTGTGCTCAGTTGTGGGATGAGTGAATCTGCATGTGAGACCTTTAAATAGGTAGTCTCAGTTTCATATAGTCCTTTGGATCTCCTGAAAACTGTTGGTTTTCAAATTCACATGTTTTAGGGGCTCCTTTTAGTACAGTTCTGAATGTTTAGGTGTGTAATGTGGGGTTCAAACTCCTCACTCATCAAGAAAACACTCTATATTTGTGAGATCACTCCTGCCTGTGGGTCACCAGGCTATGTGTGGGTTTTTCACCAAACTGCATATCTGCCTCCCCTACCCATATCATTGTGGCTTTTTTTTTAATTCTTTGTTGTAGAGGAGCTGTTCTGCTAGTTTTAAGGTCTTTTTCAGAGGGAATTGTTCATATGTAGCTGTATATTTGGTGTGTTCATGGGAGGAGGTGTGTTCAGGGTCCTATTGTGCTGTATTTTGAATTGCCTCCTCTTTTACTCCTTTTAAGAACGAATTTCTCCTTCTTTTTTTTTTTATCATTGACTAATGATTATTTTAATTGTTAAAGTGCAGGTCAGAAGGCAAAATAAGTTAAATATTTGTTCAAGGCCTGAGTTGTTTTTGTTTGTTTGTTTTTTAGAATGGTGACATTGGGTATTTATTTAGAGAGAATCGTGGAGATCTGTATACAAATACAAAGCAAAGTTTTCTTAATGTGGACTCATTCACAAACAATATTAGAGATTTTTAAATATAGAATGAGTATGATCTTTACCTCTAAAGCAGTTTGGTTTAAACTTGGTAGTTATCAACAGTGCAAAGTCATGCACAAGTTCTCTCTCATACTGTAATCTCATTTTTTAACTGGATGTTACTACTCCAACATAAGAGACTAGTTGTAAGCATTAAATGAGATAACTTAAGTAAATAAGCTACCTAGAATGATTTTGGCACTCAATAATGGATATCATATTACTGATATTATTTTAATGGTAACAATTACGATTATGAAACCTTTCATTTATAGTTGAAATTTATATTAATCTACACATTAAACTAGTTCCACCTCTATCTACCTCAGTGGAATGGAGAAACTGACATAAATATCCTTATGGAATGTGTAGTATTTTTTTTTTTTGAAGTATGGTTTTAAAGAAAGAATTCAACGGCATAGAAGAATTTTTGTTTTTCTTCTATGTACATCATTGCTAATAGTTTAAATGATATGCTATCATAACATTTTAAAACTTTGGAGCTGAGAGATTATTTACTCTGTCCCTACCCTTCAAAATATGAAAAAGGATGAGGAAATTAATCATTCATTTAAAAAATATTGAGTACTCAGTGAAATGATAGGGATACATTAGAGATAAATGGATGACTGAATGAATACTAAACAAATGGATAAACAAATGACTCCACCTTCACTCTCAAATAGTTTATACTTGAGTGTGATAGATAAAGATTAATTAAATCATTCTACAAATAACTACTCCAGGGGGATTATGATATTTTTCATGGCTGTAAGTTTCAAGGACTAAAGTCCACTTTAAGGCAATGCCCAAAAATAATTTATTGCACAGTGTATATATTCTCAATTATGTTGTTTTCTAAGGGTTTCACACTTTTTACAATCAAATGATTTCAAATTTTATAGCTTAAATATATTCTGCTAATCAAATGATGTCAGTAACATTTATCATAATTATTTGATTCTCCCACATGATGGAATTTGTAACCTAAAATCTTTCAACATATTTATTGGTGTATTTGCAATTAAATCATTGTAGTATTCCAAATGATATTTTTTTGCATCTTCAGTGTTCAGTAAAGCTTGCATGAACATATAAATTTGTTTAATATATGGTGTATATCATTTGTTTACCAGATACATAAAAATTAATGGCTCTTGTACTGACATAAATCAAAAGCATAAATAGTACATTCATTTTGAAATGCATTTTCCAATTCAAGTTAATAGATAAAGAATATAGTTCTTTTCAATATATTCTAAAAAATAAAAATAAAACAATGCTCTATGGAAAAAAATATGTGGTACCCATAACAACAACTCTTATTTTTTCAGCAGTATTTTTTTATGCATGCAGCCCTGGTTTAGCATTTTACATTTATTAGCTCATCTTGTCTCCACCTCAGTATCTGAAGTATATACTATTATTAGTTTCATTTCAGTTATAAAGAAAATAAAGTAGGGAGAGCATATGTAACTTGGCTCAGATCACATTTCTAATCAGAATGTTACATAAAAGATATGATAGGTGACAAATCTATTACATAGACAGTATGAGTTACAGACATTCAGAAGGCGGGATCATGGGGATGGGAAGATGAAGAACATTTTCATTTGTTTTTTGCCTTTGAGTCATGGCATATAAAGCCCAGAATTCAGATGAGGGTGTATTTATGCTGCTGAGCTATGATTAAGATAATATGTTTACAGATAATTACTGGGGTGAAACTATGAGGAGAAAATCACAATGAAATAGAGTAATGGCAGAAAACATTGCTGGAATGGTAGGTTGGTTCAAATTCAAGAGATTTTAAAAATGCAAATAACTTATTTTTCCTTGCTATGTGTAAAGGATATGTGCAGTTCTCCCTTATCTCATTTTATAAAGGAACTTCTGTGTAGGATACCTTTTGAAACTAGAAAATCATCTCCTGGGGTGACAACCTATACTTAGGCCTAAGACAGTATCGTCCAGTACTCTCTCATGCCAATGAGAAAAATCAGATTGCCTTTAATATTGATTTATAATGGTACTCTCAGTGCTGGTATTTGTCATCTACCTAGGGACTAAAAATAAAATAATGATATGTATAGATGCTCCATAAAAGCTATAGAGTAAATCAGAACTCTTATTTACCATGTTATTAGAGAAAGTTTTATAGATTTCATCTCTGAGTGTACCTCCAAAATAATAAGTGACCAATACTTTTCACCCAATTCCATATCAAGAACCTACAGATAAAGTATCTTACAAAGGCAAAAAGTAAATAATGAAGAGATGAAATCAATTATTTGAATTGATATTGTTAGTTTTGTGGTGTATTCATTCTAAGTTCTTCTGGCTTTACCAAATTCTGGTTATTGAAACTAACCAACCAACAAAAACAAACAAAAAAACCCCCTTGTTATTTTTCATTGATTTGGAATAACTCAATCAAACTTAAACTTAAACTCCTGCATTGCTCTAGCTAGATATATTTAGTGTTTAGAGTGTCTCATCAAAAAACAAAAAAAAAAATTCTGAACAAATCCTTAATCATCTTATCATTTTCTGTTTTTATAGTCCTTTACATTTTAAGTCACTTCTTATCTTTTTACTGCAGGGCAGAACAAACTGACACACTTCTTAAATGAAAGCAGGCATCCTCCTCTATAAGGGGGTCATGCAGTAGCCCAAGTGTTTGTGTTATAATTTATCATCCTTGTAGTATTTCTGAGGTTTCTATGTTCTTTCTTTTTTTTTTTTCTTATTCAGTATATTTGTAGTGTGCTTCCTTGCTTTCTTGTGCTTAGTATAACTGGAAATTTACTCTAATGTTTCATGGAAATGTGAGACATAAAACGATAGCTATGAAAACTTCACAGAATGTAAGCTGGTACTTAAATACTTAATAATAATAAATAATTCTGTATCTCAAAGAAATAAAGAAGGACTGCAATCATATACTTCTAAGTGAATTTTCTTCTCTGTCTGAAGCTTTCTAAATAGATAGTACCTTTGAATTCCTATTAGGCTGTAGAAAAATAAAACCATCATATGAAATATCAATGTAGAAGTCATAGTATAAGTAACAACGAAACAATAGCAATAACAGAACAACAACAACATCAATAAAGTATTAGTAGATTTTTTTTTTTTTTTTTTAAGTATTAGTAGATTGAGGGGAATTGTGAAATACCTGTTTATTTTTTAAATATATATATATATATATATATATATATATATATATATATATATATATAAACATTTTACTTTAAAAAGTTCTTATGTCTTACCTGACATACTCTCTTTGGAAAATGTAAGCTATTATCCTGAGGAGATTTACAAGACATTAGTATTTGAAAATATTAATTATTATGTTTAATGTTTTAACTTATTTATTAATGAGAGATGCACAGAGAGCCAGAGACAAAGGCAGAGAGAGGAGCAGGCTTCCGACAGGAGCACAATGTAGGACTTGATCCCAGGACCCCAGGATCACACCCTGAGCTGAAGGCAGACACTCAACCACTGAGCTACCCAGGTATCCCTGAAAAGAATAATTAGAAACATCTATAACATAAGGAAATCTGAGGAAAAACTAAAGAAATAAGTGTTCTTTTAACCTCTGAGAGTTGGTAACTGAAATTGAGCCACTGCAGGGCACATTTAGATCCTTAAAGTTAAAGGAAGACAAGAAAAAATAAGATTGTCATAAGATAAAACACAGCCATACTAATTAAAAACTAAGCTTAATTATTTATGCTTTTTTGTACCTTAACATAAAGTTTGATTTATAACATGAGACCTATTTGATTGCTCTGTAACAAATTCTCAACATAGCAAACGTGCTAAGTCAACAATCTAGTCATGTATTCAACATATAAATATAATAAACTTCTTAGGAGAGAAAAAACTTAGTCATTTCTTTAGTAAAAGAAAACTTATTCTATCTCCTTTCATTTAAAGGAAAAATATAAATTTTTTCCTGTCTTTTTTTTTTAAATCAATGTTTTGTTGAGGAACATTTCATAAAATACCTTGCATAGTCATTTGAAATCTATAAATTCAGTCTGCTGTTGTTACTTTTATTTACACCACAGAAAAGTTACAGGTATTTTGTGGTGGGTCAGTAATTTGAATAATGAGACAAATAAAGGAAAATACAAGAAATTAATACCTAGTGGATTATTTTATTAGTTGGCAGCAGTTTTTAATAGTAAAGAGAAAATAAGATGATATTCTTGTATATTATCTAGCATTCAAATAAATATTATTATGCTATCATTATATTTCTTTAAAATGTTTTAAAAGACATCTTAATAGATAAGTGTAAATGCTTTATTTGATGCTTTTGGAAAAAGAAGATAAATTCTTAGACTCAGCAAAATAAACTGAGTACATTAAAATATTTCTTCTTTCTCTAACCTGTATTGAGGTGATAAAGGAAGAGATTTAGGATCATAAAAGGAATAGTAATAAAGCTGAGGTCCTAATTTACTTCCCAGTTTTATTTCAACTTAGTTCTTCATTGCTATAAGGCACAAAAGTTATTGAATTTTACTATATTCACCTCACGCTGGTTTCCTATCAAACAGAATATCAGTGGAACACCTCTGCTGAGCTCCCTACATGAAATTGTCCTTTTGTACGTCTCATAATCGGCTGCGATGTGGCCAAGCATCTGGCAGTGACAAGCAGACGTCTTTGATTTATTGGCTAATATCACCACTTGTTAGTGGATGGTTGAGCAGGAGACTAAAAGAGCATAAAATCAGAGAGAATAAATTATGAAGGCACCGAACTGTGCCATTATAAACCCTTCCTTGTCACAGCTGTGACATCTCATAGGAAATGGAGGATGACAGCAGCGTTCATTCTTCAAAGGGCCAATACCTTATACTTGTGATCCTGACCATAAATAAATAAATAAAGCAAACAAACCACATAAGCAAGTCGAAACTCATATATGAAATACCTTCCTCTCAATAGAGCACTTGGGTTCCAGTTTTCTTTTTACTTTTGAAAGTAGTACAGAACAAAGCCAACTTCGATTAGAAGCATACACTAGGAGAGCTCCAGGATATTAAGTACATCTGTCGTGTAGACTAGAACCTGAAAAACTCAGGAGGTTAACTTACTCCATATTGCTTTTCCCTTTTAGTCTCCCTGAGGAGCTTACTCTTATTTAAATTGGTTACCCAAATAGTGTTTTAGTAAGTCAGTTTAGCCAATCCACATATACTACAAATCTCTGCCTAGGAAAAGTCTTTAAGGTTGCCTACCTTCAGGTAATATCTAGTAAAACACTGTTCCAGAATAATTTAAAATTTGAATTGGCCTTTTAGGTTAGTGTAATTTGTTAAAGTAATCACGACACATCTGAGAATAAAAATTTGTTAAAAATGCATAGTAGTAATAAAATTACTATGCACTAGTGAAGAGAACATACATCTTAGAACTTGGAGTCGTTTCTTAGATTTTCATCCTCTAATATATTACTACATTAAAAAATCTAATCAAGTTTCTTTGAAATATAACATTTACTTTATCCTATATTGAAATTTTAATATCTTATAAATTCCGAATTTAAGTAAGATTAAATCAAAGAAAAGGCAAAGTAAATGAGTATATCCTTCACTTTCACAGACACTGTCCTGTCTGCATATTTTGATTAATTCATTCCAAGAGTCATGAAAGGATAACTTTTGAGTTCAATCTTATACATATTATTCATAGGGAAAGAACTATGGAAAGGTGTTGTAAGGTGATATTTAGCATTGTCAAACAACATGTCCAGAGAACTCTAAGAAAATATATTTTATGTTATGTGTTTTATTACCAAAATAATAATAATAATAATAATAATAATAATAATAATAATAATAAAATACATAAGGAGGACAGGGAAAAATGTTTGGAGGTAGTGGCTGTTTTTATGGTATAGATTGTGGTGATGACTTCATGAGTGTATACTTATCTCCATATTCATCAAGTTGTATTTATGTATATAGAAGTTTTATGTGTCAATCATTCTTCAATAAAGTGGTTTTAAAAAGTCAGTGTGAACAGAGAAATAATGCATCAGAAGAATAGTGGGAGACAATGCTAAAAAGACAAATTGAAGCCATATTATCAAAGGATCTGTCTATCATAAAGTATATGAAGTCATTTATTACTTTATCATCAACCTTATTTTAGAAAGGGTTTATTACTAATTACAAAGACATAAAGTACAGCAAAATGCAATAGATCAAAGGTAGGCTTGAAAAATAAAAATAAATATAAATTTAAAAATGAAGCCAAGAATAAAGCTAATACTGAAATATAAACCACAAGCCTCTTCAGGTATTCTAAAGATGGTTCATAATCTTTGCTCAAAGCTTTTTATCAACTATCATAAAAAGAGAAATTGGATTAATTATAGTAAGACACGCTAAACATTGCAATAGGAAAAAAGAATGACATTTGTAGGACAATTTTATATTACTTCATATTTTCTTATTATATCACAATAAAGTATTGAATTGAAACCAGGCAATTCCATGGCAGTAAGGTGTAGTAGGTAACTAAAATACTGACTAGATATGTGGAATAGATGATTGTTCTTTTTTTTTTTTTTTTTAATTTTTTATTTATTTATGATAGTCACAGAGAGAGAGAGAGAGAGAGAGGCAGAGACACAGGCGGAGGGAGAAGCAGGCTCCATGCACCGGGAGCCTGATGTGGGATTCGATCCCGGGTCTCCAGGATCGGGCCCTGGGCCAAAGGCAGGCGCCAAACCGCTGCGCCACCCAGGGATCCCTAGATGATTGTTCTTATATAGTCATTCCCACTTTTTTGAATAGAGCCAAGATTTACTTCCAAGACTTTCAAATTATTTCTAAATTTATTTAACAAGAAAAAATATTTCTATCTATTTTTAAAATTTATCTTCCACATTTATGCAATCACATGAATGGGTTTTTACTCAGGTTGGTGGGTACATTTGATATACTATGACAGTATGTAGTCATATGGCATATGAAAGCTCACTTTGTTGTGTACTAATGGATCCTTCTAAAAATGATCATCTTACAGGAAGTTGAAACTGATATTAAGTTAGAGGACTTTGTAACCTCTGATTAAGAAGAAAGTGTCCATTAAAATCCTGCAGTTAAAAACACCAACAAAGATACCTGAATCAGAAGGTGATTAACTCTATAGATAATTCTAATCTATAACCAACTTTCCAGATAGTTTCAAAAGTCATGTTTATTTCCACTTCCTAGTGATTCTCTTCTGCCTCTTTTAGTGCTAGATTAATTATTGGCTTCATATGTCATTTTAGCTGTAGGTTAAATCTTATTTTGGAGCAAAATTATAAATTATACGTGTGGTCATATTATATGATATTGTAATCATATTATAATATATAATGATATAATGCATAATATGATAATAGTGTATTATGTATATAATACACACACACATATATATATACACACATATGTATACCTGTGATAATTACCAGATTATAAACAATACTTTTGCTGATTTGATTTCCCATAAAGCAGCTAATTTAAAAAATATATTTATATATTTACATATAAAGATGCACATAAACCTGTATGTTTGGGATCCCTGGGTGGCGCAGCGGTTTGGCGCCTGCCTTTGGCCCAGGGCGCGATCCTGGAGACCCGGGATCGAATCCCACGTCGGGCTCCCGGTGCGTGGAGCCTGCTTCTCCCTCTGCCTGTGTCTCTGCCTCTCTCTCTATCTCTCTGTGACTATCATAAATAAATAAAAAAATTAAAAAAAAAAATTAAAAAAAAAAAACCTGTATGTTTAAAATATTTAAATGACCAAATTATAAATTTTACATTTTTACATAATTTGTAGATAATACATTTATATATAATAGTATTTTTGGATTATGTACTATACTTTGACTATACTTTGACTATACATACTCGAGTGCTATGTGTTCTATACACATTATTTTAATTAGTCTTCACAAAGTATCTGAAAGTAGGCATCATTTTTCTAGTTGTTCAGAAGTATGAAATATCTAATTAATAAGTGGAGGAGTTCAGATTCAAAATTGATCTCTTAAATTGAAAGTCTATTTTTTTTTTGGCAAATCATTCTTTTCTCAATAATAAATTGAATGATGAAGGATGCTAAAAGCCTAAAATGTTATTATTCCAATAATATAACTTTAAAAGGAGGGGTTGCATGATATCGTTGTAAAATTTTGTGAATTGAATTGAGCTGAGACTCCCTGCAAAATTTCTGTTTTGGTTTCCTGGGTGTATGGAAAATGCATATGAATATTTTCTCTCTTGGGTGTTATCCAGTCTTTAACAAAATGTATGGATGTTTAGTTCCTTTATGTGAAAAGGAATAATCTTGTCTATAAATGAGCCTCAACAATCCACAGGGTGTTCTCAACATTTTCACACGTAATGAGAGAGTGTCAAAAATATACTTTCAAATAAGATGAATTTTTTGCATTAGAGAAAGCAGCAATAATGATGTGGACAACTTTTCTATCAGTCTTAATTTCTTTGGTTTGAGGTGACGCTGCAATTAAAACATTACTGAGGCAAATTCTCAATGGCTCACCACTAGACAGTTCTTACACACTTGAGTGGGTACAAGTGTAGCCATGTGCAGCCATGTGTGGTAAATCTGTCAGAACTAACAGCAGGGGCTCTGATAAGAGTCCTCCATCAGTAAGTCTACTTGATAGCTCAAGGTCTTTAAATTGTTATTATAACCAGCACCTAATAGTAGGACCAGTATTAAGATCTCATATTTCCTCAGTTGTGTTTCTGAATTTTCCATAAGTTTATCCTATCTTAGTTATTTAAGATCATGTTGTAGTTTAGACCTAACACCAGCCATTGTCAGAGCTTAAGTATTTTTTCTCCCTGGCTGAGAGGGAGAAATGTGGTATATGAAAGAGGGTATAAGAAACTGTTTTTCAAATATGACAGCATTTTTTGTGAGAATAAAAAACAATAGACAGTTTCCCATTCATATTCAGTAATCATAACACACAAGCTCATATTTTACATTAAGCAAATAAGTTACAAATAACTGATGCTAAGTTTCCCAAATCTTTACTTGAATTATTCTACTAATTTCAGTATAATCTGGTTTTTCTGCTCCAACCAGATTGGCCTAACACCACACCTCCATCTTGCTTGACAGTGCCTCTGGTCTATTTCAAGAGTTCAGCTCTTCTTTCCTCACCATATCCTTATCAATGATGTTTCCTGGCCCATGGTTTTAATCTGATCCACATCAGTATACCATTGAAAGCAGATTATTAAAAGTTACTTTTTCATAACTTTTACTCATTGCCTGGCATCATGGACTTTTTCCTCAAATTTCCTGCAAAGATAATGCATCCTTTCTTACTAGTTTCATGATTTTGAAGAATTAACATATATTCAAATTAGGCTTGCATATTATGAAGATTATGGCCATCCAGTAGTTCTATAGTTTATACCAAAAATAGGCATTTAATTCAATTGTAAATAGACCCATGCTATATAACTATATAATTTCAAAATGTGTGTGTGTGTGTGTGTGTGTGTGTGTGTGTGTGTGTCTTTGTTGGTTTGGGTGAATTTTATTGCCATTTCTCATTTACTAGTTTTACTACTTCAGTAATTATGTCAGTAGTTGCAAATGCAAAAGCCATCAGGGACCAGGAAGGTAAAGTAAATCACTAAAAGCAGAAATATTAAAAAAGCCACAGAGCAAGCTCAAAATTAAGTGGCAAAAGATTCAAAACTGCAATGTTGAAATGTAATAGGGAGTAGTGGACACTGTAGAAGTAAAGAATGCATGCCCTTCTCAAAGTGCTCCACTCAACTATTTATTTTTATTGCTAAGTGTAGTACTCTATCACTTTTTCATGCATTTACTTGTTGATGGATACTTGGGCTATTTACAGTTTTTGACTATTATTAATAAAGCTACTATGAGTATTTTTATATAAACAAGCAAACAAAACACACACAAAAACAATGCTCCAATCTGTATGATATCTGCATATAATGATCAAAGAGTTCACGAATATCTTTTTATACTATATTTGCTCTTCCTTCTAAAATGGACACAGTGAAAAGTTGAGTAGGGAGTGAGGGGAAAGATTATAAGGTAGACCAACTATATTACAGTTATAGGTCTATCATTTGTTAGTTTTCTAACATTGCATAAGTCAACTGATTTTTCCAGACTTAAAGTTTTTGTTATTGTCATTATTGTGAATTGTTAGATTGGATTGGTTGTTTGGTAAAATTAGTATATTATACAAGATGGATTAGGGAGTCTTTCAAAAGAGTAAAATGTTAAAACTGTAGGTGAAATGATGAGAACATTGTTTAGAAAATTGTGTGATCCTCACAATGCACTGAATGTTTATGAAATGTTTTAGATTGAGGGGTTTGAATGAAAACTTCCAAATATCTGCTATTGTGACTTTAATTGATTTAATGGGAATAAATTGAGATATTATATCATTTTGGAGTCATAATCAAAAAGAAGTCTCACAGTTGAAATTGGCAATAACATAATTTCACTTGTGTTTTCACTATGCATAGCATTATTTGGTTTTCCTCTTTAAAATGTGGTATTGGCAATGCATAGTAGATGGAGTGTCTCCAGTTTTAATCACTTCACTTTTCATTTGAAAAGTAATTCATCATGAGAAGTCAGTGGGGTATAGAGAGCACTAATTGCAGCAAAATATCAAGGACAGTTTTCCTCTGTCTTAATTAAACATTAATGAGTAAACTTATTTGCAAATGCATGCTGTAGGGATGGACTTGTCTATCTACGTTTGGTAAATACTGACATTAGGTGTCAAAATAAAGCACGTTAATTGATTTATACAGGATTAGTTTAAAAAGATTGCACCTGGCTTGACATTTTCCTAGGTTTTATAGAGTAGTTTCTGATAAATTATTTATAAAGAAACTTTTCTTGACCTATCGTAATTACAAGAGAGATTGTTTCCAAACTAATCAATTTCGTATAAATTTGACTTGTCAACCTAAGGAATTCTGTAGTAGACAATGAGGAATTAAGTTTCTTTATATTTTCACATTGAATATGTGGGCAAGTGACTTTTTCCTTGATTATTAGAATTATTTTTATGATTTTAGATATGTTAGTTTTTAAATTAATTTTTATGAATGTATTCAAGGTTTTTTTAAATAGCATATTATTTTAAATACTTCACTTGAGCTATAATCCAAAAGCATTAAACAAAATTGAAAGCAGAGTATATTTAACTCAAGCTTCAAATTTTAAAATAACGTTTTAAGTAAACTTTCCTTTGATGGCTGAGAGTGTATATGACAAGTTAAAACAGTAAGAAAAGGCATAAAATAAAGCATTTTGTCCTTTATGTTAAGTTGTTCTGTAGATATCAAAATAATTTCCCCAAATAGTCTTTAGTTAGTTGGTGTGTTATTTTGACCAAATTTCCCTATATTCTTTTCCAAATGATTCCCCAGCAGTGTTTATTTTGATAGGATAGTTGAGTAGTAATTTTGAAACCTCAAAAATTATAAGTGATATTTAAAAATAACTATACTTAATATCAAGTGCTTCTCATTTCTTACATAAGAAGAGAAATTACCAATAATAGAGTTCAGACCTTTCAACAAAATTTTCTGTAGGCCAATGTAGCAATTAATCAGAAAATGCAAAAAAACTGTGCACACTGTTTTAAAATATTAGTATGATAGTATTTTTTTAAAGGGAAGAGAAAAAATCATTTATTTTTTAGCATGGCTTATAAACTCCTCAATTTACTCTGTTTTTAATAGGACTGTTAAATTTTACTCTAGATTCTCTTGGAACTCCCAGTTTCCCAAACCATATGGCTTGATGCAGAAAAAAAATTGGCTTACAGTAAATAGTGGAAACACTTCACATTTTTCCACCTGTGAAACTACTGAAGTGTTATGGTGTACATTTTTAAGGTTATTAGAACCAGGTTTTTAGTAGGCTTTATTTTCAAGACTCCTTTTGTACTTCTGGACAACTTTATTGCCACATTTGAAAATAGTAAAATGGTCCTACCTTCATCTTCTGAATCTCAGACTTGAGAAGAATTTCATTTTCAACTTGAGATTAAAATTATCATAATATATCAAAAATATCATATATGCTTTTAACTTTTTGGAGCAGGAATCTCTATTTTAAAATTGTAAATACAGAATTCTCCCCCTCACTATCTAGAAATCATGAAAAATAGAAAAAAATAAGTAGAAACTAACACCAAATTCATCTTTGAAAAGAGATTAAGAAATATCTGAAAGCATAAAACAGAAAACAGAGGTTGAGTCTTCCAAAGCAATCACGGTCAACACTGATGATAATGTTTTTGATACATTATAGTGAAAGGAAACTCTTGACTACAATTATCATAAAAAGCCACACAAATAAAAATTTAAATCCTGACAGACCCTGCAGTATAGAAACCATGTTTCTTATTTGCAACAATGACAGTGGGGTCCTCTGGGTGATGTAGGAGTTTAACTGGATTTGATTTGGTTGGTTCTAAGCACAAACACAGGAGGTAGGGTGCTGAACAAGGAATCAAAAAGCTAAGACTTGCTGATAATAAACTCTTTTGGTGGTGGAAGTTAAGAAAGAAACTTAGTGAACAGACATGTGAGAAGACAGCTCACACTCGTCACCAGTAATAAACTTTAGACTTGCCTGAAGCATGAACATAACTCATTCTCACATGTAAAACAAGAGTAATCAAAATGAATCATGAATTCTATACAAATATAGAAAAAAAAGGGAGGATGTGTGTATGTGTGTGTAAAAGATGGAGAAAGAGAGACAGAGACAGGGAAGAAAAGAAAAAGGAAGGAGGGGAGGGAGGGAAATGAAAAAAAAAAAAAGTAAACATTAACTATAAAGAATGCTAACCAGAAAAATGTTACCATGGAACAAATCAAATGCAGTCATGTATATTTCAATGAATTAAAGCAAAAAAACACATTCAATAGCATAATGGGTCCATTGTTTTGATGTCTGTTATAATGATGTACTCCATTTACATATGCATTGAGTCTGTGTCTAGATTTCATTTTCTATTCCATTGGACTGTTATCCTATTCAAGTACCAATCCCCAAAATTACTTAATTATAGTAGCTTTAAAGTAAATATGATTGAATGTTGTTATGATTACCCCCTACAACACACACACACAAACGTACACACATACACCCACACTGTATTCTTCTTTTTCAGGAGTTTACTAAGTATTCTGTTGGTTTATTTTTTTCATTTGAGATTTATAATCAACTTGTTAAAACCTGGAAAAAACATAGGGTATTTTTTTTTAACATATAGTATTATTACTGGATGATACTGAAGTTATAAATTAAGCTAAGGAAATTGACATTTTTGTACTATCGGGTCCTCTTTTCCAGGATCTAGGTATATCATTCTTGGTGTTTAAATATACCTTTTATGACTTTAAGGAGCGTTTTGGAAGCTTCTTATTAGGGTTTATGACTGTGTATTCTATTTTTAATTGAAATGTGCCTTTTTAATTATTTTATTATTTATCTTACATTTGAAGGTAATTGATGTCATTACGTTTTATACCCTGCTATTTTACCAAATTTTAAAATTATCTTTTGTTGTTATTTATGGGCTTTCCACGTACATGGTCCAGTAATCTGCAAATAGATACTTTGGCTAATACTTCCAAAACAATGTGTAATAGTGGTGAAGATAGTGGGTACACTCAAGTCTTGTGCATGACTTTACTGGATACCTTTAATATTGTTCCACAAATAAAATACTTGCTTTGGAACTGAGATACACAAATTTTATTATGTGAATGAAGTATTCACTTATTTCTCTTTTTCTAAGTTTTTCTTTTTTAATTGCGGTATAATAAACATGTATTAGTTTCAGGTATACAACATACTTATTTGACATTTGTAGACATTTCAAAATGATTATGATTTATCACCTTACGAAGCTAATGCAATAATAATAACTGTATTCCCAAATTATACCCTACACTCCCATGACTTATTTATTTTATACCTTGAAATTTGTTCTTCTTAATCCCCTTCACTCTTTTTGCCACCCAGCCCCTCCCCTCTGGCAATTATCATCTCTATTCTGTACTTACAAAGTCTAGATTTTATTTTGTTTCATTTTTTAGATTTTATGTATAAGAGAAATCATACACTTTTTGTCTTTCTTTGTCTGACTTATTTTACTTAATATAATACCCCCAAAGTCCCTCCATGTTGTCACAAATAACAGTATTTCATTTTTTTTATGCCTGAGTAGTATATATATTCCATTGATGGACACACTTTATCCATTCATCCATCTTGATGAATACTTTGATTGATTACATATCTTGGCTATTATAAATAATCTGGAGTTAACATAGGGATGCATGTATCTTTTTAAATTAGTGTTTTTATTTTTTGTATAGATACCCAGAATGGAATTGCTGGGTCACATAGTAGTTCTATTTTTAATTTTTTGAGGAAGCTCCATACTGTTTTCCAAAGTGACTGCACCAATTTATATTCCTATCAATAGTGTATGAAGTTTCCCTTTCTCCACATCCTCACAAACACTTGTTATTTCCTGTCTTTTTGATAATGATTATTCTGACAGGTGTAGGGTGATATCTCATCATGATTTAATTTGAATTTCATTGATGATTAGTGATGTTGAGCATCTCTTCATGTGTCTTTTCTTCTCCTGTGTGTCTTCTTTAGAAAAATGTCCATTCAAATCCTCTATTTACTTTTGTCATTTATTTTTTAAAGAGATTTTTGTTACTGTTATTGAGCTGTATGAATTCTTTACATATTTTGGATGTTATTCCCTTATTAGATATCTGATCTGAAAGTATCTTCTTCCATTCAGTAAGTTGCCTTTTTGTTTTGTGGTTGGATTTCTTTGTTGTATGGAAACTTATTAGGTTGATGTAGTCCCATTTGTTTATTTTATCTTTTGTTTTCCTTGCATGTGGAATCAGATTTAAAAAAAAATCATTAAGACTAATGTCAAGAAGATTGCTGCCTAGGATTTCTTCTAGATATTTATGGTTTTAACTCTTATATTTAAGTCTTTAATCCATTTTGAGTTAATTGTTGTATATGATATAACAAAGTGGTCCAGTTTCATTCTTTTTTGTATTGCAGTCCAGTTTTCCCAGCACCATTTATTGAAAAGACTGTTCTTTCCCCATTGTCTTGACCCCATTCTTGCTTCCTTTGTCCTAAATCAAGTGACCATGTATGTATGGGTTTATTTCTGGTTTCCTTATTCTATTCCATTCATCTATGTGTTTGTTTTTATGCCACTGCTCTATTGTATCGATTACTATAGCTTTGTAGTATAGTTTGAAATGAGGGAGTTGTAGTATAGGTTTAAATGAGGGAGTGACATCTCTGGCTATGTTCTTTCTCAAGATTGCTTTGGGTATGTGAGGTCTTTGTGGCTCCATATAAATTTTAGGTTGGATTGTCCTAGTTCTGTGAAAAATGCCATTGGAATTTTGAAAGGGATTGCATTGAATCTGTGGATTGCTTTGGGTAGTATGGATATTTTAACAACATTAATTTCTCTGATCCATGACTATGGAGTATATTTCCATTTATTTCTGTCTTCCTCAATTTCTTTAATCAGTGTCTAATAGTTTTGCATGCACAGGTCTTTCAGCATCCTTGATTAAATTGATTCCTAGGTATTTATTATTTTTTTTTGTATGATTGTAAATGGGATGTTGTCTTAATTTCCCTTTCTGCTGGTTACATATTGCTGCCTACAACTGCAATAGATTTTGTACATTATTTTTGTATTCTGCAACTTTAGTGAACTTACTTATTAATTTCAACAGTCTTTTGGTGAAATGCTTGGGGTTTCCACATAGTGTCATTTTATCTACAAATAGTGACAGTTCTACTTCTTCTTTTCCAATTTGAATGCCTTTTATTCTTTTTCTTGCCAAATTGCTGTGGGTTGGACTTCCAAAGTTGTATTGAATAAAACTTGTGAAAGTAGGCATCCTTATCTTGTTTCTGATTTTGGAGGAAAAACTTGCAGCTGTTCACCATTGAGTATAATATTAGCTGTGAGTTTGTCTTATATGGCCTTTATCATTTTAAGTTTTTTTTTTCTATAGATACTTTGTTGAATTTTATCATAAATGGGTGTTGAATTTTATAAAAGCTTTTTCTCCATCTATTGAGATGGTTATATGATTTTTATCTTACATTTTGTTAATTTTGTACATCATGTTTATTGATTTGCAGATGTTGGGCCATCCTTACATTTCTGGAATAAATCCCCACTTGGTCATGGTGTATGATCCTTTTAATATATTGTTGAATTCAGTTTTTTAATATTTGTTGAGTATTTTTATTTCTATGCTCATCAAGAATATTGACCTACAATTTTCTTTTTTTGCGGGATCCTTTTTTGGTTTTGTTATTATTGGCCTCCTAAAATGAGTTTGAAAGCTTTTCTTCCAGGCAGCCAGGTGACTCAGTGGTTTAGCACTGCCTTCAGGCCAGGGCCTGATCCTGGAGACCTGGGATCAATTCCCATATTGGGCTCCCTGCATGGAGCCTGCTTCTCCCTCTGTCTGTGTCTCTGCCTCTCTCTCTCTCTCTCTCTCTCTCTCTCTGTGTGTGTGTGTGTGTGTGTGTGTGTGTCTCATGAATAAATAAATAAAATCTCACAAAAAAAAAAAGAAAGAAAGCTTTTCTTCCACATCAACTTTTTGGAAGAATCCAAGAAGGATAGGAAGGATAGTTATTAAATCTTTAAATGGTTGATAGAATTTACCAGTGAAGCTGTGTGGTCCTGGAGTTTTGTTTGTTCAGAGATTTTTTTTTTAAGATTTTATTTATTTATTCATGAGAGACACAGAAAGAGAGAGAGAGAGAGAGGTAGAGACACAGGCAGAGGGAGAAGCAGGCTCCATGCAGGGAGCCCAACGTGGGACTCAAGCCTGGGTCTCCAGGATCACGCCCTGGGCCAAAGGCAGACACTAAACTACTGAGCCACCCAGAGATTCCCATTTTTCAGAGATTTTTCATTACTAATTCAGTCTCCTTGCCGGTAATTTTCTATTCAGATTTTTAATCTTTTCATGATTTAATCTTGAAATATAAATTTCTAAAAAAAAAAAAAAAAAAAAAATATAAATTTCTAGGAATTGATCCATTTCTCTTCATTTGTCCAATTTGTTGGCATATAATTATTCATTGTTTTCTCTTATATCCTTTGTATTTCTTTGGTGTCAATTATAATTTTCTGGTTTGTTGATCTTTTCTACTATCTTTGAGTCTCTGTTTTATTTACTTTTCTTTGATCTTTATTATTTCCTTCCTTTTACTAACTTTGGGCTTCATTTTTTCCTTTATCTAGTTCCTTTCGTGAGAAGTTAAATTGCTTGTTTGATATTTTTTGGTAGTTTCTTGAGGTAGGCATGTATTGTGAACTTTCCTCTTAGAACCACTTTTGGTGCATCTCATAGATTTTGGTATATTGCATTGTTAATTTAATTTAATTTCATTTATCTGCATATGTTTTTTATTTCTTCTTTGATATTTTCTGTAGTTGTTCAATAAGGTGGTTTAATTTCTACATATTTTTAGTTTATCCAGTTTTCTTCTTGTAATGATTTCTAGTTTCATACCATTGTGGTCTGAAAAGGTTCTTGATGTTATCTCAGTCTTCTTGAACTTATTGAGCTTGTTTTATGGCCTAACATGTGATCTATCCTGGAGAATGTCCCATATGTACTTGAGAAGAATATATTGTGCTGCTTTTGGATGGAAGGTACTGTCTATATCTATCTGATCTAAAGTGTCATTTAAAACATGTGTTTCCTTATTGGTTGTCTATCCAAATGACCTACTTATATGTAAATGGGGTATGAAAATCCCTTATTATTATTGTATTATCAACTTCTCTTTATCTCTCCTTAAATCCTGAGAGGTAATCTTGCCAGATAGATTATTGTCGTTTGAAAGTTTTTCCTTTCATCACTTTGGATATATCATGCCACTCTTTTCCAGTTTGTAGCATTTCTGCTGAAGAGTCTGCTTATAGCTTATAGGAGTTTCCTTGTACATAACAAGTTGCTTTTCCCTTGATGCTTTTAAGATTCTTTGTAACTTTTGGCATTTTAATTGTAATATGTCTTGATGTGACTCTCTTTAGGTTCATCTTTTTGGAATTCTATGGACTTCCTAGATCTGGATATCTGTTTTCTTTCCTAGGTACGGGAAGAGCCATTATTTCCTCAAATAATTCTACCTTTTTCTTTCTCTTCTATTTTAGGCCCTCAGAATGTGAATGTTATTCTTCTGAGGTTCTTGAGGTTCTTTAATTATCTTCATTATTTTTTTTTTTCCTGTTAGGTGCTCTGTTTAGATGAGTCCCATTTCTTTATCTTCCAGCTTACTGGTTTGTTCTACTTCTTCCAGTCTGTTACTGAACCCCCTTTAGTTTATTTTTTCAGTTCAGTGATTATAAGCTTCAGCTCTGTGAATTCTGTTTGGTACTTTACTACGCTTTCTGTCTCTTTGTTGAAGTTTCACTTTGTTTATTCACTCTTCTTTTGAGTTCAGTAAGCATCTTTATAACTATTACTTTGAATTCTTTATTAGGTAGATAATTTACATGTATCATTAAAGCCTTTTTCTGAGATTTTGTCATCTTATTTTGTTTGGTACATATTTCTATGTTTCCTAATTTTACTTGACTTCATGTGTTTGTTTCCACATATTAGGCAAAACAGCTGCCTCTCTCAGTTCTGAAAGAGTGGCCTTTGTCTATAATAGTCTTTTTCATTTAATCTCGCCCTAGCTCTTGATTGTCTTTTGAGCCTTTGTGATTGTCTAAACTGCTTGATTTATTCTTGATATGCCCCCATTGTTTAGGGTTTGCCAAGGCCTGTCAGTGATCCAAGGGGAGGAATCTCATTTAGCACCTAGTTGCAGGCTGATTGGAAACCAGACTTTTTCAGGCAGCTGCTTTTAAAGTATGCAAATATATACCATCCTGTGGGGCTGCAATCATAATCTCTGCTGGCTTACAGACCAGGACATCTGGAGGTGTCTCCTGGGTGACAGTTGCAAAAGTCAGAGCACCAAATGAATGTATAAGTTCCTTTCTGGGAAGTCTTGTCTAGCTGTAGTAAGGCCAGGGATATTGTCTCCCTGCTTACATTCCCTGCAGGTGCCTCCTTAGCCTCTTGATGTCTAGGAAACTTGAAGCCTATCCTTCAGGCTGAAGCTCCAGGCTAAGTAAATAGGCCTTTCGCACAGGAAGACCCAGATTGTGTTCAGTATGCTGTCTGTGCAGTGCCCTGGGATTGGTGGCCTGCCAAGAGGTTTTTTTGTTTTTTTTGTTTGTTTGTTTGTTTTTAGCATTATCCTTTTGACTGTTATAGTCCCGTGGAGTTCTAGAACAACAGTTCTGTTAGCTACCAAGGCCAGGCCATCAAAGTGTGTCCTCTGTGTGGATTAAGCACATTCACAGGACTGTTGGAAAGTGTGTGTGGCGGGGGCAGGGGATGTTCACTGACTTTGGAAAGGCAGTGGGAAAATGTCCTGAATGCATGTGCCCGTGGGCTTCACTAATGCAGTGAGAGTGCCTTTTCTGTGGGCAAATGCTAGCTTTAGGCTGTGAGCAGAACTCAATGACCTTCTGTGCTCACCTGCCCCAGCCAGGGAGTAGAAAGGACTGCCACTGCCCCATGCTCTTTGACCTCAGCAAGTACAACTGTTCACCCTGCACACTCCAGCAATGTGGTGGGAGGGTGTCACATCTGAGTTCACTTGCCTTTGCTCTTAGGCAACTTAGAATTCATCACTGGTGCCTGCCAGTGCCTCTGTCCCTGGGGAGCATCTCACTTGTCCTCCAGCTCTCCACCTGATGCCCCCCAGATAAGCAAACAAATCTTTCTCATATATAGTCTAGATGCTTTTCAAACTGCTCTTTTTTTCTTCTGAGTCTTAAGGTGAGAAAGATTACATACGAACCCCTCAAGATGAGAATCTAAGTTTCCTTTTTAACACATTGGGACCCTGACACATCAGCCACATTGGATTTCCAACACATGAGTTCGGAGGGCTTATCTCTTCAGTGAAGATCTCAAGGGCCATGTTGCCTAATGTGGGGCACCAACCCCTCACTCTTCCTGGAGAAGCACCTGTTTGGTGAGATCCCTCTCTATTGTGTGTCCCCACCAGGGGTGGTTTTGTTTTGTTTTGTTTTGTTTTATACAAGGTCATGATTATGCTTTTCTTACCTACCATGAGTAGTCCTTTTATCCTTTGTTCTGGAGAATAGTTCATCCAGTTTTCAGATCTCTTTCAGAAGATAACAATCTATGTGTAGTTATAGATTTGGTGTGTCTATGGGATGAGATGAGTTCAGGAATTTCCTTTACTGCCACCCTGGACCTAAAATCTGTTCTTTTTTTATTTAGTGTTTTAATCATGAAAGTATCTTGTCAAATGCTTTCTTTGCATTCAATGTAGAAAATGATATGATTTTCTTCTTTTTATTAATTTAGTAAATTATCTTAATATGTTTCCTAATGTTAAATTACCTCTATATTATGAGCAAACACTTAAGTGAGTCACAATGAATTATTTAATTAACATTTCATTGGATTTTACTTCCAAGTATTTTTTTGTAGATTTTTTTCTTCAGTATATATAAGGGAGATTTGTCTATAGTGCTTTTTTTTTTTTTTGTAATAACTTTGAATGTTTTGAAATAAGTGTTTTACATGACTTAATATGAAATACTTGGAATGCTTGTTTCTTGTTTAGTCCTCTGAATTGGTCAGTTGCCATTAATTAACTGATATTTATGTTTTCTAGAATAACCATGTAAAGAACTTTGGGTCTGGTTCCTTTTGTGTTGAGAGACATATAGAAAATTCTCATTTTCTTTTATGGAAACTGGATAGTTTAGAATTTTTCTATTGAATGGAATCAGATATATATATATATATATATATATATATATATATATATATATGTTTTTCAAATATATTTGCATAGAGTTTCTCCCAATAATTATTGAGTTTGTAAAATATTTTTTGTGATTTTTTTTTTTCTTAGAGATTTATTAGAGAGAGAGAGAGAGAGAGCGAAAGAGAAAGCACAAGACGGGGAAGGGTCAGAGAGAGAGAGAGAGAAGAAGAGAATCCCAAGCAGACTCCTCACACAGCATGGAGCCCAGTGTTGGGCTCAATCCCATGACCCCAGGATCACAACCTGGGCCAAAACCAAGATTTAGATGTGCAACAAACTTAGCCTCTCAGGCACCCCAGATTTTCTGTGCTTTAATAGCTCTTCTACCTTTTTCTGTATCTCTGCCTCCTTTCTTTTTAAAAATGAGGATGGCTACTATCTGGTAGTTTGGTAGTTTCAAAGAATTATGTTTCTAATTTATTTGTTAGTTTCAATACTTTCCTTTTGTAATGTTACTTTTAGCTATTAATACAATTATTTTCTCTTGCTTTCTTTTGGTTTAGCTAATTGATCTGTTTGGAGACTATATGAGTTTCCTTTTTAAGTTTTGTTGTCTTTTTGTTTGTTTGGTTGTTTTTTTTCTATTTAGCTGAATTAATCCCATAAAAAAAGTTATTGGTCCCCACTTTAACTTAATTCCATAGGTGAGATAGGTTTTATTTTATTATCATTATTTCAAAGAAATATGCAGTTTCACTTTGTCTTTTCTTTCTATTTTTCCTTTGGCTTTTTAAGTTTTTTTTTTTTAAACTTTTTTTTTATTTTTTATTTTATTATGATAGGCACACAGTGAGAGAGAGAGAGAGAGGCAGAGACACAGGCAGAGGGAGAAGCAGGCTCCATGTACCAGGAGCCTGACGTGGGATTCGATCCGGGGTCTCCAGGATCGCGCCCTGGGCCAAAGGCAGGCGCTAAACCACTGCGCCACCTAGGGATCCCGGCTTTTTAAGTTTTTATTTTAATTACAGTTAATTAAAATATAGTGTTATCTTAGTTTCAGTTGTACACTACAATGATTCAACAGTTCTGTACATCACTTAGGGTTCACCACAACAAGTACAAATTTTAATCCCCATCACTTATTTAGCCTATCCTTTCCCCACCTCCTCACCCCCTCTGGTAACTACCAAGTCATTCTCTATAATTAAGAATCTGGGTCTTGATTCATCTCCCTCTCTCTTTTTCCCCTCGCTCATTTTTTTCCCCTTAAATTCCACATATTAATGAAACCATATGGTATTTGTCTTTCTATGACTGACATTAAATTTAGGACTATACTCTCTAGTTCCATCTATGTCATTGCAAATGGCAAGATTTCATCCTTTTTAGTGGCTGAATAATATCCCATACATAATAATTATATATATAATATATATTTTATATATATATTTTTTCTTTATTCATGCATCAAATGATGGACATTTTTGATGCTTCCATAGTTCAGCTATTGTAAATGATTTTATTGTAAACATTAGGGTGCATGCATCCCTTTGAATTAGTGTTTTTGAATTCTTTGGAAAGATACCTGGTAGTGCAATTACTGGATCATAGGGTAGTTCTATTTTTAACTATTTGAGGTACTTCCTAGTATTTTCCATAGTGGCTGCACCAGCTTGCATTCATACCAACAGTGCAAGAAAGTGCTCTTTCTCTACATCCTAGTCAATATCTATTGTTTCTTGTGCTGTTGATTTTTGCTATTCTTACATGTGTAAGGTGATATCTCATTATGGTTATTATTTGTATTTCGCTGATAGTAAATGATAATGAAAAGTTTTTCATGTGTTGGTTGGCAATATGTGTGTTTTCTTTGGAGAAATATCTGTTCATGACTTTTGCCCATTTTTAATTGGATTGTTCATTTTTTTAGATATTGAGTTGTATCAGTTCTTTATATATTTTGAATATTAATCCTTTGTCAGATATCTTCTTTGCAAGTATCTCCTCCCATTTAGGAGGTTGCCTATTAATTTTATTGATTGTTTCCTTCACAGTCCAGAAGCATTTTATTTTGATGTAGTCCCAATATTTTATTTTTGCTTTTGTTTTCCTTGCTCAGACATATCTAAAAAAAAAAAAAAAGTTGCTATGGACAATATCGAAGAAGTTACTGCCTATATTATCTTTTAGGATTTTTATAGTTTCAGGTTTCAAATTTAGTTCTTTAATCCATTTTGAATTTCTTTTTGTGTATGGTGTAAGAAAGTGGTCTAATTTCTTTCTTCTGCATGTAGGTATCCAGTTTTCCCAGCACCATTTGTTGAAGAGACTCTTTCTTTCTTATTTCTTTTTTTTGTATATTCTTTATTGGAGTTCGATTTGCCAACATGTAGCATAACACCCAGTACTCATCCCGTCAAGTGCCCCCCTCAGTGCCCAACACTCAGACACCCCAACCCCCCCCCCAACCCCCGCCCAGGCCAACCTCCCTTACCACTACCCCTTGTTTGTTTCCCAGAGTCAGGTGCCTCTCATGTTCTGTCACTGTCACTGATATTTCCCCACTCATTTTCTCTTCTTTCCCCTTTATTCCCTTTCACTAGTTTTTATATTCTCTAAATAAATGAGACCATATAATGTTTGTCATTCCCTGATTGACTTACTTCATTCAGCATAATATCCTCTAGTTCCATCCACGTTGAAGCAAATGGGGAGTATTTGTCGTTTCTACTAATGGCTGAGTAATATTTCATATATATATATAAAAGCACCACATCTTCATCAATTCATCTTTTGGTGGACGCCGAGGCTCCTTCCACAGTTTGGCTATTGTGGATATTACTGCTATAAACATTGGGGTGCAGGTGTCCCAGTGATTCACTGCATCTGTATCTTTGGAGTAAATCCCCAGCAGTGCAATTGCTGGGTCTAGGGCAGTTCTATTTTTAATTCTCCAAGGAACCTCTACACAGTTTTCCAGAGTGGATGCACCAGTTCACATTCCCACCAACAGTGCAAGAGGGTTCCCCTTTCTCCACATCCTCTCCAACATTTTTTTGTTTCCTGTCTTGTTGATTTTCCCCATTCTCACGGGTGTGAGGTGGGATCTCATTGTGGTTTGGATTTGTATTTCCCTGATGGCCAGTGATGCAGAGCATTTTCTCATGTGCATGTTGGCCATGTCTATGTCTTCCTCTGTGAAATTTCTGTTCATGTCTTTTGCCCATTTCATGATTGGATTGTTTGTTTCTTTGCTTTTGAGTTTAATAAGTTCTTTATAGATCTTGGATACTAGCCCTTTATCTGATAGATCGTTTGCAAATATCTTCTCCCATTCTGTAGCTTGTCTTTAGGATTGGTGACTGTTTCTTTTGCTGTGCAGAAGTTTTATCTTGATGAAGTCCCAATAATTCATTTTTGCTTTTGT
The DNA here is from genome assembly GCF_018345385.1 of Vulpes lagopus. Classification (NCBI taxonomy): domain Eukaryota; kingdom Metazoa; phylum Chordata; class Mammalia; order Carnivora; family Canidae; genus Vulpes; species Vulpes lagopus. The sequence goes on from NC_054826.1 coordinate 41,948,412, forward strand.
TTCTCTTGCCTTCATGGATGTATCTTGCAAGAAGTTGCTGTGGCCAAGTTCAAAAAGGGTGTTGTCTGTGTTCTCCTCTAGGATTTTGATGGAATCTTGTCTCACATTTAGATCTTTCATCCATTTTGAGTTTATCTTTGTGTCTGGTGTAAGAGGATGGTCTAGTTTCATTCTTCTGCACGTGGCTGTCCAATTTTCCCAGCACCATTTATTGAAGAGACTATTTTCCAGTGGATAGTCTTTCCTGCTTTGTCGAATGTTAGTTGACCATAAAGTTGAGGGTCCACTTCTGGATTCTCTATTCTGTTCTATTGATCTATGTGTCTGTTTTTGTGCCAATCACACTATCTTGATGACCACAGCTTTGTAGTACAACTTGAAATCCGGCAATGTGATGCCCCCAGCTCTGGTTTTCTTTTTCAATATTCCCTGGCTATTCGGGGTCTTTTCTGATTCCACACAAATCTTAAGATGATTTGTTCCAACTCTCTGAAGAAAGTCCATGGTATTTTGATAGGGATTGCATTGAACATGTAAATAGCCCTGGGTAGCATTGACATTTTCACAATAATCATTCTTCCAATCCATGAGCATGGAATATCTTTCCATCTCTTTGTGTCTTCCTCAATTTCTTTCAGAAGTGTTCTGTAGTTTTAAGGGTATAGATCCTTTACCTCTTTGGTTAGGTTTATTCCTAGGTATCTTATGCTTTTGGGTGCAATTGTAAATGGGATGACTCCTTAATTTCTCTTTCTTCAGTCTCATTGTTGGTGTATAGAAATGCCACTGATTTCTGGGCATTGATTTTGTATCTTGCCACACTGCCAAATTGTTGTATGAGTTCTAGCAATCTTGGGGTGGAGTCTTTTGGGATTTCTATGTACAGTATCATGTCATCTGCAAAAGGGAGAGTTTGACTTCTTCTTTGCCAGTTTGAAAGCCTTTATTTCTTTTTGTTGCCTGATTGCTGAGGCTAGGACTTCTAGTGCTATGTTGAATAGCAGTAGTGAGAGTGGGCATCCTTGTCTTGTTCCTGGTCATAGGGGAAAGGCTCGCAGTGTTTCCCCATTGAGAGTGATATTTGCTGTGGGCTTTTCATAGATGGCCTTAAGATGCTGAGGAATGTTCCCTCTAACCTTACATCTAAAGGGTTTTGATCGGGAATGGATGCTGTATTTTGTAAAATGCTTTCTCTGCCTATATTGAGAGGATCCTATGGTTCTTGTTCTTTCTCTTTTTGACATAATCTATCACGTTGATTGCTTTACAAGTGTTGAACCAGCCTTGCATCTCGGGGATAAATCCCACTTGGTCATGGTGAATAATCTTAATGTACTGTTGGATCCTATTGGCTAGTATCTTGTTGAGAATTTTTGCATCTGTGTTCATCGGATATTGGTCTATAATACTCCTTTTGGGTGGGGTCTTTGTCTGGTTTTGGATTAAGGTGATGCTGGCCTCATACAACGAGTTTGGAAGTATTCTATCACTTTCTATCTTTTGGAACAACTTTAGTAGAATAGGTATTGTTTCTTCTTTAAACATTTGATAGAATTCTCCTGGGAAGCCATCTGGCCCTGGACTTTTGTGTCTTGGGAGGCTTTTGATGACTGCTTCAATCTCCTCCCTGGTTATTGGCCTATTCAGGTTTTCTATTTCTTCCTGTTCCAGTTTTGGTAGTTTGTGCTCTTCCAGAAATACATCCATTTCTTTGAGATTGCCTAATTTATTGCTGTATAGCTGCTCATAATATGTTTTTAAAAATCATTTGTATTTCCTTGGTATTGGTGGTGATCTCTCCTTTTTCATTCATGATTTTATTAATTAGAGTATTTTCTCTTTTTTTTTTAAATAAGGCTGAACAATGGTTTATCTATCTTATTAATTCTTTCAAAGAATCAACTCCTGGTCTTGTTGATCTGTTCTACAGTTCTTCCGGTCTCTCATTGAGGTCTGCTCAAATCTTTATTAACTCTCTTCTGGTTGGTGTAGGTTTTATTTTCTGTTCTTTCTCCAATTCCTTTAGGTGCAAGGTTAGCTTTTGTATTTGAGTTTTTTTTTATAATAAATTTATTTTTTATTGGTGTTCAATTTGCCAACATACAGAATAACACCCAGTGCTCATCCCCTCAAGCGCCCCCCTCAGTGCCCATCACCCATTCATCCCCACCCCCCACCCTCCTCCCCTTCCGCCACCCCTAGTTTGTTTCCCAGAGTTAGGAGTCTTGTATTTGAGTTTTTTCCAAGTTTTTGAGGGATGCTTGTATTACGATGTATTTCCCTCTTAGGACTGCTTTTGTTGTATCCCAAAGATTTTGAACGGTTGTATCTTCATTCTCATTAGTTTCCATGAATCTTTTTAATTCTCTTCTAATTTCCTGGTTCACCCTTCCACCTTTCAGCAGGATAATCTTTCACCTCCATGTGCTTGAGTTTCTTCCAAATTACTTCTTGTGATTGAGTTCAAGTTTCAAAGCATTATGGTCTAAAAATATGCAGGGGATAATCCCAATCTTTTGGTATTGGTTGAGACCTGATTCGTGACCCAGTGTGTGGCCTATTCTGGAGAAAGTTCCATGTGCACTTTAGAAGAATGTGTATTCAGTTGTGTTTGGATGTAAAGTTCTGTATATATCTGTGAAATCCATCTGGTTCAGTGTATCATTTAGAGTTCTTCTCTCTTTGAAGATGTTGTGCTTAGAAGTTCTGTTACTTGCAGAAAGTGCCGTGATGACGTCTCCCAGTAGTAGTGTATTATTATCTAAGGATGTCTTTACTTTGATTATTAATTGACTGATATACTTGGCAGATCCCACATTGGGGCATAACTATTCATAATTGTTAGGTCTCTTGTTGGATAATTCCTTTATGATATAGTGTCCCTCTTCATCTCTTACTACAGTCTTTGGTATAAACTTTAATTTTTCTGACTGTGGACTGCTACCCCTGCTTTCTTTTGAGGACCATTAGAATAGTAAATGGTTCTCTAAACTTTCATTTTCAGGCTGTGGATGTCCTTAGGTCTAAAATGAGTCTCTTGTAGACAGCAAATAGATGGGTCTTGCTTTTTTATCCAATCTGAAACCCTGCGTCTTTTGATGGTATCATTAAGCCCATTCGGGTTCAGAGTTTTTACTCTTGAAAGATATAAATTTAGTGTCATCATAATACCTATTCAGTCCTTGTTTTTGTGGCTTATTTCTTTGGGCTTCCTCTTTCTTTTACAGAGTCCCCCTTAATGTTTCTTGCAGAGCTGGTTTGGTGGTCACATATTACAGTTTCTTCCTATCTTAGAAGCTCTTTATCTCTCCTTCTATTCTGAATGAGAGCCTTGCTGGATAGAGGATTTTTGGCTGCATGTTCTTCTCATTTAGGACACTAAAAATATCCTGCCAGTCCTTTCTGGCCTGCCAGGTCTCTGGAGAGTTTTGCTGTTAATCTAATATTTCTCCTCTTATAAGTTAGGGATCTCTTGTCTCTTTCCACTTTAAGCATTTTCTCTTTATCTTTGAAATTTGCAAGTTTCACTATTAAATGTTGAGGTGTTGAAGAGTTTTTATTGATTTTAGGGGGGAACCTCTCTGTCTCTTGGATTTGAATGCATGTTTCCCTCCCCAAGTTAGGGAAGTTCTCAGCTATGATTTGTTCAAATGTACTTTTGGCACTCTGGCTCCTTTTTGTGCCCTCTGGGATCCCATTTAAACATAGATTTTTCCTTCTGAGGCTGTCATTTATTTCCCTTACCCTTTCCTCACAGTCTTTTAATTGTTTTTCTCTTTTTTTCCTCAGCTTCCTTCCTTTCCATCAGCTTGTCTTCTATGTCAGTCACTCTTTCTTTTACCTCACTAACCCTCATCCTTAGGACCTCCAGATTGGATTGCATATCATTTAATTGATTTTTAATTTTGGCCTGATTAGATCTAAATTCTGCAGTCATGAGGTCTCTTGAATCCCTTATGTTTTTTTCCAGATCCACCAGTAGCTTTATAATTGTGCTTCTGAATTGTCTTTCTGACATTGAATTGTATTCGAAATTCCATAACTCTGTGGCAGAGAGTACTGTTTCTGACTCTTTCTTTTTTGGTGAATTCTTCTTTCTTGTCATTTTGCTCAGTGCAGAGTGACTGTATGAGCTGGCTGTGTCAAGAATATCAATCATGACCTAAGTAAATTTCACCCTAGATGATTCTTGTTAGAAGCGAAAACTCTTCTCTCTGTAGCATTCCAGCTTTCTCTCTCTTTAAATTTCATGTTGAATTCATAGGTTTTCAAGATGATTTGAAAATTATCTAGGTAAGTTTTTGGGGACAGGTGACTTGGGGACCCTAGTCCTCTGCCATTTTGCCCTGTCCCTGAGACTCTTTCTTCCATTGGTTATTTTCTCCTGCTTTGTCAAAGATTCATTAATCATATAGTTGTGAGTTTACTTCTCAGGTTGTTCTGTTCTATTGATGTATGTGTCTATTTTTGTGCCAGTACCTACTATCTTGTTCAGTACAGCTCTGTGACATAACTTGAAGTCCAGAATTGCAATCCTCCAACTCTACATTTTTTTTTTACAAGATTGTTTTGTCAATATGGGGTCTTTTATGGTTCCAGACAAATTTTAGAGTTGTTCTAGCTCTATAAAAAATATTGTTGCTTTTTTAATAGGGATTGCATTAAAAGTCTATATTACCCAAGACAATTGTATATAATTGGGTAATTACACACAATTGTCTTGGGTAATATAGACATTTTAATGGTATCCATCCTTCCAATCCATGAACATCAAATGTCTTTCCAATTTTTTGTATCATCTTCAGTCACTGTTGACAGTGTTTTATGGTTTTAGAGTACATATCTTTTCACCTCTTTGGTTACATTTATTCCTTGGTATCTTATTACTTTTAGGCAAATGTAAATGGGATTGTTTTCTTAATTTCTCTTTCTGCTGATTCATTGTTGGTGTATTGGAATGCAATAAATTTCTGTACATGGATTTTGTATACTACAACTTTACTGAATTAGTTTATCAGTTCCAGCAGTATTTTTGGTGGAATCTCTTGGTTTTTCTATATATACTATCATGTCATCTGCAAATAGTGAAAGTTTTACATCTTTTTTTATGGGTTTGGATGTCTTATTTCTCTTGTCTGGTTGCTGTGGGTAGGACTTCAAGGACTATGTTAAATAAAAGTGGTGAGGGTGGATCTCTTTGCTTTTTGTAGACAAAAAGCTCTCAATTTTTCCCCATTAAGGCTGATGTTACCTGTTGGTTTTTCATATATCCTCTTCTTTTCATTGAGATACATTGCCTCTAAACCTACTTTGTTGTTGGTTTTTATCATGAATGGACATTGTATTTTGTCAAATGGTTTTTCTATATCAATTGAAATGATCATATGGTTCTTATCCTTTCTCTTATTAATGTAGTATATCATGTGATCTATTTGCAAATACACCTATGCAACCCAGGAATAAATCCCCCTTGAGTGTATTGAATGGTGTATTTTTAAATGTATCATTGGATTTGGGTTGCTAGTATTTTGTTGAAGGTTTTGCATTTATCTTCATCAGGGATATTAGCTTATAGTACTCTCTTTAAGTGGTATCTTTGCCTGACTTTGGTATCAGTGTAATGCTGATCTTATAGAATGAATTTAGAAGTATTCCTTTCTTTTCAAATTTTTTAGAATATCGGAGAAGAATAGGTATTAATCCTTTTAAATGTTTGGTAGAATTTGTCTTTGAAGCCATCTAGTCCTGGATTTTTGTTTTTGGGACTTTTTGGATTATGGATTCAATTTATTTGCTGGTTATCAGTCTGTCCATATTTTCTATTTCTTTTTGTTTCAATTTTGGTAGTTTATGTATTTCTAGGAATTTGTCTATTTCTTCTAGGTTGTTCAATTTGTTTGCTATAATTATTCATGATTTTCTCTTATAACTGTATTTCTGTAGTATTGCTCATTTCTCCCCTCTCATTTGTGATTTTATTTAGTTGAGTCTTCTCTTTTTTCTTGTTACATCTGGCTAGAGATTCACCAGTTTTATTGATTTTTTTCAAGAACCAGCTCCTGGTTTTATTGTCATATTCTGTGGTTTAAAAAAAAATTAAATTAAATTTTTTTTTTTTAGTTTTTATATCAATTATGTCAGCTCTAGTCTTTATTATTTCCTTCTTTCTACTGGTTATAGATATTTTTCTTGTTCTTTGTCTAGATCCTTTAGTCACAAGGTTAAGCAGTTTATTTGAGATTTTTCTTGCTTCTTGAGGTAGGCCCGTACTACTATAAACTTTCTACATAAAATTGTTTTTGCTCACTAATAAAGGTTTTGGACCATTGTGTTTTCATTTTCATTTATTTCCATGTGCTGTTTTATTACTAATTTTATCACTATCACTTTAGTATTTTTATTACTTTTTTATTTTTTGGTTGACCCATTCATTATTTAGTAGCATGTTATTTAAGCTCAATGTATTTCTGGCCTTTCCAAAATTTTTTTTTTTTTTTTCGTGGTTGACTTTTAGTTTTGTAGTGTTGTGGTCAGAAAAATCCATGGTATAACATTGATCTTCTTTAATTTGTTGAGGCTTGTTTTATGAGCAAATATGTGCTCTGTTCAGAAAGATATCTCCTGTACACTTGAAAAGAATGTATATTCTGCTGTTGTAGGATAGAATATTCTTAATATATCTATTAAATTTATCTGGTCCAGTATATCCTTCAATGCCATTGTTTCCCTGTTTTTCTGTCAAGTTCATCTGTCCATTAAAGTAAGTGGGGTGTTTAAGTCCCCTACCATTATTGTGTTACTATTAATTAGTTACTTTATGCTTATAATTAACTGTTTTATGTATTTGGGTGCACCTGTGCTGGGTGCATAAATATTTAAAATTTTATATCTTCAATAAATAAAATTGTTATATCTTCTTGTTGCATTGTTATATATAGTGTCCTTTTTTGTCTCTTGTTACAGACCTTGTTTTAAAGTATATTTTGACTGATGGTAAATATTGCTACTCTGGCTTATTTCTCACATCTGTTTGTATAATAGATTTTCTCCATTCCCTGACTCTTAATCTTCAGGTGTCTTTAGGTCTGTTGTAGGCAGCATATACATGGGTCTGTTTTTTTAATCCATTCTATCACCCAATATCTTTTGATTGCAGCATTTACACGATTTATATTCAAAATAATTATTTATAGATATGTATTTATTGTCATCTTATTATTTGTTTTGTGATTGTTTCTGAAGATTTTTTTCTGATCCTTTCTTATTTTTTGTCTTTCATCATTTATTTTCCTTAGTCATGTATTTGGATTTCTTTCTCTGTATTCTCTGTATACTTACTAGTGGCTTTTTATATATGGTTACCATTTAGTATATATATAACATATTCTACATATGGAGTATGAAATTAGGTTGATAATTGTTTAACTCTGAACCCATTCTTTTCTCCTCTTCTCACATCTTTGGTATACTGTCATAATTTACATTCTGTTGTTTTGTGAGTTCCTTGACTGATATTTCACAGAAATATTCATTTTTACTGCTTTTGTTTTCAAACATTTATGTTATCATTTTTTTTGTCTCTCCTTTCCACTCAGAGTCCCCATTAATATTTCTTGCAGGGCTGGTTTAATGGTCTTGAATTCCTTTAGTTTTTATTTGTCTGGGAAACTCTATCTCTCCCTCTTTTCTGAGTAATAGTGTTGCCGGATAGACTTATTGGCCACAGATTTTTTCCTGTTCAGCACTTTGGGGTTTTTTTGTTTATTATTTATTTATTTATTTAATTATTTATTTAATAATAAATTTATTTTTTATTGGTGTTCAATTTACCAACATACAGAATAACACCCAGAGCTCATCCCATCAAGTGTCCCCCTCAGTGCCGTCACCCATTCACTCCCACCCCCGCCCTCCTCCCCTTCCACCACCCCTAGTTCGTTTCCCAGAGTTAGAGTCTTTATGTTCTGTCTCCCTTTCTGATATCCCACACGTTTCTTCTCCCTTCCCTTATATTCCCTTTCACTATTATTTATATTCCCCAAATGAATGAGAACATATAATGTTTGTCTTTCTCCAATTGACTTACTTCACTCAGCATAATACCTTCCAGTGCCATCCACGTTGAAGCAAATGGTGGGTATTTGTCGTTTCTAATTGCTGAGTAATATTCCATTGTATACATAAACCACATCTTCTTTATCCATTCATCTTTCAATGGACACCGAGGCTCCTTCCACAGTTTGGCTATTGTGGACATTGCTGCTAGAAACATCGGGGTGCAGGTGTCCCGGCGTTTCATTGCATCTGAATCTTTGGGGTAAATCCCCAACAGTGCAATTGCTGGGTCGTAGGGCAGGTCTATTTTTAACTCTTTGAGGAACCTCCACACAGTTTTCCAGAGTGGCTGCACCAGTTCACATTCCCACCAACAATGTAAGAGGATTCCCTTTTCTCCGCATCCTCTCCAACATTTGTTGTTTCCTGCCTTTTAATTTTCCCCATTCTCACTGGTGTGAGGTGGTATCTCATTGTGGTTTGGATTTGTATTTCCCTGATGGCAAGTGATGCAGAGCATTTTCTCATGTGCATGTTGGCCATGTCTATGTCTTCCTCTGTGAGATTTCTCTTCATGTCTTTTGCCCATTTCATGATTGGATTGTTTGTTTCTTTGGTGTTGGGTTTAGTAAGTTCTTTATAGATCTTGGAAACTAGCCCCTTGTCTGATATGTCATTTGCAAATACCTTCTCCCATTCTGTAGGTTGTCTTTTAGTTTTGTTGACTGTATCCTTTGCTGTGCAAAAGCTTCTTATCTTGATGAAGTCCCTAAAGTTCATTTCTGTTCATCACTTTGAATATATCAATCCATTGCCTTCTGTTTTGGACAGTTTATGTTGAAAAATACCCACCTAACCTTATGGGTTTCCCCTTTTGAATTACTGGCTTCTTTTGTCTTGCTGCTTTAAAATTTTTTCTTTGTCTTTGTATTTTGTCAATTTAATTATAATATGTCTTGGTGTGGGTCTGGTATTGTTGATTTTGATGAGGGTTTTCTGTGCTTCCTAGATCGGGATATCTGTTTTCTTCCCCAGATTAGTGAAGTTTTCAGCTATTATTCTGTCTAATAAATTCTGTACCTCCTTTCTTCTCTCTCTCTCTCTTTTTTTTTTTTTTGGATCTTGTATAATGTACTATCATTATGTTTGACAGTGTCACTGAGTTCCCAATGTTTATTCTAGTTTTGCACAATTCTTTTTTCTTTCTTTGTTCAACTTTATTACTTTCCACTCCTTTGTTATCTAGGTCAGTAATTCATTCTTCTGCTTCTTTCAGCCTGCTGTTCATTCCATCATGTGTGTCTGAGTTCATTTGTTGAGGTCTTTATCCCTGCTGTTATCACTGATCTATGTGTTAAGTGTCTCACTCATGTCTTCCACTCTTTTCTCAAGTCCAGTGCATGGTTTTTTTTTTTTTTTTATGATCATAACTTTAAATTCTCTCTCAGGTATGTTACTTATAACTCTTTTGCTTAGATCTCTGGCCATGACCTTGTCTTGTTCTTTCTTTTGGAATAAATTTATCTGTCTTCTTATTTTGTTTAAGTCACAGCTTCTGTGTGCTAGAAAATTTGGCCACATATCATGTCCTTGAGAGTAATGGGTTCATGGAGAAGAGGTTTGGGAGTGTCCTATTTTGTAGTCTTCTCAGCTGCACACAGTCTGGTACTTCTGGGAGTGTCTGCAATGTGTCCTATGTATGCTCTGTTATTTTGTTTTGGCTACTTTATCTTTCAGGCCATTCATCTGCAGAGGCTATTTTCCCTGTTTGGTCCCTGGCCTGAACGTGGTGTGTTTTAATTAGGTGTGCTCTGGTCTGTTAGATGAGACCTGTTGCTGTCACTGTTGGAACAGAGGCTCTGCAAAACTCTTGAGTGGGGAGATGTGGTGTGAACAGGGGTTTGGGCTGGTCTTTTGGGGAAGGGGGACCACCACGCTGAGACTAAGACAAGCCTGACTAAGAGGGGAAGTTCCACCAGAATGTTGGGGGGGGGACAAGACTTGGTGTAAACAACTTAGGGGGTGAGTGTCTGCATAATGATTCCTGCAGGTGGCCTTCTGCTTCTGCTGAGGGATAGGGGAAGGAAATGTTACCTGCCAGTTGGGTCTTTACTAGAGGACTGTCCTTGACCTGACTCTCTGGGACACTCTCTGAGATGCTCCAATAACCTCCCCTTATGCGCCCCACTCACTCTTTAGATTGCTGTTTCCAGGCTATATGTTTTGGATTTGTTTGCCTGCCTTCTCTACAGGAGCGGTGGAATGCCCTCTGAGTTCTATCTCAGCTACACGCACTGACCTTTATAACTCCAGGCATTAAGTCCTGCTGATTGCAAAAACTCATGAAATTTGGCCCCTCTTGCTTTCCAAGCCAACTGCTGTGGGGATCCGTTTTTTTCTGTGTGTTCCTCTGTGTGGTAGCTCATCTTACACCTTTCTCTGCACCTACAGCTTCCTCCCCACCTCAGTGGCCATGATCCTTTCTCTCCCAAAACATGTCTCCACACTCCCTACCTTCTTTGATGTGGCCTCTTCTCACCTTTACTTGTGAAGTTTGTCCTGCCAGACTTACGTCAATTTCTGGGGTATTTAGGATATTTTGATGGTTACCTCATTGCATTCATGGGATTAGGCAAATGTAGGTTGCTACTCCATTGTCACCTTCCAAGTGTAATTTCATTTTTGAAATTATTTTTTGAACCATTAACATGTTTTTAAAATTTCCATATGGACAGTCTTTTCTGAAATTGTTTGTTTTTTGTTTTGCTATATTTCTAATATTGACATTAATGTTATTATAGTCAGAAATGTAGCTTATATTATTTTTTTCTTTTGAAGTTTAGTAACGACATTTTTGTGACCTAATATAATGTCAACCTTTGAGTATGTTCCATGTGCATTGAAAAGAAGAGAAATTCTGTAAATTTCATGTTAAACATCTAGTTATTAAAATAGCACTATGAATTATGTCGTTAGATCTTTTATATCCTATGAAATTTTCCCACTAGATTTGTTTTGAATTATGAGATATTTGTCAATTATTAACATGCTTCTATTTCAACTGGAATCCTTGGTAGTTTTAGCTTTAGGGCAGTTGTTATGGTACTGGTATTTAAATATTTGCTTACTATTATTAATTAATTAATTAATTAATTAGGGAGAGTAGGTGGGAAAGAGCAGAGGGAGAGAGAAAATCTTAAGCAGACTCCATACCCAACCTTGAAGCCCAATGCAGGGCTCAATCTCACAACCTTGAGATCATGTCCTGAGCCAAAATCAAGAGTCAAATGCTTAACCATCTGAGCACCCAGGTGCCCCATGGTGTTAATTTTTTTATCCAATCATTTTTAAACTTTCTTTTGGTTTTAGAAAATATATACATAGTTGGTTTTGGTGTTGAGTTAAAAAGTCTTTTTCTTCTAATGGTTACTTTGAGCCTTTTTATGTTTATTCACATAATTAATATATTTGGTCTTACTTTTGACGTGGGATTTATTTTTAAATATTTTATTTATTTATTCATGAAAGACATAGAGAGAGAGGCAGAGCTATAGGCAGAGGAAAAGCAGGCTCCATTCAGGAAGCCTGATGCAGCACTTGATCCCAGGTGCCTGGGATCACTACCTAAGTGGAAAGCAGATGCTCATCCACTGAGCCACCCAGATGCCCCTTGACATGGAATATTACAGCACTTTTATTTATGATCAGTTTATTTTTAAATATCTTTTGGTATTTAGGAATTTCTGTATTTTTATCCTACTGGTTACTATTACAATAATGCATTTTGTTCCCTGTTTATAAGATATTGTTTATTGGTTTCCTACTACGGATGATCATGGTTTTAATTAGTAACTTCTTTACTATCTTTGGGTTTTTCTAAATTAACATCTGATTTCAAATGACATTATTTTCAGTTAGCACTTTAAATCAGTCAGCTAGCTTATTTTGAATTAAAAACTCCTGTCTATATTATTTCTTCATATTTGATGTTGTTTATATGTTTTGTCAGAACATATAACATTTACCTAATATTCTGTCACTTTCATCCCTATGACCTAGTCATAGTGCTACAATTAAGTATGTCAATACCCACCAGTATACCTTGGATTGAAACTTTTGTCAATAACTTTTAGTATCTGAAGCTCATTCTTGAAAGATTTCTTCAGTAAAAAAAGGACAAAATTTCTTCAGAAAAAAAAAAGAAGCCTTGTAGACTCATAATTGTTCAATAACTATATACATAGAAAGTAATTTTGCCTATAACTTAAAATATTGGTACCATTTTTTTCTTTGACCATCTTAAACATATAATTCGATTGTGTTAAGAAATGCTCCTATTGACAACCCAGATGGAAATAAAATGTTTTATTTAACCTCATTTGATACTGTTTTTGCATGGTTGTCCAAAGATATTTGTTTGTTTTCTTGATATTTAAACTACAGTGGTTTTTCTCTAGAATATGTTTTGGGTTAAGCCATTCTGGGTTAATTTTCTCAGTTGTACAGCTTCACTTCCTAAACATAAGTTCAAGTTCTTAGTTTGGACAATATATTTTTTAATTATTTATTTTGCCATTTGTCTGTTTTGTTGATTCGTTTTCTTGTCTTAGAACTTCAACTATAAAAAAAAAAAGAACTTCAACTATATCTACCTTGGTTGGTTTGCTTCTCTGAGAACTTCAATTATATCTATGTTGGATCTTCTTTGCCTTCTAAATTGATCATCTCAATTATTTTTTATTAAATTTTTTGTTTCTGTTTGATTATTTTTATTTGCTTCCTTTCTTTCTGTTGTCATAATTTCAAATTTCCTTACTTAGTGTACCTTCTTGTTTTCTCTTAATTTCCAAATTTTCTATTTTCTGAGTTCTGTTTCTTATTATTCAGTATTATCATTTTGATTTTTTAAATTTCTAATTTATCCTTTTTTTCATTTTTCTATAGCTTTTAAAATTTGTTAATCTAATTAACAATATTAAGTTAGAATACCTCACACATTTTATGGTCTTATTTTTCTTTTTTAAAATTTAATTATTTTATTTATTCATTTGAGACAGAGAGCATGTGCACAAGCTGGGGGAGGGGCAGAGGGATGAGGACAAGCAGAATCCCAGCTTAATGGGGAGCCTTACAAGAGGCTCAATCAAGAACCCTGAGACTCTGAAATCATGACCTGAGTCAAAGTCAGATGCTTAACTGACTGAGCTATGCAGACACCCCTATGGTCCTATTTTTCTATTATGCCTTAGTTAACTATTACTACATTATTCAGATGATCTTTTCTTTATTTATTCATGAGAAATACACAGAGAGAGAGGCAGAGACATAGGCATAGGGAGAAGCAGGCTCCATGCAGGAAGCCTGATGTGGGACTTGATCTAGAACCCAGGAGTTACCATCTGAACCAAAGACGGATGCTCAGTGACTGAGCCACCCAGACGCCCTGATGATCTTTCCTTTTATTTTTCTATTCTTTTTATATGTGATTTAATTGCAACCTCTTTCTCTTCCTCATATCTAAATGAAATGTGTTTTTCTGTAATTAAAATACAGTTCCAGGGAAACAAAAGCAAAAATGAACTATTGGGACTTCATCAAGATAAAAAGCTTTTGTACTGCAAGGGAAATAGTCAACAAAACTAAAAGATAAGCTACAAAATGGAAGAAGGTATTTGCATATGTCTTATAAGTTATAGGGCTAGTATCCAAAATCTATAAAGAATGTATCAAACTCAAAATCCCCAAAAAACAAATAAACCAGTCAAAAAATAGGCAGAAGACACGAACAGACATTTCTCCAAAGATATACAAATGGCCAATGTACACATGAAAAAATACTCAGCATCACTTGGCATCAGGGAAATACAAGTCAAAACCACAATGAGGGGCAGCCCCGGTGGCTCAGCAGTTTAGCGCAGCCTTCAGCCCAGGGCCTGATCCTGGAGACCCAGGATCGAGTCCCACGTCGGGCTCCCTGCATGGAGCCTGCTTCTCCCTCTGCCTGTGTCTCTGCGCCTCTCTCTCGCTATGTCTCTCATGCATAAATAGAAAAGTATTAAAAAAAAAAAAACACAATGAGATACCACCTTATACCAGCCAGAATGGCTAACATTAACAAGTCAGGAAGCAACAAGTGCCTGCAAGGATATGGAGAAAGGGCAATCCTCTTACACTGTTTGTGGAAATGCAAGCTGGTGCAGCCACTCTGGAAAACTGTATGGAGTTTCTTCAAGAAATTCAAAAAAGAGCTACCCTATGACCCAGCAATTGCACTACTAAGTATCTACCCAAAAGATACAAACATAGTGATTTGAAGTGGCCCCTGCACCCCAATTTTCAATGGAGCAATGTCCACAATAGCCAAACTATGGAAAGAGCCCAGATAGCTATTGATGAATGGATAAAGGAGAAGTGCTATACATATGCAATAGAATATTACTCAGCCATCAAAAAAAATCTTACCATTTGCAATGACATGGATAGAATTAGAGTGTATTATGCTGAAATAAGTCCATCAGAGAAAAACAATTATCTTATGATTTAACTCATATGTGGAATTTAATAAACAAAAAAGGATCATAGGGGAAGACAGGGAAAAATAAAATATGATGAAATCAGAGAGGGAGACAAACCATAAGGACTCTTAACTGTAGGGATCAAACTGAAGGTTGCTGAAGGGAAGGTGAGTGAGATATACTGGTGTTGGGCATTAAGGAAGGCACTTGATGTTTTATGTAACTGATAAATTGCTAAACTTTACCTCTGAAACTAATAATACAGTATATGTTAATTAATTGAATAAAAAAAGGAATAGGAGAAACCAAGGTAGCTGTCATATATTGATTGCTTAAGAGTACTCCCTTGATTGCTATTGCTATGACTCTAGAAAATATAGCATTTATTTAATGATGTACATACTCTGATCATATCCTCTGAAAATTTCCTCACTTCTAGTTATCTGATTATTTTGTCTTTCACACAATAGCATTGTTATTACTGCTTTGTCCAATTTGTAGTCTACTCTCAATATTTTCATCCTAAATGTGAGAAACATAGTGTATTCTCAAAAGTCAGCAACAAGGTACAAGGTATACATTTTTGGCATTATTATTAAGCAATTTTGAAAATATGAACAAATTCATTTTGACAAGAGAAAAAAATGAAGTATAATAATTAGACAGAAAAATGTAAATTATTTATTATTTGCAGATAATATGACTAAATTCTTGAAGCCTCTACTTAATTTAAAAAATGCTGACAATTGCTGATAATAAAAAATTTAGCAAATTTGCTTAGTAGTCTAATTACACACTCAGGAATAAAAATTTGGTTTATAAAATGTTTAATATTGCAGTTTTGTGATATATTTTAGCATATAGAAGGGAACACACATGATTATTACTCTATTTTTGCATTTTTTTTTTATTTTTGCATTTTTTAATCTCAATTCTCTTATCTTTACATTTTAGCTTAACTGTAGGATTATTTCATGATGAAGATTTTTACTGGGATGTTATTAAATTTTCATGACAGATTGAATTACAAGAATTAACCTCCTTGTATGATTGAGACTCTTATAAAAGTCTCTTATTCAAATGTTGCTTTATGTTTCATCGTGGGGAATTCTAGAAATTTTTTTCATATAAATATTGTTTGTTTCCAAAGTTTATTCAATAACATCTAGTGTATTTTCTTAAAAAGTACTAGTAGAAGTTCAGAAAATTTTTGATGTTTGCTGACTTAATTAAAAAAAAATCAACTTCTTGGAAATGTTTTGAATGAAATATGTCATATTTTAAAATAAATAATATTTCTCAAATAGCTATAAATTAAATATACAGGTTTGTGTGTGTGGGGGGGAGTGCATGACATACACAATTGAATTAGCTAACACTTCCATAGCAATTTGTAGTAATAGTGGGGATGGTGGACATTTTGTCTTATTCTTTATTTGTTGGGGATATTTTCTAGGGTTTTATGATGAGGCTAGTATTAAGTGCATGTTTATGTATTTGTATATTCATGAGTTCATGAACAGGTTAGAATGGTTGAATATTCTAGGAAGAGGAGCCATAGTCTAAAGGATCATAGTGTCTGTAGTGCTAAAGGAATACTAAAAGTGTTGGTGGGACAGTAGAAGACAAAGAAGGAAGTCGTAGAAATTAGGTCAGAAGTGGGAAGGGTCCAATCATGTAGGGTGATGAAGCATTCTAAGATTTAAGCTTTGATTTTCCCTTTGTCAAAGGGGAGCCATTACAGGATTTTCAGCAGAGTGGTGTCAAAATCATATTTGTACTTTTAAAAGAATCATTCTGATAGTAGCATCTCTAATTCCATATTGTCTAAAACTTTACATTATGCTGCTTTCCATTTTTCTCAAACTCACAATTGTTTTTTTCAGACCAGATTATATAGTGGTTGGTATAAAATCAGGCAAAAATGTCATTCAAGCAATGTGTACTTAGCTTCTGTCGTTGTCTTAATGAGATGATTAGAGATTATAATTTTTCTTCTGTTTATTTGCATACAACTCCAATGGACACAGTCTTGAATGGGATTAAATTATTTGTACACTTCCTTCTTTTCTGCCACCCCAGTGTGTAAGAACACAAATTTTAAATAGATTATATGAAGTCTAAAGCCTTTACATGATACATTAAAACTAAGCCATAAGCTCTGAGTTATAAGGTGCAATACTTAATTTTCTCATTTCTTCACATTTCCATGTTGTTAAATGTTAATCAATTCCTGCTGTTTTGGAGGTCAGAAATTTAAATGTTAGAAATAATACCCATAAGGAAATACATCTATTGATATTTAAGTTATTGGAAATGAAAGGATAGAGTGAGAAACATTTAACTCTATAGAACTAAATTAAATTTACATTGTATCCCCAATATGGGTACATTTTATGACTGTCATTACTATAAATGCCACTTAATAAAATGGGATATTTTAGTTATATCATGTTGCTTATTACCTACCAAGGTTTCAGGGTGCAACAGGATTATTTACTTGAAATTGCTCATTTTACAGTATACACAGTGTTAAGCTGGATAGTGAGCATATATTTTCTTTCATTTAGCCACTTATTTAATGATCCATTCATTCAACAATTGTTTATTGAGCGCGTGCTACGTGCCAGATGCTCTTTTCTATGCTTCAAATCTAATAGGGAATAAATAAAGATCTCTATGTTAGTGGTGTTTTCATGTCAGAAGAGGAAAAGAGGTAAAAAAAAAAAAAAAGTAAATTTGCAGCATTTTACAAGATGATAAGGGCTATGAAAAAAAAAACATTGGAAAAAAATAGAGAAGTGCGAAGGAGATAAGAGTCTGAGGAGATGAAGCCCAAGCAGTTGTTGCCATTTTATGAGAGAATTAGGATAGACCTCATTAAGAAGGTGAGATTTGACAGATGTCTGAAGGAGGAGGTAGAGAGTAATCATGCATTTGTCCTGAAAGAGTGTTTCCTAGGTAGCAAGCAAGCCAATAAGACTGTACAGGATGGGACATAACTAGAGAGTGGGAAAAGATATGAACAAGTAACAAGAGATCAGATCTCACAGAGTTTTGAAGACATTTTAAGGACTTCACTATTTATTGTGAGATGGATAAGGAGCTATTTTGGGACTTTGAGGAGTGATTTAATCTGAATTAGGCTTTAATAGAATCATTCTGGGTAGTCTGTTGAGAACAGTCTGAGGAGGACAAAAGTAGAAAGCAAGGAGCTCAATTAACAAGCTGTTGCCATAATCCAGAGAAGAAATGATGGTATCTCAGACCAGAGTAGAAACAGTGGGCATAATAAGAAACATTTAGATTCTGGTTGCATTTTTATTTTTATTTTCTTTTTATTTTTAAAAATATTTTATTTATTTATTCATGAGACATATATAGAGAGAGACAGAGACAGAGGCAGAGGGAGAAGCAGGCTCCATGCAGGGAGCCCAATGTGGCACTCCATCTCAGGACTCTAGAACCATGACCTGAGCTGAAGACAGAGACACTCAACCACTGAACCACCCAGGGATCCCTCTGGTTGCATTTTTAATTTAGAACTGAGATTTCATGGATTAGGATTATATATAAAATGGAAAGTTTTTATTTATTTATTTATTTATTTATTTATTTATTTATTTATTTATTGCTGTGAGGTGAGACTTTGAACTTGAAATGTCTTTTAGACAGGCAGATAGAGAGGTAGATTGGGTAGTCTGTATATGGGTTTGAAATTTGGAGAAAAACCTGCCATGGAGATAGAATGATTGCATATTGATAGCTTGCCAGGTGATGAGACTGGGTGAATGCTCCATAGAATGAATGTAGACTCGAAGAATGCACAATTAGTCTATATGCATCTCAGAATAAAGAGAAGGAGAAGGAGAGGAACCAGCAACAGAGTCTGTAAAGGAATACCGGGGTGGTAAAATAAATTCTATGCAGGGCTGGCTTCATAGATACATAGCTCATGCAGGACCTAACACCCAGAAGGACGCTGTGCTTTTCTAATGCTCTTGTCTGTCTTGAAATTTTCAATATTGTTATAAAAGAGGTCCTCACGTTTTCATTTTGCAGTGAGCCCTGCAGATTATTTATTTGGTTCTGATTCTGTGCCACAGCAGTATTACATAAGATGCAAGTAAGAGTCCTAACATCTAGGTAATGAATTTTGTATAAGAGAACACATTTTTATCATAAAATTATGCATATACATAGAAAAACAATGAAATCGTCAAGCTACAGATCCATTTCTTTCCTTTTTATGTGATATTTACACATATATTTAATGCATTGCCTTCTATTAATTTATTTTTTTAAGATTTTATTTATTTATTCATGAGAGACACAGAGAGAGAAGCAGAGACATAGGCACAGAGAGAAGCAGGCTCCCCACAAGGAACCTGATCCAGGGCTCAATTCCAGACCCAAGATCATGTCCTGACCTGAAGGCAGACACTCAATTGTTAAGCCACCCAGGCATCCCACCTTCTATTAATTTATTAATGTGTTCCTATTTTCCCATCATCTCTAGTCAAGCTTAAAAACTATTAGTTCAAGAGTTATTCGTGTTTGTTAATACATTTTCTTTCTTTTTCCCTATACTTATAATTTCAAACTCCATCATAGTTTCTGGCACATAAAAATATTTTTTTCAATTATTATTTGCCATCAGATTTTCCAAATGTTGTAGTAACCACTTAATTGATAAATATAATGACTTTTTCTCATTCCATAATCTTTATTTTTTCTGCAGTTATTGACAGGTTTTCTTTTTCCTCTGTCCTAGATGTACCTTACTTTGGATTATATTGAACTATATATATTATGCTCATTCTTTTCTTCCTAGTGCTCTTTTGACACCTTTTCTTCCTCTTTCTCTTTGTTTTAAATAGATATATTAAATAGGTTTAAGTAATTTAGATTAATAATTAGCCCCTAGACTTCTTTCCTTATTGTTTGCTGTTCCTTTCATATATTTCTATAACTATTACCTTCCAATTATAGCTATGCCTCTCTCTCCAGATTCAAAACTAAATGTTATCTTGGCAAAAGGCCATCTTAGGCTTTTTGTTATTCAGTTATCTAACCCTGGAAATCTTCCAACTGTCTGCTATTTCTAACTGCCTTATATCTGTTAACTATGATGCTGTCAGCAATCTACCTTCAGAAACTTCTTGAATCCTTACCTGTCATTAATGGACTACTCCTTACTTTCCATATTTAGAGTCATATTTTTATATCTTCATTCTTTTCTATATTCACTGCCATCAGCCTGATTCATTCTTTTAGCTTTTATTTAGATTGCCAAACTCTCCCCAGTCCAACTCAATCCATTCCATACAGAGTCACGTGTCCTGAGCATAACTTCTGTTATATTAATTAATCTTATTTATTTATTTATTTATTTATTTATTTATTTATTTATTTATTATTGGAGTTCAATTTGCCAACATATAGCATAACATCCAGTGCTCATCCCATCAAGTCCCCCCCTCAGTGCCTGTCACCCAGTCACCCCTACCCCCTACCCACCTCCCTTTCTACCACCCCTTGTTTGTTTTCCAGAGTTAGGAGTCTCTCATGTTCTGTCTCCCTATCTGATATTCCCCACTCATTTTTTCTCCTTTCCCCTTTATTCCCTTTCACTATTTTTTATATTCCCCAAATGAATGAGACCATATAATGTTATATTAATTAATCTTATAAACAATACTATCTCCAGTCACTCCCAATTATTCTTAATTCCTAAAATGTGTTAGGATACTTTACATAATATAACTAGTTGTGAATTACATCACCATTGGTTAGTTACTTACTAATCATAAAGCCTTGAGTTTGTGAATGTTTTGCTTTTTACAAAAGCCTCATACATTTAATTCTTTGCTTTCTGTAATAGCTTCTCTTGAGTAGAAGGGAAAGCAAAAAAGGACAATTCATAATGAAAGCACAGATAAAATTCAAGAATGGCACATAAACTACAGCTTGTGTTACATATTTCACAGTTCCAAGTGTTCAGTCATTATTAACATGCTATTAATAGGGTGTTTAGGAGTTATTGTAATCTGTAGCACTATTTGTTTTATTTCTTGGGATTTTTTTAGCTTTCTTTTGCTTTTATTAAAATACGCGGGCTGCTTTGTGCATACAATACTTGTCTTGTCTGCTCTAACAAAGGCACAGACAAGGACACCTGGGTGGCTCAGCAGTTGAGTGTCTGCCATTGGTTCTGGGTGTGATCCTGGAGTTCTGGGATCGAGTCCCATGTTGGGCTCTCTGCATGAAGCCTGGTTCTTCCTCTGCCTCTGTCTCTGTCTCTGTCTCTCTCTCTCTCTCTCTCTGTGTCTGTCATGAATAAATAAATAAAATCTTTTTTTTAAAGGCACATACACACACACACACACACACACACACCTATTGCACAAATTCCTACTTCCTTCTTTTCCAAATCTTTCTGCTTATAGCCACTTCCTTTCTCCATCTTCACATGCCAAATGCTCATTTATATTTCAAGGCCCATTCGGTTGATGCCCTTCCATGCACTTCATAAAATCACTATTTTTGATTTCTGACACTCTTTTTACTCTTGTGTAGATACATTACTCGGCCTATCTTATAGTAAACTGGATATTTGTATTATCCACCTGCAAAACCAAGTGTTTCATGTGTATCCATCATGGGTCCGGAAGAGTATCTTGAAATGGAGCAAAAAGAGACTTAAAATCTGAGGTATTTTAAATGTTCATTAAAAGATTGTTTCTTGGGACACCTGGGTTGCTCAGCCGTTGAGAGTCTGCCTTTGGCTCAGGTCATGATCCTGGAGTCCCTGGATTGAGTCCCACATTGGGCTCCCTGCATGGAGCCTGCTTCTCCCTCTGCCTCTGTCTCTGCCTCTCTCTCTCTCTTTGTGTCTCTCCTGAATAAATAAAGTCTCTTAAAAAAATAAAAGATTGGTTCTTTCTTGCATGTAAAAGAAAATACAGCTCTTACCTAATCATAAGGTGAGATTCCTCACTGGTATTCCTTCTACTATGTTTTCCAAAAGCAATAAATATATCTATCACTTGAAAGTTAACATTAGGCTCTCTACATTGATGCGTTATAACCATAATTATCATGACTATATGCATAGTAATTGTTAAAACAAAAAAACAAAAAGCTTTGAGTTTTTAAATAATGTAAATTCTTTTCAGAATGAAGTGAATGTATTTCCTGTCTAATTAGCATATACACCCAAATTCTAGCCAAAACAGATTTGAGCTATATTATGATGATGTTTAGTCTGTGGAACTACATTTTACATGAAGACAACTTAAAAAAAATCTTGTTAATGATTTAATATTGGCTTTAAAAAATGTCTCAATTGGTGATATTTTAAGTTCTAGAATAGTAAATAATACAAAATAAGAATTTATTCTTGGATAGTAAGTTGACATTTATATTAATTATAAATGTATATCTTTAAATTTTCCCATTAATATGTTTTTGACAAAATGAGGCCAGCTTTCAGATAAGGCATAGTCAAAAGGAGATATTTAAATAAGCATGCGTTATTGTAATAGCAGGAGAAATATAAATTGGGGAGTTATAATTGAAGATTACCAATGTAAAGATACCATAAAAGAGATGAATAATATAGATGTTGAAAAAGAATATGATAATATTTCTTTTTACCTTTTTCATTCTTTTAAACTGAATATATATACACATATGTATATATATATATATATATATATATATATATATATGTACATTTATACCAATTCACAGAGGAAAATGAAGTCCATCAAACAGGAATTTAAAGACAGTAACATGGTGATATTAAGTTCCAATTATTATAAAGTTTCATGATTAGTCGCAGTGACATCACAACTCAAGTAGATTATCCCTACATTAGAATATAATTAATAGCTTATATTCATCTCTCCAAATTCTGCCTGAATATCATGAAAAATGTTAGAATATACATCTTGATAACTTTCAGGCAAGATTGACTTAATATCATCCTATTAATAGATGTACTTAAATGTATTTTTGAGTTAGCAAAATCTACAACAAATATTCTGACATCTGATATATTTATTATAGAAAATGCAAACTTATCTTTTTAAAATTATGGAGTTGAAAGGAAACATTTATATGTGTATATTATTTCAGAATAACTTGGGATATTACTTCTGTTTCTCTAATGTTTATGAGAAATAATATAGTTGTTTTATTCGTTATAACCACTGTGCATATTCTACTCTGAGGTTCATTCTCTAGTAGTCTTTCTTTCTTAAGGATAGGTTTTGAATGGGGAGATATTATAAGTCAGACATATTGTACACACTGAACTGAGGCAGAAACACCCTATAATATTCCTGAATTGATATAGAACTGATTTTAGATTCACATATAGAGTTTAACATTAACTAACTCTCATATGATCTAAATTATTAAGCTTAAGTCAGAATAGGGAATATTATATTTGGGAAAAATGTACTGACATAAGGAGATGTTAAGGAATAAAAAAAACAGTTTGATATCACTTAGGAAAAATAAACTTTAAAAATTAAGTTTCGTAAGTAATACTATAGTGTTTAGGAGTCTTATTACATAAGAGACATTTCTTTATATAATACTGATGCCATGTTTGTGACTCAAAGTAATGATTATAAAAAGGAAATATTACAACATGAGATATTCTTGAGTTAAGGAAAAGGTATGTTCTTACATAGGTACACATACACATACCCACAAATAATAAGTTTTTGTAATGGCTGGCTTCCCGTTGAAAAAGACACCATTTTGATGTTACTTTTCAATATCATCTATTTTGTTTTAAATTCAGTATTTCTAATATCATTGCAGAAATAAATAGAAAAATGGATCGATTTTACAGTCTGTCCTTTTTGTCCTATTTACTAAACAATCATGATATTTTTAATAGTTATCCATTATCAGTTCAAGAAATATGTAAGGGTGTAAGTTGTCAAAATTTGCAAGAAACTGGAACACAAGAAGAATTGAAAGGGACATTCCCCACTTTTTTTTAAATAGTAATTTTCTCTTTTTTTCTGATCAAATCAGTGGATGATTTCACAATCTCATTGCAAATGCTCTGAAAATCCAAATTCAGAGCCCATCTTCCCTCAAAACCTATAGGTTTTCCATTACTAAAATACCTCTGGTAGAAATGAGCAGCTATAACTCCAGGTTGTAATACAATCCTAAAAACATATAGAGGGAAATAAAAGCATAAATAATCCAAAACTCTTCAATGACTTCTAACTACATTTTTGTGTGATGATGTCTCACTAAGGCAGCCAGGGGTAAAATAAGCTCTGGGTTACAGAATCCAGTGAAGCCTCTTGGTCTTTGGTGATCTCCTTTTCTATCACTATCATTAGTATGGGATTTTTTCTAAATTATTGCAACCATGAATCTGTTCTAGTTTATATGATGAAAGGAATTAATTTAAAAATGTCAGTAGTTTATATATTTACAATAACAAATTATTTGCTGTACCTCTCTACCTCTCACTATTCAAATGAGACACTCTGGTTAGCAGTGTTTCACAAGAGCTTTATTGAGGAGTGTTTTGTTATATTGCCTAAGGTAGTGATCTAATGATTAGCACTTTTGACTTCTAAAGAGAAGCACACAGATTCACTTTTCATTTTTCTTTTTTTTTTTTATACTTTGGCCTGTTCTCCAATCTAGCTGTGGCTTAAATTTCACTAAATTTCACTTTATGTATGACTTTGATATATTTTTTTTTAATTTAAATAACACCCAAAGGCCTCTAATTCTAGGAATAAAGGAGCCACATAGGAACAGAAAAGGTGAAGAGAAAAAAAGTGATTGATGTGAAATAGAAAGGAATTTGACAAGGGGAGATACAAATCTTTTCTGTTTCCTATGTTACAAATTTGAACAAATCGAAGATTAAAAATCTTCTGTGCAATTTGCCTAAAGTCCCAATTCATCCTCAGATTTTTTTAACACAACCAATTTAAACACTTTCTATTATCTCCTAGGATCAAAAGAATCAATCAACATCTTCTACAGTCTTATGGGTCCTCAATCATGCTTGCCCAAGGCAATGAAAATCAAATCAAAGCTGCCTCTATGGGTAGGGGGTTATAATTCAATATAACAGAAAATACTTCAGTAGTAAAAAACCTTGCATAAAATGAAATGTAATTCATGCTCATTGAAAACTATATCCTTTAAGAGATTATATGGAGATCTTCCCAATCTGTTCTTCCTTTAAAATGAGCTTTTAAAATGTCAACCTGTTATTCTTTCTGAGGCAGAAGATTAATTTTGTAATCAATCCAAACCCTATGTTCCTAATTTTATAGATTTTTCTTCATTTTAATAACTTTAGATTGTGACATTCAACTTAGGTTTTTTTGAGAAATCAACATTCATTTTGAAAACAATGGCTATCATATATAAATATGCAAGTCTGCATATTGACCAGTATGATTTGTGTGTGTGTGTGTGTGTGTGTGTGTGTGTGTTTGTGATAGATATCCAATGTATTTGGTTAAGTGATAGCATTGGTCAAAAGGTAGTAATAGAAAAGATAAACTCAAGACAGTCTTTCAATCTGCATTTTATTTTATTTTTTTTAAACAATCTTTTCAAGAGATTTTATTTATTTATTCATGAAATACACAGAGAGAGAGAGACAGAGACATAGGCAGAGGAAGAGGCAGGCTCCCCATGAGGAGCCCGAGACAGGCTCCCAGGTGTCCCTCAATCTGCATTTTAAATGTAACTAGTTTGATCACAGTAAAGGAAAGTTCTCTAAAAGGATTATCTGGGTGTTTGTGTATAGATCTGAATTTGCTTTGTTATTCTTATCTACTTTCATCTGCTATATGTAAAATGTATATTAGAAATAATTTAATAAGGAAGTTTGAGATTTTGAATTTATCTATCATTGTAAAATGTAAGGAATCCCATATTTCTAATTACTTAATATAAGAAAAAATTGTTTCCCTTCCTCACCATCAATTCTGTTTTCATTAGCTAGTTTTCTATGATTTGAAGAAATGTACACTAAAGTCTCATTGCTATTAAGATTTATTACTTATTTGAGGTGCCTGGGTGGCTCAGTTGGTTTAGTGTCTGACTCTTGATTTTGGTTCAGGTCATGAGTTCAGGGTATGGGATCAAGCCCTATGTTAGGCTCTATGCTCAGAGGGGCGTCTACTTGAGATTCCTTTCTTCTCCCTCTGCCTCTCACCTCCCCCCGCTCCATTCATGTAGGTTGTCTCTCTCTCTCTCTCTGAAAAAAATAAATAAATCTTAAAAAAAGAATTATTACTCTTTAGTACTACTACTTATTACTGATGCAGGAAATACAAGTACTTTGATTACTGAAGATAATAATAATTTAAATCATGATAGTGAAAATTGTAGCCATGCCTACAGAGAAGAATTAGGGTAGAATACTCCCTACACTGTTCCTATACTTTGGGGATAAAAAGAAACATACTGTAGTCACATTTATCCATATTATATGCACATGTTTATTTATGTTCCACTGAAAATAAAATATCTGTTTTTGTGTGAGAGTGCCACCATGGATTTAGCATGGAATTTGTTTTTGTCTTTTTTATTTTTTAAGAGTCTTAGTGTCAACCACAGCATTTACAATCTGTATATGACTAGAAAGATCAAAATTACGTTTATTTTTATTGTTTATGCCCACCTTTAGAACTAACTTTAGAAATACTGCAACTGTTAAGTTTAAGAAAGCCTATCTTATTGGCTCACATCAATTAGTAAGGACATGCATGTTTTTAAGTGGAATTTGTTAATCATTTTCTAAAAGGAAATAGATTTCTTAAATTATGTTTAAAATTATTTGAGGGCAGTGGTATGTGGGTAGTAAGGAAGAAAATGACAGATCCTTTTGAAAAGGATGATATTGGATCTGACTACATAGATTTAGATTTTAATTGCTAGTTTAGATTCTATCTTGACCTCTAAGATATATAAAAGTAAAATGTTTTCATTGAAGTAGGAATAAAAATTTCTTGAATGTGATTTATGAAACTTTATCAAAGTTGTGGTCATTATGATTTAAGATTTATATGTAAAATGCTGCATGTTTATATCATGGGAAATTCATGCTTTTCCTTTATGGATTTCACTTCTGGAGTTCTGCTTTGAATTGCAATTTTTAAACAGCAAACTGATTGTCAAATCAAATAAAATTTAATTTGAGAATATAGAAGCAATGTTGCCAGATTTCATTTGGTATAATTCTGGAATAAGAGACCTTAGGCACTTTAAATGTTGTGTCAGTTTTATACACAACTGACTTACCTAACAGGTAAGCTACGCTTCAAACTGGAAACCCATCTTGGCTATAGTTTGTGTTTCTTTAGCAAACATAGTAAGTCGCCAGTTATTTTATGGGAGGTATTTATGTATTACTATTATCATATTGTATTTAATATATTTTATTTTAGGTGAAGTATTTTTAAAGCAATATTTTCTGATTATTTCAGAATTTTATTATTTATTTTTTTTTAAGATTTATTTATTTATCATGGACAGAGAGAGAGAGAGAGAGAGAGAGAGAGGCAGAGACACAGGAGGAGGGAGAAGCAGGCTCCATGCCAGGAGCCCGACATGGGACTCGATCCCGGGACTCCAGGATTGTGCCCTGGGCCAAAGGCAGGCACTAAACCACTGAGCCACCCAGGAATCCCTATTTCAGAATTTTAAATCCTTTATAAAATATCAAGATAGATCTAACTTTTCTCTTTATTCATATTCATGGTAAATTATTCCTCTGAAATTGGTATATAAAATGACAGACTCTGAGTCAGTACTGAGGACTTGATTTTGCCTGCCAAGGATCTAACACAGATATTGAGAAAATGAGGCTCAAAGATATCAAATAATTTTGTCCATGATTAAACAATTGTGGAGTTCGGAATTATACAAAGAATATCTGACTCTTAGTTCTATGCTTTCTTATGCCATTCCATTATTATTCAAAATAATACTGGAAGAAAAGGATATGCCTAAACCTTGTCTCCCTTACTATCAGTTGAATACCACATCAAATTTCTGTATGTCTCAATATTTTTAGCTCTTTGTTAAACAAAATAATGTCCTTGCCCTCACTATAAGTTAGTAAAGGAACCCAAGTTCATCAGTATAACAAATTGTCTCTCTACCTTATTCCTGTTTTGAAATCTAGGCTCTTACTTTACTTGCAAGCTAGTTAAATAATCTGTTATGATTTTATGAATGCTGGTAGAAGACACAACTTCAGAGTCAGAAACAGAGGGCTTTATTTTCACACAATAGCAAATAATAGGAGCTTCTTATTTGCAGTGGTTCTTCTTGCTCAAGTTACATGGGAATAAAGCATAGTGGCATGGGTAGATGCTACATACATGATAGTTTTACATCATAGCTAAGGAACATAGAGTTGTTGACATGGACCTCCTTTATACCAAGTTTGAGCTTTAACCTGGAGGGAGATCTCACTTTATCCACCTAAATTGCTGCTGAAATGCAATCTTGAGAAATATCCCAGTAAGGAGAAATCTGGGCCTTGTGTTCTTGGCAAACTCACCATGACAATGCTGGAATGGTCAGGGCCTCTCTCAAGCATCCCTGTTACATCTTCTGATTCTTTATCTATCTTAGGTTATATTTATACCCAAGTTTCCTGCCCTTCTTTCTCTTATTTTTGTATTCCCTCAGACAAAATATTCTGTTTCACTCACCCTCTGCATTCAAGCACAAAATATAGAAACAAACAATTAACCATAAAACCTTAGGTATCCTGTATTTATAATTCAAATTTGTGCTCACCTAGAGCAATTTTTTACACCTTCTCACTTTTCCAATCAAGAATTTTCCAATTCTTTCATTGTCTTTTTAGGTAAGTAACCTACTTCTTATTTCACCAAGAAGCAATCTGAGTATACATTCCAAAGGTTTCCACAGCTGCAAGAGCTAATTATGCCAATAAATTCTGCTATTCATTGTTATTAAAAATGAACTGTTTGTACTCCTCACTAAAGCTAAACTCCTCACTTACAGATTGAATACCATCTCCTCTGGATTATAAAAGAAAATGGTGTGATTGTCTATCTCTCTCTGGCTTTATCAACTTCTCCCACTCTCCTGGATTGTTTTAATAAACATGCAGCCACACTCACACCCCAATTTTTAAATAATTTTTTAAAAAGATTTTAAGTATTTATTTGACACACAGAGAGAGATAGAAAGAGCCCAAGCAAGGATAGAGAGAAAAGTAGGCTCCTGAATGACCCTGAGCAGAGAGCCTGGTTCAGCACTTGATCCCAGGACCCTGGGATCATGACTTGAGCTAAAGGAAGACACTTAACCAACTGAGCTACCCAGATGTCCCTCCAATGTTTTTAAAGTGAAATTCTACATATAATGAGATTCAAGGCTCCCTACCTCCATTATTTCCAAAGACATCTTTGACCTTTTTTGCATACCAAAAAAATTAAATGTGCTGTCATAAAGAATGAGTCACATGTTCTCAGACCTTTTGGGCAGTAGAAAACAGTAACAAAAATTTGAAAATTAAATATTTTATTTAATTCTATGGCAGGGCTTCTTTTTCCACCAGATTTTATAAGTAGAAAAGAAATAGTACATAGTCTTCCAGGTTAAAACTAATAGAGGCTAGACATATATTTTATTCTGATTATGAGAATATTTTTGAAAATGATTATAAGGTGCATAACTTCATGTCTTGAATTTAGAAAGCATGAAATAAATATTTTATTAATCAGTAAAAAGAAAACTTAGAACCCCATACATAAATTAAATACTACTCTTAATTAGGATTTATCAGTTTGAATAACTCATTTTTAAACAACTGCCTCTAAATTTCAACTATTTCTTAGCATAGTCATTTTTCTTCAAGTTTTAATTTTCCATATACTCACAAAACTCATATTAGTTTGCAATTCTAATATCTCCAAAGAGTTCTCATGACATGTAAAATTTATTAATGAACACTTTATAAAAATCTGACATATTCTTTTTGTGGCTAAACTCGTTGGACCAGGAAGTACATTTATTATGCAAAGCTTTCCTGTTTAGGTTGTACATGGCTGAACATTTTCCCTCAGTTTCATTGGGCTTGAATTTATTGTTTTTATCATTAAAGGTAGTTATGATATATTGGGTTGTTGGATATAAGGAAAAAACAGCCACAAAAATGGAACTATAGCAAACTCCAAGTTAACACTGGCAACAAAAAAGCATGAGCATTTCTTATTTTGTTTTACAAGAAAGAGAAAGATCATTCACTCCTAGTGGATTATCTGGGGGAAAGAACATTCTCTTCATTCTTGATTTTGTATCTTTTCCATTTTAAAACACTTAAATAAGAAACCTTACTTCTCTTCTGCTTATTTGAACTCTCCTTAACATTCATTATAATTTTAAATGTTATCTTCTTATTTCTCACTAAAGTCTAACAAAAATGTTCTAACTCCTCTAACTCTTGTGAATAGTTTTGTTTAGGCATAGCAGTCAAAGTCATGGCAGCTGGATGAGCAGTTGAGGAGGATCTGGAGTAAAGTCTCAGTATGACTAGTGGTCATCTAGGCACCTAGGACTTTCCAAGATTAGTGGCATATTGTTGTGTGCATTAGTGGTTTGCAGCCTTGCATCTGGAGCTGAATAATTCTCTTTAAATCTTATCTCTTTGGGTTATTAATACAGCAATTAGAGCAAGTTATTTAACTACAATGTATCTTGATTTTATTAACTGTAAAAGAGTAAAAATAATAGAACCTACCTTATAGAGTGATTGTGACTTAATGCATATAAACACATAAAAAGGGTCCTTGCACATAGTAAGTATGAAATAGTTCTTAGGGAAGCCATAACATAACTAGATAGACCAAAACAAAGATATCAGAGGAATTTGAAGCCCCTGGTACATACAAATAGATCAAACGTTAAGCACAGGGAAACATGTAGCCAGATTAACAACAACAATAACAACAACAACAACAACGATGACAAAAAACACTGAAGAGTTATATAGTTGCAACTACTCAACACATTATGTTTGACTTTCAACAAAAGAAATCATAAAGCATACTAAAAGGCACGAAAAAACCACAGTCTGGAGAGACAGAGCAAAGATAAGAAATAGACTTGGATATGGCACAGATTTTGGGATTATAAATTAGAGAATTTAAAATAATTATGTGGAAGTGTTAAAGATTCCAATGAAAAAGTAGATAGCTTGGAAAACAGATGGTTATTTAATTAGAAAAATGGAAACTCCAAAGAATCAAAAGGAAATGCTAGAAATAAGAACCATTGTAACAGTACTAAAAAGTGCATTTGATAGACACATTAGCAGACTGGTCATGGCCAAGAAAAGAATCAGTGAGCTTGAAAATAAACCAACAGAATTTTCCAAACTGAAATGCAAAGAGGGAAAGAAAAACATAAACGGATGATGGAGAATTTAAAAAAAGATGTAACAGAAGCATAGTTGAAATAGCAGAAAGGGAAGAAAGAGAACAGGGGAAATATTTGAAGTAAAATTGCTCTGAACTTTCAGAAATTAATGGCAGACACCAAACATCAGATCTTAGGTGCTCAGAGAAAACTAACCAGGAAAAATTCCAAAAACCCCTATATATAGATGTATACTCAAACTTCAAAAAACCAAAGGCAATGAGAAAATCTTAAAAGATTTTCTTTTAAGAAGTATGGTAAAAACACTTTACATACAGAGAAATAGGATAAACATTTCTTTAGACTGCAATCAGAAACCATGCAAGCTCAAAGGAAATAGAATGGAATATTTAGCATTGATAGAGGAAAAATAAAATCTACCAATCTAGAATTTAATATCTAGTGAAGTTATTTCTCAAAGGTAAAAGGGAAGTAAAGACTTTCTCAGACAAATAAAAACAGCATTCATCAGCAGAGCTTCCCTAAAAGTAACATTAAGAAATTCTTGGGGCATCCTCAGTGGGTCAGTGGTTTAGTGCCACGTTTGGTCCAGGGCCTGGTCCTGGGGACCTGGGATTGAGTCCCATGTCAGGATCCCTGCATGGAGCCTGCTTCTCCCTCTGCCTGTGTCTCTGCCCCTCTCGCTCTTTCTCTATCTCTCATGAATAAATAAATAAACTCTTAAAAAAAAGAAATTCTTCAGGGGAAGGAAAATGATATAGGTCAGAATCTCATATCTACATAAAGAAAATATTTCAGAGAAGGAATGAATGAGGAAAAATATAATCTTATATTTTTATACTTTTAATCCGTCTGAAATATCTCTGAGATAATAATAGTAACAATATATGGGGTAAGTATAGCATATGGATAAGTGAAATGAAAAACAGCAATGCCATAAAGGAAAGGAAAAAGGAGTTTCAGATTACTCTGTAATAAGGCAACTACACTATATATGAACTTAAATAATGTTATTTTGAGGTGTATTTTATAAGTTAAAAAAGTATAATGCAAGTTCTAGGGAAATCACTAAAAACCTTTAAAGCAAAGTACTGCATGCTATGGGAGGAGATAAATGAAGTCACATAAAATACTTACATAAAACTAAAGAAGTTGGAAAAGGAGAGAGGAAAAAAAGGGAGACCAAATACAATGAGTATAATACTTAAAACATGTTCATTATTAATCCACTCATATCAACATTTGTTTTAATCTTAATCTTCTAAATACATCAATTAAAAGTTAGATATTCTGAGTGGATACAAGACCGAATTGTTTGTTGTCTACAAGAAAAGCCTTTTAAATATAAAAACCCAGGTTAAAGTCAAAAGAATAGAGAAAGATATATTATGCTCACATTAACCCAAATATCTGAGTGGATACAAGACCAAATTGTTTGTTGTCTACAAGAAAAGCCCTTTAAATATAAAAACTCAAGTTAAAGTCAAAAGAATAGATAAAGATATATTATGCTCACATTAACCCAAATAAAGCAATGGTAGCTATTTATAAATTTTCACAAAGCATAATTTAGAATAAATGACATTATCACTGAAAGTATTTCATGATGATAAATAAGTGAATTCTTCAAGAAGACACAATAATTCTAAATGTCTGGATACCTAACAACAGAGAATCAAATTATATGGGCAAAAACTGATAGTATTTCAATGAGGAATAGACAAATTCACCATTATTGTTGGAGAGACCAGTAACTCTCTTTCAGTAGTTGATAGATCAAAAAGAAAAAAATAAGTTAGGATATAATTGACTGTAAAAGCACTATCAGTCAATTTGATCTAATTGATAGTTATACAATACTCAGGAATATTTGCCTAAATAGATCATAATATGTGCCGCAAAACATATATTAACATATATAGAAATTTAGTTATCATACAAAATATGCTTTTAGACAAAAATAGAATTAAATTATAAATCAACACCTGAAAGATGACTGGAGAATCCTCCAAATATTTGGATATTAAACAGTACTTGTCTAATAAAACATGGATCAAAGAAAAGCCTCAATATAAATTAAAAATATTTTAAATAAGTAAAAATAAAAATAGAACTTAACAAAATGTGTGAGATATATTGAAACCAATTCTTAGATATAAATTTATAGCATTAAACATATAAATTAAAAAAGGAGAATCAAAAATCAATTATCTAAGATTTCACCTTCAGAAACTAGAGCAGTTGAGGTCTAGACAAGCAGGGCGAAAAAAAGCAATAATAAAAATTAGAACAGAAATCACTGAAATTGTAAACAAGAAAACAGTATAGAAAAACCAAAAAAACCCACAAAAGCTTGTTTTTGAAAAGAGCAATTTAATGATAAACATTAAGAAAAAAAGATAAATGAACAATATCAAAAGTGAAAGAAATATCATTATTTCTGAGCCCAAGGACAATGAAAATGTAACAACGGAATTCTATGAACAACTCTTGTCCTCAGTTTGAAAATTTACACAAAATGGATTAATTTCCCTTAATACACTAGCTACCAACACTCTTACAAAGAGAAATGGATAATCTGAGTAAGCCTATATATATTAAATGCACTGAATCAGTAATTAATAACCTTCCCAAAAAGAAAGCACCCATCTCAAATGATTTCACCAGTACATTTTACCTCCAAATAATTAAGGAAGAAATGATGGCAGTTCTCCGCAGTCTCTTCCAGAATATAAAAACAAAGAGGAAGCACTTCCTAAGTCATTCTACAGAGCAAGCATTGCCCTAATATCAAATCCATATAAAAATATTCCAAGAAAGAAATACTATGTGTCAGTACCTCTCATGAACATAGATGCAAAACTCATCCAAAAATATCAAATAAAATTGAAAAAATATATAAAATAAATGATACATATGAGTAAGTGGAATTTACTATATGTATGCAAAGCTGGTTCAATTTTTGAAAATCAGTCTGTGTAACCTACCACACCCACAGGTTAAAGAAAAAACATCATATCTAATCATTCAAAAAAGCTTTTGAAAAATCTGGCATTTATGTTAAAACATTCATAAAATTAGGAAAAGAGGGATTCTTTCCCATCTTAATAATGAATATCTTTAAAAATCCAACAGCTAATATTGATAATGAGAAACTGGAATTTCTCCCTATGTGGAAATGAAACAAGAATTCCCTCTCTGAGCATTCCTATTCAGCATCACAGTTGAAGTCCTGCCTAGGCAATAACACAATAAAATAAAATAAAAGATAGATAGGGAAGAATGAAATAAGGCTGTCTTTGTTAACAGACGACAAGATTATGAAAATCCCAAATAATTGAACAATAATTGTTGGAACTAACAAATATGGTGATCATAAGATACAAGGTAAATATTTTTCCAATATGCCAGCATGAAAAACTGGAATTTGAGGTTAGAAGACAAAATCTATATTTCAATAGCATCAAATAAGACAAATATTTAGGAATTGATCTAACAAAATATGTACAGTACTTATATTTCCAAAAAACCCCAGCCCTGCTAAACTCTGATGAAATAAATTAAAGAAGATAGAAATATAGAGAGATAGCCTTTGTTTAATGGATTGGAAAACTGAATATTATTAATACATCAATTCCTTTCCAATTTGATCTACAGATCAACACAATTCCACTCAAAATCTCAGAAGCTATTTTATAGATACCAACAATCTTACTGTACAGTTTACATGCACAAGCAAAAACACCTGGAACATCAATCAATATACTGAAGAAGAAGAAAAAAAGGTTGGAGGACCCACCCAATTCTAAGAGATTACAAAGCAACAATAATCAATACAACATGGCATTGGTTGGCAGAAGAATATAACATAAATCAATAAAACATAATATAAAGCCCAGAAATAGACTCACACAAATATAGTTAAATTATTTTGACACTGTACCAAAGCCAGTTCAAAGGAAAAATGTAGTCTTGTTATCAAATGGTGCTTGGAATATTGAACTTTCATATGTGTCTGAGTCTGCTCAGGTTACCATAACAAAACACCATACACTGGATAGTTTAAACAACCATTCTTTTAAATAAAAGAAATTTATTTTTCAAGATTTTGGAGACTGGAAAGTCCAAGATCAAATTGTCAGCAAAGTAGGTTGAAAGAGAGAAAAAGATCCTATTTGAGTGCACCAAACATTTAGCAAGCTAGGGTGTCTCTCTTCATTAAGTGCAGTAATACCATCAGCCAGGGCCCCACCTTTGTCCTCATCCAATTCTATTTAACTCCGCAGGGCCCCATCTCCAAATAACATTGCATTGTGGGTCAGGGCTTCAACATATGCAATTTGAGGGGATCCAAATATTCAAAGTATGACAATATGCAAAAAGGAAATGAATCTAGACACAGACTTTACACTGTTTTCAAAAATAAACTCAAAATGAATTATGAACTGAAAGGCTGGACACAAAATTGCACAAACTTTTAGGAAAGAGCAGAGATCAAAATAAATCTAGGCAACTTTGTGTTTAGCAGTAAGATTTTATATACAACACTAAAATCATGGTCCTTGAAAGAAAAATTTGGTAATTTAGACTCTATTAAAATTTCTACTCTGTGAAAAACAGTTAAAAGAATGAAGATACAATATAAAGACTGGAAACATATGTGTGAAACAAATATGTGATTAAAAAATGCAATAAAGGACTTGTATCCAAAATATACAAATAACTCTTAAAGTCACTCAACTTCTAAATAGAAATGCAAGCAACTCAATTTAGGAAATGAGTAAAATTTTGAAGACATCTAATCAAAGAAGATATGTAAATAGAAAATAAAAGCATATGAAAAATTGTTCCCCATATTTTTAGTTAGGGCATTGCAAATTAGAGCAGCAATGGAATATCAGAACATACCTATTAGAATGATTACAATAAAAAAATGGCAGTATTAATATCTGGCAAGGATGCAGATGACTCCAACTCTTCCTGATTGCTCTTAGGAGTGCCCAATAGTGTAGTTTCTTTGGAAGACAGTTTAGCAGTTTCTTACACAGCTGAACATAGTCTACCAGAAGGTCTGCCAATCATGAGCTTCAGTATTTATTCAATTAATTTGAAAACTATGTCCACACAAAATCCAGTGAATATTGAGAGCAACTTTGTCCCAAACTGAAAGCAAACAAGATGTTCTTGCAGTAGGTGAATTGATAAGCATATTGTTTATACTCTATAATAGAAATAAGCTATCAAGCCACAAAAACACCGAGATGAATCCTTTTTTTTTTTTTAAGATTTTATTTATTTATTCATGAGAGGCCCTGAGAGAGAGGCAGAGACACAAGCAGAGGGAGAAGCAGGCTCCTGTGGGGAGCCCAGTGCGGAACTTCATTCATGGACCCTGGGAATCATGCCCTGAGCTAAAGGCAGATGCTCAACCACTGAGCCACCCAGGTGCCCCACCTAGATAAATCTTAAATGATTTTTGTTCAGTGAAAACACCCAGTCTGAACAGCTTATAACGTGGATAAATTGAATTATATGACATTTTGTAAAAGGCTAAACTATAGCAATAATAAAGGGTCCACGGCTTCCAAGGGATTCAGAGGTGAGTGAGCTAATAGGTCAACCACAGGGAGTTATTTTAGAGCAGTGAAACTATCGGTATTATACTGTAATGGTGAATATCTAAGTCTATGCATTTGTCAAAATCCATGGAACTTCATTGTAGCACTGAATGAACCTTAATGTATGTGAAGTGAATAATAATTTAGAAGCTTGGAGGATCCCTTTTGGAAGGCAGTATTTGCAAAAAGGGATAAATGTATGAAGTAATCTGACTGAAGGGGGTGAGGAAAAGTGCTAGCCTAAGTGATTTTGACAGAGTGAAGTATAAGACTAAAGGCAAAAAGAAACAGCACATAAGGGCTCTACTCTTGCTGATAAAGTTTCTCATGAGAAAACATTATGCTGTATATGTACACTGGAATTAGACAATTTAGTAAATGAGTGGCAGATGGTAGGAACCAGGTTCTCATTGTTAATGTAAGAGTTTACAGATAAACAGGGTGGGGTGGGGGATAGATTTGAGTGATCTATGTGGCAATGGACTAGAATTAGAGATTTCAGTATGAGCTGATGTTTTGCTTAATTTAGATATGGTTGGATATATTACATAAAAATGTTTATACATATATACGCAGGTTAGTATGCATACATATATTTTGTTGTTTTGTCACCTTTAGAGCCCCTGCAAGCAATGATATCCAGTAGCAACAAGCATACTTAGGACCCCAATTTCAGTTCCTAATACCATTTTCAAAAAAAAAAAAAGAAGAAGAAGAAGAAGGAACCAGAACTTCATGGAGAAATAGCTGATCTGATTTTAGGACTGGGGCAAGTCATAGACAATATAAGTTCTTTAGCATCTTGTAGTTTCGGAAAGAGGCATCCTCAAAAATGCTTCAGGCACCAACTGAAAGAGCTCCCAATAGCCAAAACTGAAACAATTTGAACAGCAAAAAAACAATTTAGTGTTGGATTATAGTTCAAAGTATAAAATAAATGTTTGAGTCCATGCTGATATAAATTATTAAATAAACATAAATGTAGGTGGTAATAGATAATTATGCAGAATTCCAAATAATTCATGCAGATATTCTGCACTCAAGTAGGCTGGATGCTCTTTTTCACTCCCCAAATGTGAGCTATGCTGAGTGATTTAGTCCAGAGAGTACAGTATGGAAAGGAGAAAGGGGAAACAGTAACTTTACAGTGGAGAAACATGACAAACTCTACCTTAGCCCTTAGCCATGTGATTAATATGAGTAATACAGGCAATACGAAGTCATCTTGGTAGCATATATCTTTAATAAGGTATGATGAAATGACACTTCCCCTCTATGGTATTCCTCCTTAAAATCCGTAATTCTAGTCTAATCATGAAACATACATTAGACAAATTCTAGTTGAGGAGCATTCTCAAAACTGACCAGTACTCCTCAAAATACCTGACAATACTTCTCAAAACTGCTAGGGTCAACAAAAACAAGGAAAGTCTGAGGAAAGGTCACAGCCAAGAGGAGTCTGAGGAGATATGATGACTAAATGTAATAGGCATCATGGATGGGATCTTTAAAAAAAGCATTAGTTAAAAATTACAAAAATCTGAATAAACTGTAGACTTTAGTATATAATATACCAATAATAATGATAATGTCCTAATATTTGGTCATTAATTGTAACAAATGTACCATACAAATATATAGGGCAAATATATAGTGTTAATCCTAGTGAAAACTGGTTATACAGTATACTGGAACTCTCTGTACTATTTCTTGTGATTTTTCTATAAATATAAAACTATTTTTTAAAAAGTTTCTTTCTTAATTTTAAAAATAGATTTGCTAAGGTCTAGCTACCCATGGAGATTATGATATAGTAAGTCTGTCATGAGGCCCTACAATTGTTTTTTAATAGCTCTTGAGACAATAGAAGGCATAATCAAGAGGCATGGACTAGATTGTAAGTTTAGTGAGGACAGTAACTTTAAGGTGCAGCTAACTACTTTATCTATAGTCTACTACAGTGCCTGGCACTGAGTAGATAGGAAATTAAATATTTCCTGAATATAGGAATTTTATAGATTATAGTGAGAAATGGAAGTAGTTGTTATTTAGCAAAGGGAAAAAAATGCTTCTAATTTAGGAGCAAACAGTTTTGATGATCTGCACATTTGTTCAAAACCCAAATACATAATGAAAACATTTTTATTCCAGATAACATCTCTTTTGCTATGTATTTGCCATATTGTACAAATAATTAAGCAATTACAATCTTTTCTGTGTCACAATATTAGAATCTCTTTTGTCTTGACGGGAAAAAGATTAAATTTCAGAATGGCATTGAGAATATAAACAGAAGTAGTATGCTAACAAAAATATTCAAATTTCTTGGTATTTCCGCTCTGCAACAGATAAATTTCTTTGAAAACATTTCATGTATGTTTATAAACATACATGTAACTAAATGGTGATCATTTTTGGATTTCCATTTATAAATACCAGTGCCTAGCATAATGCAAAAAAAGTGCAAAAATAAAAGCTTTGAAAAAAGAAATAAATGCATGAATTAATGCAAACACGAAGGCCTGGAAAGATATTTGCATGCTTGAAGTCATGCTACTGCTGAATTCCAGTTCATTACTATTACTGATTATCGCAGTTTAGTATCTTCATTCACTTTTATTGTATGCATCTGTGTATGTATATGTGTACATATGTTATATATATAAATCTATACATACTCAGATGATATTTAGATTTATATACACTATTACTTATAAGGGAACCAGCAAACTATGGGAATAATTTTAAGTTTTCACCAATTACAGACTCAAACATGTTCTATTCAACTCTTATAAACTACCTGGCCAATTTTATTAAAACACTTGACCATAATATCTTCCTTATTCAAATTCTAATTTGCTCATTTTCTTCATATTAACATTTCCACCAGAGGGTGCAAAAGGGAACAAAATTGATATTTATCTCATATTTTGTACTAAAAACTAGCAATGAAGAAAATTTGAAGAAATGGGATAGAATTATTTTTATATTTCTAAAAATTATGAAATTTAATTGATTCACTTAGGGTATAAAAATGGTTTTATATCCAATTTGGGGAGGCAATACTGCATTGCAAAAATGGTTAAGGATGGTTACAGGCAAAGCTTGGTTTATATTTGGCTTTGATACTCACTTTTGGGTTTTCATATTGTAAAAGTGGCGTATGCCTCTCTAAGCCAGTTTCCTTATCTCTAAAATGTCTCAGGCATGCACCACAAATTTCAGATTTTGTTCTTCACTATGGAGGATATTGTTTTAAATTACAAGATAATTATTAAGCAGAACTACATTTTTAGTGTATAGAGTTAAATAAATTTGAACGAGAAAAAATGTTTTTTTTGTAAGCATTTAATTCAGCCTACAACACATAGCTTTAAATAAATAGTAGCTGATATTGCCTCTGTCTTGCCTCTAAAATATGAATAAGTAATTCTTGGAGTATGAGAATTCAACTCAGTTCTGACACAACCTATCCCACAGGTTAAGATCCCACAGATCTAACCTTAGATCACATAGGTTAAGGTTTCATTCTTACAAGACTCCTTTAACTGCTGCTTTACTCTTGCAGACACCAGTCACAATCCTAGGTTAACTGTGTTCTGACCAACTGTCCATTAATTGGAAATTCTAACAACCCCTTCCTACTCTGGTCTCAATTGCAAGTCCAGTTTGTTACCTGTACTTCTAACAGACAAAAGTTCCCATGATTCCCCCCTTGAGTGCAATTTATTTGCTAGAGCAGCTCATAGGACACAAATAAACATTATATTTAGTAGATTACTATTTTTTTTATAAAAGGATATAACTCAGAAACAGCCAAAGAAATAGATATATAGGGCAGAGTATGGGGAAAGGGCTTGGAGCTTTATTGTTCTCTCCAAATGTGCCACTCTCCCCAAATCTTTATGTGGTCACTAATCTAGAAGATCTTCAAGCCCAGTCCTTTTGGGTTTTTACGGGGGATTCATTACATAGATGTGATTGAATAAATCATTGGCCATTAGCAATTGATCCAGCTTCCAGCTTATCTCCCTTCCTTGAGGGTGGTGGACATGGTGGGTGTAGGATGAAAAGTTCCAACCCTCTGATCATGTGGTTGGTTCTTTCAGCAGCCAGCCCCCATCCTTAGGTGCTTTCCAAAAGTCACCTAATCAATGTAAAACTTTATCACTCTCAACACGGGAAATTCTAAGAGTTTTAGGAGTTTTGTGCCAAGAATGGCAAAAAAGACAATATAAATATTTCTGATTATAAATCACAATATCCCAGTCTCCCACATTTCCTCCTCTTCTTCCTCTCCCTTCTTCTCTTTTATATTTTTCTCCTTCTTTGTAGTGATACCATTAGCTTAAATGGACATGCCCTCAATTAAAATAGCTTCAAGGAGATTGACATATAAAATGACTATTATAGCCAGAGTAGCAAGAAAATGCCTGAATCCAGCTACAAAGCGAAATCAGACAAGGTTTATAGGGTATATTGGAGACAACAGCAGCATATTAGTGTTAGCCAGATCAGTGCCTGAAGTTCAAAGGCAAATCACATTAGAGCACATTTTCTAGCCTTTTCAGGTAGGAACTGAAGGAATAGTGGCTAACCATCTAAGTCGTGATTCTTAATGACTAGAATGTACCTAGTCTTCTGAGTTTAATATTGACCCTAAATTTTCTGAGTTAGGGGAGGAATAGTTATAATAAGCTAAAATGTTGGGGCCAAACCAAGTACACTAAGTTACTTGACACAGTTACTAAGACACAATGAGGAGATCAACTTTTATTAAGTTTTAGGAGGAGATTGGGCAGGATTGCTTTAAACAAAAATTTATTGGAGAAGAACAGGAGTTCAAAATTTTGGCAGTAGAAGCAGTGATTAGTGCATTGTTGCTGGGGTAAGGAGGAATTTTCTTTCCTTTTCTTAAAAGCAGAAGATAAAATTCCAATGTGAAAAATGTCCTTCCTTGTTTAAATCACTCTTTCTTATTCCTGCTGGTTAAGCAAGCTACAATGAGTGAATGAGTGGTACATTACTTCCTGACTCCCTTTTAAATGAAGTTTCCTTTATTTTCATGTAAACATGAGGTATTTAAATGATGTGTTATTGAACCTAAGCATGTTATTTCTTCTCTTCCTGAGTTCAAGTTATAAATCAGTCTCCAGTCTCTATCCTGACAATATAAACCTATATATTCTGAGTATATGCCTATACTCAGAAAGATATGAGACATGTCCACTTAACCTCACTTCCCCCACAGAACTCTAGGTTTAGTAGATACAGAGGGCCAGGAAGAAGTTTTGGTCAAGTTGCCACAAGAAAATAATCATATTATAAATGGTACCTCCGAATTCCCAGATATTTGGTAGGTTTCTTCTCATACACTCCTTGTAAATTCCAATGTGTTGTTTGCTTCTTTGTTTTATGATGTAAACTTTATTATTTCCAGTTTCTTATAGACCTACAATTTTAACTTATGGGTCACAACCATTCAGATCAAATTTTCATACTTCATCCTTTATAATTGTCCTCAATCCTCATTATTATTTTTATTATTATTATTATTATTATTATTGAAAGCTAGAGATGAGGGGAATGAAAAGGGAAGAGAGAGAGAATCTTAGGTAGGTTTGACACCCAATGTAGAGCCCAACGTGGGGCTCTATCTCACAAACTTGAGATCATGACCTGAGTTGAAATCAAGAGTTACCTCATTAACAGACTGAGCCACCCAGCAACCCTGTTCCCAATACTCTTTCAAATGTTTCATTGGTCTATGTCATCAAAGATTTACTAGAGAATATGATCCAAACCCTTTGCAAAAATATTAATTATTAATTGAGTTATCTTTAGCTATCTCTCCATGAATCACAATGCTTTCTTTTCTCATGTACCAAATGGTCAAGATAAAAACACATATGACTTTTAATGGTTCTCTGAAATTTGTGTGATGTTCAGTGCACTCTATGCCTATAACTCTTTTATTTCATACATGTAAATTTCCTATTGGATATATAAAAAAAATCTACTCATCTTTACCAATTATTACAACTAATCTTATTATGAAGAATATTTGATAATATGCTAACCATCTAAGTGGTGATTCTTAATAACTAGAATCTATCTGGTCTTTTGAGTGCAATATTGGCCCTAAATTTTCTGAGGTAGTGGCCATTGATGGAGCTAATGCCAGAGTTCCCAGTGCCCCAGGAACTATCCTTCCAGTGCCTGTAGCAAAACATAATGTGTGTAATGCTGGGAAAACCTGTTACAGAGCATGGGGATGTCAGCCATTCCTATTCAATATTAAGAAATCAATGTATCTTGTCTCTAGGGGCACAGTGTCATTTAGATAAACTCCCAACATATAGCTACAATAAGGCACTATGTTCTGTTTAATGTTTGATCTATGATTAGGAACAAGACAGATTTATGTATATTTAAGCTTACCTCAACAAAGGATATTAAGTTGCCCTTTTGCTCTTGCTGAGTACAAAGCCAACTTCTTGCCAATCTGTCGGTCATCAGTCATGTTAAAACAATTCTTCCATTTTATATAATAAATACTCATGGTGGATTATCCAAAGTCTAAAGAGGGTAGGATCTTCATTTGTGGTTTAAAAAACAAACATACAACATGATATTTTCATTAGTATTTGCTTTTAA
Source organism: Vulpes lagopus (assembly GCF_018345385.1). Taxonomy (NCBI): domain Eukaryota; kingdom Metazoa; phylum Chordata; class Mammalia; order Carnivora; family Canidae; genus Vulpes; species Vulpes lagopus. The sequence goes on from NC_054826.1 coordinate 41,991,691, forward strand.
AAAAAGATTTTATTTATTTATTCATGAGAGAGAGAGAGAGAGAGAGAGGCAGAGACATAAGCAGAGGGAGAAGCAGGCTCCTCACGGGGAGCCCGATGTGGAACCTGATCCCAGAACCCTGGGATCACGCCCTGAGCCAAAGACAGATGCTCAACCACTGAGCTACTCAGGTGTCCCTCATTAGTATTTTCAAAATTTCTTTCATTCCAGATCATAACTATTTAATAAGTGTTGTTTGTAAGATGGAAAATAATGAAAGAGGTTCAATAAAAGGTACTAGGTGAATATCTGGACAATAATCTAAAGGTTGAGAACTAGAGCAAGTTTATTATTTTTGTAATAGATAGTACTTCTACAAAGTTTATATAAATGACATTATCTTTTATAGAAATCACAAAAATGCAAATATCAACAAATCAGAAAGTGTAATGATGTTTTCAAGTCCAAGTTACATATAAATATGGAGATTAAAATATATTTTTTGGCTATTGAAATACTACAGGATATAGTACTATTTTGTTAGACTATACTTTGCAAACTGCTTGATACTCCTGAATAGCAAGGATATTAACTTAACTAATGATCCTTTAAATGGGTATGTAAAATATAATTTAAGCTACTTGCAACATGAAAAAGAGAAGCATCATTTGTTACTGCCAAAAATCACTGGCATGTGGAAATCAGAAAATCATTAGCCTTGATAGGAATAGCTTAATACAACAGAGAAGGGACCACATTATTTAGAGTAGTTAAATGACAATTGATGCAACCACTGGTGAAATGCAGGGGAATGAAAAGCAGATAAGGTTTAGTGAATGATAAATTTTGCACTTAGTATTTACACTTGCAAAGGAACAGAAATCTTTGCTCATTAACTAATGCACTTAGATTGTGAGCCAAAATGCTTCAGACTGTAGCCCTAATTGTCATAAACGTTTATCTCCGTGCAAGTTTAATTTATGATTAAGAAGAAATATTAAGTGATGGGTGGTTCTACATCTTTTTCATTTTTTTCATTAGCACAAGTTGGTTATTCTTAAATTTCTGCTCAGATCCCTCCTCTTCTATGAGGTCTCTTCCATAATACTCCAACTAGAATTAATCCCTTTTTCCCTTTCATTATGCTCTATTCTTTTTACATCTATTACAGCAGTGTGCCTCATGGCATATTTACAGGTATACCTTGTTTAGCAATTGCTTTCTAGAGCACCAATTTTTCATAGCTGTTTAGTGGAGTGTAATACCCTGCTTTCCTGTTTAAAAATGGCACTAGCCAATCTTTTATTTATGCTTTTGAATCTCTTTACCAGTAACAAACTATGTTTCAGATAAAGATGATTTCTATTTGATTCTCAGTAAATATATTAAAAGTTTCCCAGAATATGAACAAACATGGACCATTTTAATGTCCTTTAAACACAGAAGGGCATGCAACATCACATACATTAATCTTAGATGGATGTGGACTAGCTGTAGGTCCACTCAGTCTACCATTTGTACATCTGTAAAGATTGAAGAGAATTCAGTTATCCCACACTTTATGTTAATTTAATTTTACATCACTGTGTAGGAAACACACTTTCAAAGGGACTCTCATGGGGTCCCTGGGTGGCGCAGTGGTTTAGCGCCTGACTTTAGCCCAGGGCGCGATCCTGGAGACCTGGGATCAAATCCCACATCGGGCTCCCGGTACATGGAGCCTGCTTCTCCCTCTGCCTGTGTCTCTGCCTCTCTCTCTCTCTCTCTCTCTCTCTCTGTGACTATCATAAATAAATAAAAATTAAAAAAAAAAACACAAAGGGGCATTCGTGACTGATTTATTTCATATTCACATTTATGGGACTCCCATCTGTTCCATTTCAAATGGTGTGAATGGGATTTGCCTTTATTTATGTATGTACCTGTGTATCCTTTAATACTGAGATTTCCCCAAAACAGAGATCATACCTCAGTGATAAAATCTTAACTGACTATAAGATCAACTAAGCAACATAATGTATTGAGAAGACAAAGCTTGAACAGAAAAATCACATTATTAACAATCAAACAGTACATACCTACTTAAGGAGGGCAATCACTATTAAAATATAGTTAATCATTTCCACAAAATGATGTACATATAGTTTTCCTCTGCCTTCCAATTTTTCAAGAAAAAACAAATCTGTCATGATATTTAAAAAATACTGGTTATTTAATTAAAATTATAGGTATTTTCAGTATTGTGCAGTTCAAATACAATGCTTTTGTGAGTGAGGTCCAGCTCTTGGGCTGCCTGTTTACAGTTTCTTCATAACCATTCTTCTCTTTTTCCTTTTACTCCTGCCTTCTTTGACGTTCTTGCTCTTATTTCATCTATCCTTTCTCTCTGTATATGTGTTTGCATGTGTACATACATGTATAGCTAGCATAAATTAGTGGCATTCAATCACATATAAAATCAGGGATCCCTGGGTGGCGCAGCGGTTTGGCACCTGCCTTTGGCCCAGGGCGCGATCCTGGAGACCCGGGATCGAATCCCATGTCGGGCTCCCGGTGCATGGAGCCTACTTCTCCCTCTGCCTATGTCCCTGCCTCTCTCTCTCTCTCTCCCTGTGTGTGACTATCATAAATCAATAAAAAAATATATATATAAAATCAAACATAAGAAATATAAAAAAAAATAACAATATGACAGAAAAAATGAGTTAGGGCAAATATAGATGTGGTCTGGCAGTATTGACCAATGTTTTGGCATGATCATAGATTTAGCGTCAACCTTTTCATTTCAAAAACAAAAAACTTAAAAATATCATACCAATTTCTGAGAGAAAAATGTGGATTTTCCTCATATTGGATTTTGAGATAAAATAAACTTTTCTGTATAGTATCATACACAGTATCTTTAAGAACATGTCTACAATAAATATGAGTTTTGTAGAATCATCTTTTATTGTGTTTCTCTGTGCAAGACAAGGCATATTAAATGCAAACCCAATTTTTTTCTGTGGCTTCAATGAAGGTACACAATGATGAAAGTCAGGAACAAACCTGATAACTACATTCAACTGTCAGAGAAATAAATAGAATATATGTAATTCTAAAGATTTTATTTATTTTTAAATCTGTAGAGCCCTTAGCATCATTTTCTATATGTAGAAGATACTCTATGAAAGTGAAATGAAGACATGAATTAAGTACATATTTGAAGGTGGGTAAAAAGAAGCACCTCAAATATAAAACATTAAATTTAAGAAAAAGTCATTTACACTCTACTGGCAACAGTGCAATTAAATATTAACTTAAAAAGTATTTTTGCTATCTCAAGGACTTATTTTTTACACTATTAGAGGCCCACCACAAATGCTGACAACTATCAGGTGAAACTTTAAAAAATGATATTTAGTTAGCAGAATGCATCTGATGATTTTTATGTTTTTGTTTTGTTTTGTTTTGTTTTGTTTTGTTTGTTAGGAAAGGATAGACTCAGAAGCAAGATACATTTTGGTATATTTGTAGATGATGTACATTCTTTATCTTTGAAAATCAAATATTTTCTCAGAATAATCTAAGTGATGTCTCTGTAATAGATTTGACTGGTAGGAAGAATTATTCTATCAATACATTGCCAAAAGTGGCAATGAAGAGTCCTCTACCAATATATACAGGAAATTTCAGGTTTGCCACCTGTGCCACATTAGGCCACTAAATTTGTAGGAGAGATACAAAACAGGATTATTGTAGAAAATTATGTTTTAATAATTTCCAATCCAATCAAATTGAGATCAAATTTTCCCTCTTTTGCATTGTCTAGGTTAGGAAGCCTCAGATGGAATTTCAGTATTTATCTTCAAAATATTTTTATTTATTTATTCATGAGAGACATAGAGAGAGAGAGGCATAACATAGGCAGAGAAGCAGGCTCCCTGTGAGGAGCCTAATGCGGGACTCATCCAGGGACTCCAGGATCATGCCCGAAATTGAAGGCAGATGCTCAACCACTGAACCACCCAGCCGTCCCTATCTTCAAAATCTTTTAGGAAGAGATCAACTTTCTCTGAGTCTCAAATCCAAAACTGTCAGGGGAGGGAATCTTTATCTCAGCTTAGATCAAGTCTTGACACCTGAACCAATCAAGAGCTTCCAGGGGTAGATCACACTGAAAATGATGGCTTTCATTGCAGCAATGGATGGTGTCAGGAAAAGCAGTTCACAGGAGAAGTACAGGTCAATTCTTTAATGAAAGGTGGGAACTAATGGGCAGAAAAATAAGTCTGTATTTGCCACCATGTTATTCTATATATTTAATGTGATGAAGACATCTAGTATTAGGAAAAGGTAAAGCAGGCAATACTCATATTTGAAGGAGACTGAGAGCCTTTTAAAATGCAATATTGTATTCCCTCATAGCTGGAGAAAACTGATACTATTAGGTGACCCACCAGTTCAAAACATTATCCTGGGACACCTGAGTGGCTCAGTGGTTGAGCATCTGCCTTTGGCTAAGGGTGTGATCTGTGTTTACATTTTATATGGATTTGGGAAAACGATGAAGCATTTTAACCTCTAGAATATCTCAAAATATAAGCAAATAAGTAATTGTCAATTTTACCATTAAATGACTATTACTCATTTTGTTTATTATACCAATTAGAACTCAAAAATAAAATTTTACTTAGTAAAAAGTTGCCAAAGCAGTACAGATTCTTAGGAGAAAGGATATAACTGAAATGTTATAGATCAAAACTAAAATGTTGTGACACATGAAAGGTTAAATGTAAATTTTATAGGTTGCTTTACATTTGTAATTGTGTTCTTAGAGTTATTCAGCTTATTTTGGTGGGTAAGTGAGGAGTTTATTTGTCCGTTGGAATAGGTTAGACTGGTTATTTAAAGAGATTGTGGATAAACTGGTAATGGTTGACTAAGAAAATACCACACATTCAATATTTGGTTTAATCCATTTTTCATTAGTCCATATCTGAGGGTTAATTCTTTTGCTTCTTTAATGGCTTTCCAATGTAGTCTAAAGGCATACCTGCCATATCTGCATCACCTTTGGAGCTTTACTATCTTTCTTTTGGACTCCAGAAAAATATGTATATGATTATTAGTATCATGGGTTATGAATACTCTGTTAAATTTTAATGTCTAGGTTAATACTTATTTGCATTTCAGAAATAATGTTATTATTTTGACCTTTGCAAATTCACAGTCAAATGGTATTTCAGACTGTTTTCTAATCTGGTTTCAATCATATCCTGTTCAAAAAGCATTTTTCTCAAGATTTTGAATATTTTACCTATTTTGTTATAAGATAGTTTTAAGATTATATTAAGATGCATGTTGGAGATCTCTCAGAGAAAGATCAGAATAAAAACAAAGTAACCACCTCTCATAGAACACCTTTCCTATCATAAAATATCTTTTATCCTAATTCTATTCCCTGATAGTTGTATCTGTTTAGGGGCATATGCCAAGTACAGGAAAATTTCCAAACACACCCCATCTTTAAAATTTGATTTACCTTCTTCCATCCTCTTATTGGCTGGTCCAGGCAACAATGCCTCTCCCTATAATAATGTAAACCAGCACTCTAGTCTATGCTTCTGAATATGAGTTCTGTCCCAGACAATTGCAATAAGAACAGCAGTTTTTTAAAGAGCTGTTCATAGCAATTTGATTTCTAAAACAGATTATATATGCGTACACCCAGACACACACAGTCTTTGACACCAGTCATCACTGAAATATTCTTTTTCTAATAGAAATAGATTTTCTTGGATAGTCACATTCTACTGTGAAGTAAGGAGAATAAGTTGAAAGCATAAATATATTATTCAGCTTGGGAAATTGTACACTAACTAGTTTTGCTTCTGTTGTTACTCAAAAATGAGGAAATCCTAGTGTTTGTTTTCCTGCTTAACTTTGGCATTTGTTCCCCTTATCTTTTAAGGAAAGTAGTTTGGAATTAATAATTTGTTTAGAAATGGTACTTAAGATTTATTCAACTAATTTTTAGTTGTGGTGGGATTATGTAGATTCAACATAGAGATCACAGTGTCTGAAAAAATGCAGAAGGTATGAGAGTTAGGCTAAAAAGTTAATATTCCATCAATAATCCTAACAAGCTATGTGGCAATGGTTAATTCAACTAAACTATCTCAGCTGAATGATCATATACAGTAAAAGTATATTTGAAAATCTAAAAAGGTTGTACGTAAAGCACTGAGCGTGGTGTTGGCTCATGGTTTGTATGTGAGTTTATTTGTGAGTTTCTTTCCCCCATCTCTTCCTCAAAATGGTATATTGCACAAAAGAGGATGCTATGCCATGCATGTCATAAATTCCTGGCATTATATGTGTGTTGCCTTGAAATACTTATCATTTTCTCTCACTTCAAACTATAAATCTAAAGTTAACAAGGTCAGCTTTACCTTGCAAAAAAAAGATGTGAAAGTTTATCAGGTTAGTTGCTGAGTTTAATTGACTCAGTTTAAAGTACTAGATTTTTCAAAATTCTTACAGAGTAGTACTGGTATAGAATTTATCATCATCAGCTTTAAATACTCTTCCCCTAAATGACAACTGAATTAACAGTTATAATTTTAAAATTAAAAAAAGCATATTTGATTTATTTGTTACTTTCTTTTTAGAGTAGAAATTCCAATTTCTTGCACATTAGTATTCAATGTACTACAGTCAAATTTCTAAAAGTATTAATGTTTGAAAAGTTAGCCTTTCTTTTTAATATTTCCTCTTTGGCCTCCTCTTCTCAATGAAGGAAGAGATCTCCCATACCTTTCCTTTAATGCAGGGCCACATATCATATTTTGACATGTAACATGTCATTTGGAATTCTAAAGCAGTATTTTATAAATTTTAAACACGTCTGCTTTTATATTCTTTAAAAAGAAGCCTATAGTATTTGAACTTCCAGTTTACTTAAATAGCATGAATACAAACATTTAAAAAAGTCAAAGCACTTAAAATATTTTGCATTCTGATATGCCTTCCCTTGTACTTTTGCTTGAAATCCTTTCCTTTTGAGAATCACTACTCTAGAGCTTATAATTTTAATATGACACCTGCAACATGTTTACAAATCTTTACTTTCTGAATGTTACAATATGAATACGTCTCTGAAAAGATGTTTAAAGAGACAACTACTATGATAATTAAGGAAAATTTTATACATAATCTCTAAATCTGTAAGTATATTTGTTGAATGGTGTGATATTCATTTACAGACTTGTTTTAGAAAGGACATTTCCTTTTTTTTCTTTTTTTTTTGATTTTGAGGAACTCTGATTGATTCATTTCATTTTCAGGAAAAAAACTTTTCTTCCATGTGTGCAAAAATATCACATTTAATGTAATTCCTTTTTTCAATATACACAAGACTCATATGCATAATGTAGAGGCATATATGCCATTCTATCAGAATTTATTTTTTAAAACAATTTGGCACTAGAATTCTGAGGCTCAGCTGGAAGATTACTGAGAATTATATTCTTTCTATTGTATATTTTTATTCATATTAAATATTAAGATAAGTCTGTGCATTTTAGTTTCCAATAATATTTTGCAACTGTTGAGCATATGGCATAGAAATTAAGCTGGTTTATTGCTATACTTTAAAAGATTACTTTATTTATGATAGAATTATCAGTCAAGACAACCTTAATATTCAGTCCTAATGTAATTATCTATTAAGTTATGACTAGATAATTTGTAACTTTTATAGTATCAGGAAAATAACTTTCAGAGGTTTTACTATTAAAATGTATTCACTGGCCACAAACTAATCTTTTCATTAGTAATATGATTCAAATTTGAAAAGAAAATGTAGAAATCTTCAATAACATCCAGGTAGCAAAATGTGATTGAGTCAGTCACATCACTACATTTTGCAATTGGTAATTTTCATGATAAAAATGCAACTAAAATGAAGAAGAAATCATCTTGCTGATCACATATTTTCTCCTGATAATTCCTGTTTTCTACAAACAATTATCAATGAGACCAAGTGAATAGAAAAGAATGGTTTTCTCCTTCTGTTGCTCATCAGATTGCCTATATACACATCTAAGCTTCTATACCACATGAAGGAGGGGGCCAGGTACATTTATTTATTTTTAAATTTTTTAAATTAAAAAAAACGTCATAAATGTCATAAGAGATTCTAATATTCATCAAGGACCAAAAAATAACATTATTTAGGTAAATCAAGGTATAAGTGGGTATTGGGTGGCTTCATGGAAGCGTTTTGGAGAGCATGTCCTTTCTGTATAAGTAAAAAGTAATGTGGAGACAGAATTTGAATTAATTTTAATTAATTAATTTTATTTTTACATCTACTCTTCTGTTCCTATCTGATTTAGTACACTGTAAAGATCTAGCTCTAGTCTGCTACCTTACTTCATTCTCCTGCCTCTTTCTCTGTAACTTACAGAGCTCCCATTAGTTAGACTCTATCTGTCTTCAAGGCTTTGCACTGCTCTACTCCCACCTGCTGTGCCGTTCCTCCCATTTCACTTGATTCATTACTTCATGTGGTTCAGTGTCCTAATAAACATTACTGCTCAGAGGCCACCCTGGCCACCATCACATTACACCATTTTCTGTATCATATTTACAGACTTTATTGATATCTGAAACAATTTTGCTTTATTGATATTTGTATATTTTTCTGTGTTTCCTCCTCACCTGTTTTCCAGTATAAGTGCCATTAAGGACAGATATTTTATGTTTATTATTGCATCTAACTATATTGTAAATTCCAAAATAATACTATAGAAATAGATAGTTGAAATTAGAAAAAAGCCCAATTTTCATTGCATGATGTAGGCTTTGGGTGGTCTGACTCGTGCTTGGAACTCTCTTTCTATGAATTCTCACTGTTTCCTTCTTTGGGATTCAGCCTCAGTGCCTCAGGGCTGCCTTTCCTAAAGAATTTACTGAAGTATTGTCCCTTACTATTTTACATCATAGTGATCTATTCATTTTCTTCTTAGCACAGATTTTGATTTATATTGTTTTAATTATTCATTTGTTTACCAGTTTATATTTTTATTTGTATGTTTATGTTATTTCTTTCTTCTTAAGATTGCAAGTTTCATTGTTGTTAATTGCTGTGTTCTCAATTTTTAAGGAATTATTTTTTTTTTGAAAAGACAGGTCAACAAAGAAATTAGAAATTGATGAAAGTAAAAAAAAAAAAAAGAAAGAAATTGATGAAAGTAACATATGAGAAATATACATTGGTAGTGGTGATAACATAGAGGAAAGCATAATTAACTCTCCACAAGGAGGATCGGGGAACATAACAGGGAGGATGTAATGTCCAAGAGGGAGAAACTAAGAATGCTTCCTCAATTAGCTCTAATAACTGGTTTGCAGTTGGTGCAACTCACGACCTCAGATCAGTCACGTAGAAGAAATAATTTTCTTTACTTCACTGGAGTGAAATGATGAGGAAGGGGTCTAAGGATTCTTGTAAATGTTTAGAATAGGTGGTAGAAAAAATGGGAGAAGATATTGGTTGTGTATTCTTGGTTAAATGGAGAACTCCTCCTAAGTAGAGAAACAATAGTGCTAACAATTGTGGTCTCTATTTTTAACTGCTAAATATAAATGTGACTGACCATATATTAATTTTTCTCAATTCACATTATAACACTATGTACTTTTTTGTCCCACTGTTGTATAGTGGGGGGCATGGGCCTCTATACACAAATGTCACTGATGTCACTCTGTGTAAATTCAAAATAGTGTTATTTGGCAAAATTCTACAAGTAAACATATAGCAGAATGTACGTGATTCCCCAGGCTCCCATTATATCATATGAGAAGTGTTCACATTGTGGGCAGAGCTGGACTGGAGAACCTATGGGTAGCTTTCCAGTAGAGATGGACCCTGCTCCCATAATCCTGTATGTATTTACTGGAAAAGAGGGACAGGGAACCTCTCTATGACTATATAACAATGAAGCTCTCTGGTATAACATGACCTTATTAGAAAAGAAGAGCCTCAAAAATAACTGAGACCTACAGAAACAGACTTACTATTATCAAAGAGTAATGAGCATACAGAATAATTTAATTTTTATCGTTTTATCTATGATGGGTATATTTTGTGTATGTGTATATCCATTACTATATATGTGTGTGTGTGTGTATCTATCTATCTATCTATCTATCTATCTATCTATCTATCATCTATCTATCTATCTATAATCTATCTATCTATCTATCTATCTATCTATCTATCTATCATCTATCTCAGTGGGTGTTCCGTATTAATTATAAGCCTCATAACAATAACTAAAAAAGTTAATCTAAATGCAGAATGGACATTTCAAAAAGGTTTAACTGAAAAATAAATTTACACATAAAAAGGTGGTAGAGATTTCTTTATTTAACACTTTTGAAAATGTTACCTAAGACACATGCATCTCTGCAATTGGAAAGCTTTTTGTACATATGTTAATAAATGTCTCAAATGCAGTTTTCTGTTTACTAAGTTATTCAAATTATTGATGTGGAATGAGATAAAATACGCAAATGGACATGTTTGCTATTTATCCTAATTTTATAATTCAGAGTATTAAAGGTTATTCGCACCCAAAGGTCACTACAGGATCATCAAAGTGCATGTGATTATATCTAGATATAGTAATGGGTATATTTTATTTTGTTTTATTTATTTTCTTTAAAAGGCACTATTTTATAGTACAGTTATGGTACAAGAATATACTAGTTAGCCAATGAAACAGAAATACATGGTTCAGAAGCAGCAAAGAAAATTTTATAAATTTTGCATATAAAACTGTCATTTCCTATCAGGGGAACAGATTTGCACTTTTTAATTTTTTATTTGCCATTTTGTTAATTAAATAAAAGGGAAAGTTGGCCACTACACATCACATTCATTTTCTACATGGATGACAATCATTTTAGTTTATAGGCGACATTAATTGAGCCTTTATTAAGTGAAAAGAATTATTTTAATAATGTAATCTTCTCAACACTAAGCCATTGGTACTTTGTTATCCCTATTTTGATGATAAAGAACTAGAGATAGGGATTAATTAACTAAGCTTATCAAGGTTAAAATTGTGAACAAGTGAACATTACCTCTTAGGAACACCACATTTTTTTAAGAAAATGTTTATTTTGTGGGAGGAAAATAGTGGGGTGGGGAAGGTGTGTTGAAGGAAATGTACACATTCTTTTAAGAGTTAGCACAAACTCTAGAAGTAATCTTATAACTAGGCAATTATGTAAGGATATTTATTGCAACATTATTTTTAGAGTGAAAATTGAAGTGTTATGGAAGACTCTAGAGCTATTAAGAAAAATGCTGATAAACCATGTATAGCCATGATAGATATTTAGAGGAAATAAAAGTAAATTATAAAACAATATATAGTGTGATTATATTTTGTAAAGAATTCATACAATATACACAGAAATATATTGAATATAACAATGTAATTCATATGCACTACATAAAAATGTGCTGATGGGTATACACTAGTAATTAAACATGAGAAATGAGAGCCTGGGGGAAAATGATGGTTGTGATACTGTGATTTATAAGAAATATGTATTCAGTTATTCAGATGACCAAAATATATTTCTACATATATTTGGTCTGTGTCCACAGTTCCTGACTCATAGCTCCCCAAATCTTTGGGTTTTCTTAAGTGTTGAGAGTGATACAGGAATTTTTGTTATGTTAATGAGGTAACTTTGGGAAGTAGGTAAGGAAGGGTAGGGGCTCGAGTCAAGTGTTGGAGGATTGAAACTTTTAGTCCTGCCCCCTGACCTGGGGCGATGGGACAGGGGCTAAAGGTTGAATCAATTGCCAACGGTAAATGATTTAATCAATTGAGCCTATGTAATGAAGCCTCCATATAAACCGAAAAGGACAGAGTTCAGAAAGCTTCTGGCTTGGTAATCATATGGAGATTTACGGAAAACATCCTCTTCTGAGAGAGCACAGAAGTTCCACAAAATTTCCACATACCTTGCCCATCTCTTCCATATGGCTGTTCTTGAGTTAACCCTTTTATAATAAGCTAGTAATCTAGTAAGTACAATGTTTCTCTGAGTTCTGTGAGTCTCTTTAGCAAATTAATCTAACCTGAAGAGGAAGTCCTGAAAACCTCTATTTATAGCCAGTCAGTCAGAAGTAAAGTAACAACCTGAACTTCTGAGGTGTCTGAAGTCCAAGGAAGAGGTTGTGGGAACCTTTAATCTGTATCTGGTTTGTCAGAAGCATAGATAACAACCTAGGCTTGTGCTGACATCTGAAGAGATAGACAGGGGGATTCAGTCTTATAGGACTGAACCTGTAACCTATGGAATCTGATAATATCTCCAGGTACATAGTGTCAGAATTGACTTGAATTCTCAGATACCCTGCTGGTATCTGAGAATAGTTTGTTGGTGTTGGGGGAACTCCCCCTTCCCCATGTTGGAATCGAGTCTCAGAATACGAAAAAGAATGGTATTCCCACTTTTTAATGCTTCATCTTTCAGTTTTATTTAATCATTTTCACTAGGTAATTATTCTTTTTAAATTAAAAACATAAAGTGCATTGTATGGAGTATTTATATACAAACATTAGTATTGATTCCTAACCTTGCTTTTAATTCTGTAATTGAAAGATATCCATTGTTTAAGAAACCTGAAATACAACACACAAGATGTTGCATATAACCAAATGAACTCATGGTATTCATTGAGCAATTTCATACTATCTCGTTCTACCAGGACTTTGCATCAGTGGTAATATTGATAATAAATTTATTTCTGAAGTATTCACACCTCGTTTTTATCCTAACACAAATAGGAAATAATAATGAATTAGGAAAATAGAAGCTTGTGTTCAAATTTTATTACTATGTGATAGCAGAGAAGTCATACTGAATCTTTACATCTCCAAGGCCAGTAATATAGTACAGCAATTTCTCATTTTAATCAAATTACATTTAAAAGAAGATACCAGTTTTTATGGTATGAAAGTGCTTGTAGTGATTTGTAGTATCAAATTTACCAAACTTTATGTAATTATTAGTGCCTCAGCAAATATTTGCATGTGACAATATGCCTGAAACCCCATTGTGCTTTCACTGAACAGTATTTGAATTGATGTGTAGAAATCTCTTTAATATCAAATAGACTAAACTATAATCCTTCTTCTAAAACTGAATTTCTTATGTTTCAGAGTCTCCTTTTTTTTCAGCAAATAGTGTTAGTAGTATTGCCTCATGGAATTGTAAGAATTAAACTGAATTACATATTATAATATTAGTATAGATTCAATATATAGTAAATTTTAAATAAAGTTCCCTTCACTGCCCCCGGCCTCCTTGAAAAGAAACTAACCTAGGAAACATGTACCAAGTTAACTGAGCTGCAGTACGTATACATTATTCAATTTCTACCTTAACTCATAGTCTAGAACTAACAGCATTTTAAGATCAAAGATTATAGAGCATGGCAAAAAGTAGGAGAATAGAAAATTGGTGTCCATCAATGCTATAAAACCATATTGTAGGATTTTACTCAAAGAACTTCAGTTCAAATCCTGACTCGAGATGTAAAGCTCTGACCCTCAGTTTTATTAGCAAGACGTGTTTGACCTAACCAACAGGAACGTGGTACAATCTATTGGTTAAGATTATAGATTCTGGAACTGAATTACTTGTGTTCAGTTCCTGGAATCTCCATTCTGTAATAGTGTGACCTTGAGCAAATTCCTTCTTAAGTTCACTACATAAATTTCCTTCTCTGTCAAACAAAGATAAAAATAGTACCTTTCTTATTGATATTATTGTGAGGGTTAAATAAGATATTATGCTGAAAGTACTCAAAACAATGGGCGTATAGCAAACACTACTATATAAATATTTGCCCATGTAATTATGTTTTTTTTAATCATCTGATTCCTTTGAGGATTAAACTGAATACATAATATTCATGATAGTATACTTATGATGCAAAGCTTAAGATAGGGTCATTAATTTGGGATGCCATTCTTATTATATATCCCTGCTTATAAACATTACACAAACTAATGGAACACATAAAATTAGGATTTTTGTGCAATGAGCAAAAAAGTTTTCTTAAATATTCACAATGAAACAAATTATTGCCTTTAACTATTGAAAACATGCCAATATCAAGTAAGTTATTAGGAATATCTTGAGCAGAAAATATCTCCAGGAATTCTGTGACAACAGAATGAAAAATCATGAATATAACTATTGTTGGCTAGGTTATACTGTTTTAAAAAATAACAAGTGTAGATTTCCTTTTTTTTAATTTTTATTGGAGTTCAATTTGCCAACATATAGCATAACACCCAGTGCTCATCCCACCAAGTTCCCCCCTCAGTGCCCATCACCCAGTCACTCCAACCCCCCGCCCACCTCCCCTACCACTACTTCTTGTTCGTTTCCCAGACTTAGGTGTCTCTCATGTTCTGTCACCCTCACTGATATTTTCACTCATTTTCTCTCCTTTGCCTTTATTCCCTTTCACTAATTTTTATATTCCCCAAATGAATGAGACCATATAGTGTTTGTCCTTTTCTGATTGACTTATATCACTCAGCATAATACCCTCCAGATCCATCCATGTCGAAGCAAAAGGTGGGTATTTGTCATTTCTAATGGCTGAGTAATATTCCATTGCATACATACAGAGTTCTCTCAGGAGGACATGCGGGCTGCTTGCTCAGACCTGCGTGTGCGCATGAGCGTGTCTGTTCCGGGGTCCGCGCTGGTCACCCGGCAGGTGCCCCCCCCCCCCGTACCCGACACCTCCGACTCCACCTGGGCCCCCTTAACTTTCCTTCCATTCCTTGTCCTTTGGGGTATGGTTTCCGTCCTTCAGTGCAGGTTCCACTTACTGCGGGTGTTTGGGGGATTTCGTGTGTGATGGTGTCAGGGACCACCTGTTTGCTGAAATCACGTCTTTTCTGCCACTGGCAGGGGTTCGAGTGGGAGGGCAGCCCCGTGTGGCTCGGGAGGCTTATGTGGACGGCATCATTCCAGTTACTAGGATGCAAAATGCAGCACAGACGCCGTCTTTTGGTAGCGTGCAAGTCGGGGTCCCCCCTTTGGGTGCAGTTGGGGGCACGAGAGTGGCAGCATCTGGACCCCACTGCTCTTGCTGCAGAGGGGCCTCCACCCCCAGGGCTTCATGGTTCTGGGGGTCCCACGTGCTCTGTGGACCCTGAGTGCTCCGCTCATCTGTCCTGCTAAGGCCCTGCGGAGGCCTCTGCGTGAGTCCTGTGCTCTGCTGAGCAGCAGCAGCATCCCTTGTCCATTCTGACCCCCACCCTGTGAAAGCCTCCGTGTGAGTCCCCCAAAACACCCTTTGGAACCTGGACACGAGATTGCCTTGTTGGATGAGATATCTTTTAGGATATGAACAAAATTTAGCCTATGCAGAGAGGGCGTAAGTAATTTTTCTGTTGAAACACAGGGAACCACTGAGGGTAGCATGTTCTCTGAGATTCTCTATCCTTTGTTCAGCGTGTGCAGTGGGTACTGCTGAGGCCTGCAGTCGGTACCTGCAGCTTTGTGTCTGGCTACCGTGTTTCCAGAAGGTTGAACCTCCGTTCACATTTTATTGCCTTTTTCTTGGTCCCACACGGTTCTCTCTTGTCCTTACTCCCACCCCAGGATTGTGTTTATTTCCTAGACAAAGTCACTTGTATTTTTGTTTCTCTGGTTCCTGCCAAGCCTCAGGAGCCATGCTTTTCATGCCCAGAGCACATTATCAAGATTTTTTTCCCCTGGCAAAACTCCTTTTAGAGTTGTTGTTTTCTTTTTCTTTCTTTCTTTTCTTTTCTTTCTTTTCTTTTCTTTCTTTCTTTCTTTCTTTCTTTCTTTCTTTCTTTCTTTCTTTCTTTCTTTCTTTCTTTCTTTCTTCTTTCTTTCTTCCTTCCTTCCTTCCTTCCTTCCTTCCTTCCTTCCTTCCTTTCTTCTTTCTTTCTTTCTTTCTTTCTTTCTTTCTTTCTCTTTCTTTCTTTCTTTCTTTCTTTCTTTCTTCTTTCTTTCTTTCTTCCTTCCTTCCTTCCTTCCTTCCTTCCTTCCTTCCTTTCTTCTTTCTTTCTTTCTTTCTTTCTTTCTTTCTTTCTTTCTTCTTTCTTTCTTTCTCTTTCTTTCTTTCTTTCTTTCTTTTTCTTTCTTTTTCTTTCTTTTTTTTAAAGATCTGAAGCATTAAAAATGTAGTTATTTCAGCTTGAGAGTGGGGAGAGATCACAGATTGACTTTTAAGTTACTCTGAGAAAAGTGATGATTTGTCTCAATAGATAAATAAGCCATTACCATACAAATAAAGATGCAGTGATCTTTCATGCCTCCCCTTCTTTCCTAAAGAAGAGACCCAGCCTCTTCTGTGGCCACTCACCCAGTGGTGATGCATGTTCCTCCTGAACTGTCTGTGGAAGTTTTGTACTTCTGGTTTGGGAGGTAAAGATCTGTTACATTTGAGCCACCCAGAACCTGGATTCCTTGCTAAGGTACCAGCAATATATCTTACTTACTTACTTATTTATTTAAATATTTAATTTATTTATTCATGAGAAAGAGAGAGAGAGACAGAGACACAGGCAGAGGGAGAAGCAGGCTCCATGCAGGAAGCCCAACACGTGGGACTTGATCCCGGGTCTCCAGGATCAGGCCCTGGGCTGAAGGCAGCGCTAAACCGCTGAGCCACCCAGGCTGCCCAATATATCATATTTAGATAGAAAATTTCAGAGAAAGAAAATGTTCAAGTGCCCAAAGGTAGTAAAAATGAAATATGGTATGCTAATATTGCTAATATTTCCATATACACAAAAGATATTTTTCCTTTGTATGTTTGTTCCCTTTCTTGTGTTTGATGGCTTACGGTATGATTTGCACATACATCCCCCCCCCCAAGCCTCACACCTCCTGAAACAGATAGGACACATGCAGCATCACCCTTGTGGGGAGAGGTGGCTGCTCTTTGACTAGCAGGTGGCTGTCAGGGATGGACATCAAGGGTTTCTGACTCTGCCCTGTGTGACTCTCACCCACATGGCACTTTGGTTATAGAATTTTCTGAAAAATGGAAGGAATAGATACAGAATACTTTATCCAACCAGAAAATTGACTTGATAATTAAAGATAAACTTAACAAGATTTGTAATGAAATGTTTTTTGAAATCCTCTGAGGCCCCAATTCTGCTATTATCATAACCACTGACAGGAGATAGATTTGGAAAATGTCATACAGTACCCGAAGAAGCAAGTCTCCTTCAGAAAACAATTCTAGATTGACCTGTGGAGAGGCATGCTCACTTCCTCCTGGATTCATGGGTTGGTCGGCTGGGCAGTCTGCAATGCTGCCCTTTAGGGTGGCTGAGGAAGAGAAAATGTCATTGAAAGCAAATGTTTAATGTTCCTGTTTGGCTTAGCTCTTTTTTTGGTATATTTTTTTTTATTGGAGTTTGATTTGCCAACATATAGCATAACATCCAGTGCTCATCCCATCAAGTGCCCCCCCCCAGTGCCCATCACTCAGTCACCCCGTCCCCCTGCCCACCTCCCCTTCCACTACCCCTGTTCGCTTCCCAGAGTTAGGAGTCTCTCATGTTTTGTCACCCTATCTGATATTTCCCACTCATTTTCTCCCCTTTCCCCTATAATCCCTTTCACTATTTTTTTATATTCCCCGTATGAGTGGAACCATATGATGATTGTCCTCCGATTGACTTACTTCACTGAGCATAATACCCTCCAGTTCCGTCCATGTTGAAGCAGATGGTGGGCATTCATTCATCCTTCTAATGGCTGAGGAATATCCCATTGTACACATAGACCACATCTCCTTTATCCATTCAGCTGTCGATGGACACCGAGGCTCCTTCCACAGTTTGGCTATTGTGGGCATTGCTGCTAGAAACATCGGGGTGCAGGTGTCCCGGCGTTTCACTGCATCTGTATCTTTGGGGTAAATCCCCAACAGTGCAATTGCTGGGTCGTAGGGCAATTCTATTCGTAACTCTTGGAGGAACCTCCACACAGTTTTCCAGAGTGGATGCACCAGTTCACATTCCCACCAACAGTGCAAGAGGGTTCCCCTTTCTCCACATCCTCTCCAACATTTGTTGTTTCCTGTCTTGTTGATTTTCCCCATTCTCACGGGTGTGAGGTGGGATCTCATTGTGGTTTTGATTGTATTTCCCTGATGGCAAGTGATGGGAGCATTTTCTCATGTGCTTGTTGGCCATGTCCATGTCTTTCTCTGTGAAATTTCTCTTCATGTCTTTTGCCCATTTCATGATTGGATTGTTTGTTTCTTTGGTGTTGAGTTTAATAAGTTCTTTATAGATCTTGGATACTAGCCCTTTATCTGATAGGTCGTTTGCAAATATCTTCTCCCATTTTGTAGGTTGTCTTTTAGTTTTGTTGACTGTTTCTTTTGCTGTGCAGAAGCTTTTTATCTTGATGAAGTCCCAATAATTCATTTTTGCTTTTGTTTCCCTTGCCTTCATGGATGTATCCTGCAAGAAGTTGCTGTGGCCAAATTCACAAAGGGTGTTGCCTGTGTTGTCCTCTAGGATTTTGATGGAATCCTGTCTCCCATTTAGATCTTTCATCCATTTGAGTTTGTCTTTGTGTATGGTGTAAGAGAAAGGTCTAGTTTTATTCTTCTGCACGTGGATGTCCAATTTTCCCAGCGCCATTTATTCAAGAGACTTTCTTTTTTCCAGTCTTTCCTGCTTTGTTGAATATTAGTTGACCATAAAGTTGGGGGTCGACTTCTGGATTCTCTATTCTGTTCCATTGATCTATGTGTCTGTTTTTGTGCCAGTACCACACTGTCTTGATGACCACAGCTTTGTAGTACAACCTGAAATCTGGCATTGTGAAGCCCCCAGCTATGTTTTTTTTTTAAATATTCCCCTGGCTATTCGGGGTCTTTTCTGATTCCACACAAATCTTAAGATGATTTGTTCCAACTCTCTGAAAAAAAGTCCATGGTATTTTGTTAGGGATTGCATTAAATGTGTAAATTCCCCTGGGTAACATAGATATTCTTCACAATATTAATTTTTCCTTTCCATGAGCATGGAATATTTTTCCATCTCTTTGTGTCTTCCTCAATTTCTTTCAGAAATGCTCTGTAGTTTTAAGGGTATAGATTCTTTACCTCTTTGATTAGGTTTAATCCTAGGTATCTTATGCTTTTGGGTGCATTTGTAAATGGGATGACTCCTTAATTTCTCTTTCTTCAGTCTCATTGTTAGTGTAAAGAAAGGCCACTGATTTCTGGGCATTGATTTTGTATCCTGCCACACTGCCGAATTGCTTTATGAGTTCTAGCAATCTTGGGGTGGAGTCTTTTGGGTTTTCTACGTACAGTATCATGTTATCTGCGAAGAGGGAGAGTTTGACTTCTTCTTTGCCAATTTGAATGCCTTTATTTCTTTTTGTTGCCTGATTGCTGAGGCTAGGACTTCTAGTGCTATGTTGAATAGCAGTGGTGAGAGTGGGCATCCCTGTCTTGTTCCTGATCTTAGAGGAAAGGCTCCCAGTGTTTCCCCATTGAGAATGATATTTGCTGTGGGCTTTTCATAGATGGCTTTTAAGATGCTGAGGAATGTTCCCTCTATCCCTACACTCTGAAGACTTTTGATCAGGAACGAATACTGTATTTTGTCAAATGCTTTCTCTGCATCTATCGAGAGGATCATATGGTTCTTGTTTTGCTCTTGCTATTATGATCAATCACATTGGTTGCTTTTCGAGTGTTGAACCAGCCTTGCATCCCAGGTCCCCCTCAGTGCCCATCTTGGTCCCACTTGGTCATGGTGAATAATCTTCTTAATGTATTGTTGGATCCCATTGGCTAGTGTCTTGTTGAGAATCTTTGCATCTGTGTTCATCAGGGATATTGGTCTCTAATTCTCCTTTTAGGTGGGGTCTTTGTCTGGTTTTGGAATTAAGGTGATGCTGGCCTCATAGAACGAGTTTGGAAGTACTCCATCTCTCTCTATCTTTCCAAACAGCTTTAGTAGAATAGATATAGTTTCTTCTTTAAATGTTTGATAGAATTCCCCTGGGAAGCCATCTGGCCCTGGACTTCTCTGTTTTGGGAGATTTTTGATGACTCCTTCAATTTCCTCCCTGGTTATCGGCCTGTTCAGGTTTTCTATTTCTTCCTGTTCCAGTTTTGGTAGTTTGTGGTTTTCCAGAAATGCATCCGTTTCTTCTAGATTGCCTAATTTATTGGAGTATAGCTGTTCGTAGTATGTTTTTTAAATCATTTATATTTCCTTGGAATTGGTGGTGATCTCTCCTTTCTCATTCATGATTTTGTTAATTTGAGTCTTTTCTCTCTTCTTTTTAATAAGGCTGGCTAATGGTTTATCTATCTTTTAATTCTTTCAAAGAACCAACTCCTGGTTTTGTTGATCCTTTCCACAGTTCTTCTGGTCTCTAATTCCTTGAGTTCTGCTCGAATCTTTATTAATTCTCTTCTGCTGGGTGTAGAATCTATTTGCTGTTTTTCCTCTAGCTCCTTTAGGTGCAAGGTTAGCTTTTGTATTTGAGTTCTTTCCAGTTCTTGGATAAATGCTTGTATTGTGATGTATTTTCCCCTCAGGACCTCTTTTTCTGTATCCCAAAGATTTTGAACGGTTGTATCTTCATTCTCATTAGTTTCCATGAATCTTTTGAATTCTTCTCTAATTTCCTGGTTGACCCTTTCATCTTTTAGCAGGATGGTCCTTAACCTCCACATGTTTGAAATCCTTCCAAACTTATTCTTGTGATTTATTTCTAGTTTCAAAGTATTATGGTCTGAAAATATGCAGGTTATCATCCCAATCTTTTGATATCGGTTAAGACCTGATTTGTGGCCCAGTATGTGGTCTATTCTGCAGAAAGTTCTATGTGCACTTGAGAAGAATGTGTATTCAGTTGTGTTTGGATGTAAAGTTCTATAAATATCTGTGAAATCCATCTAGTCCAGTGTATCATCTAAAGCTCTTGTTTCTTTGGAGATGTTGTGCTTAGAATATCTGTCGATTGGAGAAAGCACTATGTTCAAGTCACTAAGTATTAAGTGTATTATTATCTAAGTATGTCTTAACTTTGGTTATTAATTGATTGATATACTTGGCAGCTCCCACATTCAGAGCATAAATATTCATGATTGTTAGATTATCTTGTTGGATAGATCCTTTAAGTATGATATCGTGTCCCTCTTCATCTCTTACTACAGTGTTTGGGATAAACTTTAATTTATCTGATATATGGATGGCTACCCCTGCTTTCTTTTGAGGACCATTTGAATGGTAAATGGTTCTCCAACCTTTTATTTTCAGGTTGTAGGTGTCCTTACATCTAAAATGAGTCTCTTGTAGACAGCAAATAGATGGGTCTTGCTTTTTTTTTTTTTCTAGTCTGAAACCCTGTGCCTTTTGATGGGGTCATTAAGCCCTTTCATGTTCAGAGTTATTATTGAAAGATACGAATTTAGTGTCACCATGATATCTATTCAGGCCCTGTTTTTGTGGATTGTTTCCTTGGACTTCCTCTTTCTTTTACAGAATCCCCCTTAATATTTCTTGCAGAACTGGTTTGGTGGTCACATATTCTTTCAGTCTCTTCCTGTCTTGGAAGCTCTTTCTTTCCTTCTATTCTGAATGAGAGCCTTGCTGGCTAAAGTACTCTTGGCTGCAGGTTCTTCTCATTTAAGACCCTGAATATATCCTGCCAGCCCTTTCTGGCCTGCCAGGTCTCTGTGGAGAGGTCTGCTGTTAACCTAATACTTCTCCCCATAAAGGTTAGGGATCCCTTGTCTCTTGCTGCTTTAAAGATCTTCTCTTTATCTTTGGAATTTGCAAGCTTCACTATTAAATGTCGAGGTGTTGAATGATTTTTATTGATTTTAGGGGGGGATCTCTCTATATCCTGGATCTGAATGCCTGTTTCCCTTCCCAAGTTAGAGAAGTTCTCAGCTATGATTTGTTCAAATACACTTTCTGGTCCTCTGTCCCTTTCTTGGACACCCCAATTCCCCTTGGGAAGCCCAATTAAGCGTAGATTTTTCCTTCTGAGGCTGTCATTTATTTCTCCTAACCTATCCTCATGATCTTTTTATTATTTTTCTCTTTTTTCCTCAGCTTCCTCCCTTGCCATCAACTTGTCTTCTATGTCACTCGCTCATTCTACATTATTAACCCTCATCGTTAGGACCTTCAATTTGGATTGCATCTCATTTAATTGATTTTTAATTTTAGCCTGATTATATCTAAATTCTATAGTCATGAAGTGTCTTGAATCCTTTATGATTTTTTCTAGAGCACCAGTAGCTGTATAATTGTGCTTCTGAATTGGCTTTCTGACATCGAATTGTAATCCAAATTTTGTAACTCTGTGGGAGAGAGGACTGTTTCTGATTCTTTCTTTTGTGGTGAGTTTTTCCTTCTAGTCGTTTTGCTAAGTGCAGATTGGCTGAAAACAAGTTTTACTGGAAAAGGACAAAGAGAGAGAGAGAGAGAAAAAAAAAAGGGGGAGAACAAAGAGAAAGCAAAAAACAAGGGGGGGGGTATCCTCTGATTCTATATACTGTAAATCCCTCAACTTTCCCTGCAACTTTCCAACTCTGCTTGGTCAAGAACTTTGTCTTCCCCTGTCCTTCCAGCTGGTCTTCTGGGGGAGGGCCCTGCATGCTGATGCTCAGGTGTGTGCACCTGGAGGAGCTGCCCAGCCCCCTGCCAGGTGCACGGCTCAGTGGGCGCTGTTTATCCTGTGAGGCCCCTGTCCCTGGCGGCCCTGCTTAGTCCCAGGCAGGAGATGACACCAGCAGGAACAACAGTGGCAGCGGCCAGCTCTCCAGCCCTAGAGTCACCTCCTGCAGTAACTACCGAAGCTCCTGTCCACAGGGGCCTGGATACTCCGGGGGCGGAGGGCACCGATCTGCACAGTTGAGGCCACCCAGTGGCAGGGGTGTCCTCCGCCTGTCCCAGGGGGAGCGCCAGATATTGGGCTGTGACCCCCGGTGCCCTGGGCTCCAGGGCCTGCGCCATTGGAATCTTGCTCCTGGGGCCGCAGCCCTCTCTGCCGGGAGCCGCCTGAGCCACAGGAGCCGTTCCCAGGCCCTGCAGCCCCCTAGGGCCGCCAGCGGAGCCGTGGCTTGGGCTCCTCCCGGAGCCTCGCCAGGTGCGCTCCAGCCCTTTCCCAGGCTGGTGGTGTGTTGTGCACTCTCCCCGGCACGCAGGTCCTCTGTTAGTGCCCCTGGGAGCCTGAGGGCATCCCTGCCCATCCTGGGATCCTGCCCGAGCTCCCTGCCAGCGCCTTTCCGTCCTGGAAGGTTGGCGAAGCTCCTGCTTCTCCGGGCCTGGGCTTTCCTGTCTTGGGGGCTCTCGCTGCACGGCCTTAGCCCGGCTCCTCGTGGGGCCCCTCCCCCTTGGATGATTTTTTATTTATTTTTTCCATCTTCCTACCTTGATATAAGCATGAACTCTTCTGTCTTAGATCTCAGGCCGAATTCGTAGGTTTTCAGGATGATTTGAAAGTTATCTATGTAAGTTGGTGGGGACAGGTGACTTACTCCTCCATCTTGCCCCGCCTCCTGATTTCCTTTTTAAACAATGTACGAAGTTTGAAGTCTATCTCAAGGAGAGAAATAAAAGTTATTTTTTTCAATAACATATATATATATGTATGTATATATATATACACACATACATATATATATAAAGTGAACACATAAGTTCTGTTCCCTTTGTACTTTATATAGAATAGGAAAAATACTAATTTTCAGAATTTTAATAATTAGTAAATCAATTATACTAAAATGAAGTATAAACAATTAGACAAAGATATATATTCATAAATAGAAACTAGTTTTTTCACTATCCTTCTAAGTTACAGAAAGATGTCATTTAATCTTTATTAAAATTTAAACTTTTAGGGCAATATAATCATAACTGTGACCTTTCTGACATGGAGGTATTCTAATTTGCAATTCATATACCCAGCATAATTTTTACTTGTCTTTTTATAAACTAATTTAAATGTGAGTTTACATGCCTGGCATGGTCCTAATTGTAACTGGTTTAGACAAATAAATCAACTAAAGATGATGATGAACTAAATTATTAGATACCAGAGAATTATGCATTAATCATGTTTTTGACACTGACTTCTGATGTAGGGCCATAAAACTAATTTCTTAAACTCGACTCTCCTAGTGGAGTTGGATATGTGGATAATAATACTCCCTTGCTCATATCCATCTGAACACTTAGAGAAATATTCTAATTCCAAATCCTTAGTTCTTACTGTTATGCCATTCTACAGTCTTTCAATAATTGTGGTAGGATCATCTTTTCTAAGACTTCTTATGACCTCTAGATGAAAAGGTATGGAAATACATGTATAATATAAGCAATAAATATTATTTCTGTAAAATTAAGGAAAATACCACTATTTTTCTCCTTGATGTAAACAAAAACAATGAAACTATATATTTTTATTAAACCACACAAATCTTAATTTTTTATGCAATATGATTCCATCTTGTTTTATACTACTAATCATCAATGCCTGGATGGTTCAGTGGTTGCGCATCTGCCTTTGGCTCAGGGTGTTATCCTGGGTCCTGGGATGGAGTTCAGCACTGGGCTGCCCACAGGGAGCCTGCTTCTCCATCTCCTGTATCTCTGCCTCTCTCTGTGTGTCTCTCATAAATAGAAAAATAAAATACTTTAAAAAAATGCTAATCATCCAAGTCAAGAGCCCTTGACTTTTCCTAACAATATGATGACAATAGAACAATACAAATTATTGCTTGACATTAATGATCATTTTACCAGCTTTCTAGTTTTTCAGGCTAGCTTATCATAACATTTTTTATCTTAGTAGACTGAGACAGAACTATAACTCATCTACAATATTCCATCCTCCCCAGCATTTCTCAAAAATCATTTCCTCAAACCATAAAAGTATAAAACCCTCCTTTTTGCAGATGATCAGAAGTAGTTTATATAGTCAAATAATTTATGGAAATACTGTGTGCTATGTTCCACTTTATACAGTCATATTTCAAAGAGTCTGAGCAATGAAGTAAAAGGGAAACTATTTTATTAACTTTCAGTAATATTACCCCCCTTATTAGGAATAGGAATGTTATTTTTCAAAATTCTATAAAGTTTACTGGAACACTCACTGGGAAATGTTTCATTACTTGTTTTATTGGACTTAATAATGAACTTTTTTTGAAAAAAATATATGTACCTATTGTTTTTGCAATATTCCAGCCTGATATGCTTAGCAATTTTTTGTCTTACTCATTAGTTTTATTTCTGGAATCGTTTATTAGTTATAGCCATTCATTGACTAAGCAAATACTTACCGATGACTGCATGTCAGACACTGCTTTTGGCATTAAAATTATAGGAATAAAAAGCCCTATTGTATAGATTTACCTTCTTACAGGGCTGAGAAAACAATAAGCAATAAAAAATCAGTAATTAAATATACAAAATGTTGCTTGATAATTATTGTAAAGAAACAATTTTAAAGGGAACTCAGGGGAGGCCTGGGTGGCTCAGCAGCTTAGGCGCTGCCTTCAGCCCAGGACCTGATCCTGGAGTCCCGGGATCGAGTCCCATGTCAGGCTCCCTGCATGGAGCCTTCTTCTCTCTCTGCCTGTGTCTCTGACTCTCTCTCTCTCTCTCTGTCTCTCATTAATAAACAAATAAATAAATAAATAAATAAAACTCAGAAATGTGGTGATTTCAATTTTAAAAAGTGTGGTGGACAGGAAGGGAGGTAAGAGAGGTAGAGTGAGTCATGTTAGTATCTGAGAGATGAGTTTCTCAGATGGAGGGAACAGAAAATACAGATACCTGGAGCTAGGTGCATACCTGGTCCATTTAAAGAAGTCCAAAAAGACCAGAAAGCTAGAAATAAATGGATGAAGAAAAATAGAAGAGAGGGTCAAATATGTAACAAGGTTCTTTAAGGATTTTATAGGCCAATGTAAGTATATAGGGTTTTACTCTAGATGACTTAAAAAGCTATTAGAGGGTTAAGAGCAGAAGAGCAAGAAGATCTGACTTATATTTTATCAGAATTATTTTGACTGCTATATTGGGACTAGATTGAAGAGGGCAGGGGGTCAATGAACAGAAAACACAGGGAGACCACTTCACATGCTTCTACACTAATTAAGGTGAGAGAGAATGATGGTTTGGACAAGATTATAGCAGTGGAGGTCATGGGGCAGGGTCAATTCTGCATATTTTTTGAGGATGTATTTAATAAGACTTCCTTAAAAGAATTAAGAACTACTTGAAGGTTTGAGGCTTTAAATAATTGGAAAGATAGAATTGTAATTTTCTAGGTTGTAGAGCACATTTTGGTGGGGAAGATAAGGCCCTCTGTTTTTAACTTGTGAACTTTGACAGGATAACACTGAATAGCTTTGGGTAACATGGAGTTGAATATAAAGTCTGGAGTGTAACATAGGTATTGAGATTAAGAATCTTTGGTGCAGCAATGATATTGAAAGTAATGGGATTTCATGAGATTCCTAGAGGTGTTCAAATAAAGAGAAGAGATTTAAAGGTAAAATTTTAGTCTTGGGCTATTCCAATATTCAAGGGGCCAAATATAAGGAGGAATTCACAAAGTGGACTGAGAGAGAAAGGCCAATAAGACAAGAGAAAATCCATGAGATTAATAGATTAGTGAAAGTATTTCACACAGAGGAGGAAGTAATGAAACTTATACTAATTGTATTTCTCAATATTGTCCTTTTATTGTCATTAATTTTTATAATTCTCACCATTTTTTATTTATAGCATGTTTATAATCATACTTTAATTAATAATTTAACTAAATGTAATTGAAGGCCTACTATGCATGACATATTAACATCTACCCATTATAGATACTATGTTAAGAATGAAACATTTAGAGATCTCAAACAGATCTAAACAATATTTTTCCTTCATAATGCATTAAAATGAGTGCCGTGAGATTCAGAACCTGAATTCTTTGTAGAAGAGGAGGGTGAAGGAAAGTATGAGAAAAATGCACCAAAGAGTAACATGTTGCTGCTGAGTCTTAAATATTTTGAATTGCTCAAGGAAGAAAGATTGGCAAGAATCCAAATGGAGCAAAGAATAGTATGATGGATTTTGGAAACATGAGAGAATATAGCACATTTGGTGAATAGGTATACCTTAATAATGCCAGGCTTTGGGGACACAACAAGATAGGGACAGAAATTGAACTAAGAAGGTAAGCAGGATTCATGAAAATGGACCTTGTATGCATGATGAAGTGTTTTTGAAAGTCTCTGTAAGTGATGAGAGTCACTAAAGAATTTTATGTTATACAAAAGAAGTGTGTGATTAAGGAAAATTATATTGGTAGCTTTTGGGGGTTAAACTGGTATTAGGTAAAACAGGTTACTAAATCATTGTGATAGTTCAGACAAGAATCTCTGGGACTAAATACAAGCAAGGGAAGTAAGCATCTGGAGAGCGATGTGAGTATATATTATATATAATATGAAGCAGAATGAACATGATTTAGTGACTTAATAGAAAGGGTATAAGATAAATCTACAAGATTATCAGGTCTTTGTTGGTGAGAAGTAAAGCAAAGAAAGAAAAGATCATGTGTGCACATGTATTTGCCTTATAAATGGAGCTCCCAAGAAAGATTAAATATTATAAAAATCTGACTTTGGGTCTATGGGGCATGCAGAAAATAAAAATAAAATGAAATAGAAGTTTAAAAAAAATGAAATAGAAGTTTAGAATTTAAATGAAAAATTCTCACTGAAGATATAGAATGTGACAGCAGTATATGGGTGATACTTGAAACTGAGAACAGCATAGATCACTCAAAGGAGCATTTAAAGTGACGTAAGAAAAAAGTCGGTGATAAAACACAGGATGAAATACTGAAGAATGGTAGACTAGAAGGCCAGAAGTACTCCCGAGGAAGAAGTACAGGAGGAAGGAGAAAATCAGAGAGAGAAAGTTGTATAACGACACCTGAGGAGGCTTGTATTTCTAAAATTAAAGAATAGTCATTAGAATCAAATATTCCCAAGAAATCTAGGATGAAAGAGATGAAGATTATGAAAACATGGCCACAGAGTTTTGAAATTAGGGAAGTCCTTGTCACTTGGGAAATTGGTGATATAATTGCTTCTCATTACTGATACTATTTAATATAAAATAAACATGTTCTTATACAGTTGCTGAGAACTCTATGGCAGTTATAGGTGACTTATGAGACCTGACAAAGTTTGAAAAGTCTTCATCACCGCAGTTGCAAACATTTAGACTGCCAAAGCCCTGGACAGTTTTGTTACATTGGGATATCACTCAAAGGCATATTTATAGGATTTTTTTGAAAATGAAGTTGTTACCTCAAGCAAATTCTGCATTGTACATTGCTGTTGAATTGGCAGTGTGAATAATTCTTTCCTTGTTAACTAGAGTCAATCTGATGTAAAGTTAAGGTGTTCATAGTTGTTATTTTACAATTTATTTTTTTAATTAAAATACTACATCTCTCAATGTAAAGAATGCACACCTAAAACAATCTGAAACATTATAAAGTTTTGGAAGGTACAAATCAATCATCTTCTACAAACTGTATACTCTATCCCATTTCTGCATCCCACTTACTGGCTAACAGTAAGTATGGATGGTCATTTGTTTCTGTTCTTTAAGGACATATCTATTATCACTCCCAGATAGAATATTCTGAGATGATATAAATATTCTAATCTGATTGTCCAATACAAGAGACAATAGCCATATGTGCCCCTTGAGCACTTGAAGTATGATTCATGTGACAGTTTAGATTTTATCTAATTTTAATAATTTGAGTTTGAATGAATGCATATAGTTAATAGCTACCAATGTTTAATTTATTAACACTTTGAGGTCTTTTTATATTTAAGGCACTGTTATAGGTGTATTAATCTGTTTAATTCTCACAACAAATATATGAGATGAGTACTGTTATTCTCTCCATATTAGAAATAAAAAAATGAATATATGAGATTAAATAAGTGCTTTTTAAAAAGAGGTTCAGTAACCTATTGAAAGTCATAGAAACTTCTGGACCCCAGACAGAATGGCCTGACTGACCTCCAAACTTGTTTTCTTCACTTGCCAAATATTAATGCTTTCTTAACAAGAAGCAAAAGGAGAGTCCATTTTCTGGCTAGGTCATGATAATCATGAGCACATTTTCTTGGACTGCCTTTCATCATTTTCCTATTCCCAACAACAACAATAAGCACCCTGGCTTTCAGAACTTCCCTGTGTTCTCCTTTCCCCTTCCTACCAAACATAGAAAAATTCTGCCTTTAAATAAGTTCCATAAATAGCATTAATATTTTAAAGAGTGTCTCCATTTACACCAGAGAGAATAATAGAAAAGTGAAAGAAAGTCTATTTGAATTTGTTAAGTGACTGATCAGAGCTCACTTTCAGTCTTTGTATCTATTAGAGCAGCTTTGCCTCACCTGCTTCTCCTTTGTTTATCGCCACACCTGCCTTCAGCTGACAGAGGAGATTAATTCTACTTTAGAAGAAATGTTTCCACTTTGCACCGAGAAGGGAAATGTTTCATAATCTGTGTAGGAAATTTGGCCATATTACTCCACTGACATTCTCAGTCTTCCTGACTAAATATCGCTCTTATCATAACTTTTGGCAGAGCTGTGAGGTACAGACTTGGTATTTTAATGTGAAGTTTTCTTCAATAGCTTAATAAATGACATTTTATGAACTAAAAAAATGTTTTTTTGCCTTCACATACTAATCTTGAATCACAAAAAATCTATAATCATTCCAATTAAAATCTGAATGTATTGCTGTAAAAATGCAGTGTATTGTGACTTGTTGTCATATTTCTAAAATTCACTGAGTTCAAGTCATGATTTATTAGAGCTGAACTCATTTCTTAGTTATCTTTTTTTATATTTGATTGATTGACCATATTGTTATTTAGGCTCTGACTGAGCATGGAGGAATATTGTGCATGAGACATTAATCAGGAAATTATGCATTGCTTTCACAACTGGACTTTACTTTGTAATATTGTATTAGCTCTTAACATGCAAATTATTTTAGGTAATTATCTCATTTTTCAGTAGCCATTTGATGGATAGAAGTTTCATGCAGATTCTTTTGTATAATTTAAAAACTTGTGACAATTTGCTTCTTTTTTTGTTCATGGAAAGTCCAGTTTCAATTGTTATACTTTAGATTCAGGCCAGTTGTAGAAAACCCTAGTTGTAGAGCTCATTCTCCCAGTTTCTTCCAACCCTAACTCAAGCTAGCAATTTGAGCAAGGGTTGCCAAAAAATAAATAAATAAATGTTACATCTTTCTATATCTAAAACTGTGCCCGTGATTTTTATTTTTGTATCATTGAAGTAAAAGCTGAGATAATGTTTTAGCCCATAGATAGATCACAATGCATAATTAGAGTAGGATTCTTTGTCTTTCTAGCCAGTTCAATTAGCAAAGTTATTTTCTTTAAAAAAAAAAATAGTCTTCAAGTAACTGATTATTCCACATTACAAATGCCTCTTTTATCCAGTTTTACTATTAAGTGGTTTAGCTAGTATTCAAAACAATATAGCTTTAATTAATATTGTAATACAGCAAAAATATGTAGGTAGACTATTATGAATGTCATAATTATAGTTGTCAAACAAGTATAATGTATTAGCAGACCTCTCATCCAGAGTTTTATTACTTATATTTATATATGTGAACTGCCCAGGATATTCAGACCATTCTTTCTTCATATTTTTTAATCTAGAATGCCATATAATCTTGAATGTTTGTTGTGATCTTGTCTATTCAGAAACCTGCTGCTGTAAAATAGCTTCTCCATAAATGTCAAGTAATGTAAAATTGAATGCCTATATTTAAATAGATTTTAACAGATAATAAAACTCTTGAGATTAAAATGGTTTCATTCAGGGAGGCAGACAATTCTTTCCACACTGTGCAATTTATGTGTCATGTTATGTAAAATACAATTTTAAAAATACTTTTTAAAAAGCACAAATGAAAAGTATCTATTGAATAAAAAAAGGAAGGTAGTGTTCTCATTGCAGGTCTAGTTGAAAATGTGAAATATAATGACAAGGTATAAACTTCTATTTTCTAAACATTGCTTTGACTAGATCTGCTTCCTGCTAATTCCTTTGGGGGTTATTCTAGAGATTCAAGCTATCAAAACAGAATTTTTACTCACAACCTAACCTTTCTTTATTTAAGACAAAACAAAGGAATTAGAGAATTTTGACACACTATTATATGAAGCATAAGAGAAAATTGCTTTTCCATTTACAGGTATGCATTTGGCACTTTATCTCTGAACACCCAGGTATATCACAGCTTACAATTGGTTCACCAGCACAAAAGATGTATCTTGTCTCTTGAGAGAACAGCTACTGACAGCCTTTCACTCACTAAATATGAAAATGGACATGTACAATTAGATGTCTGATAAATAGTATTTTTTTTAGGAAGATGATTTTTGGACTAATATTCAGTAGTCTTTAGAATGGGCTGGAGATAGGAAAGAGAAAGGTGAAATCCCAATTAGGTTGCCAAAATAGTTTATACATGAAGAAAAAGAGATCTCACACAGAAAGGGGTGACAGATAGATTCCAAATGAGGGACCACAAATGAGAGATGTCAATGCTCCCAAATCAAAGACAACCAAGGGTACAACTGAGTCAAAGTTGATTTTATTGAATTGTTACAAAGAGGAAGAAGATTGCATACAGTGGGCTTGGGACATCTGTTAAGAGGGTATGAGAAGGATTTTATGTTAGGATTTATGCATGTATTAGGTGATTTGGGGAAGGGTTCAAGGAGATGGAGATAATTCTGACTGAGTATCCTAGTAATTCTTATTTTACAAGCAGGAAATGTGAAACAATTCTAATGATGTAATTGGTAAAGAAATAGTAATCTCTAATGTAAGCATGGGTAAGGAGGTATTAGGCTATTTTTGCTATTTGAACACTGTTTTAGTTTTTCTCAACATGACTATGCATTATGGAGTTTCTTTATTTGTTTTTCTCAATTCATCATGGTCACAGAATGCCTGGTCTGATCTTCAATATCCAGCCTGGTTGATGGTGCCATAATACCTTCTGAGGTGTCAGCTTTTTTTCTCTTTTTCAAACATAATATAAAGAGACAATTGATGTTAGAAAAAGACTGTTTGTATATAGGGATGTTCATATTCTGAGAAAAGATGAGTCAACATTTTAAAAATATCCATTGTGGGCTATATTTTTTATATTTGTTATTTCATCCAATTCTTTTTCTTTTTTTTTTCTTTTTCCTTTTTTTTAAATAAATTTACTTTTTATTGGTGTTCAATTTGTCAACATACAGAATAACACTCAGTGCTAATCCTGTCAAGTGCCCACCTCAGTGTCCGCCACCCATTCACCCACACCCCCCGCCCTCCTCCCCCTTCCACCACCCCTAGTTCGTTTCCCAGAGTTAGGAGTCTTTCATGTTCTGTCTCCCTTTCTGATATTTCCCACTTATTTTTTCTCCTTTCCCCTTTATTCCCTTTCACTATTTTTTATATATCAGTCAATCGGAGAAGGACAAACATTATATAGTCTCATTCATTTGGGGAATATAAAAATATATTTCATCCAATTCTAAGAGATTGTAGGATTTGTTTCCATTTACCAGATGCAGCAACTAGTGGTGGGAGTCAGATAATTCACTTGCAGAGACACAGATTATAAAATGAAAGGCTGAGTTTCAAACTATGATTCCTCAGATGCTAAAATATATAATTTTCCTGCTTCAACAATACAAGAACATATATCTCAAGTTAGAATTGGAAGCAAGTAATGGTGTAATGGGCAGAATTTGACAGCCCAATGTGGAAATTTATTTGGAAGAAAAAGGAGGCTGAGTTTATTTTTGAACATGCTAAGTTTAAAGTCATGATGGAGCATCATTTATCCATTTTTTTCTTATAATAAATTTGTCTTAACTTGTTTTATTAATAGACATTTGAGTTGTTTAGAGATTTGGGCTTTCACACATTTTTGTCCGTATTTTTGGATATATTATCTGTTCAGTAGGAGTAGAATTGCTGAATCCAATGATTCATCTATCTCTGAACTTAGTAATTGATACCCACCTGTTTTCCAAAGTAGGTTATACCAGTTTATACTTTCTCTACCAGTATATGAAGTTTTCTTCGGATTCTTGACATCATTGGCTTTAAATTTTGGTCTTTCTGGGGAATTAGGTTAAGAAAAATGGCCTTAGGTTTCAGTAATAATAGTGGTTTTATTTTTATTTTTTTTATTTTGCATGTCTTTACTTAATACCTTTTTAATGTTTATTGGCCATTTGATATTGTCTTTTGTTAATTATCTTGGCATTTTGTGGATGGGGATGGCTTCATTTTCTTATGATATGTAGGGTTTATTTGTATATTCTGGATTATAAGCCTGTTGAGAGTAACATGAGTTGCAAACATCTTTTCCCACAGTGTAGCTTATTTTTCACATTTTTAAAAAATATTTTAAAAAAATATTTTATTTAATTATTTATGAGAGACACACATAGAGAGCAGCAGAAGCACAGGCAGAGGGAGAAGCAGGCTCCATGCAGGGAGCCTGACTTGGGACTCGACCCCACGGCTCCAGGATCACACCCTGGGCTGAAGACAGTGCTAAACCACTGAGCCACCTGGGCTGCCCTATTTTTCACATTTTTAATGACACCCTTTGATGAGTGGAAATTCTTTATTTTAATATAGTCAATTTTATCACTTTTTGTTGGATTAGTGCTTTTTGGGTCCTGTTTAAGAAGTTTCATTACCTTAAGATCATGAAAATATTTTTCTAAATTATCATCTAGAAAAACTCATTATTAAATTCTTCTTCTTCTTCTTCTTCTTCTTCTTCTTCTTCTCTTATTCTTTCTTCTTT
Organism: Vulpes lagopus; assembly: GCF_018345385.1. NCBI lineage: Eukaryota > Metazoa > Chordata > Mammalia > Carnivora > Canidae > Vulpes > Vulpes lagopus. The sequence goes on from NC_054826.1 coordinate 42,025,716, forward strand.
CTTCTTCTTCTTCTTCTTCTTCTTCTTCTTTCTTCTTCTTTTTCTTCTTCTTCTTCTTCTTCTTCTTCTTCTTCTTCTTCTTCTTCTGTTATTATTTGCATTTCAGTATTTAATTAATCTAGAGTGGACTGTTGTATATAGTAGATGATAATTTTTTTTCCTCTTCCTTTGTGATATCCAGTTGTTCCTCACTATTACTTGAAAATATTTTTATTATCCACTGCTCTGCTGTGTTATTTTGGCATAAACTAAGGATCTATATATGTGTAGGTCACTTCCAGGGTTCTCTGTTCTATACCTTTCATGTATTATTGTGTTCTTTTTCTAGTTTTAAAATGCTAGGAATAAAGTTTTGGAACTTTCTTGTTCCAATATTTGAGGATTTATGTTTTCTTTTCTCTTAGGTAAAAACCTTCCTTAATTTCTCTCAGAAGTGGTTTCTAGTTTTCATTGGATAGGTTTTGCACATATTTTGTTAACTTATCCCTAACATTTCATCTTTTTGGTACTATTGTAAATGGTATATTTTAATAGTAATTTTCAATCATTTATAATTATTCTATAATAACAAACTTTTGGTTTATTATTTTCTTTTATTGTTATAAATTTATGTTAATTAAAATCACCACATTTATCATATAGTTTCTGATTTTCATGAAGCCATACAATTGTGTAATCAGATAAACCAAAATCAGTTAAAACAGTCCCATCAGTCCAAACATTCTCTTGTACCCCTTTGTAATGAAACCATTTTTCCAACCCCAGCCCCTAGAAACCACTGATTAGTTTTCTGACCCTATAACTTTGCCCCCCTTTTTTCCCCTAGAATGTCATATATATTGAATATTACAGTGTGCAGTCTTTTGAGTCTTGCTGCTTTCATTTGGCATAATGCATTTGAAATTCATCCATTTTATTTCATATATCAATAACATTCCTTGTTATTGCTGGCTAGTATTACATTATATAGATCCATTCTCATGTTGAAAAATGCTAGGGTTATTTATTAGTATAAAGGCTATAAACATTAGCTTGGGTAAATTCTTATTGGTAGAACTGAGGAATAAATGGTATACATGGAACATATTTTATAAGAGAACACCAAACTTTTCCAAAGTGCCTGTACCATTTTCATTTTCATGAGCAGTGTATTAGAGTTCTGGCACCTCCTTAACCTCAGTATGGAAAAGTCAGTACACATGTGCACATTCACATGTGTATGTGTTTCATTTTTATCTCAGTTTTAGCCATTCCAATATGTAGTGATTTCTCATTACAGTTTTAATTGACATTTCCCATATGACTCATAATGTTGAACATCACTTTATGTGCTTATTTGCCATCCAAATATGTTCTATAATGAAGTGTCTGTTCAAATTTTTTGTTGATTTTTTAAATTTGGTTCTTCGTGGTTTTTTTTTTTTTATTGTTGAGTTTTGATAGTTCTTGATATATTTTAGATACAAGACCTTTCTCACATATGTGCTTGCAAATATTGTCTCCTGAAATACATTTGTCTTTTTACTCTCTATATAACCTCTTTCAAAGAGCACAGTTTCATAATTTTGATAAGTCCAAGTTATATTTCTTCATTTATAGTTAGTATTTTTAGGGTACTGTCAAAGAAATCTTTGCCTAACTCATGGTCACAAAAATTATTTCAAGTCTTCTAGAAATTTTATGATTTTGAATTTTATATTATGGTTTGTATTTGCACTTGATATGAGACAAAGAGGGTTGATGTATTTTTTGTCATATTTCCAGTTTTTTAAAAGCTCTTTTCTCCATTGCTGTGGCCTGGCACTTTTGTTAAAAAAACAATCATTTATGTGGGAGTGTAGTTCTGGTCAGTTTGATGAAAGGCATATCAATTCAATTGATCTTTTTAAAGAAATATCTTTTTGAAATCAAAGAAAAGTAAATAAATGGGTAGATATTTCATGTTTATGAATAGGAAGACTCAATATTATCAAGATGTAGATCAAGTTTTTTCTTGATCTACAAATTCAGTGCAATCCCAATCAAGATCCTAAACAAATTATTCTATGGGTATTAATTTTAAAGTTTATATGGAGAGGCACAAGACCTACAATAGTCAAGAAAATATTGAAAGAGAACAATGAAGTTGGAGGACTGACAGTATCCTACCTTAAGACTTACTATAATGCCACATGAATCAGACTACTGTGATATTGGCAAAAGAATAGACAACTTGTTCAGTGGAAGAGAATAGAGAATCCAGCAGTAGTAGACCTACATAATGTAGTCACCTGATCTTTTACAAAGGAATAAAGATAAAGAATGGAGCAAAGATAGTTTTCCAACAAATGGTGCTGAAACAACTGTATATCCATAGTAAGGAAAACAAATCTAGACACAGACTTTACACAAATTAATTTAAAATGGATCAGAGACCTAAATATAAACACAACACTGTAAAACTCCTCAAAGATAACATAGGAGAAAATCTAGATTACATTGCTTGTGGTGACGCCTAGGTATTTTTTTTTATAAAGATTTATTTATTTATTTGAGGGGGGGCAGTGCATGAGGGAAGGGCAGAGGTAGAGAGTCTTAAGCAGACTCCATGCTAAGCACACAGCCCAATGCAGGGCTCCATCTCATGACCCTGAGATCATGACCTGAGCTTAACTAAGAGTTGGCCACTTTACTGACTGTGTCACTGAGGTGCCTAGTGATGCCTTTTTAGATACAGTACCAAAAGCATGATCTATAAAGAAATGATTGTTAGGTTGGACTTCATTAAAATTAAAAACCTCTCTATGAAAATAGTATCAGTCAGAAGACAGGATTGAGAGAAAATATTTCCAAAAGATACATCTGATAAAAAACTGTTTTCCAAAACATATAAAAATTCTTAAAATTCAACAATATGATAGAGAGCAAACAACCTGATTAAAAAATGGACCAAAGACCTTACAAACAGCTCACTAAAGAAGATACTCAGATTGAAATTTAGCATATATGAATATGCCTCACATTATATGTCATCAAGGAAACACAAATTCAAAAAAAGTTAGAAATCACTGCATTTTTACTAGAATGACCAAAATCCAGAACATTGACAATACCAAATGCTAGGGATGATATGGAGCAATGAGACTTCTCATACATTACTAGGGGTAATGCAAAATGGTATAGTCACTTTGGAAGACAGTTTGTCAGTTTCCCAACAAAACCTGAAATACTCTTACAATGCAATCTAGCAGTTGCATTCCTTGATATTTACCCAAAGGAGTTGAAAACTAATGTTTACACAAAAACCTACACACAAATGTTTATGCCAGCTTTAAGTATATTTTTAATTATTGGAAGCAACCAACATATCCTTCAGTGGGTGAATGGATAAATAAACTGGTACATTAGAACGCTATCAGGCCATGAAAAGAGATGAGGACCCCTCAATGCCTAGTACACAGTGAAAGAAGGCAATCTTAAAAGGCTATATATACACTGTATGATTCCAATCATATGACTTTCTGGTAAGGCAAATCCATAGAAACACTAAAAAGATCAATGCTTGTTGAAGTTGGGAAGAAGAGATGAATTGGTGGAGCACAGGAGATTTTTAGGGCAGTGAAAATGCTCTGTAAGATGTTATAATAATGGATATATGGCATTATACATTTGTCCAAATTCATGGGATATACCAGGAGTGAACTCTAAAGTAAACTATCAGTGATTATTATGTGTCAGTATATTTCATACTTAGCAAAAAAAAATGTGCCATCTTGATGAGTGTTACTGATTATGAGGAGGCTATGCATGTTTTTGGGTAAGGATTATGTTGGAAGTCACTTTACCTTCCAGTCATTCTTGTTGTAAACTTAAAACTACTTTAAAAATATCCTTAAAATACAGAAAAGAAAGAAATAACTTTTGTTTTCATTGACCTTCCTGTGCAGCTTTTCTGGTTTTACTGACTTCTGCACTTTTCTTTATTGTTTCCTTTCATCTATTTGCTTTAGTATTAGTTTTCTTTTCTTTTCTAATGTCATAAGGTGGAAGCACAGATAATTAACTTAAAATTTCTGTTTTTTTGATATAATCTTTTCTGCTGTGACTGTTCCTCTAAGGAATGCTTTGGCTGCATCCCATAAATTCTGTATATTACAGTTTTATTTTTCCTTCAATGTAATATTTTCTATTGTTATTTGTATTTACTTTTTTGACTCACGGACTTTTTTTAGAAGTATGTCATACTATGAATTGTGCAATAGAGTTGCATTTATTTGATGTAGTATAAATAGTAGAGTGCTTGAACTACATAGAAGAGGACATTGACTATAATTAATCTGTTGTATTAATCACAGAACCAACACTAATAGTTACTGGTGAAAGTCACCTGAATCCTTATATCATAGATTAGAAAGTTACTCTGGAAATTATGTAAATGTTAAATTTATGATGCCTAGTATCATTCTTTGTAAAATTTAAGTCCTTTAAGTGCTTTTCTTTTTTTTTTTTTTTTTGCCATCTCTTCTTTACTCCTTTTTCTTTTCTTTTCTTTTTTTTTTTTTTTTCCCAGTACCAGCTCTGTATACCACACTTTGATACAGGGAGCTAGGTTTCAAATATTTCATAAAAAATAATATGTTTTTAAATAAATGCTTAAAAAATAAAATAACCTTTTTCTATTTTATTATCCAAACAAAATTTAGAAATATATACAGAAAGTCAAATTAATCATGATGGTAAGAAAAAATTACTTTGTACTGTGGATTATCCTATACCATATATCTGAAAGTCATCTTAGAGGCTCAAGTTAGTTTATGTTGTGTGTCTAGATGTTTCTATTCCATGAGTACCCTAATTATTTACATCAACTTATTATTTTTATTTTATTCTCAATCAAATGAAACAGCTGTGATGATATCTTTTATGTTTTTTTTTAAATTAGAAATAGATGTCTACTGAAAGGGAGAGTACCATGTCTCAATTTTGTTTCCTTGAAAAATACTCTTCTTTTACATAGTATAAATAACTTTTGAATGTCTTTCTTCTTATGTTGCAGATATATGAAGTCTAAAAGTAAGACCTGCAGTAATTTTCCTTAAGGTAGGGACACTTTCATTTTTTGTATTTCCATTTGTTCAGTGTTGTCTATACACAGCCCTATGAAGGGTTTCTGAGGAAGTTGACCTTATCAAAATGTAAATTATAGGGAAAAAATGCACTCACCTTGAGACAAGTTTTTCAAAGACAATTAGTTACATCCCCTTTCCAAAGCTTTCTTTGGAGTCATTTTAAAATCATAAATTACTAAGATTTTTTATTAATAGAAAATTCATTTTTTTCATCTGCTATACCTTCTGATACTTAATGAGTACATGCTAATGCAAAAAATTGATTTTTAATGTAAAAAGTGAAAATTAAGGGCAGCCCGGGTGGCTCAACGGTTTGGTACCTGCCTTCAGCCCAGGGCCTGATCCTGGAGACCCGGAATCGAGTCCCACATCCGGCTCCCTGTGTGGAGCCTGCTTCTCCCTCTGCCTGTGTCTCTGCCTCTCTCTCTGTGTGTCTCTCATGAATAAAAATAAATAAAAATATTTTTTTAAAAAGTGAAAATTTTATGATGTACTTGCTTACTGTTAGATATTTCATAAAGATATTCTTAATAAAGCCTGTGAAGAAAATAATGGGAAGAATAACATGCAAAAAAGGGTTTGAACAGACTTAAACATTACTAATTTTGGACATGTAATAAGTGAGGAATGTGAATAGGAAGTGAAGTAAATATAAGCAGCCATAATTCAAAATATGGATAGATGAATTAAAATTGAAGAGGAAGATGGTTTCAGGCAGACGTATTTATTATGTTTTATGACAGAGCATGTGCCTCTCTCATTCAGATTCAGATAGGTAAGGGCTATGGAGAACAAATAAAGGGGCATAGTAACTGCATAGAACTGAAAGTTAATATTGAATGAGCACATCCAAATCATGTGGATTGTTTCCATTCCAGTCCAGAGCAATTGGTTATTCTGTTTATTCAAGCAATTAAGCTGTATAGGGTGTGGGGCTGTTAATTTTTTGACCATTACACTTTTTTAAACTTATTAAGATAGTCCTGATAAATGATATTACACACTAAGTTGCTTTAGTATTTGCATAATGGTAAAATATTTCCTTTTGTATTTTTTTTATATGGAGTAAATTAAATGCCAAGTCAATCAAGTGAAATCATCTCCCTTTAGAAAACTGAAAATAAAATTTGAAGAACTCCCAAAGCATTAAACTAAATATCGAAGGGCTATGATGGGAAGCTCCATGAAACAGCATATTTAAATAGGTGCAGATTGTTTTGTCAATGTCCTATTATAAACCATAGAGCTGAGTATAGCAGTTATTACACATCTGTGCAATAATAGGTAAACTGGTAGAAATGAATTATAAAAATTGTAGCACCTTTTTATTTAAATTGAAAAACTTTTTTATTTCTTTATAATTCTTTTCAACAAGTTATTACATTTTTTTTCTCTTAAGATGGATGGATTAAAAATATGTGACTAGGAGATGAAGATTTCAATCTAAATTATAATTATTTCCTACATCTGCTCTGATACATTTAGAATGGTTTGTGCTTGTAAATTAGGTGTTAATGAAATAAAAATGTTGTAACCATGTGGAACATCAGAACTGCAATTGACTAAAGAAGATTCTGTAAATTCTCCAAGGATGTGCTACTGCAATGAAAGCTCTCATGAGCCCCTCACTATACAGGAGTTATGTCTTTATAAATTTAACTATTAAATTTAAATTTAAAGCAAATACCTAAAAATTGCCAAAGCATTACTAAAAGCTGTCTTTTAAAGATAAGCAGTCTACTTTTGTGTTTACTTTGTTTCTGAGATAGCTGCACAATGTATAAAAGACATAGTGTTTGATAGCCTTCTAATTCACTCCATAGGGATACAGACTTGAGAAATATGCCAAGTCATCCTTAGAAGATGAGCTGATAGCAGTGATGGTCCATCTTCTGCCTATCATTCTTCTTAATGTCCTAATCACACTGTCTGGGCTATTTTCATGCAACAAATTCTGCTTCTGCTGTTATATTTTTATTCAGCCAAATGCCTGACTCAATAAAATATATTTCTAAATGAGATACATTTTCATCAAAGAAATGAAATTAATTAAACCTAGGTGACATCATTCCAAAGTAAGTATTCCCACACAGATATTTTGATGTTACTAGTTTTATTAAATAAATTAATATGAAATATTAGAAGTCAGAATTTAAAGGAATATGCATTTAAAATATTTTGAAAATTACAAATAAATATTATAAAATTATTTTATATGGCCCTAAGTGATGAATCACTGAATTTACTCCAGAAACCAACATTGCACTGTTTGTTAACACCTAAAATTTAAGTTAAACAAGACAAATGGTTAAATAAAATGCAACTGCCTCCACTAGGGGGAAAACATCTTTCTTGAACTTTACTCCAAGTTGTGGGTGTGTGCAGTTTTGCAAATAAAACATCCTATTTAAGTAGATTACATGAAAATAAGATATTTTCAATGTATTAGCTAAGACAAAATTGTTACTAATTCTCATCATGATTCATAAGTTATTTTATAAGTAGTTTTCTCCAATGGAGTACACATTTCCAAGTACATCTCACTTTATTGCTGGACTTAACCTTATTCTTTATGTTCTTATTTTCTTACGTGCTTTGCATTATCATTTGTTTTTCTTTTTGAAGAGAACAAAGATGTATTAATATTTGTAAAAAGCAGGTCTCGAAAGAACTCTGTTAGATTGGCACATTTTTTTTTTAATGATGCATTTTTACAATTTATTTCTTTGTTGCTATTGAAAAATTAAAAGAAAAAAATTAGGAATTCAGTAATTAATGACTAATAAATTGAATATTGATGCATGGAAAATGATCCAAATGGGGAAAAAATAAAGACAACATTACGACAGTGTTTACTTATTTGATTATTATTTTTTCTTCTGAAATATGGAAACTCATTTTGATGGTTGATGATCTTTTAAACTATCTTAATAATACTCTGTTACTTACTACAAGTTTTGAAAATGATTAAATGTTTGATTATAAATTCTACTATTCATTAACTAAAAATAATATGTTATTATATAAATGAACAAGAAAATAAAGTCCTAAAAAAATAAAAATAAAAAAAATAAAGTCCTTTTCTAGTTTCATTTCTACTTTCCCTCAAAATTTTAGAGTAACTCACTGCTTATTTCTGTTTTTATTTTAGACAAACTCTTTTAGTAGGTGTCTCACCATGACTTCTAAACATGGCCTATTTGTTACATTGCCAGACCTATCTCATGATTTTAAGATTGTGCATCTGACTCAACATGTCTTCATGGGTGCCATCTTCATTAGTGTGTCCTGTGAGTTCTATTTGGAGAATAGAGCTGTCTGTTTTGATCCATCTCCATGGCTCTCATCCTAGTCTAAATGAATACTCTCTTTCTTCTGGAAATAGCCCTTTGACTGATCTGCTTGCTTCTACTCTTGCCCCTTTACATCTTTGTACTTGCTATTCTCTTTGCAAGAAAATTCTTACCCTGAATCTTACCCTTAAGTGGGAAGATGGTAGAAGAAGCTAAGATAATATGTGGGAAAATACTTTTTAAACAGCAAAATCCTCTGTAAGTATTAAGCATTCTTTTTCTTGACATGACATTTTGTATATACCCAGTCTGGGCCACAAGTAAACTCAGATTCCTTCCTAGATCTGCTCCTTCTGCAGAATTCCGTGTGAGTTATGACAATATTGTCCTCTCAGTAGTTGAGGGAGAAACATCTGTAGCATCTATAATGCCTCATTCAGCCTATTTCACTGGCTAGTCAATCACCAGTCCTGAAATTAACTTCCTTGATATACTTCAAGCCAATCATTTGTACTAATAATCCCGTAGTCTATCATAATGTTATATTTCAATGAACTGAACATTCAATTGACTTCTCTGAATACACTCTTCTACTTACTCTTTGCCATAGCTGTAGTCCTTAGAGCTACAATGTTATAAAATATAAATTAGTTGATGTTACTCCTACTTAACATCGTTTAACAGTATTCCTTAAACTTTATTTTTTTAAAGATTTTATTTATTTATTCATGAGAAATATATATATATATATATATATATAGAGAGAGAGAGAGAGAGAGAGAGAGAGAGAGAGACAGAGAGAGAGAGACAGAGAGACAGAGAGACAGGCAGAACGAGAAGCAGGCTCCATATGGAGAGCCTGACGTGGGACTCAATCCCAAGTATCAAGGATCAGGCCCTGGGCTAAAGGCAGCGCTAAACCGTTGAGCCACCTGGGCTGCCCAGTATTCCTTAAACTTTAATGGGATGTGTATTTAAATCACTTAGTAAGATTGGTAAAATGATTTTGATTAGTTAACTCAGGTGGAGTCTGAGATTCTATATTTCTAACAAGTTCCCAGTTGATGCTAGTGTTTCATGGATAATACTTTGTGTAGTAAGGATTAGATGACTACCAGCTATACTTGGAAAAAAACTAAAACCTATCCATAGTCTATAAATTCATATATGATCAACCAATCTCCTCTTTGTCTTCTTTAAGAGCCTTTTATCATTTGTTGCAACTTTCTTCCTCAATTCTACCTTCTGGACCTTCTTTCAGTTCTTTGAAAGCATCACACTATTTTTTTTTTTTTGCCTCAGGATATTTGTATAATACGCTCTTCTCTCTGTTTGGAATACCATACCTCTTGCCCTATACTCACCCCTTTCCAGGCAATTCTTATTTATCTTAGATACCTTAGCTTAAACCCCATTTCTTCGAGGAATTTTAGGAAGTTGTACATGACCTTAAATATGCTTGTCTTTTTTTAAATTTCTTTTCTATTATATTGTATGTATCCCCTTCATAGTGTGTATAATAGCTCTGATTAAATAATCAATTCTATTATCAATATTTCAATATCTGTAACCTTCCAAAGATGTAAATTCATTGAGAGCAGTTCCCTCCCCCTGCCATCTGGTCAAGGTCTATATCTCCTGTACATAGCATGGTAGGTGCTGTGTTTCCTGAATCTGACCTGAGTCAGATTTCCTGAGTTGATGGTCTACAAATAGTTGTTAATATGATTATTTATGCAGAGTATCTATCCTTTTTCTTCATAGAAAGGGCATAGAATTTATCAGATTTAGAATTTTGGAGCCTGTCAAAGGTTCCAATACAGAGGCCAATTTGTTTTGTTCTGTGAAGAGAGCAAAGTACTCTCTGATAGTCCCATCTATCAATGGAAAAGAAAATGATAGATAGGAGAAAGATTACCTAGTTTTTATGAAAATGAGTTAGAACTTGGTCTAGTAAAAAACTAGTTACTAAAAGTAGTGTGATGAAAGTAGATAGGATAAGCAGGGCTGGGGAAGGTAGAGTTAAAAACTCAGTAGATACATAGGAGAGTTACATCTGGGATGTGACTGGTTGCCTGCAATAGACTCAAGTCAAGACAGTGTAGTTTGGAAAAGAAAATTGTTATATTTCGGAGGACCAATGAGCAGAGTGAAAGCCTCAGTTAGTCATGGACTAAAGGAATGAAGAAGAGGGAATACTTGAGTTTTAATTCTAGTCAAACCAGGAAAGAATTACTACTGAATGCTAAACAAAGACACAGTGGGGTCACAAGTGTAAAAGTTCTTCATCCAGTCATGAAATTTGAAGATGGATGGGAAACCATGGACTGAGGTACATAAGACCAAGCATCTAATGCCCTAGCCTCCTGCTGGAAGGATTGTATTTGAGTGTTCTGATGACCACCCAACATCTCTTTGGCAAGCTCACTGTGCCTCACATGTGGTCTTTCTTGTGGAGGGGAGTGTAACATGGTTAAGACAAGCTGGGGTAGGCACAAAGCATCCACACTTAGTGTTCAGATGCAGAGATGGATAGTATTTCAGAACACTCTGTTTGCCTCAGTAATGCACATTGCTCCTAGACTGATCTCAAAGGAGAAGGTTACTTGGTATGCTGGGATATATACCAGTGCCCTAATAAATCCTAGGGAAATTTTTGAAATAAGGAAAGTTAGCCATAGAGACACTTCTCTTCTGCCTTCTGTATTTATTATCTATCTCCTAATGATTTTCTTTCTAAGTCTACTGGGTCTCTCCCACTGACCTAAATCAGTGCTTTCCAAAAATAAACTCCATGAATTTGCAAGTCCCCCCCCCCACGCCAGCTTTATTTACCAGCAATTATAGCACAGGTGGTAGAGTGGAAATTGTGTATCCAAGGTAGAAGAAAGTGGGGTGACATGTAGGTGAGTCCTTTATATGTTAGAAACTACCTGTCCATATATTTTAGCCATCAATAAAAGTATTGAAATGTTAGGACTCATATTTCTTTAAATATTTTCCACAAGTTGAGCATATTGCCTTGTTTTAAAGTGTCTGTGAAAGAACCATTTATTTTTGTCAAAAAACATTGTTCAGCACGGCACTTGTTAAAAAAGTAAATTAGACTCTAGAGTATTGCAAAATTACTTGCTCTTACATCACATGGCATTTCAATGAAAACATAAGAAAATACTCTGATTTGCAGGGGTTATATTTTTAGTAGAGTCCTATTAAGTGATTTTTAACATAATAGTAGAAGTGCTAATTGCTGTAGTGACCTCAAAGGTGGAATCTTGCTTCAAATTCAATGGCTTGATTTTGTGTCTTTATCTAAGCCTTAGGTCCAATGACTTGAAGCTGAAAAACGACAACAAACTATTATTTTGTATTTTAGCTTAAATCAGGAAGATAAAATAGAGTCCATCAGGAGGAAAGCTAGAAACACTCTCAAAAGCTGTCAGTCATATATGCTCTTTGACTTTTAAAAATATGACTTGTATTTTTAAGAGAGTAAATGGGTTTTTAGAATTCAGAGCTTCTCAAATTTCTTACTCAAAAGGTGTTTTTAAGTATTTAAAATAGAGTAAAATAACTTCCACCCTCCCTCCCAATTTCCTCCCTCCCTCTCTCCTTCTCTCCCCCTCCCTCCCTTCCTCCCCCTCCCTCTCTCCCTCACTTCCTTCCTTCCTTCCTTCCTTCTTTCCTTCCTTCCTTCCTTCCTTCCTTCCTTCCTTCCTTCCTTCCTTCCTTCTTTCATTCCTTTCTTCCTGCCTGCCTCCCTTCCTCCCCCCTCTCTCCTTTCTTTCTCTTTCTTCTTTCTTTCTTTCTTTCTTTCTTCTTCTTCTTTCTTTCTTTCTTTCTTTCTTTCTTTCTTTCTTTCTTTTTCTTTCATCTCTCCCTCGCTTGCTTTCTTTTGTTCTGCCGAATTTGTTTTGTGTTTTTCTTTCCCTTTAATCACAGATAGAAAAGAGATTCTGTGTGTCACTTAGTAATTCTTCAGCCAAGATATCTTCAACCATATTACAGTAGACAAGGTAATTTCTTAGATTTCACCAGTTTAATAGCCTGACTACAGTTAATATTTGGAAAATAGAAAGGATATTCAAATGGCTGCCATAAATTCAAACTACATGTCCTCTTATATATCAGCTTTGAGAATATGTCCTGAAATATATTAGAAGCAAGTGAGCTTTTGAAATTAAGGTTTATTGCTTTTGGTATTATCTTGATCCATATGAACAGAATAGGGGGAACCAGGTCTTTTATTCTATTTCAGATTTACAACTTGAAAAGTACAACTTACTCTGATAATGTATTTCCTTAGCAGTTTAGTTTTGTTCATCAACACTGTGGGTCCTATTGGACAAGCCTTCTGTACCCTGTTTTTTGCTTTTTTGTTTGTTTTTTTCATGGGAGAGGGGACAGGGGTAGAGGGAGAAAGAGCATCTTAAGCAGGCTCCATGTTCAGTGCAGAGCTAATATGGGCCTTGATCTCACAAACCCAAGATCATGACCTGAGGCCAAATCAAGAGTCAGATGCTTAACTGACTGAGCAACCCACATGGCTTCTGTTGTTGTTGTTTTTTAGGGAGAGAGACAGTGCAATGTTTTAATAGTATATTCAGTCGCTTTTTTAAAAAATCACAACAAATTTAATATCAATGCATTTAGAAGATTATAATAGACTATAGAGAATATATAATAATTAACAAATGTGAGTCTATACACAAGCAGTTTACAGTCTTGGTAGGTTGAATTGTGACAGAGATTTTTTTAGATATCAGAATTGAGTTCATTTAAAACCAAACATAGAAAGTTTTGATCCCTATATTCAAAAAAAGGATCCCTTTCTCTACCTTCAGTTCTCCAAAGTTCATTTCCCCCAAAATGACTTCTTCACAATTGCTACGTCTATTCCCACAGCTACTCCAATTGACCCAGTTACTCATTCTGCTACTCTAGCCACTTTCTAGATAAGCACAGCTTATCTAACCACACTCACTGGTTAAGTCCAAGCTACTCTGACTACCCCTAGCTTTTCAGTTTGGCCTAGCTGTTTCAATTAGAATAGATTCTAGGAATAATTAAGCTTATCCTTTAAGTGAGTTTCTTATTTTGTTTCTGACTTCACCCTATTCAGATTCCTAGTTCTTTTTCTTCTTCCAGAGGAGTGGTATTCAAAAAATAATAATAAATAAAAGAAAAAATTAAAACTGGAACCCTATTTCTACATATATCTACCAAATTAATCAAGCAAGCAAGCACACAAACAAGTTAAAGATGATAATGTTCTGATACAGAGTTTATCTTCTTCACTTCTTTTTTTAAAAGATTTTATTTATTTATTCATGAGAGAGACACAGAGAGAGAGAGAGAGAGAGAGCGCGCGCGAGAGAGAGGCAGAGATACAGGCAGAGGGAAAAGCAGGCTCCATGCAAGGAGCCTGACATGGTACTTGATCCTAGGTCTCCAGGATCACGCGCTGGGCTGAAGGTGGCGCTAAACTACTGAGCCACCTGGACTGCCCTATCTTCTTCACTTCTGATTTGCCCCACAAATTAGTGCTTAGGGCAGAACACAACCTGATTTGTAAATCAGTGATCTAGGACTAGATCTGGCAAACTAAGGCCCATGATTCAAATTTAGTCCACTGACTGTTTTTTACAGCCTTTGAGCTGTGGATGCTTTTAACATTTTTAAATCTTTGAAAAAAAGTCAAAAGAAGAATATTTCTTGACATCCGAAAGTATATTAAATTAAAACTTCAGTGTCTGTAGACAAAAGTGTATTGAAATACATTTGTCTATGTATGATTTACAGCATTGGATCTGAATAGTTACAACCAAGACCCTGTGACTCACAAACACTAAAACATTCACTACCTGTCCCTTTATAGAAAAATGTTGTCAATTACTAATGTAGAATATGGGCTCTCACAGTGGTTCATTCCTAGAAGTGATTTTGCACTTTGACAGACAATGAAATACAACTATATTCAACCTCAAGTAACTAAAAAAAAAAAGGAGAAATTATGTATTCTAGTACATGTAAGCATTAGGGTACCAAAGACTTAAGAAATATCTGTGGGGAAAACAAAATACTTAAAGTTAAGGGGAAAAATCATAATTGAAAGTACCATTATTTTATTTAATTTTTTTTTTTTTTTTTAATATTTTTTTCTTTATTTATTTATGATAGTCACAGAGAGAGAGAGAGAAGCAGAGACACAGCCAGAGGGAGAAGCAGGCTCCATGCACCGGGAGCCCGACGTGGGATTCGATCCCGGGTCTCCAGGATCGCGCCCTGGGCCAAAGGCAGGCGCCAAACCGCTGCGCCACCCAGGGATCCCTATTTTATTTAATTTTAAAGATTTTATTTATTTATCCATGAGAGACACACAGAGAGAGAGGCAGAGACACAGGCAGAGGGAGAAGCAGGCCCTACGCAGGGAGCCCGACATGGAATTCAATCTCAGAACTCCAGGATCATGCTCTGGGCCGAAGGCAGGCACTAAAACTGCTGAGCCATCCAGGATCCCTATTTAATTTTATTAGTAAGATACTTTAGTCATTTTGCTGAACATATGTATTTTGAAGGGCTATCATTTCAGAAATTGTGAACCTGAGGCTCCTAGTGTTGACCTTCAGCCAGTTTCCTGATAGAACTCTAATAAGAGCCGAGAAAAGATCCTAAATACACCTGTCCATTTCCTCTAGCCTAAGGCTAATGGAATAGTGATGCTGTGTGTTAATCCACCTCCTCTTTTGCATGGTTAGTTTTATGAATGAAATATGACCAAAATGAAATATACATTAGAGATTAATTTATTTAACAAATATAAAGAAATTCCATTGAGATAATATTTGAGTTGATCTTTGAAGAATGGGAGGTATTTCAACAAATGGAAGTGGTAATTGGAGTAGTATTTAAGATAGAAGGTAAAGCTAGAACAGAAACCCATTGATGGGAAGGTATGGTATAGATTTGGGAAATATATGTATTTCTAAGCGATTAGGACATATGGAACATATATTAAAAATAATTATGACATATAGGATTATCTCAAAAGGGAAAATAATTTTCTAAAGCAATGGAAAAGCCCTCAAGTTTTAATGAAATAGAGGGATATGATCAAACCTGTGCTTTAGAATTACAGTCTCTAAAGTTGTGTGTGCATAACCAAGGCTTGGACATCACAATCCATTGAAATATTGAACACAATATTGGAACTCTTTATATTTGTTTTTAACCTATAATGTTAATAAGGAGCTTTGTAATACTAGATGAGTTCATCTGGCACTGGTGTTGATTTGTGTGTCATACATGGACTGTTTTATGTTATATATGAACAATAAAGTATATTTAGGGAAGTGTGGAGATTTTAAAACAGTAGGAATGGCAGTGGACGCTTCATTTTTTCTTGCTTTCAATTTACTGTTACTTATTGACATTTATGTCTACCTGGTAGTGGACTCATGTATCATATTTTGCAGCTTTAAACTTAACTTTGCAAAACAGATGAATGTTTTTACAAAAAAATGGAGATCATTCTGATAATGCATAAGCAATCAGCAAAAATGACAGTGATGTCACAAATTTAATAATAAACCGTTGGTCATCAACATAATGAGGTCAGACAATTATGATCTGATCATCCTGTAAGTTGCCAAAAACAAATGATTAAGAGGACATTTGGTGTTTACAAAAAATACCCACTATTGTTAGTGGTATAAATTTGTAATCTTGCTTAGGAGGTAATTAAAAATATTTTATCTTCATATCACCATTTAAACATATCTATTATATCATGTTGCTCTATTAGCACAGTAGTTCAATACGCAATGTTATAAATAAATACTATAGTGTATAGTGGAGACTGACCTCGCAGACCTTTTATTGCTAAACGTGAGAAATGAAAGCACTTGAGTGTATTAAAGTAGAGATGATAGACCTACAAGAAATAATATAATATAAAGAGACATTTGGAAGTTTCTTTCCCTGGCCCTGGCATGAATTGGGATTATGGCAATTCTGAAAGAAAAGGAGGTGACATCTGCCAAGGAGATTATGAGATGGCATAGATGAGATGAAGAAGTTAGCACAGTGAATCTTAAAGCATGAGTAATGCCTTGATAGGTGTGCAATGATATCAAGCCAGAAAAAGAAGCTGAACTTAGGAGCACAGTAAAGTTACTTTTTGTCTTTTTTTAAAAATATAATTTTTAACATTGATTACATTGTTTTCACCAATAAATGTTTTAAATAGAATCTGATGATCTAAGTAATCCCTGAAAAATGAAAAATTAACAGGAGAAATTTAATTGACTTATGTTTTCAATAATGATCTCCACATGAAATATAGAACAGATATTTTCTGATTTAAGGGATGTGTGTGTGTGTGTGTGTGTGTGTGTGTGTGTATGATATTTCTCACTTGTGCTATAGTTAGGATTGTTTTAGCAGATTTTTCATTTTGAGAAACATAATATCCACTTTTGGAGGTTGTCATTTATGTGTTACTTCATATTACAAGATTCCCACTCTGAACTGTATTTAAACACTTGCAATTCCTAAGAGTTAGAATGGCTCTAAAAGTAATTTCTCCATGTGCTCATGTTTTCTTTTTTTAATTAACATGTAGTTGAATCAATTGCTGTATCACATATTAGATAATTGGGACAATTTAAAGCTTAAACAGAGAACTTTTCTATAAAATTTGATATCTTTATTTCTGTTAGTTGTGTGTATTTGGCATGCTTGGTTTGCTGCTTCATGTGTATACAGATAGTATTGTTTTCACATATGACCAAACTCTATCTAGTACAATATTTTAGAGTAAAACTTCTAATTCAAAAATTTCTATACAAGATGAAGAAATGCCTTTATCAACAGGAAAGAAGTGATAATAATTGTTGTGAAATGATGTAGACCATCAGTATCATTTTTATATGCTACTGATTGAAATCATTGAATACTTAGTGACCTGTCAATTCCTTTCCATAGCTGAGTCCCAGAGCCTGTGAATACAGTAACTAATGCTGTTTCCTTTTTGTTTACTTTCAGAGAAGCCAAGAATCAAAAGTGTCACCATCTTCTATTAACTGAAAAGTATCAGGTGGCATGTGTACTTCTGTACTCAGCCCTACATTTTCCTGAACACATTTTATCTTGATTATTTTCTCAGAAAACAGTTGCTATAGTTATCGTAAGCCATCTAAGACCAATTGTGCAAAAACTTTACATGAATAAATATTGTACCTTCAAACATAAAAACATATATGAGTGATTCCTAGAATATATTTCATTTTGTATAATTTCATCAGTGATATTGTGGCTAATACTGACTTTTTACAGAAAGTATACAAACACTGGATATAATTCAAATTTCATAAAAAGAAATACAAAAGCATTATTCCTTCAAGTTTTACAAAGAGTAATAGATTTTTTTTTCCATTTTATAAAAGTAATACATAAATTACAGGAAATTTTCAGGTAGGATAATATAAAATGGCAAGCTAGCTCAGAGATATGTTAATATATTACTTGTTATTCATTTGTCTCTGTGTGTGTGTGTGTGTACTTAAAGATAATTGCAAATCTGAGTGCACATTTTCTAGATGATGTTTAAAATGTTCTTACAGAACTTTCGCAGTTTTCTTACCTATACCTAATTCCTTAGGACTTCTTAAAAACAACTTACATTCATCAAGCTTTTCCAAAGTGTCAACTTAGTTTTTGATTTTGTTTTTTAATTCATTTTCCATTGTTTTAAATAATCTCTAATTAAAATTTATAGTTATATTAACAGGTACAACTCATGCAGATAATTTTAAGAAATATAGAATTGAATCTTGGTAAGAAATCAACTCAACCAGTGGAAGTAGGTGTAGATGGGCTTATTAGAAAAGCCCTGGGGACTGTCATAATTGAGCTATGGTTGGACATCAGTAGGTGAATTTTTAGGGCTATTTTTTATTGTAGTTAGCTGGAAAGAGAAATTATTTATTTATTTAGTCATCCATTCATTCATTCATCCATCTCTTTTTTCCTTTTTTGAAATTTAAATTCAATTTGCCAACATAAATTTTATATAGTATAACACCCAATAGTCATCCCATCAAGTGACCTCCTCAGTGCCTGTCTTCCAGGCATCTCATCCCTCCCACACTCCTCCCCTTCTGCAACCCTTTGTTTGTTTCCCAGAGTTAGGAGTATCTCATGGTTTGTCTTCCTCTCTAATTTTTCCCCATTTAGTTCCCATCCTTTCCCTTATAGTCCCTTTCACTATTTCTTATATTCCACATATGAGTAAAACTGTATGATGATTTTCCTTCTCTAATTAACTTATTTCACTCAGCATAATACCCTCCAGTTTCATCCACATTGAAGCAAATAGTGAGTATTTGTCTTTTCTGATGGCTGAGTAATATCCCATTCCATATCTTCTTTATCCATTCACCTGTCAAAGGACATCATTGCTCCTTCCATAGTTTGTCTATTGTGGACATTACTTCTATGAACATTGGGGTGCAGGTCTCCCAGCATTTCACTACATCAGTATCTGTGGGGTAAATACCCAGTAGTGCAATTGATGGGTCATAGGTGGCTCTATTTTTAACTTCTTAAGGAACCTCCATACTGTTTTCCAGAGTGGCTGTACCAGCTTGCATTTCCACAAACAGTGCAAGAGGGTTCCCCTTTCCTGTCTTATTAATTTTAGCTATTCTCACTGGTGTGAGGTGGTATCTCATTGTAGTTTTGATTTGTATTTCCCTGATGGCAAATGATGTTGAACATTTTTTCATGTGTTTGTTGGCTATGTGTAGGTCTTCTTTGGAGAAATGTCTGTTCATGTCTTCTGCCTATTTAATGACTGGATTGTTTGTTTCTTGGGTGTTGAGTTTGTAATGAAACAATATTAAAACAATACAAATCTTTTTACCTCTGCAGTTACCTAATATAATTTATATAATGAAATGGAAATTATTTCTCCTGAATCAAATCATTTATTATGCCTGTGGGCAGAGTGAGAAAAGCCATCCCATTCATATAAGGAATAGTTATCCTTTGTCCAACAAGGGAAGACCAAACTAAGAGAGCACAACATCACCATATAAAACAGAGGTAAAGGGTTGTTTTGTATATATATTTAAGACACATATGTAGTGGTCCATATTTAATTAAAAAATATTCATACCAGAAGGCAATGAAAAAATCATCAAAAATCAAGAGAAGAGAAATGACAATAGAAATAGGTTCACAGGTGTTGCATATATTGATGTTATCAGACATGAGATTTTAAGCGATCATGGTACATAAGCAGGCTCCATGCAGGGAGCCTGATGTGGGACTCGATCCCACATCAGGTCTCAGGACCACAGGATCCGGGGCTGCCGGATCCCGGGGTCTTAGGATCAAGTTCTGCATCAGAGTTCCCATGTTTCTCCCTCTGCCTATGTCTCTGCCTTCTCTCTATGTCTCTCATGAATAAATAAATAAATAAATAAAGTCTTAAAACAAAACAAAATACAACAACAACAACAACAACAACAACAACAAAAACCCCAAGAGATTAGACTTGTAGAAGAGAGAATTAGTGAATTGGAATGATTTTGAAGCAAAGAAAGGAAAAAAGAGACATATGGGACATAATGAAATTTCTAACAGACATACCATTGTAGTCTTAGGAGAATAGAGAGAATGAGATCAATCCAGAACTTGATGTTTTACTGAATTTTATAAGAATTTTCTAAAAAGTTAAAGATGAGAGATAATGATCAAGATGCTATTTATTTATCTTTTAAAAGAGATTTTATTTATTTTAGAGATAGAGCAAACACAGGGTAGGACAGAGGGAGAGGGAGAGACAGAATCTTAAGCAGACTTTGCATTGAGCATGGAGCCCAAGTGGGGCCCAATCTCACTACCACAAGATCATGGCCAAAGATGAAATCAAGAATCAAACATTCAACCAACTGAGCTACCCACTTTCCCCAGATCAAGATGCTATCTAAAGGTCATACAGGAACAACCATGGAAAAACTCTAGAAATTATCATTCCGGATTGTTAAGGGAAGTCAACCAGTTTCATGGTCAATGCTTCTGAGAAAAATAAAAAGTGAATTCTTACATTGTATCTAAAGTATACTTAAGATGTCTGATGTATTTATAGTACATTTCTCCAGAAATTGTGAAATCGAATTGGAGAAAAGAATATCCAAAACTAAGCAAACTAAATAATAGTCAATTAACTCCAAGAAAAAAAAATTGTATAAAGAAAGGAATGTCACCATCTGTAAACCGTGCTTTTTTTTTGGATGTAAGGGAAAATAACTGTTTTGAGGACATGTTATACAAAAAGTTTAATCCTCTTATTTTTAGTAAATATTACACAATAAGTATCAAAAAGTGAAAATAATAACTAACAATATAAGCATATTATGTTAAGTGTAGAAGAAAGGAAATGTCAAAAGAAAGATTAAATAGTTGATACTATATATATTTTTTATTTAAAAGGGAAGCAAGAGGACAAAAGATACAAGGTGAAGTGTATTGGGAACAAGGTCTTTTTTCTCTTATATCTGTGTCTTACCTATAAATCTTTACTCTAAGTGTATAATAATAGTCCTTACCTTATTTTTTTTTAAGGCTCAAGTCATACAAAAATTTTAGCACATTGTCAGTCACAAAGTAACTGCTCATTAAGTGCTAGTTATTTAATTAGTAGGTTAATAGAAGGAAACAGAAGTAATGATAGTGATATTAGGAATTATGACTTTATTTCAATTGTCAAACATTACTGTGTGTATTTTTCAAGCAAGTTGGCAAATTAATATATAAAATATGTAAATAGTGTAAATATGGTTCATCATCCATGACTTTCTTTACCCTCCTCTTTATGCTTCCATTCTCTGAAATGTATGTCTGAGACTTTGGTTAATGGGTCATAATCTTGATTCTGTCTACATTTCAACCTTGAGTATTTGTTAAGTTGGCAGTGCCACATCACAAGTATCCTCTGGTATCCACATGTCCTCCAGAATTCATATGGGTGACATCATCAGTTCTAGGACTGGGGGAAAAAAATAAAGAGCTGTACCAGTCTGTATCTGTGACATCACCAATTTTCAATTCACATGTAACTGCATTCCACATGCATTTTCTCCTTAAGCCATATTTCATGGGTTTATGATTAATGTTATGTAATTTTAAATAAAAGTTTAAGTAAAAAACACATCATAGAAACACTTGAAGTAATGAAATTGTTTCCTTTATTGCAAACTTTATTTTAAACCCTCCCTGTTATTATCTTCATTGACAATATAATCAGGACTTAATGCTGAGTTGTTAATTTTTAATGCTTCTTATGTTGTTTAATACAGTGTATAATTTGGAACGGAATCTTTTAATAGAACTAAGCTTTGACATCCTCTATAATCCTCTACTCAAAACTAATATTTTTAATCAATTAACACCTTTCATCTTCCCACCCCACCTGCATTACATCTTAGCATGTATCATAGTAGTAAAGATTGTTTAATATTTTAGAATATTTATAAATGGGATTTAACTTTTAGAAAGTCAAAATTATTAGAAAGATAGTAAAATTTCCTCCCAAGATTAAAAAAAAATCATGGTTATAAAATATTATAGCTGAAAGTAATGACTTCTCAGCAAATTTTCAGCTACAACTTTTTCTGTTAATCAAGATGTGTCACTGCCTCTAACTGTTCTAAATGAAGCCAAATATTTAGAATAAGTCTGTCTTTACTGGAAAAGAAAATATCATTGTGAAATTTTAATTCATTTACACCCTCAGAGTCTTTTACCAATGTGGTACTTGGACAGTTTTCCTGTGACTTTCATTTTGAGTTGAGGATGCATTTCTTGAGGCTTCGTTTATCAAGACCAGCTAATATTTTCAAGGGGTGCATAGCTCCCATTCCGTTGGGAATATATGGGTGCCTGTTTAGTCTGAATTTAAAATACTGACAGAGAATTATAATTAGAATATAGCTGCAGTTTCATGAATATTCAATTACTCCATAAAAAGAATTAACTTGAGCCATAGATCAATTACATGAACTTTGATAAACTCCTTTAGCAAGTATGATATTTTCAGGGAACAAATTCAGGTGCAAGAGAAATGTGCTTTGTTTTTTTCTACAATTCAAATTAACTATTATGTATATAGCAGAAAATTTAATGTCCAGTTTCTCAGTTATGTTAGGTTGAAACTCCATCAAAGCTTGCTCTCCTCTTTTTTGCTCTCATCTCTTTTCTGAGATGGCATCAAACCTCGGGTGGGTTGGATGAGGTGGTTTCTATGATTTGCATAATGCTATTGTATGGAAGAAGGTCCTGGCACCACTTTTTCATCCTTCATGGTGTGACTCACCCACTGGGCCTGATCATAAAAGGTTGATATCTGACACCAAGAAATCCATGTTCTCACTTGGTCACTAGCTCTACTGTCCATTGTAGCTTTGGAGAATCACTCTTCTGGTCCAAACTTAAGATCTGTTTGGGATAATGCTATTTATTCATGCTGTTCAGAACCACACTGGAAAACAAAACAAAACAAAACAAAACATGGCTGCTTACAGCAACATACTGTGTTTACATGTAGGTTATGAAAGGCTCTCCCAAGTTCTTTAGGTAGCAATCTGTTCTTTTATTTCATATCCTGACTGTGTGGGGGACTCTATGGGTTGTGTACCAGACAAAAGGTGAAGCACAATTCATTTTTACTTTTCACTACTCAAACGTATATGAGAGTTTTATTCCACTCTCCAGCTAACTCCAGATGTCCTGCAGGATGCAAAGCTTCTGATCAATGCTTAACCCTTTTATGTTCTACTCTAACTCCGATTCCTCTCTAGTTTGTAGAAATTGATTTAGGTGGAGGATGGCAGTGTCAAGCAGGGTAAGGGAAAAACAAAGAAACAAAACACCACGAGTGTACTAATGTCTTCCCATATCACACAGTCATACTTCTTTGAAAGTTATGCTCAGGACTAAAGTCCTAGGAGTGTATTGAGCTGTGATTGTTTGATTAGAAGTTTCCTCATTGACCATGACTGATGGAAATTATTATTGGAAAATGAATATTGCATTCTAACAACATCAGTAATGGAATTCACTTCAATCACAACCTTAAAGTCCTCAAATGCCATACAAATTTACAGTCCAAAAAAAAAAAAAAATTGAGAGTCCAGAAAGTGAGAAGAAAGAAAAGAAAGGTAAAGGAGGAAAGAATACTGGATCCCTTCCTCTTGTATTATTTAGGCCTTGGTCTCTTCAAGTTCTTTATAACCAACATTCACAGGATCCACAAAGTCCATTTTGTCTCTGACCAATCCTTTGCCTCATACCTATTTTCTTGTACTGTCCCCTTAATTCATGTATCAGTGTTCCCCCTTTTAAAGCTCAAACATAATATCTTATATATAGAAGTCTGTTAGTACATATCTGTATTGTGTAAGTATGTATTGTGTAAGTATCTGGTGAATACTGTATAAGTGAAATGTTTATTTAAATATGTTATCATTTATATACAGGCTACAAAGCTTTAGAGACATTTAACTTGCTGGGGTGTTTTAGGTACAAAAATGTTATTTTGCCATAGTTCTTTTGCCAAAAGTACCAGGTATAATGGTGGTTTAGAGTTAAGAGACAAAAACAGAAATACAAGACTGAGATTAAGATGGTTTGTAGATCAAGGTTTCTTAAGAGTCAGAGAGCAGGTTCAAGACAGCCAAAATTTAAGGTCAGAGTTAATAACTCACAGGGGCTCTGTTTCTGGTTAGAGCTCTAGAACTTGAGGAGATCATGGTTAGGCTCTGTTGAAGCAATGCAACATGACAATTAAAAGTATTCCAACTGCCCTTTCCGAGGTCAGCCAGTCATGTATATGAATCCTCATTTACTCTTATGACTGTAAACTTAGTCAAGTTGTTTTAACTTTCTGAATTCCTTTTTTTATTTATAAAATTGGAATATTAATAGGACCTGCATAGTAGGATTCATAATGAAGCTCTCCAGGTACATCAGAAAAATTTACTCTCTATCTTTCTCATGGTTTATTTTGTGGCCTCTTTGGAGGTACTATGACATGGACAGTTAAATCTCCACCAATGGGTTATAATTTTTCCCTCAGCCTACTCATCTGAAGTTCTAGTTCCAATGGATATTTCCCAAAGTTAATGAGCTGAAACTCAGGGACCTTCCCAAGCTCTGGGAGGGAACTTAGCAACTTGGTTACATAGTTATGTTTTTGTTAATTTTCAAAACTAAGATACCCTTTACATTATTTTTCATAAATCCTCCTACTCCTCAAAATTCCGTGTTCCAAGATCTAAATTATCTGATTCTTCCCCAGCCCTGGGCTCTTTTTCCTGAAGTCGTATTACCCTTGAAGGTCACAATTTTGAACAACCATAGACTGACATTATTTCAAGACCCAGTGTATACATTTCAAGTGCAATGTGATCCACCATTTTTCTCAAATTTTAGAGGAACCACCTCATCTTATCTGATCAGTTCCTTTTCTTCAATCTCACTCAGTTATATTGAGCCTATAAATCAGATGATCTCACTAGGAATGGAATTCTAAAGCTATCCTTCACTAGGCTTTACTCCCTGATAGATAGGGGAATTAGTACTCATAATACACCATCAGTTCTTTCCATGTTCTCATGAATTTCTAAATTTCCAAATTCATGTTCTCATGAATTTCTAAATTTCTTTGAGTGGCTCCAACATTTTTTATAATCTAGGGGTGATGGTCAACTAAAGATTACACAACACATTCTTGGGTTCTTGGCTACCTGCTTTGGAGAGGTAGCATATCACAATGGAAAGTGGAAGGCACTAAGGGTCTTAGTGCCTCTGATGAGCTGAGTAAGGATACATTTTAAAAACTGTCTCACATATACAAAATTTGAAGAATACCTAGAAAATGGTGAAAGTTAAAACAAAATAGCTATTATCTTTCAGTATACCTGTCAGAACTGGCTCTGGATCTAGAAATGATCCATGGAATGATGTCTGAATCATTGGAACCAGTTTTATATGAGATTACAGGGAAAAGATGGGTAGTATAAAAAGAGAACTATCCTAAGTATGGTATTAATTTTTTTAGAAGACTAATGTTAATTTATCATGAAGAAATGAAAATAATATTATAAGCAGAAACAGTCATATTTCTAATTTGGGGATTTATAATTTGCAATTTATTTTTATATTAAGCAAGTCTCTATTTCTAAGTTGAGTGAAGTTATTTATTTTTTAATTTAGACTTTCTGATAAGGATTAGATTAATGTAATTTAATTGCACTTAACTATTATAATTTGCATCTTCCTCCTAATAAAAATAGGGCTTCAATAAAAAATAAAGTGATATGGTTCTGCACAGGCACCAAATTCAATTTTCAGTTGTTTCCATTTTAGGTAAAATCTAAAAGTACAGTGTTTCTTTGCAAAAGTAATTGCACAAAGTTAACTACATTTAAATTCATAGAAACATGATTTTTGTACAACAAAAGAAATAGAGCCAGAATATAACAATGGGTAGATTAGACTGCATAAGTATTAATAATGTTTGTTTAACTCCCCTCCCCCTTGTTCTTTAGTACAATATTCCTCTTAACATAAAACAAAAGATGTGGGTGGATTGTTTACTTGTTTTCTCTTTCATATTCTAAGGAGAAATATATGCAACTAATTACTATGCTCAGAAAAGAAAACCATTCACATGGAAAATGAAATTTGAAAAACAATGTGCATATATTTCAGCTCTAATAGTGCAAAGAAGAACTCGCACATCATTTTTCTTAAGGTGTGAAATACAGGTTCTTGAGCATTTATATTCTCCATAAATTGCATCGTCCATTTTGTATGTGAATGTCTTTAAACGTTTGAAAAATGCTGTATTTTACTTTGCATGTTTAAATTATGGTGTAAATGTTTTCCATTTCTATTTTATATATATTCGCCTCTCATTTTATGATATTTAAATAGGAGAGAGATAAGAGAACAAAGTAAAAGTTTGTACCAAGGCAAAAATTGCAAGAAACAAGTTACTTCTGAGGGTATACATTCCTAGGGGAAATAATGATGATAATCACAGTCAAAATTAAAAAAAATAATAATAATAATCACAATGGATATATATGGGATTTTATCCAACTTTCTTTCCTTTAAAATATCACAACTTTTTATGAGAATCTTGCTCTGTCCATGTGATTTGGCTGGGTAAAATCACACATCCTGCCCCAGAGCAAGAAATAACACATCTTATGAGTTATGCCCTTCCAACTCACTAGGTATGGGATAGATTCAGAACACATGCCACAACAGGCCATAATTTCCTCGCTGTTTTGAGAAGCTTAAAAAAAAAAAGTTATCTATCAATAAGGAACAACACAGTTAAGCTGCTGGAGATCAGTGTTCCAACCATGTGAATAAAGTCCACTTAATGAAGCCCCCCACCCCAAGAAAAACAGAGAAAGAGTTGGAGACAGAGGTACCCTAATGAAGATTTGAGATTTAGATTTAGCAGAGGCTAAAGATAATTTTGTTGTCTAGATTTTTAATCTACTTGAATAAAATCAGTTTATTTTTGCTTAATTCAGTTTAAGTTGAATTTCTTACACTTGCAACTAAAAAAGTGAGTATGATTAGAGGACAATTAATTTCAGTGTAGAATTTTCACACATCTTTTGAGTTAAGTTGGGGATATATAAAGAAACAAAAAGTTACTTACAGAAAGATCCATGACCAATCAAAGGAAGAGTGAAATCAGACAAGTGAAAAGATACTTTCTTAGAAATTGGATGGAATTAATAAACTATTGATGAATGATAGCCTCTATGGCTTTTTTTGTCTCTCTTATTTTTATAATACTAAGATGATACACCTGCATTCTATTTCCTGCTTTTTGCAACTCCTTTTCACCATCACCTTTCTTTTTCCATTTTAGATGATGAGCATTGTCACCATCCTTACTTTAAAATCCCTGAAACATTTTTACTGCTCTTGTGTCTTTTCTACCGTAATTAGTGGTGAAAAAAAAGTTCTAAATAAGTACAATGTTTAAAAATAGGTTTATCTGACAAAAATACTACACACTGCAATATAAGCTATTTATTCAAAAGTCTGTTTGTATCATTGTGATCATGTCATATAAATGCAAAAACTATGTCCTTTATTCTTTGTACTATTCTTAAACCAAGGAGGTTATGAGACACTTGGTTAATAAATGTTTCTAAGTAATGATTAACACTTAAGTTTTGGGCAGCCCAGGTGGCTCAGTGGTTTAGGCCGCCTTCAGTCCAGGGTTTGATCCTGGGGACCTAGGATCGAGTCCCACATCGGGCTCCCTGCATGGAGCCTGCTTCTCCCTCTGCCTTGTGTCTCTGCCTCTCTCCTTGTGTCTCTCATGAATAAATAAAGTCTTTAAAAAACAAGTTTTTTTTTTTCTTTTCTCTTTTTTTTACTTCCCATTTTGAAATAATTTTAGACTTAGAAGAAAGTTAATTTCTGGTAGACGTATAGCTTAGTTCTCCCTAATGGCAACATCTAACATTATTATGGGACATTTGTCAAAATGAAAATTTAACATTGGTATTAACTGAACTACAGACATTATTTAGATTTCACAATTGTTTTCTGTTTTTGTTTTTTTGTTTTTTTCACTGACATCCTTTCTTCTCTTCCAGGGTCCCATATTGCATTTAGCTGTCATGTCTTACTTTAGTCTCCTCTAAAGTATAGGAGTTCCTTAGTCTCCCCTTATCTTTCCTGATTTAACACTTTCAAGAATTCTGGCTACTTATTTTGCAGAATGTCTTGCAATTTGAGTGATCTCATGATTTCTCATGTAGAGATGGAAATTATGCATTTGGGGCAAAATTGATGTGCCTTTGCCAGGCCATCCATGGTCTTGATATGGTGTATCTCAGGTGAAATTTACCTGATAACTCGGTTAAAATGAAGACCACTGGATTTTTCCACATTAAACCTATTATCTGTCCCCTTGCAATTGATAGATATCGTGAGAACAAAGATTAAGAATTTGAGAAAATACTAATTTCCTGATTCTCTTCAAACTTTGCTCTACTTTCTCAAATTTGTCCTGACTTTTCTAGTTTAGTTACTTTTCTATACAAATGTTAGAATCAACTTGTCCATATCTATGAAGATTCCTGCTGGGATTTTGATTGAGATAGAATTGAATCTCTAGATCTATTTGTGGAGAAATGACATCTTAACAATACCAAGTTTTCCAATACATGAACACAGTATATCTCTCCATTTATTTAGATTTTCTTTTATTTATTTCATTAGTTTTTAACACAAAAACTAGTTTTCTAGTTTTTAACACAAAAATCCTGCACACATTTTTTTAACATTATAACTAAATATTTCTTTGTTTTTGTGATTTTATTATAGATGGTATTTTTTATTTCAAATTTTAATTGAGCATGGCTAGTTTATATAGATGTAATTGAGTTTTCTACATTGACCTTGCCTTGTACCTTTACTAAAAGTCAATATTTAGTTCTAGAAGGTTTTTTTTTTTTTTTTTTTTTTTTGTAAATTATTTGGAGTTCTCCTAGGTAGACAGTCATGGTCTATAATTAGGTACAATTTTAATTCTTGCTTTCTAATCTGTATATCTTTTATTTAATTTTCTTGTTTTATTGCACACCCTCGGACTTCTAGTACATGTTGAATAGGAGTGATGAGAGAAGATCTTCTTGCCTTGTTTTTGAACTGGGGTAGAAATCATTCAGGAACTCATCATTAAATGTCTTTTTAGCTCTAACTTTTATACATGTTTATATAACCATTACTGAGTTAAGTAAGTTCTTGTGTATTAAGAATTTGCTGAGAGTTCATTTCATGAATGCACATTAATTTTTTTCAAGTACTTTTTGCATCAACTGAGATAATCATATGTATTTTTCTCTACTATAAAAATATGTTGAGGCAAGTGGCTGGCTCAGTTGGTAGAGCATTGGACTCTTGATACTGGGATTGTGAAGTCGAGCCCCATGTTGGGTGTAAAGATGATTTAAAAGAATAAAATCTTTAAGAAATATATGTTAAATTAATTTATTTTCAGATATTAAATCAGCCTTGCATTAGTAGGTTAATCTCCACCTGGTAAAGCTATATTATTCTTTTTATATATTGCTAAATATGATTTGCTAGTATTTTATGTACGAATATATGTTTTAATTTTTTTAAGATTTTATTTATTTATTCATGAGAGAGAGAGAGAGAGGCAGAGACACACAAAGGCAGAGGGAGGAGAAAGCTCCATGCAGGGAGCCCGACATGGGACTTGATCCCAGGTGTCCAGGATCATACCCTGGGCTGAAGGTGGCGCTAAACCATTGAGCCACCTGGGCTGCCCTGTTTTAATATTTTATTTATTTAGTTGAGGGAGAGAGAGAGAGAGAGAGAGCAGGAGAGGCAAAAGGGGGAGAGAGAATCTTGAGCTGACTTCACACTGAACATGGAGCCTGAGCCTGACATGGAGCTGGATTCCAGTACCCTGAGATCATGAGCTGAAATCAAGTCAGACACATAAAGGACTCTGCCACCCAGGTGCCCCTGCTAGTATTTTATTGAGGAGTTTTGTGTCTCTGTTCACTTATTCCCTGCCTCCCCACTTTCCTTTGGGAAGGAGATCCCCCAACCCTGGTTGTCCTAGTGTCTAAAATAGATACCTTTATTAATCAGAGTGTATCTTCAAATAACATTATAGTGCTTCACATGAAGTATAATAAACTTAAAAAATAGACTTCTAATTTCTCCTCTTATTCTTTGTGCTATGGATGTAACATTTTATTATTACATATGCTGTAAACATATATTACATTGCTAATATTTTTGCTATATGTAGTTACCTTTTAGAAAATGAAAACTAAGAATAAATGGACTTTACTTTGTTACATTTTCAGCATTATTCATTAATTTATGTAGATTCAAGTTTTTACTGGCATATTTCTTCTGTTTGAAAGATTTCTTTCAGGAATGCATAGGTGGCTCAGCAGTTGAGCATCTGCCTTTGGTCTAGGGCATGATCCCAGGATCCGGGATCCGGGATTGAGTCCCACATTGGGCTCCTTGTGGAGAGCCTTCTTCTCCCTCCCTCTGCCTGTGTCTCTGCCTCTCTCTCTGTATCTCTCATGAATAAATAAATAAAATCTTTTTTAAAAAGAAAAAAAGGTTTCTTCAGAATGCTTGGGTGGCTCAGTCACTTCAGCATCTGACTCTTGATTTCAGTTCAGGCCATGATGTCAGGGTCATGAAATTAAGCCCCATAGAGCCTGCTTAAGATTCTCTCTCTCCTCCTTTTGCCCTTTACCCCACACTTTCATGCATGCATACATGTGCTCTCTCTCATAAATAGATAAATAAATAAACAAACAAATAAAGTTTCACAGTTCTTATAATTTAGGTATTTTGTAAATGACTTCTGTTTTTGTCTGAGAGCCTTTATTTTTTCTTCATTTTTAAGTGTTTGTATATAACTATGTTTTAATAAATTTAAAAATTTTAGAATAGTTGTAGTTTTACAGAAATCTACAAATTTCAGAGATAATTGAGAATTCCCATGTAGTCTCACACTTATCTACTCCTGTTGTTAACATCTTACATTGATATTGTACATTTTTCACAATTACTGAATCCATATTGATACATTTTTAACCATAGCTCACAAATTATTCAGATTTTTTTTTAGTTTTAGCCACTGTCTTTCTGTTCCATGATCACCACATTACATTTAATTTTAATATTTTCATAGCTATCTCTTGGCTGTAACAGTTTCTCAGACTTTCTTTGTTTTTGATGATCTTGCATTTTTGAAGAGTACTGGCCAGATATTTTGTAGAATACCTATTAGATGGGATCTCTTTCTCATTATAAGCCTGAAGTTATTGGGTTTGGAGTATATGCTACAGAGGTAAATTACCACTCTCATCACATCATTTCAAGAGTACATATGACCAACATGAATTATCACTGTTGATGTTAATCTTGATCACCAGGCTGAGGAAGGGTTTGTCAAGTTTCTCCCCTGTAAAGTTAATCTTTTTTGTCCCTTCTCTGTGTCTATATGCAGCCATCATTTCAGTATTTGGGTCCTTATGTCAAACCTTCTGAGGAGGAATGATATATATTTACAGCATAATTATTTACAGCAGTATGTACTTGGAGATAATTACTTTATTCTTGTGTTATAACCTAGTATTAGTTTATTTTGTTTGAATTTTCCAACATTGCTATTGGGGGCTCTCTTATTTGGGTCCTTTGTCCCTTTGTTCTATCCCCATTATTGTAGCTTTTAAGTACTCTTTCATGTTGGTACTAAACTATTACTTCAGGCTCATGTTGCCCCATGCTAGAAACAGGCATTTCTACAAAGAGTCTTGGTTCCTTCGATCAGAAAATTGTATTAGAAACCAAAATTTGAGTGTTAGGTATGCTCTATTATCCTGGGTTATTATTGCTTCTGGGCTTCTTAGCTCATAGATTAAGAAAATATACGTGGGCATATACACATATCTATAAATCTTCCCATATTAATTGTATACACATAAATTAAGAGAAACATGAGTTTATATTGATGGCCCCTGACACTAATCCATTACTTCCCATGTATCATGGGAACCTACTCTTTTTGATTATGTGTAAACTTCTACTCCCAATAGGGACACTTCAGCTCCCATAATATATTGTTCATTTACTTAGTTCAATTCCTATATATATTACATATTATATAAATGTGTATGAGTATATATATATATATATATATATATATATTTCAGAATTGGTAAACCATACACTCATGGGAAAATAATTTTATCAACTAGGGAATAGTATAGTTCCTAGAAATAGAGAGATTTTTCTATTTTCTTCTAGATGCAGTGGGTTTTCACCAGTGCCCTAAGATAACCAGTGTTTTTGCTCTCCCCACAACAACCATGAAATTAAGGTTTTTGTTTCATAGAAGAGATCGGTCAGAAGGATCCAAATGGAGTTTTGTGCTCTACTACAGTGGCCCTTGTCTCCTTTCCCCAGGCCTGAACCATCAGCAATGCTTTCTCAGGACTCTCCTTAATAATTTCTGTGAGTGGAAAGTTGGAAGAAAAAAAAAAAGATATATTTTTGCCCACCAAGGCTTCACACTCTCTTGACAGCCTATATTTTGCCTCCTGCACTTTCTTAACTATTCCAGCTAATTTTTTTCTGACCAGTTTTATGCTATATCAGCTTCAGGAAAACAAGTTCTCATATCTCATTTCTCCCTATAGGTGCCTATCTCTTTTTAGATTTTGGAGTAAGTAGTTGCCCTGTGATGCCAACTCTATGTTAAGTTGAAGAAAAATGTAATATTTCAGTTTTTCTGGCTTTAATTTTTTTTAATGTATACATGGGGGCTACACTCTTTCTAGCTCTATATATCTCTTATTGGTTACAACACCACCTCTAAGATAGGAAACTCCAGCTATCCTTTGTTGTTAGAGTGGTGTCATTTGGTAGTAAATAGTTATAGTCATTTCACAAGTGGGACAAAAGACATAGTCTAGGCCTCTGTTACTATTAGAATTAAACAGAATATGACCTACTATCTAAGTGAATGCTAACTTTTATTATGGCATAGAGCTGTAGAGAATCTAAAACCACTATTTCTCAAAGCACTACTTATATTAGACGGACATGCTCTTGTCACAACTCTGAATTTATTATGTGTCTGACACTGTTTATGTGTTGTCTTATTTAACTCTTATGCCAAAACCTTAACACTGTTCCTGAAGTAGGCAACAGAAAAATAAGACAAAATGAGTAAGAAATTTGCCCAGAGTCGCACATCTAGCAAATAGCATGGACGAAATTTGAACCAAAGCAGCTTAACTTCAGATCATCCACACGTAAACACATAACTCTTCTTCCTTTCCAGAGGAAAGGAAGTAACCTTCAAATAATCAACTGATGAATGAAAAATAAAACTTATCATCCAAGTTCTGAGTCACCTGGCCAAACTTTTAGAAGGTGAATAGAAGATAGCTTTGTCTGTTTTAAAAATTAAAAAAAACAAAACAAACAAACAAAAAAAAACCTGCCCCTGTGAAGTTTTTGAAATCACTTTTCATCTTTGTGCTGACCCAGCTAAAACAAAGGCTACTGTTTTGGTGTGCTTAAATAGAATGTATGTGCTCAAATGTACTCTTAGTTGAATTTCAGTTCACAGATACCAGCTAGCTAGTCAGCTTTTCCTGGTATGGTGAATGCCTTTTTCACGATTAATTACTAATGTGATCTTCAATTGTGTAGAAAAATACCCTGGATTAAACTTAATGTTAATGAGTGAATGTGACCAATATTTGACCTCTTTTCATACAGGCTTAATTGAACAATAAGTAGTTATCCTAAAATAATCATGACTCCAATGGGACTATGGTTGAGATGATAATTGCTATATTAGACTGATTGATTAAGGTTATGAAAAGTTATTAGTATGAGGGTGAAGGGTCACAAATTTACCTTGTCCTTAGTTTAATTTGAATTCTGTCAATAAAAGGGGAAATAATTGCGGTACTCATATTTTATAAAAAAATCATTTTCTCTTCTAAGTAATGCCTTTTCATTCTGTAAGCAATTAATCCAAAAATAAATTGCTGCCCACAACTATCATAGATGGCATTATCTTAAAGCATTTTCCACTTTTTGTTTTCCCTTACTCTATTGACATAAACTACCACCAATTAAAAGCAAAGAAATTTAAAGCCCAGGATTATTGAATAATTACTTATTCAAACTTCATTAAAAATTGGTAAGGAAGGAACTAACACTTATTCATCACTTACTATACACTATAGAATGTTCTAGATATTTTACATATATTTTATTTTGCTACAAGATTTGAAAAGATAAATTCTATTTTCCCTATTTTATAGATAAGGAAACCAAATCTCAAGAGAGCCTATGAAACTTGGGTAAATTCACACAGACTTTTTTTTTAAGTGTCAGTGAACAGTGTTTCATCTACTCTACTTTGTAGTGAAAAGTTCCAAAATTATTTCTTACAATTACTGCTCTGATTCTAAGAACTTATTAATTTCTCCAAGTTTTCTAATCAACACATCATCACATAGTGATTGTAGGGAGCAAACTATAGTATAAATTTGTTCAGTAAACAAATTAGATTAATAATTTATTTGATACTTCAAGGTAACAGGGTAGTTACTCTGTTATCCCTAACTGTCTTTTGGCAAAACTGTTAGCTTATGAAAACATGTGACATTGGTGACTGGAGGTGTTAATAAGGCATCTCTGGAGATTTCAACCATAATTAGCAATAATCATCCATCAAAATGAAGCCAAACAAAAGGAGAGAGGGAAGGAGAGGGAGGAAGGATGAGAGAGAAAGGGTGGGGAGAGGTGAGGGAATAAAACTACAAATGGAGATGGAAAGGAGGACTTTAGAGCTAGTGGACCTATTTTCAAGTTCTGGCTCCAACACTTACCATCATATGCCGTTGAGTGACAGGCTCAACTTCTAAGGTCACTTTTCTTTCTTCCTTTTTTTTTTTTTTTTAGATCTTATTTATTTATTCATGAGACACACACACACACAGAGAGAGAGAGAGAGAGAGAGAGAGAGGCAGAGACACAGGCAGAGGGAGAAGCAGGCTCCATGCAGGGAGCCCAACATGGGACTTATGGGACTTGATCCTGGGTCACCAGGATCAGGCCCTGGGCTGAAGGCAGCGTTCTAAACCCCTGAACCACCCAGGCTGCCCTAAGGTCACTTTTCTAAGTTGTCACGAGGCAATAATAATGTCTGCCTTATAAGATTATTGAAACACTTAATTGTACAAGTATTTCTTGCATGGCTCCCGATGAAGAATCAATAGCTATTCATTTTTAAAATTTTTATTTTTTTCCTCCTCTTGTGCCCTTGTCTAATAAACAGCATCAGTTCTAAATTGTTCTTTGGAATGTGGCCCCGAGCATGGGACAATGCTTTAAACCATATAACCAAAAATAACGTGGACCCAGGGAGAAAGCTATTTGATGTGGTAATGGTTGAAGCTGCTGCTGGCATCTTAATTTCTACTGAAGTAAAAATACAGAAATCCCTTAGGATGAAGACTCTTCAAAGCTTTCAGGAAGCATTATTCTCCATAGGAGTAGGGAATTGCTTTACATTCTTCCCTTTTAATGTGTCTCATTATACCTTTCAAACGTATACATTTCATTACATGCTTCCATTAAAGCATCTTATTATAACTTTCAAATATGTGCATCTCATTACATCTCTTTTAAGCATCTTTACATATTCTCCATTTGTGGATTTCATTAAAGCCTTTCCCTTGTATATCTCATTACTAAATTACTTTCATGTATGTTATTATAACCTATATTTCTCATTACGTTACTTAAACATGCACATCTCATTACACCTTTCTATTTATGCATCTCATTACACTCCTCAAAAATGTGTATCATATTACATCTTTCTCCTTTGCATATCGTTACATTTGTCCAATTATGCATCTCATTATGCCATTTCATTTATGCATTTTATTATACCCTTCCTTTTATCCATGTCATTACACTTCTTAAACCCAAGCATCTAAGTAAACCTCTATGCCATTTTATATACCTCACAGATACTATCTTCATTTTTTCATGTGTGTTTTTTTTTCTGGTACCCCTTAAAAATATGAATCTCTTGGAGGACTGATGGCATTACTGTTCTCAAATATGCATATCTTGTACATATTTATCATATTTTAGAAGATGTACCTTTTAAACTCTTATTTTTCCTTTTCTATTGAGACCTTTTAAGAAAAAGTGATTCATGCTATTCTTGATAATGCCAAGTAATATAACTCATCAAACCCATCAACTAACAACATCTCCACTCTATGACTTACTTGCATCCCTTGTTTTAAACCTTCTAGTATTCTTTTCAAATATGTGCATCTCATTGCTATCCCTCGTATATACACTACTATTTATCCTTGACCAATTATGTTTCTTTTCCTTTCTTTTTCTTTTTTTTTTAAGATTTTATTTATTTATTCATGAGAGAGAGAGAGAGAGCGAGAGAGAGAGAGAGAAAGAGAGGCAGAGACACAGGCAGAGGGAGAAGCAGGCTCCATGCAGGGAGCCTGACATGGGACTCGATCCCAGGTCTCCTGGATCACGCCCTGGGCTGAAGGCAGCGCTAAACCGCTGAGCCACCTGGGTTGCCCTTTCTTTTCCTTGCTTAAATTATCTCTTTTTTAGATGGTTGGGGTTATAGTATCATCTGATCATTATCCTCAGCCCTAAACGGAATTTCCCCTGTTGTTTGCTCTTTTCTAGATTATTACTTTTCTTCTATTCAAATATCATCTCTCCCTGAGGCAATAGATGCCTTTGGAATACATTAAGGAGTCAAACATAACCAAATAGTCCATGTGTTACTTTACATAAATTCTATTTTATTATCATAGCATTTTTGTTGTAGTGCTATTTAAAAGCATAAAATTGCTGAAATTTAAATATTCAACTGTGCTTTAATTGTGCAGTTGGTTAGCAATACTGAAATAAGATGTATTGTGACATTTATTAAATGGACATTATAATCAAGATTCTACCAACAAGAAATTCATTTCATTCTTAATAATATCACTAGGATTCTGTAAATTTGAGTTTATACTGGACACTTACTAAGTATAGTTACTTCAGAACATTCACATATATTGACCCATCTAGTGCAGAAATTCACCAATCATCAGAAAGAACCCTGAATTGGGTCAAGTATATTAAGTTTAATGTCATAGTTCTTTCTCTTACTATGTGAAAAATTTTACTATGTGCACAAATAACTGATTACTTTTAGTCAGCTTACAAAAGCACTGAGATTATTTGTATATATATGTTCCTGTATATGTTCATATATAATCCACAAATGTATATGTATGTGTAATCTATAAAGCAGAGGTAAATTTGTTATCAAATCACTTTTTAAGGTGTTTTGTGACATTTTGGATTTCTTTTTCTTTTTTTCAGTCATCTTTTTTCATTCAACAATTATTCTGAGTTCCTGTTACATACCAGGTACAGTTCCAGGTGCTAGGAATACAGCAATGATCAGACAAGATCAGGTCTAATGGAAAATATATTCTTAGGTAAATAGATAATAAATGAATACATAAAAAGAATGAACAGAATAGTGAGAAATACAACAAAGAGAGGCAAGAAGGAAACTTGACATATTGAAGCATCTAGAGACAAACATCTAAGGGTAGCTCCTTTCACCTCCAGTGTAACAGGGCAAGGAAAGGAATATGTCATCACCACGGCCAGTGAGAGCTAACATATGGAAGGCAGGCTGCCAGAGAGGAATTGTAGTTGTATAGAGGAAAGAAGTAATCATCAAAACTATAGAGTAGAAGAAGGAAGAAAGAAAGGGAAAAATACCCCAAGTTCTTGCTGCCCATCCTCTCATCTCCTTTTGGTGCCTTCCATTGTTTGAGCTCAAAAGGAAAATAGAATCCTGGTGATAAATGCTGTAGGTAGAATCCTGACTGTATGATCTGTATTAGTTTCCTAGGGCTACTATAAGAAAATACCACAAACCTGGTAGCTCAAAACAATATAAAATTGGTCTCTCGTAGTTCTGGAATATAGACATCTGAAATCAAGCTGCCAGGGGGGCCACACTCCCTCTGAAGGCTGTCTGGGAAAATCTTTCCTTGCCTCTTTTAATTTTTGGTGGCTACCTTGACATTCTTGGGCTTATAGCTCCAATCTCTGATTCCATCTTTACATGGTGATCTTCCCTATGTGTGTCTCTATGTGTCATCTCCTCTTCTTATAAAGACAGCAGTCACTGGATTTAGGGCCTATTCTAATCCAGTATGACACCAAATTAACTAATTATATCTCCAAAAACCCCCTTTCCAAATAGTTACATTCAGTGGTTCTGGTGGAATAAGAATTTTGGGGGAGGACAATATTCAACAGACTTCAGAGTCCATATAATAAATATTCCAATATAGTTACCACCAAAAGATTTTTTATGGAAGATCATATTTATTCTTAAAACACCAATTGAAGGAATTATTAATATATCAAAAAATTTTAATATACCATGTAAGAAATTGCCTATGACCTTAATTGAAGTTTGTGCTGTCTTGTTCTTTCCAGATCTGCAGCACTGCTCTCAGAACAGGTTATACCAGAGGGACAGAAAGAAATTTTTTTTTTTTTTTTTTCTAGTGAAGCCAAAGGACCTCACTCTGTTTTTACATGGCCCTTTGCTACCTGTCATTAACCTCCTTTCTCACGCTTTCCCCTTGCATATTATGTCTTTGTAATGGTGGCCTATTTTTCT
Source organism: Vulpes lagopus (assembly GCF_018345385.1). Classification (NCBI taxonomy): domain Eukaryota; kingdom Metazoa; phylum Chordata; class Mammalia; order Carnivora; family Canidae; genus Vulpes; species Vulpes lagopus. The sequence goes on from NC_054826.1 coordinate 42,064,511, forward strand.
CATTTCTTCAATAAATCCAGGATGATTCCTGAATTATTGAACTCTTCCAGTGTGGTTTCCATATTTTACCATGGCACACCCTTTCTCAGTATTCATGATTCAGCTCATTCATCATCATTTTAAAGAAATATTCCAGGAGCAACTACTTATCTAATAGATCTCCCAACCCTAACCATTGGCACCCTTAATCACAATAAGTTGTTATAATTTTCTTTTTTTTTAGCATTTACTGTTAACTATTACTTATTTACTTAATACAAATATATTGTTTGCCTCTCTATGTCCTACAAATCCTATAACAGCTTGCCTCTCAGTGTCCTACAAATTCTATAATCTTATTTCTCCTGTTTATCACTGAATTTCCATCACCAAAAATACTTACCTACTTGGTAGGCAAACATGAATTAAAAGAGCGATTAAATGGGGGAACGGTTTCCCTAAATTTTATTCTTTAATAAATCTTCTTGAAAATTCTGTGATCATAATCTGCATGATGAACAAGATATTTCTCTTCTTGAGTTTTGAAATAGGTGAGTAAGTGCCAAAAGAAATATTGGCCACATTTCACATGTGTTGGTATTTCCAAGATACATTAAATACTACAAATGCCCAGTGGGGTAGTTACATTTAAAGATACTACTTAGTGCTGCTGAGTATTATTACAATTATATAGAAGCAGTGTAGGTGGAGATACTTTCATTATTGTTTTATGTTAAGAATGTTCTCAAGTTTCTAGACTACTAAGCATGTGGTAGTAGTTACTACTAGTATTTTAGGGAAAATGGCTTTATACAATTTATAAACTTATTCAGTGGAAAAAAAACAATGCATAAAATTGCTGACTTAATGTCTTTGTATTCCTGTAGACATAATTACATATTTAAAATATACCATGTGCTTTCCTTCAGTGGCTAATATTTTGTTAATTGTCAGATTATCAAAACCAAGTAAATTAAAAGCAGAGATTATAAAGAAATAGAAATAAGAAAGTTGGAATTATCGTTTAGATTTCATATTGATTTTGATATTTATAAACAACTCGGATAGTATCAAAAAAATCAAAATTTAGCCTGGAAAAAAAAATGAACTCTTTTACTAATTATACGGGACTTTTCCCCAGACCAATTTGAAATATTTTGGAACAAGCTATTTTTCTATTTTGTTGGTTCCTATCCACAGATACAAAAATGCTTTTTGGCGAACCTGGGTGGCTCAGTCAGTTAAGCCTTGGACTCTTGATTTCAGCTTGGGTCATGTTCTCCGCATCCTGGGATAGAGCCACCAGTCTAGCAACCAGTCCAGCTCAGTATGGAGTCTGCTTCTCCCTCTTCCTTTCCCTCTGCCCCTCTCTCTACCCCACTTGTGCTTTCTTTCTTTCTCACATATTTTTTTTAAAGAAAGAGACATTTATATACTCAAATCAGAGATATATAACAACTTTATCTCTTTAAGGCACTCACCTAAAAATACCAGTTCTGGCACATATGTTTTTATCATCTTTTTTGATATCACAAAGATTTTCATTTGGGTTCTTAGGACATACCACTAAATTTACAAATGCTGTCTCCAAACTGAAACAGCCCTTCTTGTATACACACCAAAAACAGATATGAATTTATTCCCAAATCCAGGTATGCTTTACATTTGCATATCTCTGAATTCTTTCCTGGTCCTAAAATGCAGGAGCACCTGAGCGAAGGCATTCAGAAGGTCCTAAAAGATTGGAATACTAAAATAAAACATAAAATTGGCACATTTGCATATTTATATAATGAGTAATAGTATTTACTGAACAGTTACCATGTGTTCAGCACTGTGCCACAAACCATGAGGCAGAAAGAGTTAGAGAGTTAGTGGCTTCATTTCACAGATAAAGAGGTAGAAGCTTAAAGAATTTTACAGACCTGAATTCACAAAGCTAATAAATAGAGGAAGTAGGTTTTAAACAAAGCAGTCTTGACCCTAGACTAGGGGTTCTTAACCCATACTATATACTAAGTATTATCAGCTTACTCTTAATTTTAAGAATCCTTAAAATCAACTCCTAACCTACAAATCTCTACTAGAAATATATTTCTTTGAGTTGAGACACTTTTATGACCATCTCTTTTAAAATTCAAATAATCCTTAAAACATTTAATACACTAAACTTCTATTTATTTGGAAGCACACCTACTCATGAGATCAGGGGCTATGTCATTTTCATCTTTTAATCCCCAAGACCTAGCCTGGCATTCAGCAAAGTACAAATACTCAGTGAATGGATAATGCAGGTAGACATCTTAAACAGCTATATGAGGATACTAGGCAAATGTGTGTGTGAGTTTGTGTGTTTAAGTGTGTATGGAAAACAGAAAATTAATTCGGATGTACAGAGTATATAAGAAAATGAAAGCAAGCATCATATTCTTCATAGGAACAGAGGGAATGCTCTCATACTGATATTTTTTTAATCCAAAAATAAAGGCAGAGAGTGTAAATAGAAAATAATCCTGGCTGTAGGGGCACCTGGGTGCCTCATTTGATAAAGCATCTGACTCTTGATTTTGGCTCGGGTCATGATCTTAGTGTCATGATATTGAGCCCTCTATTAGTTTCTGTCCTGGGTGTGGAACCTTCTTAAGATTCTCTGTCTCCCCACCTCCGTCTGCCCCTCCCTAGCTCACTCACACACTCTATTAAACAAACTCCTGCTATAAAATACTGTAACACTATAAGCACTATACACAGCTGAGTATATGGGTTTGTTTGTTAATGTAAATATATAAATAAGTTAAAAGAGGCATCTGAGTGGCTCAGTTGATTAAGCATCTGCCTTAGCTCAGGTCATGATACCATGGTCCTGGGATCAAGTCCTGCATCAGGCTCCCTGTTTTCATTTTGTTTTTTTTAAATACTGTATTTATTTATTCATGAGAGACACACACAGGGAGAGAGAGAGAGACAGAGAGAGGCAGAGACACAGGCAGAGGGAAAAGCAGGCTCCATTGAGGGAGTCCGACATGGGACTTGATCCTGGGTCTCTAGGATCATACCCTGGGCTGAAGGTGGTACTAAACCACTAAGCCACCTGGGCTGCCCAGGGTCCTGTTCTTTGGGAAGTCTGCCTTTCCCTCTATATCTGCTTCTCCTCCATTTCATACTCTCTCTTGCTCTCTCACTTTTACTCTCTTTCAAATAAATAAAATATTTTAAAATAAATTAATAATCTTTTTTTAAGATTTTATTTTTTTATTCATGAGAGAGAGAGAGAGAGAAAGAGGCAGAGACACAGGCAGAGGGAGAAGCAGGCTCCATGCAGGGAGCCCTACGTGGGACTCGATCGGGTCTCTAGGATCATACCCTGGGCTGGAGGCAGCACTAAACTGCTGAGTCAACTGGGCTGCCCTAAAAATAAGTTAAAAATAAGTTAATAATACATAAAAATAAGTAAACTATATGATATAAGATATATTAGGTTATATATGATTTATTATAAGATGATTTGTATGATAGAAAAAAAAAAGAAAACAGAGTAGAGTAGGAGGTTTGGGAGCATAGGAGGGAAGAGCATAATTTAAATAGGATGAAGAGTGTAGGCGTCATGAAGAAGGTGAAATTTGAGCAAAGGCTTTAAATAGGTGAAGGGGTTATTAGTTCTAGATCAAAGACCTTATTGCAGATGTCTAGCCTATTCAGTGAACTACAATAGGGTGACCTACTTTCCCCATTTGCCTGCGATTATCTTGATTTAGCATTGAGTGTCCTGTGTACTCAGCCCCGCCAAACCAGGACAGTTTGTCATCCTAAATCCAGCACCAAGGCCAGTGTGGCTGGAAGAGGGATGAGACAGTACAATGTGATAATATCAAAATGATAGTGGGAGGCTATAATATTCTTGCCCTTAGAACAATAATGCCTCCTTTGGAGTTTTGAATGGAGAAAAATGTAATCTCACTTATGTTTTTAAAGATCATTCTGTAGCAGTACAAGAATGGAAGCAGAGAGACTAGTTAGGAGATTAGAACAATCACTCAAATGAGAGATTATGGTCGACTCTATATCCGTTTTCTAGGGCTGCCATAATAAGGTACCATAAACTGGGTGTCTTCTTACAACAGAAATGTATTATCTCAATTCTGGAGTTCACAGGTGTTTGTAGGACCACGCTCCCTCTGAAACCTATAGGGGAAAGATTTTTTCTTGCCTTTTCCAGTTTCTGATGGATTGCCTGCAATCCTTGGTATTCCTCCGCTTGTAGATGTATCACCTGATACTCCTCCATCTTCACATGACTATCTTTTGTCTGTGTGTGTTTCTGTCTCCCAATTTCCCCTTCTATAAGATCATCAGTCATATTGTTTAGAGTCCACATGAATAATCTAATTTTAACTTATTTCTACAAAGACCCTATTTCCAAATAAGGTCATATCTAGGACACTAGGGGTTAAGGTTTTGATATACCTTTTTGGGAGGATATGGTTCAACCCTTAACAATTATAGATATCAAATACTAGGTGTATTTTGATGGTAAAGCAAACAATATTCTCTAACAGATTATTTTTGGGAGGTGAACAAGGGAAATGTGAAGATTTCAGCATGAGAAACAAAAGAGTTATTGTAATCAAATGAGATTTGAAAGGCTTTGGGTAGAATAAATTTAGAGGAAGTATCAGAAGTTCAATTTCAAACATGTTGAGTTTAGAATATCTGATAGCTTCTAATTGTAGATGTAAAGTAGACAGATACCAAAATCATCAAGTGAGAGAAAGTGAGAATGGGGAAGGAAATGCTGGAATTTGAAAAAATATATATATGATATCTGTTTTGAACCTAAAAACAATTTTAAGATAGCTATTATTAATACTTCACTTTATAACCTGAAAAAGTAGACCTGAAAAGAAAATGAAAGCTATTGAGAAAATTGCTGAACATTTTAGAAAACACTAATTTGGAATTGAAAATACCAATTTTAATTGAAAAAATAAAAGCTTTGAGTTAAAGTTCACAATCACTTTCAAAATTTGAGAACATAACTACTGAAACTCACTATGTCAGAGACTGTGATAGAAGCCAGTAATGTCAACATTTGTAATGGATGGCTCCTTAGAGTTCTGGCACACTATCTTTGCTACAGACTGCCATCATAGTGGATTAGCTTTTCAGTTTCTTTCCAGCTCTTTTTCCCTTCTACATATACAACCTGTCTGTGTCTACTTCATTTCTACCAAGCCAGAGTAAATAAGCTGAGATAGAGGAAGAGGGAAAATTGACAGGGGATACATTCCTGATCAACATTTGTTATGTATTCTCTAATAGTTTATACATGTCAAAGGATGAACAGAATTTGTAAATTCTCAAAACAAAAATCCCATCCTGATTTGGATGAAGTCGAAAGGAATTTAACCTTTAGAAAATTATACTTGGATCTAACTTTTGAATATCTGTGTCATACTATCTTTCCAACAAAGGTCTAGAGCTTTCCATATTTACTATAATTCTTTAATTTTTCTGGAATGAATTAATTACAAATTTGGAAAAATTACAGATAAAATATAATGTATATAATTAACTCTATTCTTAAACATTTTGAATATCCTAGTACAGGCTTCCTCAACCTCAGAAATATTAACATTTGGGCCACATAATTCTTTGTTGTGAGAGGCTGCCCCCTTTAGCACTCTCAAGTGGGGACAACAAAAATGTCTCCAAATATCACCAAAAATGCTCCCAGCTTGGAATCACTCATCTAATAAAAAGGCAAACTTTCTTTCTCTTTCTTTCTTTCTTTCTTTCTTTCTTTCTTTCTTTCTTTCTTTCTTTCTCTTTCTTTCTTTCTTTCTTTTCTTTCTTTTTCTTCTTTCTTTCTTTCTTTCTTTCTTCTTTCTTTTCTTTTCTTTCTTTTCTTTCTTCTTTCTCTTGCTTTGTCTTTCAGTTGCATTTAAACCAAGTTAGGAACGACCATTTTACCCTCTTACTCTCCTCTGTAACCCCATACATTGTACTGATTAACTTTTGGAAGTCTTTTCAAAATTACACAAAATTTGGGCAGCCGGGTGGCTCAGTGGTTAAGCACCGCCTTCAGCCCAGGGCGTGATCCTGGAGACCCAGTATGGAGTCCCATGTCGGGCTCCCTTCATGGAGCCTGCTTCTCCCTCTGCCTGTGTCTCTGCCTCTCTCTCTCCTTCTGTGTCTCTCGTGAATAAATAAATAAAATCTTTTTTTAAAATTACACAAAATTAAACATCTTGTAAGAATTAGTCTTTCTGGCTTCTTATTAACCATAATTCCCTATTAGCTCTTTCATACTTATCAGTGCAATGATAATTGATGTCTATAATAAACCCAAAGCCCTGTGAAATCTCAAGTGTCTTTTGAACATCCAAAAGAAAATTAAGTTTCATTAAGTATGGTTTTAAGGTTAAATGTACTTTATTCTATTCAAGTTCTTTAAACACTGGGGTTGTGTACATATAACTTCTTCCTTTCTTTGACCAGGGCTTACTGCAGAGGCAATACTATTAAATCACTTTCAGCTGACCAAATTATTTAGTAACATTAAATTATCAGCTCAAGTTAGACTGCAATTGGTATATGTTGTTTTTTTCTTAATTTCTCATACCATACTATAGAAGACATTTTCAAAGCCCAGACCACATACATTCCTGTGTTATCTTCTTGAGGAATTAATTCTGAGTTAGGAAACACTGGGTCTTTGGCTTTGAAAAGATTTTACAGAAGAATTATATCTGGTAACACAAAGCTAAACGGCATACCTCTAAATGGAACTCCGGGCTTCATGTAGGCTGTCTCAGTTCCATGATGGAGCTCTCAGAAATCCCTAAGAAACACAAGTAATTTGGCTGGCACTTGTCAGAAGATGAGTTATCATCATCTCAAATGCCTGCTACTCCTAAATTATACCAGAAATGTACCAGGAAGAGAACAGCAAACTCATTACGGTGATTAAAAAAATAAAATACCAATTTGTGCAGGAGAAATAAAAAGTAAATATTATGATAGGTAAATTATGGATACTTATATTTTCTTAGTAAAAAATGAATCAAAATAAATTCAAATAATTACCATTAGATAAGTCCTGTATCAGATTTTTATGTCATTCCTGATAGTAATTATGAGGACCTATTTGTTCTGAGCATTTCTACAATATGTATCTAATGAGATAGAAAATGATCGAAAGAGGGTTTGGAATATTATGTTAGATAAAATGGTGAAGGAAAGATTTAAGGTGTGACTTTTGAATGAAGTGAGTTAGGTACCCATGAGAAATTCTGAAAATCTGAAGATCTGTTTCCTCAGGCAGTGGTATCAGGAAGTGAAAGTCATTAGGCAAGATGGAGCCTGGTCAGTATGGATAGAGCAAATGAGTGAATGAATGAGGAAACCAATTTTAAAACGCCTAAAGATTGGAATAAACATTTTTCTTTTGTGTATTTGAATTACTATCTGGTAATTCCTTGCTCAAATATAACTTTTTTCCCTCCTTCTTCCTTTGTGCTGTTAATGCCATATAAATTACAGCTAAAGATCAATTAAGTTTAATAGTTTATTTTTTAATAATGTAATTTTATAGATACTAATTTTTGTAATTAAGAAACTTCTGAGAAAAATGGAGAACAAAATATACATTTATAATTGATTTTATAATTATATTTACTGGCATTCTTTGTTTCATCATGTGGATTAGTATTTCTTGTAAAGCAGGCCTGCTAGTAACAAATTCAGTCTTTGTTTATCTGTTTATATAATTATTTTGCTTTCATTTTTGAAAGATATGAACTTTTAAAGTTCATTTTTGCTTTCATTTTTGGTGAAATCTTGGTTGATAATTGTTTTTTATTTTATTTTGTTTTCTTTCATTTCAAATGCCATCCTGACCACTGCTTCCTGGACTCTATTTTTTATGAGAATTCAGTTGTTAATCTTAATAGAGTTCTCTTGTGCACAATGAGTTCTCTTGATGTTTCAAGATTTTCTCTTTGTCTTTATCTTCCAACCATTTGTGATGTGTCTAGGTGTGAAACTTCATTATCTTTTTTTTCTTTGAAACTTCATTATCTTTCTGGAGTTTCGTAAAGCTTCATAGATGTGTAAAGTGTTTTTTTTTTTTTTTAAATCTAAGTCAGAAGGTTTTTGGTCATTTCCTTGAGTATTTCTTCTGCCTCTTACTTTCCTTGCATTTTAGATATATATGTATATATATCAGTTTGGTTTTTGTCCCACAGATCTCTGTGGCTCTGCTCATTTTATTTCTTTTTGCTTTTGTATATTAGATTGGAATACCTCTATTAATCTATCTTCAAGTTCACTGATCATTGTGATCAAATCTATTATTGAATCCTTCTTATAAGTCTTTCATTATGTATTTTCAAATCAATAATTTCTATTTGCTTCTTTTTTATGATTTTTATCTCTTTGTTGATATTATTTATTGCTGGATTGTTATTATACTGTCTTTTCATTCTGTTACTGATAGTGTCTTTTAGTGTCTTAAACATATTTTTTTTTAAAGATTTTATTTATTTATTCATGAGAGACAGAGAAAGAGAGAGAGAGAGAGAGAGAGAGAGGCAGAGACACAGGCAGAGGGAGAAGCAGGCTCCATGCACCGGGAGCCCGACGTGGGATTCGATCCCGGGTCTCCAGGATCGCGCCCTGGGCCAAAGGCAGGCGCCAAACCGCTGCGCCACCCAGGGATCCCCTTAAACATATTTATAATAACTGATTTGAAGTGTTTGCCTACTAAATCCAACATCTAGACACCTTCAAAGCCAATTTTTATTGTCCATATTTTTCTACTAGATGGATTATACATACTTTCAGATATATATTTCATGATTTTTGAGATACTTTACATGATACATTGTTGCAACTTTGTATTATGATCCTTATTCCCCAGAGTTGATTGTCTTTGCTACCTTATGCTTGTTTATTTAGTAACTTAAGTTTACAAATTCTGTGAGATCTGTTTTCTCCATAGTGCGGCAGTCTCTGATATCATTGCTCAGGTTTATTTCTAAGAAACAAAAACAAAAAATACGTGGTTTCCTAAGTCACCACAGCTTAGTGTTCAGACAGTATTTGGTCAGAAGTGTGCTTAAGTTCCCTGAGTCAATAAGGCTTCCATGCATTGTGTCTGTAGATCTACGTGTACCTTGTGTGTACTTCTAAAGTTCAAAGTTGTTTAAAGTCTGGCATGATTTCAGAAAGGGTGTAGGGGCTTTTCCAATTGCTCCTGCATGGCATAGTTTTACATAGGCACACAGGCTTCCATACCACCAGGCAGGGAGTATAATCTAAGCAGGATCCTTCTGTCTATCTCTGTCTCAAGCACATCTTGTTAAATTTCTGGTCAGTCAGCTGTTTGTTTTTCTTCCTACTGTGGAGATGTTTGTCTTTCTACGGCTAGTGGCTACTGTGATCACTGTGGTTTTTGGCACCACTGTTGGGAATAATTTTTCCCATTGTATGCCGCAAATAAAGTCAAGTCCCTCCAGCAAGGACACTTAGGTGACTCTTTTCACAGCATGTCATGCCCACCATGGACAGAATCTCTACAACAATTTACACTTATCAAAGAGATAGGATTTACTGGTCCTCACAGGGTGCCCTGGTGGTACCTGGAGTGGAAGTTCTATACCTTGGAGTGAGGAGAGAGTATGGTAGCTGCAGGTAGGTCCTCACAGGTCATCCTACCAGTCTAATATAGAGCTTTCTGGAACATTAAGCTGAGGAGTGGGGAATGTGGCAGCCTTGTTGGAAATACTGCAGACTTCCCCTGTGGATTTTCTTAAATAAATGCTTACAATTTTGAAATAGACTTTTTGTTCAATTTTCAGAGACTGATTTTTTTTATATATTTTTTTCAGTTTTATCTCTTTTTCCATAAAGAATCTATCAAGTTCCTTATACAGCCATTCAGAAAAACTTTGATCTATTTTAATGTAGGCCCATTTAAAGTATGTAAAAGCAAAGTGGCAGAATGGATTTGGTAACTATCAGGTCCCTTTAAATCCTTACCTATGTATAATTCTCTGAAACATAATACACACAGATTCTTTCACCTCTTACCTTTATGGATTATAACTTCTTTTGCTGACCTCAATTATTTTTTCCATCAAAGAAAGTAACCACATAAATGGACTAAGTTTTCTTTGGGTTAGTGATTTACTAAAATTCACCACAGAGTTAGTTTTATCTTGGAATTTAAATAAATATGAACATGTGAAAATGCTTACCCCTCCCCATGTCTTTACCTGAATTTCCCTCTATCAAAACATTTTATAGTATTTAGTTATGGAATAGAGTTTTCTTTAATTTTTTCTTTAATTTTTCTGGTAAAATCAACTCCAATCATGCAAATAATCAAATTCTAATAGTTAAGAGAAAACTGTCAAAATTTTGTGCCTCAGACCAGACAGCACCTTTAAGGAGAGTGTTTCCTCTTATGTTAGATTTTTTATCGTTAATACTCTTTCTTCAGTCCTGAACCTCTTCTATAATTTCACTGTTCTCCTATTCTATGTGTGGATTATCTAAAATATCGCTTTCAGGTTCCCATAATTTGTCAGCCATTACATATTGATAAGTGTGGCATGATGCACAAGAATTTCTGTGATAGCACTAATTAACAAGTTTTTAAAATTAAAGTGCCTACCAAACACTGATGATTTAAAAAGAATTTTAAAAGGCAATCTAAAACAATATATCATGAAGCAAATTAACAACTAAATACTTTTGAAGTTCAATTTATGGGCAGGTTAAACAAAAATGTTTGAGTTGAAAATAATTAGGGGGGCATGTGCTGTTTAATATAGAACTCTGTGCTTGGAGTACTATGATAATATGGCTAACCTTAAGAAAAAAAAAAAGCAGCTCATTATTTGGCAGACAGCCAGAGGAATATTGGCATATATAAGTAGTCCCTGAAAAGTATACAAGATGTAGGAATTAATTATCCTAAACTAGTTAATTGTTTCTTTTTACTCAGGGCATGAACCTATCTTTGATAACTGTTATTAATTAATTTCAGGGGAAAAATCCATACTGATGATCTCAAGAAATCTTCCTTGAATACATTGTGGTAACAATAACAACCAAAAAACCACAAAAAACAAACAAACAAAAATGAAACACTTTATTCTGTTATTCCAAAAGGAGAAAGGGGGATCCCTGGGTGGCGCAGCGGTTTGGCGCTGGCCTTTGGCCCAGGGCGCGATCCTGGAGACCCCGGATCGAATCCCACGTCAGGCTCCCGGTGCATGGAGCCTGCTTCTCTCCCTCTGCCTGTGTCTCTGCCCCTCTCTCTCTCTCTCTCTCTCTCTGTGACTATCATAAATAGATAAAAAAAAAATTAAAAACAAAAAAAACAAAAGGAGAAAGGGGTCATATTAACCTAGCTTGTTACCTAGGAATCAGAATTTAAAATAGTGACCATGTACAGTTAAAAAAAATGATATCAGAGTATTTTCTTTTAACCTGGGTTACAAGTGTGCTCAAATACACACTATGAAAGGACTGTATGTCATTAGCAATATGTCCTAACATACAATTATCTAAAAATAAGACTGGCTGGGGTTCACCAGAGCTGATCCTTCAGGGCCCTGGAAGAGTCTTCACTTAAAATTGCTTAAAAAAAAAATAAATAAAAATTTTAAAAAAAATAATAAAAATTAAAAAAAAAAAGGGGGGGGGGGATCCCTGGGTGGCACAGCGGTTTGGCGCCTGCCTTTGGCCCAGGGCGCGATCCTGGAGACCCCGGATCGAGTCCCATGTCGGGCTCCCGGTGCATGGATCCTGCTTCTTCCTCTGCCTGTGTCTCTGCCTCTCTCTCTCTCTCTGTGACTATCATAAATAAATAAAAAATTAAAAAAAAATTGCTTAAAAAACAAACAAACAGACAAACAGAAATACCTTTATAATATTGAATCTGCATTTTTCTTTTAATTGGGCCAATTTCTATGTCCTCTTCTTGCTCTACACTAATTTAAGCCAGGATGTATATTTTCTTTTTTTTTTTTCTTTTTTTAATTTTTATTTATTTATGATAGTCACAGAGAGAGAGAGAGAGGCAGAGACACAGGCAGAGGGAGAAGCAGGCTCCATGCACCGGTAGCCCGACGTGGGATTCGATCCCGCGTCTCCAGGATCGCGCCCTGGGCCAAAGGCAGGCGCCAAACCGCTGCGCCACCCAGGGATCCCGGATGTATATTTTCTTGTACTAGTGTCCTTATAATTGATTGAAGACAGTTATCACACTGGGACTCTTCAGCATCTCAAATGTAAAATCTTATATTTTTTTTAAATTTTATTTATTTATGATAGGCACACAGTGAGAGAGAGAGAGAAGCAGAGACATAGGCAGAGGGAGAAGCAGGCTCCATGCACCGGGAGCCCGATGTGGGATTCGATCCTGGGTCTCCAGGATCGCGCCCCGGGCCGAAGGCAGGCGCCAAACCGCTGCGCCACCCAGGGATCCCTAAAATCTTATATTTTATTTGTATTCAAGTCTAGTTAAAGGTGGCTGACATTCTTCTGTGTTCTCCATGAACACCTAGTTTTAATTCCTCTTTGTGGAATTGTGCTGGACTGCAGTTCTGTTCTATCTCCATGGGTGCATTCCTTGGTCGTCACACCATATTCTCTATGACCCATAGATTCAATGTTTTGTCAGGATCTGCTCTGGATTGTAAAGCTGAGGAATTTTATTTTTGTTTTCCTTTTCATCTTCATGAAATTTTGGTTGAGCTAATACATTCTAAGTTTTTTTTTTTTTTTTAAACTGCATGTAAAGCATTCACTGGAAGATATACAGAACCCTTTGATTTTTTTTTTAAATTTATTCATGAGAGACACACACACACAGAGGCAGAGGCATAGACAGAGGGAGAAGCAAGGTCCATGAAGGAAGCCTGATGTAGGACTCGATCCCAGGACTCCAGGATCACACCCTAAGCCAAAGGCAAAGGCTTAACTGCTGAGCCACCCAGGCATCCCCACTGTGATTTTTTTTTAATTGAGACCTTGCTCTCCAGTGTCAAGTATTTTAATGCCTCCATCATTCCATGACTTGATGTCTGGGCAAGACTTTCTAGAATTCAAAGGTATATCTTGTTTAAATTTTATTTTGAAAACAAAGTCCAAAATTAATTAGACAATGTATTGTGGGAGATCAAGAGCTAGAGGTGTTCCTGTTACTAGTAAAGAATTTGTGATTTATTGTTGCTTGAATTTATTCTTCTTGAAATATGTTACTAATAGTATAACTAGCTTGATCTAATACCTTCCCACCTTTTGCTTATTCAAACAGCATGAAAACATTGTCTCCAGTATCTAGCATAGAATTTAGTCTAGAATATTTCACAAATATCTGTGTAAAAAAGTATATACTTAAGCAACACTAATACATTCATATATATGTATTATATATTAATATATATTATATTCTATATATTTAAATATAATATACTTACATATTATATATAATTTATATATTTATTATATATATTATATATTTTTATATTATTTTTTACAAAGAGAAAAACTGTGAATGACATGTATCTAAGCTTTCTTTTCCCCCTGGAAATTCATATCACCCATCACCTATCTTCCTCCTTTCTGGCAACCACCAGTTTGTTTTCTGTTTTTATGAGTCTGTTTCTTTTTTTTGATGTTTTATTTATTTATTCATGAGAGACACACACACAGAGAGGCAGAGACATAGGCAGAGGGAGAAGCAGGCTCCCTGGGGGGAGCCCAATAGAGGACTCGATCTTAGGACCCCAGGATCACAACCTGAGCCAAAAGCAGACGCTCAACCACTGAGCCACCCAGGAGCCCCTTATGAGTCTGTTTCTATTGTTGTTTGTTCTTTTGATTTTTTTTTAATTCCACATATAAGTGAAATCATATAGCATTTGTCTTTGTCTGACCTATTTCACTTAGCATAATACCCTCTAGGTCCATCCATGCTGTCATGAATGGCAAGATTTCATTACGTTTTTATGAATAAGTAATATTCCATATATGTGTATGTATGTATGCATACACATACCACATCTCACATTTCTTTATCCATTTATATATCTATGGACATTCCATATCTTGGCTATTGTAAATAGTACTGCAATAAACATAGGGTGCATATATCTTTTAGAATTAGTGTTTTTGTTTTCCTTTAAGTAAATACCCAGCAGTGGAATTACTGGATGCCATGCTATTTTAATGTTTAATGTTATGAAGTTGCTGCATACCATTTTCCATAGTGGTTACATCAATTTACATTGCCGCCAACAGTGCACAAACATTTTGTTTTTGTTTTTATTTTTGTTTCTCCACATCCTTGCCCATACTTATTTCTTGTCTTTATGATACTAGCAATCTGAATAGTCTGAGGTGATATCTCATTGTGTTTTTTTTTACTTTTCCCTGATGTTGTCTTTTCTGGAAAAATATTCTGATCTTCTACCCATTTTTAATTGCATTATTAGATTTTGGTGTTGAGTTGGATGAATTCTTTATATGTTTTGGATATTCATCACTTATTGGACATACCATTTGCAATATCTTCCGCATTCAGAAGGTTGCTTTATAATTTTGTTGAGTTTTCTTTGCTGTGCAAATATAATAGATAAACTTTAAGGAAAATTTAGGAATATTGGTGGCTCCAGCACACAGAAACTTAAGTAAAGTTGATAGAACTTTTCTGACTCTTGAAACATATCTCTAAAAGCAAGAGTTTGATATAAAGCTAGGGAATGACCATAAAACATACTGTCCTACTACTGATATAACAAGAAGATATTCAAAACTACTTTTACATTATATTAAACATGCTGTTTTGTTCCCATTGAGATTATATTCTCTTTGTCACCCAAATTTGCAGTTTGAAATCTTGGTCAATTCTTTTTATTCATTATATATATTTACTAGGATATCAAATTCTGTATATCGCTGAATTTTTTATTCTTATTGCTACCAAACTTAACAAAACAGGATTCCTAACTCAAGCCTTATTTCTAGATATAATGCACATATTCTTTAAATGCTCTTTTCTTTCTAAAAACACCCATTCACTTAATATTTCCAACCCCTTAATTATTCTCTGTTACAAACATAAGTCTAAAATTCTCTACCTAGCTTCCAATGGTAGAGTAATTGGATCCCATACTACCATTTCAGCCTTGTCTAACAGACATTTCTACTTTATCAGATTATTTTCCTTTCTCTATCACTCTTATGGACATAATTCATTTTTATCCTTGCAAAAATAAAATTTTATCAATGCAAAAGTTAAAGATTCAAGTTAAAATATAAATTTCTGTTTCCCTTGGAAGTTTTAATGACTGACCCTTTATTAATAATTTTCTTCTTTGAAAGCCTATAGCATTTTTTTTTTTGCCTATAGCATTTTTAGTACTATCATAGAGTTTAGTCCTTGACTATGTATATTATTTTGCATTAATTCTTTATCGTCTGTTATATTAATTTTACTACCCAGTTTAGAGAGCCAACTAAAGGGAATTTTTAATTATCAGTAGCTAGTTAGTTGTCTTAAAGATTATGGTGTCATTAGTATAGATTTGATTTGTTGAATAGCTATCAATTCTTCTATTTAGAGAGTTCATGTCTTAAAGTTCTTTCAATCACTTGACTGTCATAAGAGGTCTAAACAATTTAATATTATATTTTGAGTCTATTCAGTTGCATTTGGATGTTCATTTCCTATTAAAATAATGCACTTAATTATTGGATCTAACAAGTAAGAGAGGGTTGTTACCTTTATTCTGTTGTTTCCAAGAATCTTTTGTGAATAAGTAGGAAAGTTTGAATGAAGAATTATAAAACAGTGATGCTCCTATTTATGCAATACCATTTGATGGAGAAGTTTGAATGGAAAAGTGGGTCTTCATAGGCAGGGTAATAGTGTGAAAGTGTGTTAATGTATTACATTCTCTCTGCCTTAAGAACATACTTTACTGACATTTATCTGCTCTTCTCCAATGATGTATGGCTTGTTCATTGTGTTGGGCAGAGTTAGCTGCCAGACATTTTGACTGGGGAATCAATCTAAGGCTCTTTATCTCTTATTTGCATTTTTCCTTTCAATATCTTTTACTTATTTTTGTAGAACAATGAACACAATTATTCATAATAAATTTGGGACTATCCTAAATGTAATTTTAACCTTCATGTGTTTGAATTTCTTCCAAATTTCTTCTTGTAATTGAGTTCTAGTTTCAAAGCATTATGGTCTGAAAATATGCAGGGGAAAACCCCAATATTTTGGGATCAGTTAAGACCTGATTTGTGACCCAGTATGTGGTCTATTCTGGAGAAAGTTCCATGAGCACTTGAGAAGAATGTGTATTCAGTTGCATTTGGATGTAAAGTACTGTAAATATCTGTTGAATACATCTGGTCCAGTGTATAATTTAAAGCTCTTGTTTCTTTGGAGATGTTGTGCTTAGAATATCGGTCATTTACAGAAAGTGCCGTATTGAAGTCTCCCAGTATTAGTGTATTATTATTATCTAAGGATGTCTTTACTTTGGTTATTAATTGCTTGATACACTTGGCATCTCCCACATTAGGGGCATAACTATTCATGAATGTTAGGTCCTCTTGTTGGATAGATCCTTTATGATATAGTGTTCCTCTTCATCTCTTACTATACAGTCTTTGGGATAAACTTTAATTTATCTGATATGAGGATTGCTACCCCTGCTTTCTTTTGACGACCATTAGAATGGTAAATGCTTCTCTAAACTTTTATTTTCAGGCGGTAGGTGTCCTTAAGCCTAAAATGAGTCTCTTGTAGACAGCATAGATGGATCTTGCTTTTTTATCCAGTCTGAAGCCCTGTGCCTTTTGATGGAATCATTAAGCCCATTCATGTTCAGAGTGACTATTGAAAGATATGAATTTAGTGTCATCATAATACTTATTCAGTCCTTCTTTTTGTGGCTTATTTCTTTGGGCTTCCTCTTTCTTTTACAGGGTCCCCCTTAATATTTCTTGCAGAGCTGGTTTGGTGGTCACATACTCTTTCAGTTTCTGCCTATCTTGGAAGCTCTTTATCTCTCCTTCTATTCTGAATGAGAGCCTTGCTGGATAAAGTATTTTTGGCTGCATGTTCTTCTCATTTAGGACCCTGAATATATCCTACCAGACATTTCTGGCCTGCCAGGTCTCTGTGGAGAGTTCTGCTGTTAATCTAATATTTCTTCCCATATAAGTTAGGGATCTCTTGTCTCTTGCTGCTTTAAGCATTTTTTCTTTATCTTTGGAATTTGCAAGTTTCACTATTAAATGTCGGAGTTGAAAGGTTTTTATTGATTTTAGGGGGGAATCTCTCTATGTCCTGGATCTGAATGCCTGTTTCCCTCCTCAAGTTTGGGAAGTTCTCAGCTATGATTTGTTCAAATACACTTTCTGGTCCTCTGTCCTTTCGATGCCCTCTGGAACCCCAATTAAACATAGATTTTTCCTTTTGAGGCTGTCATTTATTTCCCTTAACCTTTCCTCATGATCTTTTAATTGTTTTTCTCTTTTTTCCTCAGCTTCCTTCCTTGCCATCAACTTGTCTTCTATGTCAGTCACTCGTTCTTCTACCTCATTAACCCTCATCGTTGGAACCTCCACTTTGGATTGCATCTCATTTAATTATTAATTTTGGCCTGATTAGATCTAAATTCTGCAGTCATGAGGTCTGTTGAATCCTTTATGCTTTTTTCCAGAGCCACCAGTAGCTTTATAATTGTGCTTCTGAATTGGCTTTCTAGCATCGAATTGTAATCCAAATTCTATAACTCTGTGGAAGAGAGTACTATTTCTGATACTTTCTTTGGTGGTGAGTTCTTTCTAGTCATTTTGCTCAGTGCAGAGTGACTAAAAACAAGTTGTACTGGAAAAAAGAAGGAAAAAAAGAGAAAAAGAGGGAAAAAACAAACAAACAATAAAAACAAAAAACAAGGAGGGGTATCCTCTTTCTATATACTGTAAATACTTCGACTTCCCCTGGAGCTTCCAGCACTGCTCAGTCCAGAACTTGCTCTTCTCCTGTCCTTCCCCTGCTGTGCTGATTCTCAGGTGTGTGCACCTGGGGGAGCTGCCCTCCCCCTGCCAGGTGCATGGCTCAGTCGGAGCTATTTATCCTGTGAGGCCCCTGTTCCCTTGCACCCCCATCCTCTGAGGCACAGAATGACACCAGGAGGAACAACAACACTGGCGGCGGCCAGCTCCCCAGCCCTGGAGTCAGCTCCCGCAGTAACTACCGCAGCTCCCTGTCCACACTGGCCTGGATGCTCCGGGGTGGGGGTGCTGACCTGCACAGCTCGGGGTGCCCAGCGGCAGGGGCATCCTCGCTGTCCTGTGAGCTCCCAGCCTCCGCCTGTCCCTGGGGGAGGTCAGCATCCTGGGCTGTGCCCCCTGGCGCCCTGGGATCCGGGGCCTGTGCTGCTGGAATCGCTCTGGGAGGTGGCTCCCGAAGGCACAGGGCGCACCCCCTCCGCGGACCATGGCCTGAGCTGCTCCCGAGCCCCCACCGGCCGGCTCCAGCCCTCTACGGCGCTCGGCCTGTGATGTATGGCGGGCTCTCCCCCAGGCGCACCTCCTCTGTTAGTGACCCCAGGAACCTGGGGGCTCCACTGCCCCTCCTGGGATCCTGCCCAAGTTCCCTGCAAGCGCCTTTCCCTCGGGGAAGATTTTTAAAATTCCTGCTTCTCCGGGTCTGGGCTTTCCTGTCCTGTAGGCTCTTGCAGACCGGCTTTAGCCCGGCTGCTCTCAGGGCCCCCACCGCACTGGATTCTTTTTTATTTATTTATTTTTTTCGAATCTTCCTACCTTGTTAGAATTCATGAACTCTTCTCTCTGTAGCATTCCAGCTGTTCTCTCCTTAAATCTCAGCACTAATTCGTAGGTTTTCAGGATGATTTGAAAGTTATCTAGGTATGTTGGTGGGGACAGGTGACTTGGGGACCCCACTCTTCTGCCATCTTGCCCCGCCCCCAAATGTAATTTTAAACTACATATTTTCAGATTTCCTATTCTAGTGCCATCATTCCTCTCAAGAAACTAATAGAAGGGTGAAGGTGGATCCTACTTTTTAATTCAGCATTTTTATTATATCTTTGAAAAGGAAAAAAAAAGTAAGATTTCTCAGTGTGAGTTTAATTAAAGTAAATGGGGAGTTTAAAAGATGGAAATATCATGTTGCTTCTTAATTGTGTTCTTGACTTAACATATAATGATTCTTTCCAACTCACTCCATATAATACCATCAGCATTGTTTACATCTATTTTAATACAAGTTCATTAAGGAAAAAAATCCTTCTTCACTGTTTATTTCAGAATTAAACCCATAATCTCTGGGTGAAAATCACCTGTGTGCTATTCTTTAGGATTTTATTGGTCTCTGCTTTGAGCCATTTAAGAAATAAAGTGATTGAACCACACTATTTCATTCAACTTGAGATCAGTATATATTAGTCTTGCATTGAAGGTAATTTATTTACTCATTTATTTAATGATTTATTTATTTATTTATTTATTTATTTATTTATTTATTTAAGAGAGAGAGAGAGGGAGAGCAGGAGGAGAGGTAGAGGGAGAGATTCTTTCGAGCAGAATCCCAACTGAGCACTGAGCCCTAAGCTGTGCTGAATCAATCTGAGAACCCATGAAATCATGTCCTAAACTGAAACCAGGAGTTGGATACTTAGCCAACTAAGCCACCCAGATACCCCAAAAGGTAGTTTAGAGAGGCATGTAGGTGACTCAGTCAGTTGAGTGTCCAACTCTTGATTTCAACTTGGGTTATGAGATCAAGCCTTGCATTGAGCTCAGTGTGAGGCATGGGGGTCCAGGCTTAGTGGACAGTGGGGGTCTGAGATTTTTCTCTGTTCCTCTCTATCTGCCCCTCCTCCCACCCCCCTTAAATAAATAAATAAACAAATAAATATTAGTAAAAGCTATTTCATAATGAGGCATTTGATTTACCATTTTTTTCTAACAGTAAACTTTGTATGTGTAATAGTTGCAGGATAAGAATAAAAAACAGAATGGGTATTGCATGCGAAAACTGTGATGTGAGATTAAGAAGCTGTGCAAAAGGAATACAGAATACAAGAGGAAAAAATATTCTCAGTATCAAGAAAAAAACTGAAAAATAGATAAAGCCAAGCCAAGAACCCAGGTAGAATTTAATGAGATGGCACTAATATTCCAAGTATGATTAAAGTCATCTGTGTAGTCTAGTTTCAGCATTCACTAACATTCCTATCCCCTGTACTAAATATATTTTAAGGAACAAAAACTACATCCAACTGATATGCTCAGAAATTTCTATTATAGTGAAACCCATTTGTTTAGCTCTACCTAGAGGGAAGAATCATCATGAAGCTTGAGTGCAGTTTGAGTGAAAACAAGAAGTATCCTCATGTGGGGGAAGGGTTTAGATGAGAAATTAAGAGAAAGTCTGAGTCTTATGCTCTCGAGTGTGTTCGGCAAGTACTTGACTGTCTTTTCTCCCATGTGGGCATAAAAAGTAAAATGTTCTATACTTCCACATTGGGAAAACAAAACAAAATCATGAGAGAGATTGTAGTAGCAAGTCAGCATTATTAACAAAGCCCTAGGAATAGGACCAACTATGACATTTAGTCAACTAGACATTTAGTCAGCAAATATGCTTATCTGTCTTCTTACATCAGACACTGTGATAATTGATGATTGATGAGTTCAATAGGTAAATAAATGATTGTAGTAGACATTATTGATTTTATATCAATATTACTAAAAGAGCCAGGGTAGAGGATTTGGTCAAGAGTCTAAGAGGAAGAGATTTCTTTATGAGCTGATTCCTAAAAATGATAAAGCATGAACCTCATTCCATCATTCTTACTAGAGAAATGCCAAAATTCTGAATTAAACTGTCTTAAGTCTGCCTTTGGTTTTCTTAGATTACTACCTTTATGCTAATAGGTATAATATTGTATTTTGATATCAGTTATACTTAAAGGAAATTTTAGAGAAAGTATAGTAGTGGGCATCTTGGTCTGGTTTTAGGAGCTTACATTGCATTCTTTAGATGTTTATTAAGATTTATAAAGACATTATGAAGAGCAGGTAAGATAAATTACATTATTTTTCTACTCTCCACTGCATAGTAGAAATTTATTTGAAGGACCAAATGCTATAGATATAAGATCACTCTGGGTTATAACTTGCTATTCAAAAATTAGTAATTCTTTGAATATAATCTAAATTTAAATTTTCCATAATAAAAATAAACATTCCACTAATTCAATTGTTATAATTGGAATCATTTTATGATTATTTCTGGGAATTGAGTAGAATTTTTTTTATAACATGGAAAATGTAGTCAATTTTTAGAATACAAAAGTTCCATCAACATGGAAGATAGAGTACTTCAGCATCAGTACCAAAACTGCTTATCCTCCCAATACAATAATGGTTTAAAATAAACTAAATTCTTTATCTGAGGCAGAACATTATGCACAAAAAAAATTTATTGATTCAAGAGATAGCAAGCCTTAAACCTATTTCCCAAGTTGTGATTCCAAAGTGCAGCAGGAGGACTGCTGGTTTGCAATTTGAAAGGGAGATATAACTGATGGTTCTGATTAAATATTATTTTGAATTCTCTCTTTTTTAATGGAGATGAAGAAAGCATATTTTGTATAGAGTTTTGTTTTGACTCAGCCTGCCATGAAGCTGTTTAAATCAAGTCTTATACCCACATTATTTCAATTGCCAAAAACATCAAAACAGCAACAAAGGAAAAACTAACCTTGAATTTTCAGCTTGTATTTCAGCCCTTGTAAACAAGTTACCATGGAGATGATACCCAAGTGAGCTACAGGCTTGACTCAAAACAGCCACTGTATGTGGACCCTCAGCACAACATAATGTGGCATCAGTGCTATTCATGAAAAAACCTGCATATATCTTGTGGTATTTAAAAGTTCTTCTGCAAAATTCCAGGTGAAAGCTTAAAATTTGTCAAAAATGTCATGGATTAGCTTAAAAGGCAACAAAATCAGGAAGAACAAACTAAGAATTACATGTCTGAATATTGTAAATTTGGTAACAAATTTAAGATTTTTGAAGATAGTAATTTGGTTGTGTTCTTTGAGACTTTAAAGGATGATGTTGTCTAGAAGAAATCTTGACTGTAGCTTTAAATTATTTTCTGGGAGCAAATCATTTCTAAAAAGGCTAAATTATAACTGGCAAACAAAGATTAAAAAAAAAAAAAGCCCTATCATTATGGACCACAATTCCGACTAAGCTGCAATTGTATAGAAACTCCTAACTAAGTAAAGAACAAAAACAGATTTTAATAGCTGAGATTTCATTTTCAAAAAAATTTCAAAACCATAGAAAATAGCATTCCTGTATTCCTGTATGTATAAGTAAAACTTATACATATCCTTTCCTTCTCTAGATTTGTTTTCTAATCTAGTCCCCATGTGAAAATATACATTAATTTTGGATTACTAGTTTGCAAGATTTTTAACAATTGTATAGTATTTTGACTTGAGAAAATCAAATATCTAGATTTTACAGAATTTACAATCATGTCAGCTTAAGAAGTACAGTTGTTATCTACTTCTTTTTCTTCTTTAACATCAAGATGTTAAAAAATGTGTTATTAAAGAAATTTTATGAGAAGAGATATGGCATATCTATTCTATGAAATGCAATTTAACAATTCAAAAAGATGTAACAATTTAATATACACTATTATATTCAAAGATGTAATAGATATAACTGAATTTATATATTTGTGCATATATATGTATATGTACAGAAAATCTGGGACACTAGATGGCTCAGTCAATTAAGTGTCTGAGTTTGGCTCGGGTCATGATCCTAGGGTCCTGGGATTGAGCCCAACTTCCAGCTCTCTGATAGTGGAGAGCCTGCTTTTCTCCCTTTCCCACTGCCTGCCACTCTGCATATTTATGCTTCTCCCCTCTCTCTCTGTCAAATGACTAAATAAAACCTTCATATATACAGAAAAATCCTAATTATAGAATAAAATAATATATAATTATATTAGAAGATGTAATTTTGAGCAAAAAAGTGAATTGTATAATGATATAGATAGAATATTATATTTAACTAAAAAGTTTTAAATTACCAAATAAAACAGTGATAGGCACATATGTATTTTTACAGATGCATAGAAAAAGATATGGAAGACTATAAACCAAACTAATAAAATCAGTGTTTATTTCTGGGTGGGGTGGAAGAAGGAGAGGTATTGGTAGAGCTGAAGTATGAAGGACTGGGCTGTGGGAATATTAAATTATCAAAGAGGGTATTTGGCTTTATTAATATTCTTTTTAAAAAAATAATTAGCATTTGTCCAGGTATAAGCAATTTTTAAATTAAATTAAAATGAATCTATGAGAAGAAGTATTTGAAAGAATCCTGATTTTCCCCATGAAATTGTTGTCATTTAAAAAATATTTATATATGTCATTTGTCTTTAAAATGATATTAGTATATTCTATTATAATAAAAAAAGAACAATTCTTATGCCTGACCACTCAAAGTATGAATCAGCATCATCTGGAAACTCATTAGAAATGTAAAATATCTGTCTCTGGGGATCCCTGGGTGGCTCAGCGGTTTGGCGCCTGCCTTTGGTCCAGGATCGAGTCCCGCGTGGGGCTCCCGGCATGGAGCCTGCTTCTCTCCATGCCTCTCTCTCTCTCCCTCTCTCTCTCTCTCTATGTCTATCTTGAATAAATAAATAAAATCTTAAAAAAAAAAAATCTGTCCCTAACTTTAGACTGGCTGATTCAAAGTCTAATTTTAAAAAATATCCAAAATGATTTGTAGGCATATAAAATTTAAAGAGCACAATTTCTGGCATGAGTTTGATCTGCCACCCAACCAAAACTGATCATCCTCTTACTATCTCATGTCATGTTATCTAGTCCTAAAAATGAAGTTAAGTATTTTATTGGCCGTCTTTGTATATCTAGATTAGGGACCTTTTGAAATGCCATTTGTTCTTCTGTTTGTAGTCTTACTACTTTAAAAGATAGATATTTTGTCACCTATACCTATTTATTCTGTGATGCAGTTGATTAAACTAATTTGTATTTAGCAGTAAAGGTACAGAGAACTCTTGACTACACCTCCACTAACCACTGATTAGTGGATGTTTATCGAGTAGAAATGCCCCTAACAGTAATTCAGGTAAGATGTAGTGTACATCAGTGCAGGGCTACTAATGTAATTTGTAAATTGTATCTTGAGATTTAAATGAGCATTAGGGCATGGTAAAGTACTTTCAAATCAAACATCAATTAAAAACCTGGTTCCCTTTATCATTCTTAAGGGAACCATTAATAGTATACATCAGTTTCTCCATCATTGCACTATTGACACATTGGATCAGATAATTTATTTGTTCTGGAAATTGTCCTATGCATGTTAGTTAGCATGTTAGTAGCCTCTACCTCCTGGATGCATGTTAGTTAGCATGTTAGTAGCCTCTACCTCCTGGATGCCAGTAATACCACCCTCTTCCAGTTGTGAAAACCAAAAATGTCCCTGGGAGACGACAGTTACCCCCACTTGAATACAGCTGCCATAGGCAAATATTATTTAATCTTTTGTCATCATATTGATATCACCAGCTTTTAAAGCTATAGCTTGAAGTTGATGTTTCCATTTTAGACATTAAGACCTTCAAAAAAAAGGCATATCAAGTAATATATATTGAAAAAAATACAATGCCTTCTAAGGTCCACTCACTAACTGATTTCATAGTATTCATGTTGCTTCCAAAATTCTTCTGTCGGGATCCCTGGGTGGCGCAGCGGTTTGGCGCCTGCCTTTGGCCCAGGGCGCGATCCTGGAGACCCGGGATCGAATCCCACATCGGGCTCCCGATGCATGGAGCCTGCTTCTCCCTCTGCCTGTGTCTCTGCCTCTCTCTCTCTCTCTGTGACTATCATAAATTTAAAAAAAAAAAATTCTTCTGTCATCCCATATTCATTTTTCATCTGTTTCTTTACTTTCCTGCATACTCTTCTCTCCATTTTAGTTGCCCATCTACTTTTATCCCCTAACTACATTTCTATTTCTCCTTTTCTTTCTCTTCTTAATATATGCTCACCTATCTTTGCTAATACAGTCAGATTTAGTGGATTTGCCAGTATTTTTGTAGGTCTTATGTTTTAGTCTTCAAATTGGCATTTTTAGAGACAGTAATATCTGCCTCCACTGACTAACAGAAGAGAGAATGACATCCCAGTAACATTGGAGATGACAGAAGGAGAAACTGGTGTAAACAAAATTCCCCTGGAATACAACAAAATCAGCATATCTGAAAAGGATTAAAGATAGTAAGTTTCAGGACAATTTCAAATACTGCTTCACACTTTTGAATTAAAGATAATGGAGTGAAAAATGGAATATCTGCTCAAGGAGTTACCAAACTCTTCTGTTAGAATTTTCACATTTTCTTTTGCAAAAGAAAGTGCATAAAGCAGCATTTTTATAGGTTATCAGTAGCATTAATGTGAAAAGTATAAGCTTTATTGCTAACCATTTGAGATGCAAGGAAGCTCTTCTTTCTCTTTCTTACAGAAATTGGATGACCATGTGGGCTGACAGCTCCCTTGTCTTATAAAATAATGCAAACAATATTTTCACCCCCCAAAAATTGGTTAAAATTATATTTTCCCAAGTCATATGGAAATGCACTAATTTGTAACTTTCTAAATCAACACATTTATGCTTCAGAGATACATAATTCAGTAACAAACAACAGACTGAATTTTGATCAGGTTTTAAAAATGGGTACAATAGTCTTTCCAGACTTCAAATGAACTTTTAAAACTCTCTTGATATTCTCTCCCTCATGAAATTGTAAGGATAGAATCCCCTTGTTTTGGTTTATTTGTTTGTTTGTTTAGCAATATGCAGTGAGAAAAAAGTGAAAAAGTCTTACATATTCATATAATATGTAAAAGCTCCAATGATTAAAACAACCTTCAGACTCAATAGCAAGTATTTTATTTTAAAGGCAATAATTCTTTAAGAACCTGGAGGAAAACTACATTATTGTGCTTCTCCTTTTTGGAATTGATGGCTATATTATATGAGTTAGGTGAAGTAAAGCATGGTAACAAGCAGTTCTGATAGGAAAAAGATTAATGGGAATTTACCTTTCTTCTTTATTTTTTTAAGAAGAAAATATCATTTGGATTCTCAGCATTAAAAAAGATAACCAGTACATAATGTGTTAGTCCTCCAACTAATAGCAGAATGTACATATAGATTTTTGTATTTAAGTCCACATTGAAGGATAATTTTGCATCTTCTTTCTAAATGATTTTCTAGAATATAAACAGGTTGACAAAGCAGGGATTAACTATGCCACGAGATATTATTAACATGATTGAACAATCAACAGTAATAAAGCAATTATTTGAGAATATTCTTAGGACTGACTTCTGGACACCAATTTCCCTTTGTTCTTTTTCCTTACAATTTTGTTTGTATTTCAGTGCACTTAGTGTTGAAGAATGAGGTCATATTTGGTTTAATTCATATGAAAAAATATGATTCAATTAATTCTTTTAAAGTTATGGTAACTATTGTAGTTATTGGAGAAAAAAACAATTATTAAAAAGAGTAAATTCATACTCTTGCAGCTATATTTTATAGTTAGACCTCATAAGTATTGGAGTTTTATTTCCTTAAGTAAGATGAAAAAATACCAAATTGAGCAAAATCTTTGAAATCATTTTTTTTTTCATTACTGTTCAAGGGCCTTTAGCAGGATTTGTACTGTTTCATTTAATTATTAACAAATGAGGAGAAATTGCAGGCATCCCATGTGAATTGCCTTCCATGCTTTTCTTTCCCAACTCTCATTTTAAATGTGTAAACCTATTTAATGACAGGATTGCAATAATGGTTAACTGTGATTTTGATTCAATAATTGTGCAGAATATCTTATTTGCATCTTTTCAAAAAGCCAATTTAATGCTCTGAGATGCTGACTGAAGTTTACCAGTCCCTACATGGAAAAAAAGTCATACATGAGCATGTTAGGCTTCAGATTATCTATTACACACTTGTATAACTAGTATACCTAAAGTAGCATATTTATTGGAAATAACTATACTTTGCATTGACTGAAAAGGGAAAAAAAAATCAGACTCCTTCTCATTTGACTTCAATCATCAGGTATAAACATCATAAAAATAATGTACATGATTTTTCTATATGTAAAATGGACATAGTACTATATATTTGAAGCACTCAATGAGTATTGCACTTATTGTCAGCAATGTAGAAAACTTTCTGAATGAGATCATTGATTTTTCCAGTAAATCTATTAATCAGGTCGGTGACAGAAACCACTTCAAACATGACCTAAGTGTGGGAAAGGAGTTTTTGGTTCATCTAGAAAACAGGGATAGTTCTGGAATTAGTTTTAGTTGTATCCATATCTACAAATGTCATCAGACATCTACCCTTCCCTACTACTCAGTGTTCTGTTTTGCTTTGTTTTATTTTTCTTACCATTATGGTTATATTCTAAGGCTGGTTTCCTCCAAGTCTATCAGCAATCAGCTCAAAGGTTGAAACTGGTAGTATAAACAAGTCTATGTTTCTAGAAGTTTTGGTCTTGGTTCTGACTGGTTTTCAATAAGCCCACTCACCAAACCATGATACTCTGTTAGTTCTCAAAGTGTGGAGCAGTGGGGACTGTGATTTTAGTCATCTTTTTAAAGACATTGTTGGCTGCTAGAACCTGGAGCAGGGTTGTCACTGACATCCAGTTGAAAAAGGCTGAATGTCCTACAATTGGACCCCTGGGTGGCTCAGCAGTTGAGCTTCGCCTTCGGCCCAGGGTGTGATCCTGCAGTCCCCAGATCAAGTCCGGCATTGGGAGTCCCCTGCATGGAGCTTGCTTCTCTCTCTACCTGTGTCTCTGCCTCTCTCTGTCTGTGTCTCTCATGAATAAATAAAATTTTAAAAAAGGGAAAAAAGAAAACAACCCTGCACCTCAAAACAAGGAATTATCCAGTCAAAAATATAAATAGTACCAAGGTTGAAAAACTGCACTGGAAGTTGTATAAGTTCCTGCTGAGACACAATGGGTTATAGAAAGATAGGCGTTAAGAGAGACTTATCCAAGAAAACTGTGCTGTAATGAGAAGGAAGGGTGGTAAATGCTAATGAGGCATCAACTCATATAAACAAGAAGGATTGTTTTTTTATTTAGGCCATGGATAGGAGGGTAAAACAAGTAAAAATCAGTTTTTAACAATGAATTTTTACCTAAAATGTATTTGGCAAATTTGACTTTTCTGGTCTTTTTGACTTATAAGTTATCCTTGTTCTTAGAGGAGATTCTCAGTATTAGAAAAATAATCTGCATTTTACTAAGTTGATATGTACCAGAAATTCTGCACTATTAACACATTATCTGATACTTTCATGTTTTGAGAAAATAAACTCTTTAAAAATATTTTATGTGAAGCTATTTTATGGTTAGGTCAAATATTGTAGTTGAAAATAATTTTATAATCAGAAGTAAAAATTTACTCAAGTGGCAAATTCTAGCTTTATTCTGCAAGTTTTTTTATAACTTGAAGATGGCATTTATTTGACTCATATTAATTAAATTGAAAATATTTATATGTTCATGAAATAGACTTTTAGAGTTAAAAGAGGTGAGAAAACTATAGTGCTTTGGATTTTTTTTATTATTATTTAAAGGACTAGGTAGTTTGTTTTTGCAATTATTCTTTGATTTGGAATATTCCTATCCAAATATTTAAAAAAGTAATTTATTCCTTAGAACCAATAGTAATTAAAATATTTTTAAGGAAAAAATAATACTAATGCTGAAGGTTGTTTGAATTGTTTCTTTGTGTGTGTATATGAGAGAGAGAGAGAGAGACAACACAGACATGGAGACAGAGAAAGAGAGAGTGTATGTTAAGAAAGTGATTAAGCAGTTCTATGTAGCATGAAAGTTTTGATACCAAGAATCAGGAACAAAAAACCAGAGATAATGCACCTTCCAAGAGTAAATGCTAAATTACTCCATGTTTTATGGTCAGATATGAGCGTACACATATACACTCACATCTGACCATCAATCAGACCCTCAAGCTCGCCTCCAGGAAAGTTGAAAGAGTGCATCTCACAGGAGAGGAAAATGCATTTAAAATTACTGCAGCCATAAAATAAACTGACATAACCCAAAGCAACAAATAATAGAGGGGAAAAATCCTTCTGGGGCTCTGTCTTTCAGCAAAGATTTTGACTTTCTGTTTTTATTTCTTGTCAGTGATCTTGGGTGTGTTTAAAATGACATAAAATGCATTCATTAGGCCCCCAGATTCCAACTACTTCAGCCTGTCTTATACATTCCTCAAGAA
Organism: Vulpes lagopus; assembly: GCF_018345385.1. Taxonomy (NCBI): domain Eukaryota; kingdom Metazoa; phylum Chordata; class Mammalia; order Carnivora; family Canidae; genus Vulpes; species Vulpes lagopus. The sequence continues at coordinate 42,093,964 of NC_054826.1, forward strand.
AATGCAGACTTCTGGAATAGAGAGCAGATGTAGAAGCAAAATGACAGCCCTTGTGGGATGTCTGGTGGCTTAAAAAAAAATCTCCAAGCAATTTTCTCTATTGCATCATGCCTGAAAAGCAGCTTAATTCCTCTGTTATGATTAAAGTTGATTGATTGAATTGATCTGTGATGTATCCTGTTTCCCTAGTTTACAGAGATGCTCAGGAAGAGTGAGGAAGCTGTCTGAATAGGATCCAAGTGCTTAATATATGCTGAGGTCCCACTTAACATTTATTATCTGTTATCGAAGGTAGGAGAAAAGCATGTAAATTATATGGATGTCTCTGATTCAAGAAAAGGGAAAGATACTTATGCACTCAGTGATTTTTCATCAGCCATTTCCTAAAACAAACCCTATCTTTTTTTAGACTTAATAGTAACTTTATAAGAAGCTATTCCACTGCTAAGAAGATAACCTGTTTTTACCTTACTGTTGTTTACATTAGTAAAGAATTTTTAAAAACTTCAAGTCTGACCCTTAGGATTGTTTACTGAATGTAAATTGCAGTAAGATTTAGGACCCTCGAGATCCCTGGGTGGTGCAGCGGTTTGGCGCCTGCCTTTGGCCCAGGACGCAATTCTGGAGACCCGGGATCCAATCCCATCGGGTTCCCGGTGCATGGAGCCTGCTTTTCCCTCTGCCTATGTCTCTGCCCCTCTCTCTCTCTCTCTCTCTGTGACTATCATAAATAAATAAAAAGTTAAAAAAAAAAAAAAGATTTAGGACCCTCAGAAATCTAAGATTCTTTAAAATTATTATCTTCATGATATTTTTTCCCCTAAGGGATATAACAAAAATGAAAAAGAGAGTCATTAGAAGATATTCCGTAGGATTTTGGTTGGGTGAGTGGGTATGAAAATGAGGTGAGGCAATAACTTTCAGTGCTATTGAATATATATGTTTTGAGGTACAGAATTTACTTAAATAGTCTGTCAACTAAATATACCAAAATTTTGATAGGTACACAATATTTAATACGCAGGGAAAATGTATAAGATTAAAGCAAACTATGAACTGTACCTTAATCTATTTAAGGAGATAACTAACTTCTCTTTAACCAGTTTGGACATCCACTGTCACCTTTTTTTTTTTTTTTTTTAAGATTTATTTATTTATTTATTCATGAGAGAGAGAGAGAGAGAGAGAGAGAGAGGCAGAGACACGGAGGAGGGAGAAGCAGGCTCCATGCCAGGAGCCCTTCTCAGGACTCGATTCCGGGACCCCAGGATCGTGCCCTGGCCAAAGGCTAGCGCCAAACCACTGAGCCACCCAGGGATCCCCCACTGTCACCTGTTTGACATTTTTTTTGCAATTATGATATTTTATTTACATGGAGGTCTAACACAAGAAATACATAATTAGCAGTGAAGTTGTAAGGAATGGACATTTTTCAAATTTTCTTTACTGCTAGGAAGCTCTTTAAGGAGCTGGCTTTATAGAGTCATATATCTACATAATTGCTTTTTTTATTTTCGCAGAATTAAGCACCTTTGTTAAACAAATCCCCAAACCTCCAGGGTCTAATCTCAGTTGCAGCTTTTACCCCTAAAGTCAGACAGTAATAATAATAATGTAGCAATGCAGTGATAATATTAATTAAATAATTATAACAACTACAAAAAGAATATCAACATAACAGTGACCATGTGTGAGCTTTTTATGTGTGGTCACTGTCGTAAATCCATTATAATTGTTACCTTATTTAATCTCATAACAACCTATACAGCTGATACCATCAACATCTCATTTTATAAATGAAGAAAGTAAGGCACAAAGAAGTTAACTAATTTTGTAATTCTTATAAAGCTTGCTTTCTCTCTCACACTGCCCCATATGTCAGGCTTGAATTTGAACATTGCTTGACTTCCACAGCATGTGGGATATTATGTGACCACCACTCGAAAAAAATAAAAATCCAAAGAGTTAATTTTTCTTATTTTACATTGCCTCAGGTCCATAACTACAAAGAGAAATGAATAACAGGCATACATTTTTTTTTTTTCCTGAGTTTGGCCCTTTCCAACTCCCTTTCCCATTTTTTTCATTTTTCACTCAAAATCAAAGGTCTCTAGTTTGAAATTAAATTAATCTTTGAACATAAGTGGCTACAAGTTTTCTGAAACCTAGCACTGTTAGTGGAAAGAAAAGCAATAAAAAGGCATTTAGTTTGCCAGATATGATATAGGACATCTGATTAAATTTGAATTTCAGAGAAACAATGGAAAACTTTTAATATGAATATGACTCATGCAATTTGGACATGCACTATAATTTTTTTTCAAATTTATTTGAAATTCAAATTTAACAATTTATTCTATATATTTAATTGCTATTTAATTGTATTTTAAATGTTAACTCCAGCAACATAGTTTAATGGCATTTACATATTTTCACTTCAGGGACATGCATTTTCTTTGTCACAAATATACTCTGATATTAAACATGCATTTCTTTATATTAAGATTCTAGAATTGAGTTATTTCAAAATGATGGGTAATACTCTAACCTCATCTAATGGATGAAACTTCTTTAGCATCCTTAAAGTCCTTCCTGTCTTCGTGTCTTATTCTTTCCTTCTCTCCCAAATTTAACACCTTTTTCTAATCTTCTAAATAAGATTTTGCATTCCATTTATGTTGTTTGTAGGGGCTAAATATTCCAAATTTTCAACACCCCCCCCCAAAAAAATGTTTAGTGTTTTATTTTTATGGCATCTCCTTTAAAATTCCTCATCTTTTCCAAATATAACACAGTATTAAAAGTTTTAGTAATCTGGGGAGCCTGCATGGCTCAGTAGTTGAGCATCTGCCTTTGGCTCTGGTCATGATCCTGGGGTCCTGGGATTGAGTCTCGCATTGGGCTTCATGCAGGAGGCCTGCTTCTCCCTCTGCCTGTGTGTCTGCTTCTCTCTGTATGTCTCTCATGAGTAAACAAATGAAATCTTTAAAAAAAGTTTTAGTAATTTCTATTTTTTTAAAGATTTTTTTCGTTTACTCATGAGAGACATACAGAGAGAGAGGCAGACACATAGGCAGAGGGAGAGGCAGGCTCCCTACAGGAAGCCCAATGCGAGACTCAATCCCAGGACCCCCGGGATCATGACCTGAGCCAAAGGCAGACGCTCAACCCAGGTGTCACTCTGTATTTTTTAACGGGAAATTAAGTAGGATGTAGCTTAATTCAATAGCTGAAATGTATCATCAAATATATACCTCTTATCTGTTAACAAGGTCAGAAATGCTTATTGTTCTTGTTTAAATCAGATATTTAAAAGGAATGGATTAAGTTGATTAGTTTAGATCTATCAAGACGTGGAAGGTGATTATATCTGTGGGCAGTTATCTCCTGAGGGCAATTACATGGAAAAATTAGCATAATTCATCAAGAAAAAAAGGGGGTATGTAATCAAAGTGTTACTATATATGGTACATGGTGGTTGAGGTAAAGAGAAAATGGTTAGTCTTTAAAAAAAAAATACAATGGTAATAGTGAAACAATTCCAATAATTGCTTTTTCTTCAGATTATATGCCTATAGAACACAGAAGAAAAACCCCTTCTGGCTTAACAGTAAACTAAATAGGATTCCTAGCTAGTTATTTATTTTTATTTATTTATTTATTTATTTATTTATTTATTTATTTATTTAGAAATGCAGAAGTGGCTGCAATTCTTGACATTTTGCTTCTAGCAGAGTAGACTATCACATGGTCAGTGAGTGCACCATTTATTAAGCAATGTGGAGTGTTCTCTGTCACCAGAAGGTGAATTCATTGCCTAGCTGGCTTGTGGGTTTTGGACTAAATTCCAGCAGTGTTATTTGCCAGAAACTTCTACCTTTACTCTGCCACTATTCTAAGTCAGGATTTTTTCCCCCTTTCCTAAATCAGTAACAGATTTTATTAACATTAAATAAAAGCTGTCGTGAGCTCTTAAAATATGTAGTACTAAAGCCATTAGGTATCATTACACTGTCAAAAGCATTTCACTTAAAACAAACGGTCATTTAAAATTATTTTGATAAAAAAATTAGAGTTGTCTTATTATTGATTATTGCATTTTTGCTACTCCTTCCTTCTTGTGGTGTTCCAAGGGAATGTAGAAATGAAATTATATCTATACTCTATTTTCATTCTTTTAATATGATTCTTCAATATACATTGTCTTTAGTAAAATGTGTAAAGTTCTTTGCCTGGATTCCTTTATAATTATTGTTTTACTGTCCTTACCTTCACATCTTACTGGGATGGGAGAGTTTCTAATGTGACTTTCAATGCAGTAATTTGAAACTCATGTGGAATCCATTTGTAATTTAATTTAATGACTTCATATAATTTTATAGTACTTTTTCCTTTTATGTTAGAATATTTAAAAATTCAGAATATTTAAACACAAGGTTGGCAGTCTTTTTGTTTTTGTTTTGTTAACTTTATTGAGATATAATTCACAGACTGTACAAGTCACCTATTAAAAGTGTAAAAAAATATTTTTAGAATATTCATGAGAGTGGGGCAATCATAACCACAATACATTTTGGAACATTTTTATCACCTACAAAGAAAATTCCACAGAACCTGTTAATGATACATTCCTTTTGTTCCCAACAGCCTAAGTCCTGAGCAACCAATATTTTACTTTCTGTCTTCATAGAGTATCTTATGGACACTTCATATAATTGAATCATATAAACTATGGTCTTTAATCAATTGGTTTATTTCACAAGACATAATGTTTTCAGGATTTTTTTCATGGTATAGTGGGTATCAATACTTCATTCCTTTTTATTTCCTAGTAATAATTGTATGAACATGATTTGACTTTTTTAAAAAAATGTATACTTGTTCAAAGTAATTTACTTATACTTTAATAGTAAGATGACAGGGGTATCTTGGGCCCAGTTGGCTAAGCATCTGACTCTTGGTGTTGGCTTAGGGTTGTAGGATCCAGCCCTACACCAGACTCCATGATCAGCGCAGAGTCTGCTGGAGATCTTTCTTTTTCCCTCTGCCCCTCCTACTCATGATCTCTTTCTCATAAATAAATACATACATACATACATACATACATACATCTTTTAAAAAAATATCAAGATGACAAAATGCAAATTTAAAATAAAGATCAAAATGTTGACATTTGTATAATCTAAATTGACCTCTACCTACCCTATACATGCTACCTTGTTGAATAAAATGGGGCTGGAAGAAACATGCTGGAAATAGGGAATACATTGATATGACATAATGATAATATATTTCATCTTATTGAAAGTATTAATATCAGCCATTTAAAAATACTATTATTTGCCACCTGCTGCCCATAAGTGTTATTTATCACAAGTTGTTTTTTGTTTTGGCTTGGTTTGGTTAGATGTGATTTTGGGGTTTATGTTTACTTTTTAACAGGAGGTATTTCCCATTCTTGTAGAAATTCCCATTCTTATAGAACACAGTTTATCAGTCACTTTGTCTGTTTTCATTATCCAGACTATCCTTAGGGGCATTTCCTTATAAAAATATACTTATTAGGGCAGCCCAGGTGGCTCAGCGGTTTAGCTCTATCTTCAGCCCAGGGCCTGACCCTGGAGACCCGGGATCGAGTCCCATGTCAGGCTCCCTGTATGGAGCCTGCTTCTCCCTCTGCCTGTGTCTCTGCCTCTTTCTCTCTCTCTCTCTCTGTGTCTCTCATGAATAAATAAATAAAATCTTTAAAAAAATACACTTATTAAAATTATATTCTTGAGTGATGACTTCTCTGTTGTTGAGAATTCTGTGATCAAGTAATTAATCTCTCTTTCCTCATTCCATGTACTTGTGAATTGTGTGTAACTATCTGCCAGCTTCTCTCTCTCATTCCCTCTCTCTCTTTTCAAATACATGGTCATATATGTATGTGTTTTTTCTTACATGCATATCTCCCAAAAATTTATGTATAATTTTAAGGCACTTAAAATATTCTAAACATGCAGAGCAAAAATATGTCTGTGTGTATGTGTGTACATGACTATATCTATAATTGTGTCAGAACATATGGTTGACTTGGAAAGTAATTCAGCATTTATTTGTTTTCTAAGTAAAACACTAATATCTCACTCAACATACTAAAAAATGTGACAAGAGCATACTCACCTTCTCTACACCTGGTTTGGACCAAGACGAAGCAAAAGTTAAGAGACATACGTAATCTATGGCAAGGTTATAAACTACTCTTTTGAATTTTTTTTTAAATTTTTAAATCTCAAATAGAATAGAAGAAAGATGCAAAAGTGTAAAAAGCCCAAGCTTTGAACCATAAGGTAATTCTGACTTTAAGTAATAAAGAGAGATAGAAACACAAAAAGATAAATAGAATAGATGCATTGCACATATAGAGATTATAGAAGAAAATCACCCAGAATTGAGTTATGACTCCTCAGATAAAATACACTTCACAAATCAAACAGGAAAAATATAAATAAGTGCACAAAACTAGAAGCTTCATAGTAAACACTGATAAGCTGTAGTCCACACTATGGTAAATGATAATGCAGAGAAAATAAACTAAAGGTACATATAAAACATATTTTAATACTGAAAAAATGAATTGAAGGAAACACAGTTACTCAGTGCTGGTATAGTAAAGCATGATAATAATTAGATCAAGTTTTTGAATAGAAAAAGAAAATTATGTACATTTCTTGTTAAAGTATAAAAATATGGCATAAGGAATATAAATAAATAATAGAGGTATCTGTAATACTCTTATTCTTTAAACAATATCAAAGAAATTATATGAAATTATGGAAACATGAAATCTTTTTGCAGGTAAGAGTTCATCATTCATTATGTTTTATGTTTGAAAATTTTACTAGGAACAAATTATAGAGTTTGGAGTTGTCCCTTTCAGTGGCCCTAGTTTCTTTTCTGTAAAATGGCCATGTCTAATTACACATACATGACAAGAGCACTGTAAAGGTTATTGTGATGTAACACATGTAATAAGCACTTAAATATTAGTCAATATTCTCATTTACAACTAATGGAATTAAATTATTTATTATGGATGTAGCACTATGAGAAGCACAATTAATTAACCAAGTGGGAAGCAAGGCCTTACCTGAAGATGATAGGAGTCTGTTGAATTTGGAAAGACTTACATGCATTACATAGTTAAAAAAATCAATAAGCAATAATTTCCCAAATAATACATGATATGGGTATGCTGTATGTTCTGTTTGTGTCTGCCTCACAATTCATACATGAAATCTTAGTCTCTAAAATGAGGGTCTTAGGAGGTGGAGCCTTTGAGAGGTGCTTAGGTGGGTGGAGTCCTCATGAATGGGATTAGTGCCCTAATAAAAGAGACTCTGAGAGTCCCTTGTCCTTTCAGCCTGTGAGGACACAGTAAGAATATTCTCTACAAACCGGGAAGCAGAGCTTAACCAGTCATGAAATCTCTTGGCTCCTTTATCTTGGATTTCCAGCCTCCAGAATTGTAAAAGATACATTTCTGTTTGTAAGCCACTCAATCTATGGTATTGTGTTATAGTAGATTGAACAGACTAGAACAGACTAGTCCACTATGTGAACAAAATTGATCTCTTCCCCTATATTGTATTTATTGTGTATGTCATTTAATCTTGGTTTCTTAGAGAATTTTTCCTCCCTCCTTGGGACTAATATTTCACAATGTAGCTTATAACATGAAATTCTACAGCATTTGTTCATGATGAACGAATGCCTGCTTATGAATTCTTGTCTCAGAAGCTAATTTAATTGGTGAATTCCAACTACTATTGCTTATTTCACACTTCAGTAGGTAAAGATGCATTAATAATCGAAGTTTCAAACTGTAATTAACATTAGCTTTAGGCTCCTGACAATGAAATGATTATATTTTAATGTATGGGTTGATAAACAAAGTAATCTAACATATGAATAAACAGCAAAATAGCTTACATTTACTCTTTCTCTGCAAATTGATACATGCATTTGCATGTTATAAAACATGGAGCATAAATGAATGTTAAAGAAAAAAATGTATAGACTGTCCATACAACACCTAAACCTAATCAATTCAGTGCACCAAACTGATTTTGAGACATATTAACAAAAATGTCATTTTTCTGGTAAATGTTTTTCTCCTGCCTTCCTTTCCTTTCACAGTTTTCTATATTATTTAATTTTGCTTTTATATTTGTTTTACTGTGTTCTTAATTGATTACGTTATAAAGATCCATGAATGATAAATTTGTATACGAATATCTTATTCTTAATTCTAGCACACCATATTATTCAAATGCATTTGACTGGTATTATTTCACCTTTATGTTGAAAAAGATTGTATTTAAGATATATTGTCAACTGAATGTAGAAAACAATATTTATGACTTGATCCTTTATCGACTGTTATTTCCTGGAATTTACCGGTATATTTTTAAAATGATAGTATTTAGACTGGTATGGAAATCCAAAAAACTGAGATTACCAATTATGGTACTTTAACATTTTCAAATAGGTCACATATTTGGGTGCCTAAGGATAGGGTCACAATATAACTTCTTTTTCAGGGGAGTTGATTGCTCAGAACTTCACAATGCCTCAGTTGTTTGGATATGTTCAATATGCATACTTTAAGGTTCAAATGTACATACTTTAAGACTATTAAAGCCAAAATGGCCTTTGTTTGAAACTAATTCACAGAAATAGAATGAGGTAGTCAAAAATATGAATTAAATACATAGTCTGATTTCAAATGTCAAACTAGAGAACTAAGAAAGGATTCTTATTCTTCAAAGCAAATCTTAGTGATTATGAGAACAAGTTCAAAGTCACTTACAGTTTTCTATATTTGTATTCTTTGCCCTCTGGAGATAGCTAGAATTCTATATAGAATCAGGACTTAGAGAAGAACATAATCAGGTACCTATATCTGTCAGAGCTTTGATGGGGACTTTTGCAAAAATAACTTTATGCAATCCTAATAATAAACTTGTAAAATAAATAGTACCTTATATTCCAACCAAAATATAAAAAGGAAAGTTTAAGTTTCAGAAGTATGATTTATCCCATATAATGTGGAGGATCTGAATTTTCTTTTTTATTTTTTTTTATTTGTTTATTCATGATAGACATAGAGAAAGATAGAGAGGCAGAGACACAGGCAGAGGGAGAAACAGGCTTCATGCCGGGAGCCACAATGGGACTGATCCCAGGACTCGATCCCAGAACTCCAGGACCACGCCCTGGGCCAAAGGCAGGCACCAAACTGCTGAGCCACCCACACATCGCCAGATCTGAATTTTCTTATTGCTATTGTGTAATGCCTCATAGATTTTCAATTACTTTATATTCTCAAATATAAAGATACATACATTATATTCCCATCAATCTTTTAAATGTTTTATGTGCGTAATCATACCTTTCAAATGAGTACTCTGTTGGTCCAGAGAGATTAAACAACTAAGAGGACTCAACAGCTAGAAAAGATATTGAGACCTTGAGTATTTGGCTCCAGGAGTGTGTTGTTATTAACAACACTTTTTTTTTTTACTTGCTTTCTGTAAAGAATTTTGAGTGGGTACTTATCTCACTCGTCTTTAAATATATGATTATTGTTATGTATAAAGGGATGAATGAGAGCATGATAGTCTCCTCCTTTGACTCTTGAAGGCGTGTCCTAGAGTGACAGATATTTTTTCCTCTTATTCTTTTTTTTCCTTTTTGCATTATTATAGTTATGATGATGGCATAATATCAGTGTTTCAGTATTACACTCTTTCAGATTATTATTAGTTAAGTGTCAGATTGATCTCTTTTGTTAACTTTTAAGATAATCTGACCAGATGGCATTAAGAATACATTAATTAAATTAGGAATTATAATAAAGATATACAATATTTTTTATCCTCAAGAAGGCTTAACATTTCATTCCCTTTCTTCTATTTGTGTTCAGTAATCCCAAATGTCATGAATAATTACATGCAGTCATTAAAGAAAAACTCTGTTGAGATGGAAATTCTACCAGATGCTGTTATAATCACTGTTTCTTACAGTTTAAATTTTAGGCAATTGTTTGGAGACAAAAGAAAATGGACTTTAGAAAAAAATCCAAGCCACTTGTTACATGTTATATTTGTGTTCAGATTCTAGTATTATCAGCCAACTGTTTTTCTTTAATCTTCATTCATGATAGATAGGGATAACTTTAAGCCAAATCAATCTTGATTGTTAGTCTTAATGACGAACTAGAAACATCTGAAATATTTGATTAGGCTGTGGCAGGAAATGCTGCTCTGTCATAATAAAAATACTCTTTAATAACTGAAATAATATGGGATCCCTGGGTGGCGCAGCGGTTTGGCGCCTGCCTTTGGCCCAGGGCACGATCCTGGAGACTCGGGATCGAATCCCACATCAGGCTCCCGGTGCATGGAGCCTGCTTCTCCCTCTGCCTATGTCTCTGCCTCTCTCTCTCTCTCTCACTGTGTGCCTATCATAAATAAATAAAAAAATTAAAAAAAAATAACTGAAATAATATACTAATTTCATGAACAGAACAATTAAAATAACTCATCAGATGGCATTCCTACCTTAACCTTTCTTACCTAGGTCTTGAGATTGTCATAATGACGGAGTTGCTAAATGCTAATTCTTCAACTTTGTTCAGGAGATTCTTATACTTTATAGTATTACAGACTCACGTACGGATGGTGTTAAAAAAAACAAAAGCTCTCAGATCTCACTAGCAGAAATTCGGAATTAGTAGGACTGGGGTAAAATCCAGGATATTCATTTTCAGTTGGCACCCCTCTTCTGCTCTTGATGCTTTTCTAACGCAGGTAGACCACAATCTTTGTGTTGAGAAAAAGTACATGGGATCATGGAAATAGCTGTGAATCAGGAGTACACGGGGAGTGATTTGAACATTTGCATGCCAGAGCATATGTATATCTTCATAGAATTTCACTTCACATTTCTGCAGCACACCTCTAAATGAGAACCATTTGACCCATGCAATTGAAGTCACGCATGACCATCATCAGAAACAAACTCTTCTTCTCCTCTACCACCCCCTGCCGTCTTTCTTTTTTCTTAGGACTGTTTTTTAACTGTGCCTCACTGCTGCTTTGTGTGTGAATGTGTGAAATTTTAGAGAACATACTAACATTTCCATGTTTAAATAAATTGGTGGTAGAATTGACCAGATCTTGAATGCTCTTTTTTCCCTTACATTTGGCGCAATACTTATAGATAGAAGACAAGAGTCCTTTTGTCTGTCATTAATTCAAAAAATAGTCACTATAGTATTAATATTCAGGATAGGCGATTCATGGAATGAATTGTTCAGGCAGCAAAGATTATAACAAAATTATGAATCTAATCTCAAACTCCTACCCTCCCCACCAGTGAAACTGTAATATGAATGGAAAGGGCACCTATTCTCATTATGATCTTCAGACTGTCATCATCAGGGCTAATTCTAATGTCACACTGTGGATGATGAGTAGTTGAAATCCAATTTGAATGCATAATACCACGTTTAATTTACACTACCACCTGTCAATAAGAAATAGACTAAAGCATATCTTCTGAGCTATCCATAGGGAATATTCAATTATAATTAACCTTCCTATTTTTGTTAAATCCTTGTCCTGAAATGGATTGTTTGTGCCATTTCTTATTCTGTAACAATCTGTCACTAGAAAGAATTTGAATTTTAATCTAATATTCTGTGAGAAATACAATAGAGGATGTTTCTTTTAATCTCTTCTACTACTACTGCTTGTCTATTTCATTTCTTTTCCATAGGTTAATTATGACTAAGGTTGTAATCTTTGCAGGTGTATGATACTTTGGCAGGCTGTGGAAAATGATTTTCCACAAACCATATTGGATACAATACATTGTAAATGGGAAATTTCATTTTTTCTAACTTAATATTAATGAGAGGAAAAAATAATTTTAGTTCAACTAATGCATTTTAGAGTGTATGAATTCATCCTATCATGCGGATAACTTTATAAAACTACTTTAAGCAATGTTTAACTGCTATTTAGAATCTAAAAACCATAAAAATAATTTAGATGTTACCTCTAAACATATAAAATTAGACAGTCTGGTAATGGATCTTCATTTGAGTAAGTTTATTGACAGTTGAAAATGTTACTTATGTTTCTTTACTCTTTCCCTTTACAACTTGTAATACTAAGGAAGCAACAGCACTTTCCCACCTTCTATGTTTTAGAGGTAGGTACAAGTTTATCATGACTCTCTAGTCATCAGAGAACAAAGCCTGAGAGAGTGGAGGTTGTGCTTACATATTAAGCAGCCCCCTCTTCATAGGTCCAGTGGAGGAGATCAGTGTGATCAACTCTTTTGCATGCAGTAGGTTGAATTTTACAAGCAGCCAGGTTTTACAGACAGAGCCATAACTACATTCTTGTTCTGACACTGTGTGTACTTGAGCAAGCTATTATACTTCTCTTAGCCTTAGTTATATTCGTTTGTTAAAAGTAAAGTAGGCATAATACCAAGCACAGAGAATAGTGTCTTAAATGGAATTAATGAATTTAGTACCAAGGAAGTACTCAGAAAAAAAAGGCTGCTAATACTTTGCTTCTACATAACAAATATTTAAATTCTAATTCCATAAAATGATAGATTTAGCTCTTTTAAGTGTTTGTTATGGGGCAAGAGGATGAGAAATTTGAATTCTTTCCACTTCTTATATTCAGTGAGCCATATGTATTCTCTTCCTTCCTTCCTTCCTTCCTTCCTTCCTTCCTTCCTTCCTTCCTTCTTTCCTTCTATACATCTCATTAAGACCACACAATGCAAAGAAAGAAGGTCCAACATAAACCTGAGTAGAAAGAAAAGATCTAGAAACTGGATTGACCCAAAATTCATTCAAGAAGTATAGAACCAATAACCAAAAAATAGTTGGTACTATTTATGCATTTAAAATGTTATTAAAAATCACTAAAACAGCACCTAGAACATAGTTATAACTAATAAATGTAAGCTCAATATGATCATATTTAAAAATACTTTTGATAGGGTGAGTAAAATGCAAATTTAACTCTATTTAGAGAAAAATATATCCAACTGTAAATAATGAGACAATGGATGGTCGCTGTTTTCTTCTCAAAGAAAAGGGAGTATCTTCATGCTTGTATAGACATTTGCTTTGCACGTGTACTTATTCCAACACGAATTTTAATGGTCCAGCACATTTATAAAAATAGTTAAGTAAATGAATATGTGAAATGTGATACTCAAATGACAAGTTTTGTCAAATAAAATTTGAAATTTTGCAATGCCTGAAAAGAGAGTAAAAAGATGTGCTATGAGCCAGCTGACTTGTGTTTTCATGCTGGCTCTGCTTCTTATAGCTCACTATCAGTATTTCAGTTTCTGATCTGTAAAGTATGAAAAAAAAAAAAACTTCTTTATTCTAAGTTTGTTGTGAGAATTTAATTCTTATTTGTAAAACATTTAAAGCAGCAGCTGATACATGATAAATTCTATGTTGGTAACTATTAATGAAAGAAATACACTTACATTTTTATTGTATTTTCCCTCAAATGAAGCAAAAATAATCTTTTTTATTCTCTATTACACAAACTTGTCTTTTCATCATCAAAGAGCAAAATTGTCATTTGACTCTATTTCAAGACATGAAAAATGACCACTTAGGTGGTTTCTGGATTTCATTTTCTCTTTTAACCTTCATAAAAACTCCATAAAGTATTCTGATCCCCATTTTACAGATAAGGAATGAGTGACTGATTAATAGAATATTTTGTTTTAGACATTACCTAGTCTAGTCAAGCATTGCCTATCACCTTTTACCTTGAGGCCACAGTAGAGTGATTACAGGTGAATTTCTCCCTCCAGATTTAGCAATTCTGATTAAGTTCATAAAAGGAAACTTCGTTTCCAATGAGAAGTTAATTCTCCTAAAGCATTTCCTAAAATGATAGGTGTGACTTCACCCCACTCCTTGCAATGACAGTGGTGGCTGCACATTGTCTGTTTTAATGGTTTTATTCCCCTGGAAGCTCAAACTACTGTTCCCCCATTGTATTCACATAATAGGTGTACAATATAAAGCAGTTTTGATGTTACATATGTATATTACGTTAATAAAATACATAAATTTATCAGTTTTCTACCAATAACAATCAAGGAAATAAAAACGAAAAGATGTCTTGTTTTCCTGGGATCTTTTTCAACCATTTGAGGTTTTCAGTATCATTCTTTTTTTTTTTTTTTTAATTTTGAAGAGAGGTTTCAATTTTTCCCTGAACATCATTATACACTGAATTTTTATCACAGATCTTAAACTTCTTTCTTCTAAGTGTTTCTTTAAGGCAACACGTAGTTTTCATTTTGAGTAGCTAATTTATTTATCAGTATTATCTGTACTAACTTGTAACAGAGACAAGCTGCATATAGAAGGAAGCAGACCTTTCTGTTCCCAAGGTGATTCATATTTATTGAAGCTAAACTGTTTCTATCTATGTTCACTTTTTTTAAACCTGCCACACAACAAAAGAAGATATCCCATTATTTTTTTCTTCCTTCCTTTCCTTTCTTTTCTTTTCTTTTTTTCTTCTTTTCTTTCTTTTTTCTCTTCTTTCTTTCTTTTTTCTTCCTTTCCTTTTTCTTTTTTTTTCTTTTTTTTCTCTTCTTTCTTTTTTCTTTCTTTCTTTCTTTCTTTCTTTCTTTCTTTCTTTCTTTCTTTCTCTTTCTTTCTTTCTTTCTTTCTTTCTTTCTTCTCTTCTTTCTTTCTCTTTCTTTCTTTCCTTTCTTTCCCTTTCTTTCTTTCTTTCTTTCTTTCTTTCTTTCTTTCTTTCTTTCTTTCTTTCTTTCTTTTTTTCTTCTTTCTTTTTTTTCCCCAATGACCAGTAGGAACATTTCAACTTCTTAATCTGCAACAAATAACAATTAACAATATGTGTTTCTTGATGAAGTTGACAATACAGGAAAATCAAACACATATTCTACACATAGAATGCAGATTACAGGATAATTTAATTCAGTTATTCTGAGGCTGTCAAAATATATTTTAATATTTACTACCTAGCATGTAACACACATTTAAAGAATTAATGATTTGTGATGATAAAAGACATGATAATGAATGTGAATTAAGCTTCATACCATTGCATATTATAAGTATTACTAACCCCATTTTCAGGGATTCGATATTACATTTATATGGCATTATTGGATAGATGTAATATTTATGAAAAATAAAATCTGAAAATATAACATCAATTTAGGCAAACATTCATTTTATATGAAAAGATCTGCTTTTTATTAACTTTTAAATGTTCAATCATTTTAAACAAATGTATCTACATCAGATAGATTTTTTATAGAACCACTTTCAGTATTTTAAGTGCTTGAAAAATTGGTTTTGTGATATTTTCCTATAATTCAGTGGAGGTTCCAAATGACCATTTGAAATAGAATATTTAGCAAAATTCAATAACTGGTAAATCAAAAGGAAATAATACTGAGGTATTGTGCAGTAATTATAATAGGAAATTACTTCCAATGCTATAGAATTTGATGATTTCCTAGTCACCTTTCAATACTACTTCAAGGTAAAAGCTGATCACAAATAGAACTGGATGTAATTTAGAAAGCTTTCTTACAAGTGAATCCGTTAATCAGATTACTAAAATTGTAAACAGTGGAAGCATACTTTTATTAAGGGTCCTTATATCATTTTAAACTTATTCTGCATACATAATAGAATATTAATTCTAACCCTCAATTTATTAAACCCTTTAGACTCACAGCCTTTCATCCTAGAAAATATCTATCATTTGTGCATTTGTTCAAGGCAAAAGTAAAGATTATCTTTGATTTCTTTTATCCACATACTATCAGTATGCTCTATAGATTCTATTTTCAAAATATATGCTAGATATTACTTCTTGTCATATATGCAGCTATGGTGTAGTTCACTCCACCATCATCTCTGGCAGGAGAATTACAATGACATCAAAACTGATTTCCCTACTTTTGGTTTTAGCTCTTTATATCTTCTACAGAACAGCTAGGATGATCCTTAAAATAATTTAAAAAAATTCATCTTTCTTCTCTCCTCAAAACCTATTCTATAGCTCTCTATTTTGATTAAAATAAAATCTAGATTCCTTATCATGGTTTACAAAGACATACATTATATAATCTCTCTTAGATCTCTGGGTATTTCTTGCCTTATCCTTTACACTACACCCACCTTTTAAGTTAATTCCCATCTCAGGGCCCCGGTACTCAGTTTCACCTTCGCCGATGCCCTTCCCCATCATTTTTGCATAGCTTATTATTTCAGTACTTTCACATCTCTGTTCAAAAATCATCTTACAGAAGGATTGTCCCTGCCCATCAATTCTAAAGGTATGCCAGTAAATTGGCTCTCAGAAAAGGCAAGGCAGCTCTGATTTGTAGCCTTTGCCATTCTCATGGTTTATATACGCCCCTACCTCTCACCCACCCCCATGACTGATTTCAATTTATCAATGGTTTAATATCCTACTTGCAAAATTCCTGAATACTTCACAATAAATTCCCTTGAACCAGTACAGGCTGACTCCAGAACAACACTGAATCTGAAATAGCCAACTGTCTCGCTATCCTCATCTATTCTCTGTCTTCTACTTTATTTAATTTTTCTCTTACTCATACTATCTGAAATTATGAGTTTAGCTACTTTCTATTTCTCCTCAAAAATATGAATGATTTTAGAGCAGGAAACATGTTTGGCTTACTCACTACTGTATACTTAACTTCTAGAATAATCCCTTGAACACAGCAGACAGTCTATAATGATTTGATGAACAAATGAAAAAATAAACAAGTCAAGTCTATGTGCTATCCTCCTTGCTCCCTAATAAAGCTGGAGCTAGGTACTCATTGTTTGAATTCTTCATGGCATTGTTTACTTTTTGCCCTCTACAAGTAAGAGATAATCAGGTAAGGACATTCTATGTCTTAAGGAAGCAGAGGAGGAAGGGAGGTTCTAATCCATTACTTACACCTGAAATAAACTCATGTGAAAACTCGTTGTTACACAAATAAAATTACCGTACTTTTTGAACATTTTATTTTTGCATATGCTTGAAAGACTACTGAGATATCTTGGTGCTTAGACTTGTAGGATCTAACTCAATTTTCATTACTTAAAGTATACCACTAGTTCACATTTGCTCAATTAAATCCAATGATAATTAGTTTATTATGCCCATAATTATCCTCTTTTAATAGTTACATACACGGAGACACCCTTTAACAAAGAAAGGGACATTTTGAAATCATTTTCTGCAAAGCCAACCCCAGTTTGACAATAGATTTTATTGCTTTTGAATACCTTCTACCGTAATAAAGCCAAATGGATTTTTCATTAATGCAAACTACTCACATAATACCAGCAGGGTAAAATGGTGATTCTAAAGAGAGAGTAAATAATCACTGACTCCTTGTTCCCATTTAAATTAAAAACTAAAGCAATTATGTTTTCCTGCCTCCCTCCTGAGGCCAGTAAATGATCTATCTGGTATATTTGGAATTACTTGTATATAAGGAAAAAAATGTTTTGAGTATATGAGATATCCAACCTTGTTTCAATGAGCACCCCCTGTTTTAAAGAGTGTTTTTGGCAATTTACTCTACCTTTGTAAATTACTAACTTTGAGACCTGGAGAATTCTGTTCTGAAATATGTTCTTTAGTGACATAAAAACATCCAGCTGTATGATATGTGCTCATCCTGCCTCAACACGATGATACTCCTAGGGTATTTGAAACTGGGCTAGTTCTTTGCTATGTTGGACATTTTGAAATTGGCAAGGATATTAAACTGTTACCCAGATAGTTTCCCTTCACTGCCCATAAACATTAAACTTGGTATAAGATTCTATTCTCAAGAAAGTGATCCAACAGTGTTTCCTTAGTCCCAATATGCTGTTGCCTTAATAACTTTATTACTAACACAACTTCCTACTTGTTCTATAAATACAGAAGTGTAAATCCTCTTCTCAAACACTGAAATTCAGGATAGTTTAGAAATACTATGTGCTATTGAATGTTCTGTGTTTGTTTTTTTATGAGAAATAAGTGATTCATGTCTCAACTTGTGTGTACATTTAAGAAATGAGCATGTCCACCCTCTACCCCAAATATACTTTGACATGTTAATAGTCACATTGTGGTGCCTATAATGATTCATAGAAAAAATTGCAAGATAAATCTCTCCATATTTATATCTGCCAAGAAGAGAATTTTGTTTATAATATCTCATCATGGAAACTCAGGGTAAATCCAGCTTCAAACAGAGGATAAGGTTTCCTTCACTACAGGGATTCAGAAGCTGCTACTTTCACATTTACACAAAATAAACTACAGGCAAGTCAGAATTGCAATCCAAGCAGTGACCTCTATCTGAGCCCCCATAAACCAGATAATTCACCTCTGCCCCAAGCAGGCTACAGACTATGGAGATATGTGATGCTGACTGCATGCAGATCTTCTCAGTAAATCTACTCATAGCTGTGACTCTCCTCTTTAGAAAGAGAAATGCTCAGTGGAAGTATAAACAAACCTATCTTGGATTTTTTGAAAGATCAGTTTGCTTTATAGAACTATCTGCTCACATGACAGCTTTTAAATGTTGGTGCTCAAATTAAGGTTTCCTGGCTAGAGGTTGAAAGCTGATATTCATGGCTAGTCTGAAGGTATTGTGATAGTTTTCTTTTTTCTCCTAACAAATTGAAAACATATTTACAGTGTCAAAATATTTCTAATCAATAGATACTATCTTAATTGTATAATGTACTAGCAGAGATAATTACTTCTAAGCAGCATTTAGATAAGTCAGTAGTAGAATTATGAATAGGATGATAGATTATTGATTCTGTATATGAACTATGCATACTCATTCAGAAAATTCATGGGCTAGCCACAAAGAAGTGGTTATATTTCAGAATTATACCACTTCTCTTTAATAAAAAGTTTTCTTACATACTAAGCACTAATTTAACAGATTCTTTGTGCTTCTTTTGTTTATAAATTTAAAAATTATTGACATTTTTAATGGGAAAGCTATAAAGTCATTTTGATTTATAATCTATAGATAGAAGTAATGTCAAACAAGTTACATATAAAGGGTATTCACTAGACTACAAATTCTTTGAGAGGGCTAGCCATGTCTTCTTCATAATACTTGTAAAGCATGTTCCCTTCTGCTTTTTATCCCCTATTGGGGATAGTGCATAAGCAAAGAACTGTATAGTCAATGAATTTTTGAACTGTGAATGGAGGGTTATGGTTTATTGTGACTTGTGTCTGAAATTTGATCAGCCTTGCAAATTTGGATTCCATGTGATGATGTTAGAGAGATCCTGCCAATTTGGAAGTCAAGTAAAATGAATAAATATCAGTTGATAAAGTGGACAAATCCTTCACAAATTAAAGTGGGACTGTAACTAAAGCCAGATGAATGAACATTGGATACACATGTGTATACCAAAAGCCAGTTGGAACTTGAAGTTGAATGTCTTATAACCAGCTTGGCCAGTGTGGTCAAAACAGACCATCAATTCAAAACAACCAATGCCAGATCCTGTTAGTTTTAAAAAGATCATGCCTCCCAATAATGTGAAAATAATCCCACTGGTAAATTTAAATCTATTTGAATTTTATCAATTGCTTCCTCAGATTTGAATATTGGTTAAATAATATAATTGTGTAAATACAATGAATATTGATACTTTTCCAATGAAGATATTCAATTGGTGTTTGCTATGCTGTGGCGCTACACTGAAATACCACATACCTGAATAATTTTTAATTCACTACAGGAAAATTTGCAGCACAATCTATGGTCCTAAAAGTATAGATGCTTTAAGTGAAATCATTATTTATCTAAGGTTTAAAAGTTTAGATAATTAAGGAAATAAGAACAGGCTTACTATGAACAATTCAAGCTACTGGCAAAGTTTCTGGTTCTATCTGTCAGATTTGGTCTTGAGAGATTAATATGCTCTTTTACAGAACAAAGTAAAGCTGAAAAATAGGAATAATTATATAGATCTATGGTTGAGGGAAAGAACAAAACTGGAGGAGAGAGCAGTATAGTAGAATCACCTGTGGAGCTTTTCTAAAGGATTATCTCCCTAGGTTTTTCTCCTTCAGATATGAATCAAAAGATTTAGTATGGGCCTAAAGAGAGATATTTTGAGAAAGTGATTCTGTTATTTCCTTTCCTCCTTCAGCTTAAGTAACAATTTTGATCTAAGGGATGATGATGATGATAGTAAGAATTATAGTAATAAAATATTGATAACTGATCTAAACAAGGCTTCTGATTTTATTTATTCAGATAATTTTCCTATAATAACATTTTCCAAAGTAGCATATCAGGAAATAATGTTCCAAGGTATATTAATAAGACTAGCTCTCAGAAATAAAGATATAGGGATAGATAAAGTACCATATTCAAATTAGCTCTGCTAATACATATTTCATAAAATTAACCAATTTCTTTTTTGTAATACTTCTCAGGGTCTTTTATATGCAAATATGTATTGTGATCCTCTTAAGCAAAAACATAGTAAACAAGATATACCAAAATTATTTGACAAGAATATATTGTTATCTTTCCTTACTCTTATTATTATATTTCAGAATAATGTAAATTAAGACAATGTGCAGATGCATTTATTTAACTTATAATTATTTCAATATGTATACTTAGGTTAATTTTTTTAGGTTAATATATCATATGTGTGTAGTATATATACTGTTTTGTTAGCCTTCAAAGATGGTTTCCTTGTGCTTGAGGATAAAGTTTCAATACTTGAATGTAACAGATAGGTGTACTTTTAGAAATCATTTTAAAAAATAATCTGGAAAAAAGGAGTCAGCAAGAGGCAAGAAGGAAAGCATTTTATAATTGAAACAAAAACAGCAGTTAGTAAATTATTGAGAATTACTGGTCATTCTTTGAATTGGCTTCTCTGAAGCTTGTATTTTTATTTCAGTAATTTTGCATTATAACTTAGATGTGCAAAATTGGAAGAGACAGAGGAGGAAAATTACATGGAAAACCAACATGGGAATATCTGAGAAGGTGAGAGAGGAGAAAGAAAAGTAACCAGTTTCTATGAGAACATAGAAATAAAGATTACCAGTGACCTTGACTAGAGCATCTCGATATATTAGGATACATAAACCAGATTGGAACAAAAGGAGTGGAAACAGCAAAATGACAACTCTGTGTGTGTGTGTTTAAGGAATTCTCTTTAAATACCTCTGTAAATAAAAACAGTTCAGTAAGAGTATATGAGGATTTTAGAGGCAGATGGGAAGGAGCTACCAAAATGTTGAAGACAAGATATTCAGTATTTTAGTTTACTCTGAGAAATATTTTTAAAAGTACAAAATTGACTATACTTTGGTCAATATTGCATAACTATTACTTTATTCATTATATGTATATAAAGTTTATATTTTAACATATTTATTAATATTTATATATTGAATATGTTAAATATATAAATTATATATATAAAATCAATAAGGTAATAGTTATGGAGTATTTGTGTGTACGTGCATATGCCAAAATATTATGTTCCCAAATTGCATTTTTAACACCTTTGTTGAAACTTTTCACTTTTATGAAAAAGGTAGTTCTCCTAGAAATTAGCAAAGAACCATGAATAAGACAGATGACAGTGAAGAGAAAAGAGAAAGAATATTGAAAAGGCAACTTTGGAAAGAGCACTGTTTGGTGAATTGGACTGTGGATGGGCCCAGAAACCTCTTTGTCACTGTTTCTTCATCTACCAAATGGGTATAATAATAGTATCAAATTAATAGGATTATTTTAAAGATTCAATGTGTTAATACCTGTAAAGTCCTTGGAATAGTTTCTATCTTAAAATCTCTGTTCAATAAGTAATTAATTACTATTGGAGTGCTTGACTCATGATCTTGACTCAGGCAGGTCTTAATCTCAGGGTTGTGAGCTCAAGCCCCACATCGGGCTCATCACTGGGTGTGGAGCCTACTTTGTAAAAAAAAAAAAAAATTAGTTACTCTTAAGTCCTATTAAATGTTGTTATTGTTGCTATTCTTATAAATATTTTGTTATGTGTGACAGATAAACTCAACAAATATGTAAACAACATAATTTCATAATAAAAACAGGATAAGAACCACAAAAAATAATTATAATAGGACAAAAAATAGAGGGTAGAAGGCTGTTTTAGTGAAAGTGATGTGGTCAAATGATTTGAACCAGAATTATTTTCATAAACCTGATATACAGATTTCCCTAATGTTCCATAACAACTTCAATATAGATTTGTAAATCAATCTGGAGGAAAATTTAAAACAAATTTAAAAAATGTAGCTACATTCCATGTGCCTATATATTTATGTCATATTCTGATATGCCCTTACATATAGTTAGTACAGATATTGAATAGTAATTTCAACAGGAATTAAAATGTTGAAGACTTTGAAATGAACATGTTACCTATCCATAAAAATGTGGAGAGATAATTGTCTCAATTTTATTAGAGTATTGATGAAAATGGAACAATGTAGTTAGGTTATATGCAATTAAAGTGTTTAGTGTTCTAGTTGTAAACCCATGTGAGGAGCTCACCTTTTTATCATATTAGTAAGTACAAGTGAAAAGATACATACTATTTCACAGTTTAATATGTTCCAGACAAACACTAAATTTATGTTTATGCAGTGCAAAGTTCAACTAAAATCCTCATATTCAGATATTTTGTGACCAGATACACAACAACAATGAAACAATTCTCACTTTTTTAACAATTTTGAAATTAGAATTCACTAGTTGTTTTTTTTTTGTTTGTTTGTTTTTTTGTTTTTTTTTTAGAATTCACTAGTTTTGTTTTTTATGTTCATCTAGTTGATTATTTTCGTAAGTGGATATAACTTAGATTCATTCTGAATAGTCAGTAAATAATTTATAAAATGCAACACTTTATTTTTAATATTTAGGAAATACGAGCATGATAATAATGGACATAATCATCTGAAGGATAGTCTAAGAAATATATTACAAAGATCAGGCTCATAATACTTAGAAATGAAAATGTTATATCAGAATAAAAATGTCTCAGCAGTTTAATTTGAAAATGTGTGTGTGTGGATTCTTTCTTCCTTTGATAAATAACTGACTGTTTTGATGACTTTTAGACACAGTTGCATAATAATTACATGTGTATCATGACTGAAAGCATGAGTAAAACAAAATCTATGCAGGTAGGGCACTCTCCTGACCCCTGAGTAAATTGCACATTCTGCCATCTGATTGCCTAAGAGTACAATAGGCAAAAGATAAATACACTCCACAAATTACTCATACTCAGAAAAAAATGAAGTTAAATCATAGTAAGTAAATATTACTAGAATAGTCTCATATTTTTCGTAAAAATAAAAAAGAATAAACAATGTATGTATGCTTGCTTTATTTATTAGCTACTACTGATTGTCACCTTACCAAAATCTAAGAGTTATCAATCAATAAAATTTAACACTGCACTGTAAGTTTGTGCTACAAAGAATTTTAAGAAATAATCTCTGATTTTTAAGGAATTTATAGTTAACTTATAATACAATTTTAGTACTCAGTATTATATGAAAGAAATTTACAAATTCACTGTAATTCTTACCAAAATTTCAATGGCATTTTTCACAGAAATAGAACCAACAATCCTATAAGATGTATAGTACTAGAAAAGACTGAATAGCCAAGGCAACCTTGAAAAAGAACAAAGCTAGAGGCATCATGGTCCCTGATTTCAAGTTAAATTATAAAACTACAGCAATTAAAACAGTATGGCATTGACATAAAAACAGGGACATAGATCACTGGAACAGAATAGAAACTCCCGATATAAACCCATGCATACATAGTTAATTAATTAATGGCAAAAGAGCCAATAATATAAATGGGGAAAGGATAGTCCAGTCAATAAATGGTCATGGGAAAACTGGACAGCCACATGCAAAAGAATAAAACTCACCACCATCTTACACTGTACAAAAATTAACTCAAAATGGATTAAAGATTGAATATAAGATTTGAAACCATAAAACTCCTAGAAGAAAGCTTAGGTGGTAATCTATTTGGCATAGTTCTTAGTGATGATTTTTTTAGTCTGACACCAAAAGTAAAAACAATAGAAAGCAAAAATAAACAAGTGGACTACATCAAACTAAAAAATATTTTGTACTGCAAAGGAAACCATTAAACTAAAATGGTAGGCTACTGAATGGGAGAAACTATTTGCAAATAATATAACTGATAAGAAGCTAGTACCCACAATATGTAAATAACTCCTACAACTCAATAGCAAAAACCCAAACATTCTGATTTAAAAATAAGCAGAAGATATGAATGGATATTTTTTCAAAGAAGATATACAAATGGCCACAGACACATGAAAGATGCTCAACATCACCAATCAATCATCAGGGAAGCGCAAATCAAAATCACAAAGAATAGCACTTCATACTCATTAGAATGTCTATTTTCAGAAAGATAAGAAATAACAAATGCTGGCAAGGATGTGGAGAAAAGTGAATCCTAATACACTGTTGGTGGGAATGTAAATTGGTGCAGCTACTATGGTCCCTCAAAAAATTTAAAATAGTACTACCATATGATCCAGCAACTTCACTTCTAGGTATTTATCAGAAAAAAAAAATGAAAACACTAACTCAAAAAGACATATGCACCCCTATGTTCATTGTAGGGTTATTTACAATAGCCTAAATATGGAAAGAACTTAAGTGTCCACTGGTAGATGAATGTATAAAGGCATTGTTACACACACACACACACACACACACACACACACACAAACACAGACACGCAAGAATATTATTAAGCCTGTAAAAAGAATGAAATCTTGCTATCTGCAACAACACGGATGGACCTTGAGGGCATTATGCTAAGTGGAATGAGTCAGGAAAAGATAGAGAACCACCTGATTTCTCTTATATGTAGAATCTTAAAAGAAAAAAAAATCATATATATGGGAAACGGATGAGTTGCTCCTAGAGGCAGGGAGGATAGTGTTGGGAGTGGGAGAAATAGGTGAAGGGGTCAAAGGTAAAAAATTCAAACAAACAAATAAATATTAAGTCTTGATTGCCTAAAATGAAATAAGTACAATTTTAATCTTCAATATTACATGAATGCTCTTTAAGTGGCAGAGCATACAGAGTATGGCATCGGGCTAATTAAAAATAATTATCATGATTGAATGCTTTAGAACTATAGCAATAATGTTTTAGAAATGGAAGAGACAATGCTCATACACATATGCATATAGACATAAGCTTATGTTCTCAGAACGTTACTAATATTTAGACTTGAAGTCTAAAGGCATAGAATATGGTATTTTGGACCCTTTTAAAAACACCTCCCTTATATTGTGATGTTGAAAGAAATTTAGGCATAGAATATAATCTTATTTAGTTTTTTTTTTTTAAATTTATTTATTCATGAGAAACACAGAGAGAGAGAGAGAGAGGCAGAGACACAGGCAGAGGGAGAAGCAGGCTCCATACAGGGAGCCCAACGTGGGACTCGATCCCAGGTCTCCAGGATCACACCCTGGGCCGAAGGCAGCACTAAACCACTGAGCCACTTGGGCTGCCGAATCTTATTTAGTTTTATAAAAGGAAGAAAACGCCTCTAAGAATGTCACCCAAATAAATTCAATTTCATGAAACAACGTTAATGTTTTCTAATAAGGAAAATGTCATCTGTTGTGTTTTCCGAAGCAGAAAAAATATTTGGCTGAGTTTCTTTTCTTATATAAATTTGCTATGTGTGAACATATTCTAACATTATATTGCAGTAGTGGGACCTGCATGACAGCTTATTATGAAAAGGAAAAGAGATGTGCAATATTAAGTGAGTGAGAGCAAATTGAAAATTTTCCCCTATCCTTGCCTTGATCCTTTGCTAAAATGGAGTCTATCATCTATTAGTGGATCCTTCTTGTTACTTTTATATTGGTAAGGAGCTAATTTTTAGTGTATAACTTGGCAAGATAAAGTAATGGTTCTAAACCTAGTAGAAAGCCCAACTCATGATCTAAAATAATCTACAAAATATAACTAGGAAGAAAGAGCATTGATTTAAAACTGAAACATTCAAATACGAGTCAATAAGAAGCGTACCCTAAATATACCTAGACCAAGAGAAAGCAGGAAATAGAAGAATGAAGCTGAGTAGAATTTTTCACAGAGTTTCTGGAAATCACTTGAGTTCACAAGGGACTGAGGCTCACTAAATACCAGGCCAAAGAAAAAAATGTATTTAAAAGTATGGATGTAGCATTGAGGCTAGCTTTTTGCATAAACAATAGCATACAGACTAGAGTTCCTAAGGGGCATTGTAGAGAAGAGAAACGTGAAGCAATTTGAAGAACTCAAAGAATGTAAATAATGGTAACAATAGCAAGAGTTCAATTCTTCTTCTTTGACATATGGAGCATTTTCACATGCATTGTCTGATTTGAAACCCACAAAACCTTCTGAGACAAAAGTATGACTATCATTTCATTTTATTGATGAAAGCACTAATGCTCTTTCCACTTCTGTAAGATGGAAATAATAGGTACCAATCTGCCTAGGCCACTGTAAAAATTAAATGAGATTATGTATGTAAACAGCTTATCGGTGTGTTTGGTATCTTGTAGGTGTTCATAGAATAATTCTGATATTAAAAAGAAAAAAAGTAGAGGAAGTTTAAATATACTGTCCCATGGGTGCATACTTAAAATAATAAGACTGTAAGGCCTTCTGACTACATATTGATTTTTTCTTATATCTTATACTGCTATTTTTATATGAAAGGTGCCAGGCTTACAAAATGAGCTTTAATTATACCTAATGGATATTTCTCAATTTGTAAATTTTATTTCAAAAAGAGAACCCCCATACTTTTAATTTTTTTAATCTTGAATTAATTTCTATTGAAAAATCCAAATCAGTCCAAAGGAGAGTAGTATCATATTTGTGAATTTAGGATAGATACAGTCAATTCAGAGTCTTTTCAGCAAGATATAAGCCCTCTCCATTTCAATTTGGTTGAGTGTGAGATCTCTAAAGCATATCTACAACCATGGCAACTGTGGAAAAGGAGGTATCTGGTACTTGATGGTCATTATCAGTTCATGCTGTTTTCTCTGTATCTTCATCTGATGAACAGTTTATAATAGTGACTCTGTAGCTTCCAATAGTGATTATGGGGCCTCTCCAGGGCCATAGGTTTCCTCAGCTGCTGCCAAGTGTCTTTCATAGAAGCATGGGAATGTCTGAATACTCTGGCACACCCAGCTGAAGGCATGGGAGCACTCATACCTATCTTTGCCTGGATATGCTTCAGCGATATCCATGTCCACTACTGCCATATCACTCTGTCTCTATTTGCCCTGTATATCTTTCTCCAATTTTTTTTTTTTTTTACTGCAGAGTGAAACACAATTTCTTTCTGCTCTCATATTCTTAAAACTGCCTGTGGTTTCTGCTTTTTTTCCTGTCACAGTGGCTAGGACAAGGAGTAGGTAAGGGTATAAGCCCCTTCTAGAGAAACATGGTGCTATCTCTCATATTTCTGTGGTGAAGCAGAACACCATCTCTAGAAACAAAGCTATAGTAAAATGATCAATTGTTTTTTGACAAAGATACCAAAACAATTTAGTGAAGGAAAAGGCTAACTTTTTAATAAATCATGCTGAAACTAGATACATATATGAAACATAGATAACTTCAATTCCAGTTTCACTCTATGAATAGAAATTAGTTTGGGACGTATTAAAGGCCTACGCATAAAAGACAATTTTGGAGACTATGTTTATGACTGTGGGATTGGCAAAGATATCTTAGACTGAACACAAAAAGTGCTAACCATTTTAAAAATGCACAAAATAAAATTGTCTTTATCAAAATATAAATAACTTGCTAATAAAAAGAGTAAGACAATGAAAGGCAAGCTATATACTGCTAAAGCACATTGGCAATATTTGCATCTTTTAAAAGATTGTATTCAGAGCATAAAATGAAGTTCATAACTGAATAATAAAAGACAACCCAATAAAACTGGACAAAAAGTCTGAAGAGACAATACAAGAAAAAAGGTACATATGACAAGATTTTCAGTGGTGAAATACAAATTAAAATCACAATTAGACTCTATTACATATTCAGAAGAAAGAATAAAATTATAAAGACTGGTAATGCCAAATATTTCTGTTGATGTGGACGAACTGGAAACTCACACAGTATCAATGTGTGTGTAACAGAGCAAAATCCACTTTGGAAAACTGCAGATTTCTTATGCAATTAAGCATAGATCTTTCCTATAATATGTGATTTCTGCTCCAAGGAATTTACCCAAGATAAATGAAAATGAACTAAGTTTTGTAGATAAATCAACAAAATTTTTTGTAGATAAATCTAAAAAAATTCTCAGTTCAAGGCAGGTTTATTACTAATAATAAAACACAGTAATAGAGTGAATTTCCACAAACAGGAGAATGGATAAGAAAAGTGTGATGTATTCAAACAATGCAATAGTACTCAAAGACAAGGTACTGATACATATGACAACATGGTTGGATCTCAGACACATCATACTGAATGGAAAAAGTCTAATTCTAAATCGTATAATTCCATTATATGATGTTCAGGACTAGGAAAACTAATCTCCATATTGATGGCAAATAGAATAGTATTTTTTTCTGAGTGTGACAAACATTAATTGTAAAAAAAATACAAAGCAAACAAGGTGATGGGAATGTTCTCTCTATTGGGTATAGTCCAAGGATATATATACTTGAAAACCTATTCAAAATCTGCACTTAATATCTGTGTAATTTGTGGGATGCCTGGGTGGCTCAGCAGTTGAGCATCTGCCTTTGACTCAGGGCATGATCCCGGGATAAGGGATGGAGACCTAAATCGGGCTCCTTTTGTGGAGCCTGCTTCTCCCTCTGTCTATGTCTCTGTGTCTCTCTGTGTGTCTCTCATGAATAAATAAATAAAATCTTTATAAAAATCTGTGTAATTTGTTATATTATATTAATTATATCTGAAAATGATGTATAATTTGATTTTTTTAATTAAAAATACCGTGATAAAATGTTTGTGAGTCTGAATACTCATAAAGTAGATGATTTGGGGTAAACCTTGGTGATATCCAGTGACTTATTTAGCTATCAAACTTTTAGTTGAAAGGCTGTTATGACCTTTTCTTGATATTTATCCCCTAAAATTGTTCTACGGGAATTGTTATTGCTGCTGTTGTTATTGTTTGATCTCTGTTTTTTTTTTTTAAAGATAGTCCATGTAAAAGGAGAATTAGACTTTTTATGTTTAACACAAGGGGTAGAAATAGAGTTGCTGATTGGAAGTGATACAATAGTTGAAGAAAAGCAACTATATTAATTTAAACAACAGTATTCAAAAATAAACCTAGAGGACTTATTTGGTCTCCAGAATTCTCTTTTTCTGGAAGCATTCTATCAATAGCTGCACAGTTTTCAAAGATGCACTCTAGAAGATTCTCATATTGCACAATACCTATAAATGAATAAAAAACATCCAGAAATATATAATGCTTGGGTATGAAAAAGCCTTTTGGATGTAGTTCTCTGTATTTAAAGTAAAAATATTTTTTTTCTTTCCATACCATTGAGTGATAGGCCATAGAATAGTGCTTAAGAATATAGAAATCACCATGTTGCTGATATAGAATAAGATTTAGAATAAGATTTCAGTTTATTAAGTGGAATTGGTTCAGATTCTTTTAGTTGCAACAACTCAACTAGCATACAAAATAAAATAAGATAAAACGTTGGTTCATGGAACTGCAAGTTCTAAGGTTGGAGTTGACTCAGGAAATTCATGAACCGTTAATATTATTGACTTGAAATTGGTCTCTCTTCCTCTTTTCCTTTTCCCTCCCAACTCCTATCAAAATCAATCTTGCTCTTGTTTTTTTTTTTTTTCCTTTTTATTTTGTACCTCCACCTCTTTTTTTTTTTTTTTTTTTTTAGTCTGTTTTTACTTCCAGAGAGGTCAGAGGAAGGAGTTCCACGTGTTTAGAGTTGGTAATTCAAGAAGAAAGGAAAAACTTCTCTCTCCTTTTATGCAAATATAATATCCTAAAGAGGGACTATAATTGTCCTGGATTGGATCACTAGACCATCCCAGAAGTAATCAGTGGGCCAGATAGATGAAGTACTATGATTGATCCAGTCTGTATCACATGTTAACCACATGAAGGGGAGACCGGGAGCCAGGAGGAGGTGGTTCAGTGATTGGTAGTTGCTGCAGGACTTCAAATATTGGGGGAAGCCTATTCCCCAAGAAACTGAAACAAACACTATCAGAGTAGTTGAACAAGGGATGCTAGCTGGATCAGAACATTATGTATTGCTATCTATCTATCTATCTATCTATCTATCTATCTATCTATCATCTATCATCTATCATCTCATTTATGTATCTATAAATCTATAGAAATAGATAGATATAGATATATCTTAAGACACTCATACATAAATACTTTGCTGTATCAGTTAGGGGTCCAGTAAGGTAACAAAAGCCATGCCAGTAATATAAAGGGGAAATTTACTCGGAAGACTGTTACTAGTTAACAAAGAACTATTTTCTGAGAGGTTTGTCTAAGGTCCCAAGAATGCAGGAATGGTAATGTAGTGAGTAACTATTACCTCTAATATGAGGTAGAGTATCTAAGGAAGGAACTAAATTGGTTGGAGGAGTTCTATATCCTCCCCAAACTGAGATTTAAACTTTGTTGCAAAGAATGTGTCTCTGGCCCTTTTACTGGTAGAAATGGTTGCAGAGGTGTCATAGACCAGGAATGGCAACAAAAAATCCAACACTAGGGTGTTTACGAATCTTTAGGGCTGCTGAGAGTGCTAATATTGAAGACTCATAAGGATACTGGTGAAACTTTCTTGGAAGCATTCCTTCAAATTTCAATTAAAACTTATTGGGAGACTTCCAGTAGGATGCTGGAGAAATTCACTGGAGGTTACACACCTCTGAATCTCTTGTATATCTCCATTTGTTGGCAAGAAAGCAGCAAGAAAGCAATTACCATACTAGGAAGAGAAGCCCCTTCATTTGCAGTACTCTGTTGGTCTAACATTGTGCCATCTGGCAAAGGTAAAAGTGTTTACCAGATATAGCTTCAGTTACACAGAGTTGTATACAGAAGGATATATTTGGACCTAAAAGGCAGTAAGTTGATAACTGGTACATGTCATTTTCCCCCAATCAATATATTCCCCTTATGTGATCAAACAACATGGAAAGCTGAATGATAGCTGAAAAAGTTTACTAATTTGCCTTAAAACTTTACTATCATAGATCAAAAACTTACTTTTACTGCTACTACTTCTAATAATAGTAACAGTTTCTGTTTTTAATGTATGCCAATTTTAGGAGCAAATACTTTATATGCATTAGTTTATTTAATATTCAAAACAGCTTTATGAGAAGCTATAGTTATTAATCCCATATGAATAATTAGTAAACTTAGATGTAAAGGACTTGAGGTCAGGGAGTCAAAGAACTGAAATTCAAATGTAGGATTGTCCATGTACTGCTAATGCATGTCCTGTAAATAAGTTTTCACGAGAACCCCTAGATTACTTCGTAGGCAGGGAATCAGAAATATGGAACATGATGATAAATGTTAAGTAGAATCTGATGCAAAAAGCTTAGGCAGTTATTTCATCCCATGTATAATGAGTGGTCTTAGAACACAACACAATAGTTGTTACAAAACTAAATGCCTACAGGAGACAGTCTGATAATACTGAACATTGAAGTAATAGTGTAATAAATTGTTAGCCATTCCTGAAGACTACAAGGGAGTGTGTGCCAATATCTAAAGGAACTGCTCCTCAGTCTCATTGAATGACCATATACTGAAGATAAAACCAAATCATCCTGATTTTTCAGGAGAGGTTAAAAAAAAAAAAAGATGTTTATGTGAAAAGTAAAATAGGTTTAAAAGGACACTGTGTAGACCAAATAAGACCTGGTGTCCTGTGGTCCACCAATTTGATGCCCTTGTTCCGTAGTCTTCTTAGGATAGAAACCATGTTGTCATTGGGATAAGAAATGTTGAGAATTTGATATTGAAGACTTTTCTGCTATCTTAATAATGATTGGATGGGCACTGTTGGTGTTTGACTCTGAATCCTCTTAACTCTCCAACCTTCCTTATGAGTGCCATATTCTTTTGACTTGATAATCCATTCCATTAGGATATAGAGGACTCTGGCTGGCCTGGAAATTATTCAGTATTCTAGTGGCTCTGCAAAACTTTAGACTCATTAATTTTATATTGTTTTTTCAACTTGGCTTCCTAATTTTTTCATTCTGAAAAACTTCAAATATAAAATGTTTAAAAACTAGAACAATAACCCTTCTATATTCATTATTCAGATTCAGAATTATCAAGGTGTTGTCACATTAGCTTCATGTAAGTCTTTCCTCACTTTTACTGAATTATTTTAACATAAATTCCAAGTATTATGATTTTTTTTTAAAGATTTTATTTATTTATTCATGAGAGACACAGAGAGAGGCAGAGGTATAAGCAGAGAGAGAAGCAGGCTCCCTGTGGGAAGCCTGATGTGGAACTTGATGCCAGGACCCTGAAATCACGACTTGAGTAAAAGGCAACCAGTCAACCACTGAGCCACCCAGGTGTCCCTCCAGATATTATGATCTTTAATCCTTATGTATTTTGGTTGTATCTCTTTAAAAAGTAATATTTTCTTATAAAATTCATTGTTCCGATGCCAGTAGATCAAAGTTAATATTTCATTCATTCCAGAATGCCCCATGTAGTGTTATTCACTGCATTCTTTTTCCCTCATATTTCTTGTTAATGGTTGTTATCTCTATACTTTAAGGAGGTTCTGGGTACAGTTTAGCTTTTTGAAAACAATCCTATGGTTCTCATCTCCAGGTTTGTAGCACAACGGTTCAGGGTATCCCCAAATTGTCAACAATCATTTTACTTTTTTTACAACCCTGAGAGTATCTTATTTGAAATCATAAGGAAAAAAAAAAAAGCAAATTTGCAGAGGACAGTTTGCCTTTGAGCTTTCCTTCCTACTTTTCTGTGACCATTAGTCATCCGTGCTTTTTCACAGTCCTCTTCTATACTCTCATTCTCCCTTTTGAAAGGTTTTGGAAAATTATCTTTCACCATCCCAAATAACAGATGCTTTAGGTAGTACATGTATTACAGGAATGCATCTAGAAGGGAATATAATTCAAAACAACTACCACCCTCCCCCAAAACACACAGCACCTATTAATTGCTTTATCTATAGTCATTTCTACTTTTACATTTGCTAGTATCCAGAAAAACAATGTGGTAGGATCCTTTTATTTTCATTGAAATGTCCTCTGTTGTAGAGAAAAGTCTTGGGATATTGAATTTTTTTAAAGATTTTATTTATTTATTCATGAGAGACAGAGAGAGAGAGAGAGAGAGAGAGAGAGAGGGGCAGAGACAGAGGGAGAAGCAGGCTCCATGCAGGGAGCCTGACGTGGGACTTGATCCCGGGTTTCCAGGATCAGGCCCTGGGCTGAAGGCGGCACTAAACCACTGAGCCACCCGGGCTGCCCAATTGAACTGTGTTAACAGCTGGCTTGATGTTAGTATGTAGATACTAACTGATCTCAATAGTTTGCAATGAGAATGATTACTGTTACCCATTAGTTATCATGAGGAGGATTATGCAAACTCTCCCTTTTGGAGACTATCTTATTTTTCTGACTTTGTAGGTCATGTGACCATTACTCTTGCCTTTTTTGTAGGTTACATTACAATAATATTCTGTTACTGACTGAACTGTCCCTTATTCTTAGGATTCTCTCTACATGTTGTTCATCTTAGCTTACTTCCTCATATCTGTTGTTCAGAGAAACCAAGAAACAAACATTTAAGGTCCAACTTAAGAATTACAGTACAATTGT
The DNA here is from genome assembly GCF_018345385.1 of Vulpes lagopus. Classification (NCBI taxonomy): domain Eukaryota; kingdom Metazoa; phylum Chordata; class Mammalia; order Carnivora; family Canidae; genus Vulpes; species Vulpes lagopus. The sequence continues at coordinate 42,128,091 of NC_054826.1, forward strand.
TTTGGGAAATTATTTTAGGCCATTATCTCAAATAGAGAAATATCACCATTTTCCCCTAATTGTTCTCAACTATCCTTCTTGATTCCTAAATTGCTAATTTTAATATTATAATTCTAAACTTTATACTTAATAAAAGACTTAATTCTTTCTCTATCATCTTCCTGAGAATATCTTTTTTTTTCTCTTCATCTATGTGTCTAGAAAGTGCCAAAGGAATTTTGAGAAAAGGGATGACATCCTGTATTAGTTTGCTTGAGCTGCCATAGTAAAATGCCACAGACTGGGAGACTTAAATGACAGAATTTTATTTTCTCACAGTTCTGGAGGCTGGAAATCCAAGAGCAAGGTATTGACAGGTTTGGTTTCTTCTGAGGCCTCTTTCCCTGGCTTGAAGATGACTACCTTCTTGCTACGCCCTCACATGGCCTTTTCACTGTGCACACAGATTCCTGATGTCTTTACCTCTTCCTTTCAGAACACGGATTAGATTAGGGCCAATATTGCTTTAACGCCCTACTCTTATGACTTCATTTAATAAGTATCTCTTGAAAGACTCTAAATCTAAATGAGTCACACTGAGATTTAAAACTTTAATATATGAATTTGGAAGAACATGATTGAGTTCATAACCCTCCTTTAGAGGGTTTTTCTGGTCTATAAATGTTTGTATAAAATAAATCATCTAAACCATACTGTGTTAACTTCACATTCTGAGTTGCAAAAGTCTGAATGCATATTTATTAGCTGAATTGGATCACAGTCTGTCTAATTGTTTGCAACTAAACCATATTTACATTTGATCACAGTTGACTTGGGAAATAATTCATGTATTTATCCTAGGAGCGTGTGTGTATGTGTACGCCCATGTGTGCACGCCCACGCATGAACTTTCAATTTAGTTATTTTTGGTTTTGATGATTCAATAAAATACTCTACACTATTACTCTCACCCCTTCATAAGAATGTGTAGAACAGATATTTGAATCTGTCTTTATGTCTGAAAATTCACTCTTTATCTATTAGGTTTTTAAAATGGCACCACTTCTCTGAAGGGTAGCACTTTTTACCCACTTGCCTCTGTGTATAAATTTTAAATCCTTCCCTTAGTGCATATATGATGAGTTAGAAAGAGCTCCTAGTAGTTTACATTGTTCATTGAAATACAGTGAAAATGGAGGCTCAGATATAAGCAAGAAATTAAATCAGAGATTGGTAATGAAATAAACTAAGATAGTGACTTGAATGTAAAAATCTTTGTGAAAAATGGGTGAATTGATGACTGAATTTTACTAAAATTATGTCCATTCCATGTGGAAGTAATATTCTTAATTGAAAAAGTGGTCTAGAAGACTTTAAAATAAAAGTTTTGGAGAACTGTTTTATGTTGTGATTCTTTGTATGCAATACACATTTTTCACTGTTAGCTGTGTAAAAATCACTGTGGGTTGTTTAGGGTCAAAACTATATTTTTTGAAAAAGTTTTTATTCTTGCAGAAGACTCTTGCTAAACAAAGCTCACATTCATAAATTCTTATGATTGTTCCAAGTTTGCAACTTAGGACAAACTAAATCCCCAACTGTCTCCTGTCTACCATGGGTTAAGACAATTAGCAACAATTTAGAGTAATGATATTAGACACTACTCAGGATAAATGGATGTCTTTGGTTTGCCTGATAAGCTGTGACTCTGATTGAGTGTGAAACTTTATGTGCCAGGCAGTGGGGATTGTCACCTTGATTTTTTTTTTACTGTTTTGAAGTCTGTCCTAGACCAGTTCAACTGTTAAATTTCAATTAAACTAAATTTGGTCAAAAAAAACAACACACAAAAAGGTTGGAAATGTAAGTATATTTCTTTTATCTAGCCTGAGCTGTTGGCAAAGCAAACTGGCTTTTCCATACTTGGCATTTATTAATAATATTTTGAATACCATTGCGCTTTTTAAGCTGAGTGTGGTGGAATTCTCTTGTGGGATTATTAAATGAGTCGATTTGCATTCTAATGAGAACAAATGTTTGGGATTGCATTGTTAAAATGCTAAAACGGTGTGTGTATAATTATTTTGCAGCTTAGATTCGCAGAACTCATTTCCCCAAACTCCTTTTTTTAAATAACTAAAGAGTCAGAGCCTACTGACGGCTGGAGGGGAGGTGATTAGGGTAATTTAAACTGTTCACAAATGACTTTGCTACGGAATGAAAGCATTTCTTTGGCTTTGCTGGGGCTCCTTTCATTATCTTTAAGCGTCCGCAGTGTTGAGTCCCATAAGAAGTCTCACCAAGCTCTCTTTCCTTGTACAGTTTCTCATTTGTATTGATTAATCATTTTGTAATTCCATTCTAGGTTGACTTGCTCATCTTTAAGGCATTTGCTGCTTTTTCTTTGCTTGTCTATCCTGTAACGGTTATGTTGTCTGTTCTAATACCTTAGCTTTATCACTGCAAGTCAAGCTTTAAAACATTAATCCCTTCATGCTTTAATTTCATATTCTATTACCAGAATGAATGCAAATACTGTTTCCTTTTTCTCCTTTTTAATCATCTTTACTACAGCTTTTGCATATGGGGCAATAGTAAAGTAAGTTTTTATTATTTAGAGTGTATCTCCTTATTTTTTTAGTTTTTCAATTCCCATTTTTATTAGTTTTAAATTCTGTTGACAAAATACAAATGTTTACTGAAAATATTTGTGGCCTCAAAGCTTATTTGTTGTTGCCAATTTTTAATAAAATATACATATTATAATCTAACAGTCTTAAGTTATTAATAGTAACAGTTGAAATGTTTTGTCATCATATTTTCAAGTATTTTGATTATTAGCCTTGACCTGAAGAGTTCATTCTGATGACAAAGTTTTGGAAAGAAGACAATTTTAGATTTATTACATCATGCAGCTTGAAGTTGGAAAAGAAACTAGTCGGGATATAGTTCTACTCTTTTTGTAAATCATGATTATGAATCCAGAAAAAAAACTGATTCTCCTACAGACATAAATAAAAATTCCATGCATGTTTATTTAAAAAAAAAAGAATATAGCAGAGTCTTGTTTATAAGTTTATATTGTGATGAACTATGCTTTACTAGGCTAAATGCTTTATTAGGCTAAATGACAGTTTATGTCTATTGCATAAATACATATTTATATATGCATACATAATATAAATATTGTTATGTTGAAAATATTAACAAGGATATTACTTTGAAAAACACAGAAGTGTGAAAATCATTCAGTAAAACATTATTTTATGACAGTTACTAATTATTACAATGGAAGCAGGTGGCTTTGGTTAAAACAAATGTTAAAATTTGATAATATTCAAGTAAAAAGAAAATGCCAATTAATTAATGTGCTGATGGCTATTCCCTGCTTGAGACATTAATTAAAAGCTCATGATAATTGATGTCAAGACATGTTATAATCTAAAAACTGGTACTTTTGTTCAAAATCAATCTTTGATGATTTCAATTCAAGAATTTAAAATTTTTGGAGTATAGCATGTTTTAAAATACTAGTACTGTTGCAAAAATGGTAGAAATTTAAATAACACAAATTTGGCTATGGATAAAGGTTTATTCTGAGAGATCACTTAGGACTCATTAGTTTGTAGCAGGTAGCCAAAATCATGACACAGACCAATTTAAACAGAATGGTGGAAGTTTTTTAGTCCGGATAAATGAGAAGATCAAGGGTGGGACTAACATCAGTTTATTGGTTTATATAGGTTATATGAATAACCTATAATTAAATATTGTATAACTTGTATTGGTTTGATCTAGCTTACTGATCTTAGCCTAAGACAGCTTACTTGGATCATGTGGCTTTCTAAAGAAAATCAGTAGCTTTTGGAAAGGACAGAGAATTAATGCTAGCAAGGGAAGCACCAAATATCTACTACATAGAACTATCAGAAAAAAAAAAAAAAGAAAAAAGAACTATCAGCAAAAGTTTCTAGATTATAATATACTCTTCAAATTATCATGCCAAACATAGCTGTAAAAACAATGTACTCCACTTCCTCCCTTTCTCTGTTTCTTTCACTCTCTCACTATTTGTTTCCATGTGTTTTCAACTTAGGATTCATATAATATGTGAAAGGAAGGGGACCTGAAAAAATTAATTGAAGTGAATGCAATTATTCCAATTCATTTCATTTTCAGACTTAAAATGCATGATAGGTATATGCATCACAAACAAACCTTTCCTTGTATACAGAAAAATTACAAACTTTGTTCTCTTCAACTTTGAATCCTTTAATCTTTCTGTGGATGAATAGCTCCCTCCTCCTGCCCCCCAAAGCCTTAGTCTGTCATGACCTTTCATACCTGTTTTGTCTTTAGAAACAGCTTTGTAAATGTCACAAGCTTAGGATTCTTTTCAGGGGCTTTGGGTTTCAGCTCTATAACCACTGAGTAATCAAATTCAGGTTGGTTGTGGTTCATGATATTTATTGACTGCTAGTTTGGCTTTAGGACCCTAATGCCATGGGTTGAAGTGCCATATTGTCCTATTATCAAGGAAAAGTCAAAGGCTGTGGGTCTTGCTAGTTTCTTTTGTTGTTGTTGTTTTCTATATATATTTTATAAATTTCCTAAATTACCTACAATCTTAACAGTTTTAACTTTGTGATATTTCTTTTGTTGATACTCAAGAAAACCAAAGGAAACATAAGCTTTGTAGCAGGATAATAGCATGTAAACATTGAACTAAAGAATGATGACCAAAACTAGGTCTTCAAATGAAATTGGCAGGAGAGAAAAGTCACTAAACATTTTTATAGGCATAGGGAAACCTCTTAACTTGAAGAGATCATGGGCAAAGACAAAACTGAAAATTGAAGGACTATTGATTACAGAAATGCACTATGATGCTGCTGATATTTCAGAATTGCTTAGGAAAATCATTATTCTTGCAAGCATTAATCTAGTTTTTGAAATACAACAAATTAAGACCAAATCTTTAAAAGTAGTGATAATGCAGATAATTGCATAAAAATATTAAATCTTCATGGTAAGAGATTTTACTCAAGAGCCAGAGCATGTGCATACCTGGCAAAAATTATGATTAAACTGGAGCAAACACTATTCAAGTTGATTAAGCAGCTCACCCATTGTATGATTGCAGTGAAATGTGTTGCCTTGAACCTGTTTTGTTGGTGCTTTCTAATTGAGCAGGTGTGCTGTTCAAAGGATTTTCGTTAAGGGTATTTCATAGTATGTGTGTATGTGTGTGTGTGTGTGTGTGCATGTGTCTATGTGTTTGAATTCACATTTAAGGTTTGCTTGTCTCTTGATATTTTTGTATTTAAAAATAAACATAAATTCCCTGAAAAATACATAAGTCATGTAGTTTTTAGATGAAACTTTATATTTCAGTTACTTTTACACCTAAAAAAAATAGAGAAAGCTTCTTTGTCTTAAAACCATTCATATCTGTATTTTTCCTTGGCCTTTGTGACTTTAAAAATTTGTAATTTTGCTGAAACAGTGCTAATAAATTTACCAAAATGTTTAAGTGAGTTTAGAACTCTGACAACATTGATTTGCAATGGGTGTTTTCTTGGCAAAGCTAATTCTTCTAGTTGTAATAAATCCAATTATTCAAAAGTATATTTATTATGCTTTTCTCTTTTTAAAAATTTCTCTTTGCTTCTTTCTATCCAGGATTAAAATTCTTAGTAACACTATAAAGGTATTTAGCTAGCTTTAAGAATTGCCTAGTCTGTAAGACATGGAAAAATAAAGCTTCAGTGTAGACAAGCAAATTAACATACTTAGGAAAAATTAATCCCAAGTGGTTTTAAGTTACTGAGCTCAAAACTAGAAATTGTAGCTGTGAGGGGATTTTAAAAGCTATTGTGAACCATTGGCACAATGTTTTACTTTAGTCAAAGGCCAAAAATTAGGCAGTTTACCAAAAGAAAAAAAAACAGAAAACAAAACCACATATTTTTTTGGATTATTTTGTGCTTTACAATTTAGAAAATACTTGGCATACATTTTTATAATATTCTCATAAAATCCTTGTGGCAAGAAATTTATGAATACTTGTCTTCATTTTACAGATTAAGAAAGACAGTTATAATTAGATTAATTTACTACCTGAACCCACACAGATTGCCACAGATAGAACCAAGATTGAACACAGCTATATCCATGTTGTTTCTTTTTTACTGAACTGCTTCCCAGATTATTATAGTCATGGCAGATCAGATAAAAGTCTCAGTAGACCTAAAAAAAGAGTATAATGAAAAGAACAGGTAATCTTTTTAAAAGATCAGGGAATTAAAAAAGGTAAAGTCTAATATGATGTTTTAATCAAGTGATAAATACTAAACACGAAATTAAGTCCATGGTATAAATAAACTAATAAGTAAATAAAGACATCAGCTTATCTTTAGATAACTTTATATAGTAAAGAAAATGCATGTACAAGAAAAAAGCTTTCCAGACGTTTAGGTATAGAATTTTGGGTATAGGACCTTGAGGAAGATAAACTGATTGCATAACATAGAGTCAGGCTTTTTAATATAGTAGTCACATGTAATTATTCAATACTTGAAATGTGGCTAATGCAAATTGAGATGCACTATAAGTGTGAAATATATTTAAAAAATAGAAGACAGTGTGAAATATAAAATATTTTATTAATTTGACTTTATAAGTGTTTAAATATTGATATTTTGGATATATTGGGTTAAATGAAATATTTATTAAAGTTAATTGCATCCCAGGATCCCTGGGTGGCACAGCTGTTTGGCGCCTGCCTTTGGCCCAGGACATGATCCTGGAGACCCGGGATCGAATCCCACATCGGGCTCCCGGTGCATGGAGCCCGCTTCTCCCTCTGCCTGTGTCTCTGCCTCTCTCTCTCTCTGTGACTATCATAAATAAATAAAAATTTAAAAAAATAAAAAAAATAAAAAAAGTTAATTGCATCCCTTTTTAAAGCCCCTTAAAACATGGCTCCTAGAAAATTTTAAATTGCACATATGGCTCACATTATAATCTTATTGGACAGGAAATCTTTCTATATAGAAAGAAGAGAGCCCCTCCACAGCTGGTTAGAGGGATGAGATGAGGAGCAGATATCAGAAAAGGAGAAGCCAAGGAATCAATAGAATAGTAGAAGTTCCTTTGGTGATGCCTTTCATAGCTCTAAATCTTCAATCCAGATTATTATTCTAACAACAAATTAACCACAAACCTTTCTTATGGCTATTTCTTGTGAAAAGGCTCAGTTTTACATGTAAGACAATGGGAGTTAACTAATTCAGTATCACATAAAGACATAGGGACCTATGGCTTAAGGGGCTGGAAGAGAATAACCTAATCTCTATTCACATCTTGAATTAATTAAACTAATGGGAAGAGCTTTGGACTTCATCATATTATAAAATAAAACTTTAGTTGATTGAAAAAACTATGGAACCACTCACTAGACTATGGTTTAAAAAGACATTCCTAAGAAATATATCACTTTAAATGCCAGTTTAATCAATCTATTCAATATATAGTGCATACTTATCTAGTGTTTTGTGTAATGGTAAAAATAGAAACGATCCCCACATCAATGATATCAGAGCAGCTAACAATATTTACAGCCTAAAAATGAGCACTAAAAACACAAATCTAAAGGAATTGATAGTGAAATAGAGAAAATCAGACTCATGTATTACTGTAACATGAGGAGAAATTGGTTAAAGTTATGAGTGCTTAATGGAGGAAGAAAGACTTTTCATCTGGAGATATGTTGCCACTTCATAAAGAAGATAGCATTTAAATGATTATTAAGGAAGGTTTGGCTATTAGTATGTATACATTTTTTTGAAGAGTATATTCTAAGTATGATTAACAAAGTTAACTTAGAAGAGAAAGCTTAATAGGAATGAATAGCTTAAGTTGATTAGAGCAAGAAGATTTTAAATTAGTGTTCAATATGGAAAAATACATTTGGGACATATCTTAGATGGCCTACAATAGCAAGGTAATGAATTTTAATGAAGGGAATAGGATCATATAGCAGCAATGTTAAAATAATAAAAAATAACAGTAATAATGGTTTATTTACATGTATGAAAAAAACAAATCAACAATGTGAACTTGTTCTGTGACTGCTGGATAAATTTAAAGGAAGTCATAGTAATAGCAAAATTATAACAACAAAACAATTTAATCTGCTAATGTCTCACTTATTTTTAGGTAATTCTGGTAATTCCAAAAGAATTATATTTAGAATACAGCATTGGCTAGTCTTTTCTCTGATATCTTTGTCCTTTTTTAATTGGTCTAATCCATGCAGAATCGATCCTTGACTCCTGGGCTCAGTTGAGATATTGTACCCCAAAGCCTGAGGCCTGGCTTCTTGTGTAGCTCCTGGGGAAAGAGATGAAACAAACTAATGGAAAGGCCAGTGAGAAATAGGAAACCATATGTATCCATACAGATACATATTTCTTTTGTTGTTGTGTCTGTGTATGGTCTTCAGGTGTGGTTCTCCTTACAGTGAATCTTCCATTGAATTTCCACATGACAGCAAATATATTTGCTGTGTGACCTTTTGCATTCCTTTGCAGTTCATTGGGAAGCAGTAGACATCACAGTAATGTGCTTGATGTGTTTCCTTGACTCACCCTCCTCATGCACACTTACATTTTTCAAATAATTTATCAACATTTTAATTTTTGCATCAGCATGTTAATCCCCCCACCCCCCTTTTAAAGAAGATACAGGGTAAGGAAGACAGGGATATTAACAAATGTGATTAAGTCAAAAGGAGAACAGCAGCACTCACTAACATTTTTAAGCATTTTCTAAGTTCTGGAAATTTGTTTTTAGTACAGTAATCTTTGGTAATATTCACAGCAACTCCATTATTTCCATGAGGAAATAGGGCTTCAGGAAATGTAAATACATTACTCAAAGTTAAATAGAGAGTAAGAGAGAGAGAGCAAAGGCTCAGAGAATTTGGATAAGTCCCTTAAGGTCGTGGAGATGGCAGAAGAAATAAAGATTCAGAGAGGTAAAATAACCAGTTTGTTCCAAACCCTAGTTAATGAGGGCAGAAAAGAGTTTTATGATCTGACATGACTAACACCATAGACTGATATCTCAACTGCTGTGTCTCCCCCCATTTCCGAAGAAAAGAAGGAAGATAAAGAAGTCTTGAGAGAGAGAGAGAGAGAGAGAGAGAGAGAGAGAGAGAAAGAGAGAGAGAGAATAAAATGTTTAAGATGTCTACAAAGAAAAAAAGATAACATCAGGGGACAAAGGAACTTTAAAATATGTGAAGTGTTTTCTTACAAAAAAGACATTTCAGACTTAGTCTGTATAGTTCCAATAGCAAAAGAAAGAAATAGCAAAAAAAAATCATTTTGACTCAGTATAAGAAAGAACCTTTCTGAAAATTGGAACTATTTAAAAATGCCAGAGGTTTGGGATTTTTCCCATAATTGATAGGGAGTAGGAGGGATAAAATTAGGTCTGAAAAATTTTAGAAAGACTATGCCATGGAGAAATCATTCGAGTAAATTACCTTTATAGTAGTTATTTCTAATGCAGATATTGCATGATTTTGTGATTTTTTAAGTTCGACTAATGTTTGAATGCAAAAAAAATTTAAAAGCAAGACATTATAAATTGTTACTATGAATATATACAATGACCATTTGCCCCCAGATTTCGGCTAGGCAAAGATTTCCTTTTAATCATGCAAATGAATACTGGAAAATAGGCATCTCATTTACAGTGTCATGAGTTTTTAACCTTAAACTAATACAGTGCCCAAATCATTTTATGACTATTTTGAAAAGCATTAATTCTTCATTTTATAAAAATAATTGTATAAAGGTCAAGGTAAGGTTTTCATGCTTGATAAAGGATGTGTTAGTCTCAACTTTAACCCAATAATTGCCCTCTGTTATCAAGAGTATTATACATAAAACTTCAGTGAAAAGTGGAACATGCATAAGCTTTGAGTAGATGGTAAAAATACCCAGGGAGCAAAAGTATCTTTTGAGATCTAGCTTGTATTAAAATATCTCATTATTTAAAATATGATCTCCAAAGCTGGATTTTCAGTCAGATTTTATTATGAAATTTGATTCATAATTAAAACACAGTTCATAATTATCATTAATATCAATAATTTTGTATACCCTCAAATAAATTAAGGGCTGTCCCATAATGATTATTTTATATGTCACATAAAACTTGAAAAAACATGAAGTTTTATAAAATTTGGCTGTTCTAAGAGATGCAGAATCTTTACAAAGAGATGTCTCAAGAAAGTTATCCAGTAGGAGAAAAGGAGTCTGAATTAGAAAGAGCTTCTTATTACAAAAAGGGGAATTTTTGGTTGAACATTTTTCTTAATATTTGATGAAAAAACAAACACATGTATATGACTTGTGGATTTCCCTAGGCATATTAGGATATTTTTGAAAGCATAGCCTTACAAAGTCACAAAGAACAATGTCTTTTTTTTAAGTTTTTTTTTTTTTAATTTATTTATGATAGTCACAGAGAGAGAGAGAGAGAGAGAGAGAGAGAGAGAGAGAGAGGCAGACACAGGCAGAGGGAGAAGCAGGCTCCATGCACCGGGAGCCCGACGTGGGATTCGATCCTGGGTCTCCAGGATCACGCCCTGGGCCAAAGGCAGGTGCTAAACCACTGCGCAACCCAGGGATCCCAAGAACAATGTCTTACACACTGTCCATTGCAAATAATATAAACATTCAATTTATACATCTTCCTTTGATATTTTTGAAGGAACAGTAAACATAGCCTCATTGAAAAAGCTACAGACATCTCTGCTTTTTTTTTTTAAGATTTTATTTATTTATTCATTATAGTCACAGAGAGAGAGAGAGAGAGAGAGAGAGAGAGAGAGAGAGAGAGAGAGAGGCAGCGACACAGGCAGAGGGAGAAGCAGGCTCCATGCAGGGAGCCCGACGTGGGACTCGATCCCGGGTCTCCAGGATAGCGCCCTGGGCCAAAGGCAGGCGCCAAACCACTGAGCCACCCAGGGATCCCACATCTCTGCTTTTTAAAACAAATGTCTCATGTACATACTGAAAGGGTCATAGCCCACCTCCAGAAGGGTACTACTTGTTTTTACTAGAAGAATCTTCTAATGATTTATTTCAGTGTTTTCCTCAAAACATTTCTTACTGAATATTACTTGCTAACAGTGGGATTTTTTCCCTCAAATTTTCACTTTCAGTTGATAATGTATCATAGTCTACCACCTTCACTCCTCTTCTCATGGATGTGATGACCAGCATGAAAGGAACATAATTTTGTCTCAGGGCTTTCTGCTTGAGTTCCTCAAAATATGCTGTGGTGGTAGCTATTTTATTATCTACGTGTCATGCCGACAGAATTTCAGTTGGTGGATCTTGTTTTGGAATGTGGCAGGCTCCATGAGCAAGCCAGGTTACGATTGTGAGTTACTGCAGGAAGTTTCTGAGTAGTCTCTACTCTCTTGGAGGTCTTTATGTTCAGAGATGATATCCCCATGAAATATAATAGAGATAGCTATAGATTGATGAAATAGATATCTACATTGAGTCATCTTGTTTTACAGTCAAATTTTATCAAATATTATACCTTCAAGTAACAAAGATTTCTATTGTCTATGGCTCTGTATTCAGCAGGATGTGGATCACAGAAACATTTTTTCATCCTTATTTTGTCTCTAGAACTTAATAAATAAGACATGACCTTTTCCCACAATGATATCATAGTCTATTTGAAATAGATTTCAGATTTTATTATTCAAAGACTGAGAATGACTATTTCTGTTTGTGGTGTGTGTGTATTGGAATTTTAATGCACTCAGATGATGTAGTTCCATTTCTTGAGCGTGCACCTGGGATTGGAAAAATAATTTCTGACTTCTTTTATTATTTGGATTACGATTATAAACTTATGCTTCAGTTTAAATTTTGTTATTAGACTATTTTGGAGAGGAAGGATAATATCTATTTCATTGTGGCCTGACATCACAGTTCATGATCCTTCAAAACTTAAGAGATACACCTAAATTTCCAACATTCTGTTTCAGACTAGAAGGGTAGCAGCAATGGAAATCCACCAAAATAATGCCCTTATTCCCTTTTATCTCGGCTTATTGCTAGGAATTCATTGAGACATTTTTTTTAAAGATTTTATTTGTTTATTCATGAGAGACACAGAGAAAGAGAGGCAGAGACAGAGGCAGAGAGAGAAGCAGGTTCCGTGCAGGGAGTCTGATGTGGGACTCGATCCCAAGACTCCAGGATCATGCCGTGGGCAGAAGATAGGCCCTCAACTGCTGAGCCACCCAGGCATCCTGAGACATTATGTTGGAGGTTAAATGCATTGTCATGCAATTATTAGCCACACATGAAGAGTTATAGATCTTGTTAGAATTCACCAATATTCTCACTCACTATTAGCCAATGACTCCAGAAAGAACTGCATAACAATATCACTATTGTTGATGCCATGTACCATGCCTGTCTTTGCCGCAAATTTATATATATGTCTTTTACATATATTTCCCACCAGAAGCCTGTGGAATTAAAAACAATGAAGGAAAGCCATATATGTTATTAAGCTACACTGTCTTTGTTTAGCTTTGGTGCTATGAGCCAGGAATGTTGCAGGAATGTTGCAGTATCCTTTTCTGCATATCCATAGCATGTTTCCTAAGAGTTTCTCACTACCATTAAGAGAGAAAGGTATTTCTTCCTCATCTATTAGGAGATTCTGGGAGTCAGACTTGTGAGTGTCTCATTTCACATGGCTTCATACCTTTGCTCACACAGATAACTCACCAAGGGCTCAAGATTTTATTTCAGTCTAATTAGACTGTAATCTACCACAGGGCTACATAAAACAGTGTTATCATGGTATATATTCAAATAAAGCACCAACACCATTAAGATGAAAGAACTAGTTAAGTAAAAAATTGGGGGAAAATCTTCCCCTGCTCTGTCAACAGCAAATTAATATGGACATCTTCCTCATTAGTAAACTACCTAAAAGATAATAGGCTATAATGAGATTAAGTTGGCAGCTTCACATTGCAATATAACTTGGGGTGTGTGTGTGTGTGTGTGTGTTCTTTTGGTAAAGGACTGTATCATAGGAAAAAAAATTAACTGTATCAAGTTAAAATCTCAGTGACAAACCAGTGCTAACTAGCGCATGTCTGCATGTCACCATAGGTGGTTGTGCCTGACATTTCCTAAAGGACAGCCTATAGTTAAATAGTATTGAAAGGCACCACAGGCATTATAGCAAATGTATAGAGGACAATGAACAACAATGGGGCATAATCAAGCTATTTGAGCTAATGGCTGATGCTGTGTTCAGTGTATTATGCTTGTGCCATTCACATCACTATGGCTAAGGTTGTGTCAGTGTTTTCATAATAGAACTACTATTTTAGAGGTTTATAACCTGGCAATAAAAACTGGCTTCCGGCAAAAACTTGACATATAGGACAAGACTTTAACAAGAAAGTGATTTTTGAGAAATCATATTTTGTTGTGGGGAGAAGGTATGGGATAAGTTTTGTTGTTTCAAATGCCCATTTGAGTTTCTGAAACTCAGATTTGGAAAATGGCATTTGAAAGTTGTTAAATTATGAGGAGGAATCAAATTGGTCAAACAATACTTGTGGGATTAGTTTAGAACATTTTTATCTTTCAAAATGTTCTTTCTAGACTCTTCATTGGGAGTAAGTGTAATGATTCACAGCCCTTTATTTTGATATATAGAAAGGCATGGTTGCGTGAAGATCAAGAAGTTAAAATGTATTTTCAGAAGATAATATATTATGATATGTTGCTTGTTTTTTAAGTTAAACTCCTTAATAACACCTAATTCATTAATCCTATGATTAAATGTCATAGATTTATTGCATCTAAACATTGGAATGAATCCAACTTCCACACAGAGCTGGAAGATATATCACGTTTATAATTATCATCATCATCAGCTGTTCATTGCATCTTCAGTCTGTAACCAGTAGTGTAGTGGAGACTTGTATGCCCTAATCTGACATCCAGTATTTGACTTCATAGATCTTTGATTCATATATTGTCATAGAGATATATGTACATAAAGAAGAAATAAGTAAAACAGAACAAAATTTATACATGTATATGCTGTTGCACACTAAAACTTAATAATAATTTTCAGACTAAACATTTTGAAAGCTTTATTTTAAATGTTTACAGTAGGCATAGGGGTCATTTGGTTATATGAATTATGTTGTAGAACCAGAGAGAAGAGAAAGGGGTTGAGAGATTTGGGGAAAGAGAATATCAAAATGGTAGAGGGAAGGACACTAGTAGAACAGCTATCCTTGACTGAAGAATAAGTAAATGGTGGTTTTGATGTCGGTATTATTAATAGCTATAACTAATGTTATTAATAATAAATAGTATTAACTTTACAGTGTATTTTTACTGATGATCACTATGTATTAGGTATTGACCTGCTTTACAAGCCTTACAGGGCAGCTGTTGATAAATAATTTCAGTTTTCTCACAAACACTGCCATTGCATATTTTTCCTAAGACATTGTCTGCATATAGAACAAGAACAGATATATCAAGTTAAACTTGGATACCCATGTTATTGAAATATCAATGCATTTTCCAGAGGGAATGAAGGAAATGGAGGGACCTTAGTAAAGCCAGACTCCCTGACTTTTTAGTCTGCCTAATAGAATTTGTCTGAGAAGCCTCATAAAACGTATTCTCTGCTGTATGATATGGTGTCATTATCACCACTTTGGCTCAACTGTTTTAAATAATGGACATTTATTATTCCAGTTTATGTTAATATGAAATGAAAAAATATTAAAAATCTTTTAAAGGCAGAATTGAAGAATTGATATAAAACTGAAAATAAATTAATTTGACCCCCTTTCATATTTATCCAGAGTTGTAACAAAGACTTGCCTAGATTAGAGAAAGCCCATTTGTAAATTATTTTCATGAAAGAGACAGAATCATCTCTGAGGTTATAGAATTTTTTTTTCTCCTCATTAATGAGAGCCATATCTTACCTTACTTTAAACTTTTCCACTTGTGTAAGTCTTTCAATGTGACTCTTTGTTTAACACTGAATCTCACATCAGAGACTTGACAAGTTGAGAGGTGAGTTATCTAGAGCAAAAAAATTAAGCTTGTCAGAAGCAATCCTCCCACACAGAATTAAGATAAGATCTCAAATTTTTAAGGTCTCAAGATAATAGTTCTAAGAAGATATTTTTATCCATACCACCAATACTGAGTAGATTGTAGAAAAAACAGTTTTTCTCTCCTATGTTTGAGAGTCACTGATTTTTTAACAGAGATTCTGTTATTTTTCTTACTGTTAAATTAGTCTTAAAGAGAGACATATACTTCTGGGATTCACAGTTATTAGAAACTAGAAGGCTATGGGGAACTTATATATATATATATATATTTTTTTTTTCTTTTTTAACCATCACTTAGCAGTTCTCAAAAAGTGAATATAAATATGTGTGTGAGGGTGTATGTGTGTATGTGTGTGTGTATATATATATATTTATATATAATAATAATAAGGATTGAAAGGAGAATGGAAGATTTATCTAAAATATATTGGGTTGCACATGGAAATGTGCAGTTCAAGAGGTAAAGAAGCAATAAAGGGTAATCTTCAAGTCCCAGAAATGAGAAGGAAATTCAAACCCGTAGTAGTGAGCTAGAGTTGAAACTGAAAAGACTCAGAATCAGACACTGATTTAAAAGCTTGATTCTCAATATCCACACAGAAAGCTGAATAGGGAAAATAGTCAGTGTGCATAGCAGAAAATGGGAACTTGGCTCCCTACATAATGGCTGACACCATAAAGGAGTCATCCCTTCTATGAAACAAGAACTAAAAATAAAATTAAACCACTAGCTATAGAACTAGACACAAAAAGCAAGTCATCCATCCTAGGTTTGGGGTAGCGCTACAGTGACCTGTGTGATGGACTTAAGCCTGCCAGTGTGAACATTGAAAAGAAAAACTGTCTATGAGGTAGTAAAACACATCATGTCCCAGGAATAGCAAACATGAAACCACTGCAATAAAGAAGTTTCTACTATCCATGGCAGAGAAGGGAAAATGATAAACAGAGTACACAGAAACCCAACAACCATATTGTCGATTTAAAAAGTATTTGGAAGATTCCCAGTGAGAAATTAATTTATATCCTCTGTCTTTATTTTCCCCTCCCAGAATCCAGTTACAAAGATAAAGAGAAGAAAAAAAAATGGATGCTGGAAAAAGTCCAGCATCAATTCTAGATATGAGGAAAAGCTGCCATACATATGTTAAAGATTTTGTTGCATAACTATCATAGATTATAAAAACAGTATAGGGTTAAATAAAATACTCATTTTTTAAAGTCACAAACTACCAAATCTCACTCAAGAAGACATATTTCTATATGAGATAGTTCTATAATCATAAATGTATTGAATTTTCAGTTAAAAATCTTATGCCTAGATATACACAACAGATAAACAAACAAGAAAGAAATGTACAGCCCTAGATGGATTCACTGGTGGATTTTCCCAAACATTTAAAGAAGCAATGATCTCATTCTATCCAAACTCTTAGAAAATTGAAAAATAAGGTATGCTCCTCACATTATTCTGTAAGACCTCAATTACCCTGACACCACACCCAGACTAGACTATTACAGGGAAACTACAGAGAATTGTCTTTATAAGTATAGATGCAAAACTCTAAACAAAATTTTACAAAATAAACTCTTACAAAAAATACAAATGATAATATATCATGACAAAGTCAAATGTAGCAAAGGAATGCAAGGTTGGTTTAACATTAGAAAGATCTATCAGTGTAGCTCTTACTAAGATTGAAAAAATCTGTGTGATCAATTGAATGTATAAATCTTATAAAATGTAATTTTAACAAAAGAAAAAAATCACTATTTAATTGTAGAATACAAGATCAGTATACAAAATCAATTGAATTTTTACATACTAGACACAAATAATTGGAAATTAAAATTTAAAATAGCATTTGAAATAGAATTAAAAATATGGAATACTTATGGATGATGTGAAAGAGATTTGCAAAACCTGTACTTTTAAAATTACAAAACCAATGAAGAAGTTAAAGAAAAACTAAATAAAAAGAGATATTACTCAGCCATCAAAAAGAATAAAATCTTGACATTTGTAATGATGTGTATAGAACTGGAGGGTATTATGCTAAGTGAAATAAATCAGAGAAATACAAATACCATGTGATTTCACTCATGTGTGGAATTTAAGAAACAAAAGAAATGAACATAGGGGAAGGGAAGGAAAAATAAAATAAGATTAAAATGGAGGGGAGGCAAACCATGAGAGACTCTTAACTATAGGAAACAAACTGAGGGTTGCTGGGGTGGGGGAAGATGTGTAGGGAGATGGGGTAACTGAGTGATGGGCATTAAGAGAGCACTTGAAGTAATTGGCCCTGGGTGTTGTGCACAAGTGATGAATCACCATATTCCATCTTTGAAACTAATAAAACATGTTAATTAAATTGAATTTAAATTAAAAATAAAAAAGAAATACATCATAATAATGGAATTGATTACTGAAATGTCAATTCACTCTATATTCATTAGATTTTCTCCTCATCAAATTTTTTTTTGCATAAATTGATAAGCTGATTCTAACATTTTTCTGGAAATACAAAGAATCTTCCTAGAACTTTGAAAAGGAAAAAAATAGTGGAGGGCTTAACTTAGTGTGCTACTGATGTAAAGATCAACAAATAGTTGTTTTGAACAGAACAGATTCATAAACATATGGTCAATTGAATTTCAACAGAAATAACAAAATAATTGAATAGTTAAAAGTAAAATAATGACTTTTTCAACAAATAATACTGAAATAATTTAATATTTATATGCAGAAACAAAAAGAAATCTCAACCCTTATCTCACCCATATGCAAACACAACTTAAATAGATCATGGATCAAGTATAAAATCCAAGAGTAATATAGACCTAGATGAAGCACACACACATAAAATTAAAAAAAATAAAACTTCTATATAACAAAAAGTAATTTAAATAATCAGGAAAATTATAATCTCTGAGATATGAATTTTACATATATTACAAACTTTTTATAAAATAAAGTGTTTACGTTTTAAGATAAAACACAGTACTGCCAGTAGACTAATGGACAAAATAAATTACAAATGTCTAATAAACCAATGAAGATAATTTCAATCTCTTTTTGCTAATAGTTCACTTCTATGTATTCATTAAGAATAGTTGTGCATGTGCATTCATGTGAATGGAAATTATCATAGCATGATAGTGCAAGCTAGATACAAATTAAATGTCTAATCTTATAAGATTCGTTAAATTGTAGAGCATCCATACACTAGAATAGAATAATGTCACTGCAAATATTTAAAGAGATAGGAAAATGATGGTCCCATATTTATTCTCATGTTGTTACCAAATATAACTTTAAATACATAGGCTAGAAACTTATAAAAAATATATTAGTAGTATTTTTTTCTGATGCTGTAATTAGGGCTATTTTCACTCTTTTTGCCCTTCTGTATCTTCCATACACTTATACAATGACCTTGAGTTACATCCTTAATAATAAGTAATAGAAAAGGGAATATGGGGAATAGAAAAAAAAAACGAAGGTTAGAGGTTAACAAATGGCAGGTTATGACTTTTTTTATAAGCAGTGAAGAACAATTGAAAAGAACAAAGAAGAGAACTGTTTTCTTGTGACTCATTGTTGAACTCTATACATAACCTTATATGCCATATATATATATATATATATATATCCTATGGATGATATCTTTATCATTGCCTATCTTATGATATCTTATATCTTTAGGCATTGGCGCTTTCAGTCATCTTTCTACCCACAGAAACCTATACATAGTCAATGGCCAATATGTACACTAATTTTCATATTAAGAAAAGCAAGAAATCTGAGGAAAATTACCATATATCTGCATTTTGCAAGTACTACCAAACCCAATACTTTGGGTATTGGTAGCAATGTTGAAATTGACTTAGCAGAGGGTAAACTTGAAAGGATATTATGAAACTAATGAGGCTAATAATTTCTGGTTATATTATATTGGAATGGTTATAATAAACTTTCTAATTAGTTAGGACGTTTTCCTTATATTGTCAATTCGAAATGAGTATATGATCATAAAGCATGTGGCGAGAGACATGTGTAATCCTGGGGTTAATAGAATGGAAAGTTCAATGAGAAAAAAAATTAAATAAAATGTAAAAGTGCTTGAGAACAAACTAAAAAAGGTACACCAGATGACATCTATGAATATTATTAAATCTTTCATGACAATTAATGAAACTCATTGGGATAAGTGGAGAGGACATGAGGGGAATCAGAGTGATATATAATGTACTGGAAAAGAATCAGTCTCTCTGACTTGAGTAGAAAATAGAACTTCCCAAAGAATATTTTTCCCAAGGAAGTCAAATATTACAATCATGAACTTCAAACTAAATATAGAAAATTCTTGTGACTTATCTCACCAGATTATGTGCATTAGTTTTAAAATGCACAAGCTCAGCAAATAAGCAAAATATTTCTCAGCATCCCTGGGGAGTCAGACTGAAGTTAAATGTCATGGGAGTTAGTAAGCAGTTTAGCATATTCATCATTAATCTAATGGGGGTCTTAAGAGGAGGCACAAAGTGCTTAATTAGCAAATTTTTTTTATCTGTGTTATAGACAAAGAGAGTGACAAATAAACATAGTTATCCTAAACATAGAAAGGGTAACTTATAAAAAAATAATTATTTATAAAGTACAAATAAAATAAATATATATGCATATAAAATATTATTCTATCAGTTTTACTCAAATTATTTAAATTAGAAATAAATACCCAGAATGCCAAGATATCATTTGGAATTTCATATTAATAGACAGCATACTCTAATCTTTTGTAAAACCTGATGACTGTTCCTTTTTATTTTTTTAAGATTTTTATTTTGTTTGTTCATGAAAGACACACAGAGAGGCAAAGAAATAGGCAGAGGGAAGCAGGCTCCCTGCAGGGAGCATGATGTGGGACTTGATCCTGGGACCCCGGGATCATGACCTGAGCAAATGCAGACACTCAACCACTGAGCCACCCAGGCGTCCCTGATGTCTATTCTTTAATTCAACAAATATTTATTATGTACTGATTGCAAACTCAGCATTTTATTGATGCTGTGGAAAATGAAAATGACAGAAAATATAAGACTTGTTTTGAGTCAGATTTTTGAGAAGCAAAGCCTAAAAATGACTGATAGAGGGAGTCCCCCTTAGGAAAATCCTCTAGAAGCAGGGGAGTGATACCAAATGTGGCAGGAAAGAGGAATTGAGCAAGGGTGTGGTCTCAGGCAAAGTGTAGCTTTGGTCTGATCCACAGCTGAAAGCCCTACAACATGAGCAGCACTGTAGAGTTGTTCCGTCAGCCAGGTAAAGGGCCTCTTTATTCCCTATGTCTGTCAATCATCAATGAGGAGGCTTTGAGAGATGAGAAGCTTAGAGATATCCTCTAGCCTAGAGAGTATTCTCCAGATGAGGGGCAGCTGGGAGCCACATGCAGCTAGGAAAGTACACAGCCTGCTGGAGAGAAAAGGCACGGTATCTATTACAGGTCTTTTCCTTTGCTCTTTCTTTCATTTAACTGTTTACTTCTTAGCTTCCTATTTTTCCAGTAATCCCAATGGACGGGTTTTGTTTTTATTTTTTGACCATGTCATCATTTCCATGTTTCTCACCCACGTGTTAAAATTGCTTAGTGAGTTCTGCTGGTACCACAAGCCTTCTTCACTCCATTAGTGACACTTATTGTCATGAGATGGCTGACCAGGCTCAGTGCCACTCAGACTAGATGACTTTCCAATCCAAAGCCCTGAATGAGGGGATCCCTGGGTGGCTCAGCAGTTTAGTGCCTGCCTTTGGCCCAGGGCGTGATCCTGGAGTCCCGGGATCGAGTCCCACATTGGGCTTCTGGCATGGAGCCTGCTTCTCCCTCCTCCTGTGTCTCTGCCTCTCTCTCTCTCTCTCTATGTCTATCATAAATAAATAAATCTTAAAAAAAAAAAAACAACAAAGCCTTGAATGACTTCTCAAATCCTTAACCATGGGCCTATAAAACTCTAAAGATCTAGATCTCCAGTATTTTTCTGGTACTCTTTCCTGTCACCAATACCCCAACCCACCTATTCAACTCCAATCACATTAGCCTCTTTGTTCAAAGATGCTTCGCATGCTCCTGCTCACGGTCATTGCAATTGCTTGTCACTCTACCTGGGACATTCTCCTTGTCCAGTAAGTTTACTCACTTCCTTTCTTCAGGTCCCTGATCAAATATCATTTTGTCAGTTGGGTTTTTGTGATTATATAATCCAAAATAGCTTCCCACTTAAATAGGTTTATCATCTCTGGAATATTAAACTTTTGACTGATTGATTGATTGGGTAGGTGGCTGTCTAACCAATGTAGAATGTAAGCTTACCCATAAGAGCAAGGATATTGTTTGTTCTGTTCACTGCTACTTCCACCACATCCCGGACAATGTAAAGGTCACAGTAAGTACTCAATGAGTATTTGTATAATAAACAAATAGGTGTTAAAGGAGCAAAAAAAGAAAATACTTTCCATTGTCAGAGAAACCTATGCTAGAATAACTTTTGTGCTTAGACTTTACAGGTAAGAAAAGATTTACAGGTAAGAAAGCAAACAAGAACTTTTCAGGCAGAAAAGTGATCTGGTGCCTCTAGAGCCAGAAAACACAAAGTCTCTGCAATACTTTGTCCATTTCCCCTACTTTAAAGCGTTCATCAAATAATCACAGTTGTTTTCTCTATGAGGATATCCATTAGATCTATATTCTACTTTCTATTACAAGGAAGCATGCTGGTTATTTCCACTTATATGGCATGTTGTCACCCTAAAAAACCTCTTTCTGGATTTATTCCTGTCTTTGTGGCTGTAGTACTAGAATTGTCAGATATACCTCATTATCCCTCACCTTTTTATCTCATCAGTTAATAACTTTTATTGATTCTTTCCTTATAATATCCTTTATTCTCCCCGAAACCACTGCCACAGCCATATCCTAATCTGTCATGTTATATTTGTTATTTGACTGGTTTTTCTGACTCTAGACTCTCCCTATTTAAGTCATTCTGTTCAACACTGTGACAGGAACAACCATGGTACCCAATAAACTCCTGAGGATATCCACAGTGTTTACTTCCAAAATCAAAGCCTGGAAGTGAGGACCAACTTCCCACTTTGTTCTCTTTTTTCTTTCTACGAAGTTTCAATTTTTGTCACATTTGTTTTCACTTAAATTTGCCTATTGTTCTATTTTTTACCCATTGTTTCCCATCATCCTAGAATGCTTTCTATTCCTATACTATAAGTTTAACCTATGCTTTGAAATCTGGCTCAGATCTTTCTGCTACATGTACATAAATTGCCTTGAACAATCCATTGATAGTGGTCTTCTAATTTCTTTTTTTTAAAGATTTTATTTATTAACTTGAGAGAGGGGCTCACTAAAGGAGAGGGAGGAGAAGACTTCCCACTGAGTAGAGAGCCAGCTGCAGGACTCAATCCCAGGACCCCAGGATCACAACCTGAGCCAAAGGCAGACACTCAACCACTGAGCCACCCAGGTTTCCCTCTCCAAGAGGATTTTAAATTTTCTTTAGGACAGGGATAAAATCATGGTGTAGAAACATGCTCCCTAATCTCCCCTGCCCAAAGAACTCTTACACAATATTATCAAATTAGCCTCATCAAATAGGTTCTACCACCCACAGAAACCCCAGGACTACTCATAAGAGAGAGCTGCAGTAAATATCTATATATGTTACCCTTTCTGACTAAAAGTTTACTTACTACTTTTACATGTAAATTTTCCACTTAGCCTTTAAGATTCACTCAGTAACAAAATCATGTCTTTAAAGATTTGGCTAAACTTTTCGAGTAGTTTTTGTTTCTATTTCCTTTTTTTCTTGGCCCAGCATGTGAGGCTCCTTCCACTATAGCTATGATTTTGATTTGGAGGAATTAAGAGCATAGGCTTGTTAGATTTGGGGTCAAGCTTAGCTTTACCCCTTTAATGCTGCTATAATCCAGAACAACGACATTGTTCTTATTTCAGTTCCTAAAAATAAATTTGTCTATGGAGGAAACTAAAATGTCTTATCGTTATTCGATAGACTCACTAAAGTGGATAGATCCTATGTCATTTTCCTATTTTTTAATTAATTAATTTATTTATTTATTTTTATTTATTTATTTTTAAGATTTATTTATTTATTCATTCAGAGAGAGAGAGAGAGATAGGCAGAGACACAGGCAGAGGGAGAAGCGGGCTCCACACAGGGATCCCGACGTGGAACTCGATCCTGGACATCTCCAGGAGCACGCCCTGGGCTGCAGGGGGTGCTAAACCACTGTGCCACTGGGGCTGCCCTATTTTTTTTAATTTAAAGGGTATATGTAACCATACACAAACTGAGAAGGAAATGGATAGAGAGGATGTTGCAGATTGGGATATGTACTTTAATTAATTCTTCAGGGAAAACAGTTCCCCTTGGTTTACATAATTTTATTCTGATTAATTTTTGTTGCCATTCTCTGGTCTGACACTTATCTGATAGCACTGTGTGATCGTTTTCGTTTGCCTTTTGAGAGCTCTGGATGATATCTGGTTCAATTACAAAACTTTCTTACAAATATAGAATCAAAATACATATTTATATTTAATGTTAGAAGAAGGAAATCTGGAATATTGTTACTCACCTGGCAGTTATTTTGCAATTAATCCTTTATCCTCCTAGAATATTCCAACATAGATAATGTTATTACATTTTATTTTATGTCATATGATCTCTTCCTCTTGAGAAATAAGCTGACAACTTCTATTTTTCTACATAATATTCATTTCTTCCAAGCATACTCAGCTCTAAAAATATTTAACAATGCAGTAAATATTAGCAACTGGAAAAGGAATACTTCTTTTAGCAAAATTAGGTTGAAAGAGTATTATTTTTGTTAGTTGGAATGATTCTGCCTTCTAATAATGAAAACCTTGACTCAAAATGACAAATAATAAGGAAAATATATTATTGGTGTAATAGGAAGTCTTGATTCATGTTGGCTGTCTGGGTTGGTTGATTTATTGGCACAGCAGTGTGATCAACTATACCACTTCTTTTTATTTCTGGTCTCTGCCATTATAAACATTTGCTTCCTTCAAGATGTAAAATGATGAAACATTTTCAACTATCAAATCCAGAAAGTATAACAAGAGGAAGCAAAGAGATCATCTCTTTCTTCATCCTCTCCTAAGAAATAAGAAAATTCTCAGAAGCCAGTGAACAAACTTTTCCCCACCCCAGTATCTCATTTTATGAAATTTTGGCCCATAACCATTCCTAGTATAATCAGACTCATTCTTTGGGCTACCATAGGCCAAATTCCCAGGGCTGACCTCAATGGCTATGCAGTCTGTAAAGCAGCACAGGACTTCTGGCTTAGCTTAATATGCTGCTAGCGCCATTTTGAAATTCTTAATAACTTTTAACAAGGAAAATTCATTTTATTTTGCATTGAACCTTACAATATAATGCACCTGAGTCCACCTATCCCCTGAGGTAATTAGCTGTATGGGACAGGGATGGATACTTATATAGAACTTGTAGATGTCTAAGAAAGGAAGATGGGATGCAGAGGAGAAAACCAGTAGATTCTTCTTCATTTGTTATTTGCTTTTAGAATGGTTTGACTCTATTCTAAATCATCACCAACAACAACAGCTAGAAAAACAACCAATTTCATTCATACTAAGGAACTAATTCCTCAGTTTAAAGAAGCTGCTGAGTTACAAACTGGAAATTAGTAGTATAGTGGGGGTTTGAAGGCAAGTGATTCAGTTAAGGCATTCCTTCCTACATTATTGCTCTTGAAAATACCTAACAATTGGACATTTACCCTGCCAAAATAATTCTATTTCATTGATACTCTTTCCCAAACTTGATGTGTTACCTATGTGTACAGACATACATGCACATATTAAATTTTTTCAATGCTTCTCGTTGCTATAAAAGCTAAGCAGAAACCTGTACTTCTCATTAACTTGTATGACAAGGTCCAGCATGATTTTGCCATTCTTCTCCCCTGTATTCTGTAGCACTTCTTGCTACTTCACTCTCAGAGCTTCAGTCACCTGGCCCTTTCAATTCCTTTAGAGCTCCATATTGTCTGCAACTTTGTCATTGCTATTCTGTCTGTCTCCTTTCCCTTCCCTTCTCTCTATCATGGTGAACTTTTATTCATATTTAAAATCAAATTTGGAGTAATTTCCTCAGAAAACATTCCCTACACTCAACTCTATTATTTTGTTATTGGAACCTTTAAAATTATATTGGTTCTTTCTATACCGTGTCTCAGGTTGCATGTATACTTTTATCAGTGTTTGCAACATGTAGATACCATGAGCTTAAGCCATCAAGGATGGTAATAAAAAATTGGTTTTATAAAAGCTTTTTCAAAACTTGGCTCAAATCCATTAGAACCACTAATGGGTAATGTAGGAAGATAGAATTTGGGTCACATTCTTAACTAGAGAGTTTGTTGCATAGAGGATGTGAGTTAGATTACCTAAGCTTCATAATTACGTTTAATTGGTATGCCTTTTTTTTCACTCAAACATACATCTTTTGAGTAACTTATTTTGTGATTTGGAACTAAATAATCACCTATTTTAATTTAAGCAGGAGAATAACAAAAATATCAGAGTATTGTGATTCAGTGACATAACCATCTCTGTTCTTTTGGTTAAACAATTTCTAAGGTACCTTGAGGATTCTTTTAAACTGTGCACTTTAACCTTACTATTTCAGTGAGTGCTTTCCAGTGATTCTATTGTCATTTGAAACTTCTTACATTGTTTTACAAAAATCAAACATTGAAGAGCTTATGAATCTGATGGGCTTGAGATGTTTTCTAATGAAGACTGGGGGATGCATTTTTATTTCTCTCTTGGCTTGTTGTCCTCCATTAAAGACATTAGACACAACTTTGAATTTATGTTTTCATTAAGTCTCTTTTCAAGTGTTAACAATGTGATTGGTGATCTTATTGCTAATTAAAAGTCTGGGGTTAAAATAGAATTTCAGTTCTAAAAATGCAGTGTGTGTGAATATGTTTGTTTTTTGTGTCTCTGTGTGTCTATGTATCTGTGTCTATCCATATATACATTCATATATACACGTTAGTGACTACATTGTATTTTAGAACTCAAAAATTATATTGAACTCATTCATTCATTCCCTAGAAGCTTATTATCTTCTGTGACTCCAGGTTCTTGTCTAAACATTAGAGATAGAGTAGCAAACCAAACAGAAAGGTAACACTGTCATGCAGCTTATATTCTAGTGATGGAGAAAGATAATGACAAATAAATTAACCTAATGGTAAGCATTATAAAGAAAATATATTGAGGTGTGATAGTAATGCAGCAGGAGTGACTGAAATAGGGAAGAAAGTTGCTATTTAATATAAGTAATCAGGGAAGATCTATCAGAAAATATGATATTTGAGCGCCGACCAAAATGGTTAGAATGAATGAACAATTTGAAGATTTAAAAAAAAAAAAAAGCTGAAAGTAAACTTAATTCAGCCCTGCAGTTGAAATTAAGAGCACCTTTATCCATCTAGAAAATTTAACTTGCTGGGGCATATTTTCCGAAAAGTCCAAAAAGCTTTTGTGTTGCACTATTTTGATTTTGATTTTGATTGCATCCACGGGCAACACCTGACTATTACAAACGTTAGACGCTTCATTCTTCCCAGCTGAGTGTCCTGGTTGCCTCTGATTGACTATGCCATCTTGTACAAATTACTTATCTTCTTGGGTGCTGTTATTAAAAACAAAATATTACTTAAAAGTTTAAAACAATGCCTGTCCTGTTATCCTGTCAGAGGGTAAGCTTGTAAGAGAAACCACAAGGTCATACTTAAGGGCAAGATTTGGGACTAGGATATAGAACTCAGTATCTGTGAAAGCTTGGGCAAATTACTTAGCATTTCTGTATCTCAGTTTTTGATCTGTGAATTATGGAATAATAAAATCTACATCAGAGGTCTTATTAGAATTAAAGGAGATTATTTTTGGAAAGCACACCTAGCACAGAGTAAGCACTCTCAGTAAATCTGAAGTATTATTATTTTCATTTTAATCAAAAAAGGTAATGACCATAAAGGTTTTTTGTAACTGAAAGAAACTATAAACAGATGATATAATTATGTGTTTGGTAATTAGTCATACAATAAATGATTAGGTAGTAGCTTTAAGCATTTTGCTGAATAATTATCTTATATTTTTTTCTAAATTTGTGACATATTTTGAATAGAGAATTGGGCTCTTTTAGAATCATTATATTCCACCATTATTCATCCCTGTTTTTCAGAATTGTCTGTCAATAAATATCCTTTTCACTTGAAGTACTAGACATGTAATAAATCAGCATATTTATTATCTCCAGGGAGGTAAGTATTTCTTGTCCTCTTAAGGAGGAATGAATATTTTCATCTGACACTCCAGTCTTAAAGAGACAAAGAAGTATTTCCTTCCTTATGCACTAGGTACAAGGTGAATGAAGATAAATGGAGACATTTTTAGATACTCAGAGGAATAAGTACAGTCAGAATAAAAGGGTCACTTCCATTTTTAAGCTTAAGAAAGCTAGCGAGGCCACAATGAATAATTATATATTAAATGAAATGTGCAATTATTAATGGTACTGTCTCACGTCTAGCAATTTAATTGTCTACAGAAGACTATCCAAAGATACTACATTATATTCTCTAGTTTTTTACTTCTTTGCCTACTGAAGCTTTTATAATGATTTACATTAGTAATAGGCTTTCTCCAGTTCACTTAATTTAATCATTCTCAATTTATTCTTCCTTTGATGGAAAGTAACTAAGAGTGTAGAGTTCCCCCAAATCAGAGCTTTCACCTCTATAGACACAGGTGCATGATTAGTATACACTTCTCAACTGTGCAGTTTCTCTAGAAGTTCTGTCTGTAAGGTGAGAACCATAGATTATAGTCCTACATTAAAGGCAGGAAAATGATCTTGGTTTGCAACATTAAAAAAAGTAATGATAGAGTTGTAATAATAGCTAACATTTTTCAGATACTATATGCTACAGACTGTGCTAATTTGTCTGGGTGGATATCCTCTTTTAATCCTAATTTCTAAACTGTGAGAAAGGAATATGATCCTTACACTAAATGAGCAAACTGAGGCCCTATGGTAAGGTAACTTGCAGTGGCCACATAGCCAGGATGCGTCAGCATGGCTCATTTAAATTCAGGCACCTAGTCTGACCTTAGATACTGTGCTTTTAATCCCTATTGATTGATCAATGTAAGTCAAATTATGTTATTCTCCAATGCACGACTTTAAAAGTTTCTATTTAGACTTCAGGACTTTTTGGCCCCAGTCCTAAAAACCTCTTTCCCAGATATTTATATATTTTACTTCCACATTTCATCATTCAGTTCTTGCCTGAAATAGTAACTTCTTAAAGAAGTCTTCCTTTACCATGCCATCCAGAATAACAGTCCCTGCCACTCTCTTAGACTGCTTTTTTTACATTTATTTATTTTTTTTATCTTTAAAGATTTGTTTATTTGAGATAGAGGGATTGAGCTTGCAAGCAAGGGGGTGGGTAGAAGAAGAATTTCAAGCAGATTCCCCACTGAGTGCAGAGCCTGGCAGGGGGAGCAGGGTTTGGGGGGGTTGATCTCAGGACTCTGAGATCATGACATAAGCTGAAATCAAGAATCCAATGCTTAACCAACTGAGCCACCCAGGCACCCCAATTTTTTCCATAGGTCATATCATTACTTGAAAAAATATAATATGTATTTGTTTAATTTAGTTAACATTCCCTCTACTGCACCATTAAGATCTTGAAGAAAAGTTTTTGTGTGCTTAAAGCACTATACAAACTCAATAAATATTTGTTGAATGAAAAAATATATGAACAAATATTAAATAATAAATAGTGACAATATTAATCACAATGCCTGGCACAAAGAAAGTACTTAATAAAGTTTGATTCACTTATTTTATAATTTAAAAAGCAGTGATAATAATTATTATCAAAAGTGATTAACATATTAAGTGGTAAATAATAAAATGCTATATTCAAATCTCCTGAGAGGACTTAAAAAGTTGAGATAGAGCCAATAATTAAGATAATTTTTGTTAAAGAAGAAAACCACATCATTTTCTTGGAAAAAGGAAAAAATTCTAAGTCAAATCTATTCATTTTTTAAAAAAATTATCAGTGATTAACAGTCACTTCCTAACTCACATTGGAGATTCTAGGCACAGACAAAAATTCAACACATATATTATAATAACATTCTTCTTAAGAATGGAATTTTAAAACGTGAAGTAGATCAGCCCTAGTTAAAGATATGTTCTGTACTTTATTTTGAAGCATGTATACATCCCAGTGATGCAGTTAGATGAAATAAAATGATATGTTATATGTTTCATTTTGAAGTATGTATATATCCAAATCATATGGTTAGATAAGATAGAATAATATAAAATAGAGCACAGAAAGATTTATATGTATTTGTGATATGTTTTCTTCAACAGAGAGTATAATTATTCTTAACATTCCTATATTCTTGAAGATTTAATTAGTCAAATTATAATAAACACAGGAAAGGCAATTCACTTAGTGAATAACTACAAGCGATATTAATTTGCCAGTTTATAACAACCACGCTGATTTTACTCCATATATTACTTTTTTAAAAAGATTTTATTTATTTATTCATGAGAGACACAGGGAGAGAGAGAGACAGAGGCAGAGGGAGAAGCAGGCTCCATGCAGGGAGTCCGATGTGGGACTGGATCCCAGGACTCCAGGATCATGCCCTGGGCTGAAGGCAGGCGCTCAACTGCTGAGTCACCCAGGCATCCCTCCAACTTTACTTTTTAAAGATTTTTTGCTAACCACAATGCCAATTGGTCACCCACCACTATTTTCAATAGCTATGCTAAAACGAAATATAGATATTAAGTTATCACAATTCTCTGAAGAGCCAATATAATACCAGTAAATTTCCTGAATCACAGAAATGTCATGTTCTATTTCCTCAATTCAGAAATACAGATTTATTATCTAGAGAAAGATGACTAGACTGTATCTGACAGCACTCCGAATTGTGAGAAAAAATTATATAATTAACTTCTAGACTCTGGAGATGCAGTGATAAACAATGCCAACAAAATGTAGTAGATAAGAGTGGATGTCACTGCCTGGTTGATACACCTACTTCTATTATGGGATCAGAGGAAGTCTCCAGTTGCCAAATTTCTGCACTATTATACTCGATTTTTCCATAACTAAGGTTTCTAGAGATGGATTCTGAGAGTCATTTCCTGTAATTTTTAAAGATATTTTTCAAAATTCAAAACTAAAAAAAATTCAAAACTAAGAGTTATTTCTCTTACATCTTTGATGATAATAGTTGAGGAATATGAAACTTGTTAGCTGTTGACAGCTAAATCTCCATCTTATGGATAGAGTGGTTAGAATGTTAAAGGGATTAAAATGTTAGAGAATTAAGCCAATGTGCATAGAAAATTATTAATTGAAGCAGCCCAGAAGCACAGAGGTTCTGTGTCCAGCTAAACTTGAATTCCAGATGCACCTCTGCCCTTGTAATGATTTGATTGTATGAGACGGTACTTTTTATTTACTTATTTTTTTAAAAAAATTGTTTGTATATTTATTTATTTTAGTGCTTTAAGACTAGTATTGCTAGCCTTGCCTAGTTTGCTATGTTCTATCACTTATGACCAAATAAGTTGTAACTAATATCATTAGATCTACTGTATACTTACTGACATCCAAGTGTACAATTAACAATTATAAGCATCATCAAGAAAGGAATTTGAAATGAAAAAAGAAAAACATATTTTTTGAAACACATAAATCATGTGTAGTCTTGGTCAGTTAGTCATAATGGAAGTTGAAACAGCTGCCAAAATAAATGGCAAAAAAAAAATGAAGAGACTAGTATATAAAAACTGAAGGAAAAACGTTAAGACCATTTAGGTAAGAAAATAAAAAGATTGAGATGGGGAATAATTGACACTTTTACATTTTTAAGGGAGAGTGTGGATTTCAACTAGTACACTTAGGGCATATGTGGTAAAAGCTTCAAACAAGCACACAGAAAATAATTTAGAACTGAATTCATTGTGCATTGTATCAAGCTGAGTATAGTGGTTAAGGTATGTTGTCAAAACACATATGCATGGCTACTTAAGATTTGGTGACAGAGGTTTGTGTTGGTGGGGTGGGGTACAACTGAAGCAATGAGAGGATAACAAATTAGGATTTAAGTGTCAGAGTAGCAGAGCTAGTATAAAGAACTAAATTTGTGTGGACTAACTAAGGTAATCTGGTAGGACTTGAAGAAAGAAAGATGAGCTTCAAAACTGCATAACATTTGGAGGGGTGTAGGGCAAGGGATAGGTAAACTTAGGATGAATCAGTTTTAAGTGTTCCTAGCTCCTAGCACTAACGTGGTATACTTGGCAAACATTATATGGTCTCATTTATTTGGGGAATATAAAAATTAGTGAAAGGGAATAAAGGCAAAGGAGAGAAAATGAGTGAAAATATCAGTGAGGGTAACATAACATGAGAGACACCGAACTCTGAGAAACGAACAAGGGGTAGTGTAAAGGGAGGTGGGCGGGGGGGTTGGGTTGACTGGGTGACAGGACTGATGGGGGTACTTGGTGGGATGAGCACTGGGTGTTATGCTATATGTTGGCAAATTGAACTATAATAATAATAATAATAATAACAAAACATAAAAATAATACAGAATAGATTGTATTAAATGCTTCCATAAAGATGTATCTGAAATATGATTAGTCCAGATGAAGGAGAAATGCATGCAACTGGACAGAACCAGGAATGTATTTGAAAGGATGTGGGATCCCAATAGGTTCTTAAAGACCAAATAAGACTTTGAAGGGAAAAAAAGAAGAAAAAGAAAGAAAAGAAAAATTAGGGTTATTCTAGGTGGATGAATGATATAAGTTAAGAAACAAAATTATTTCATGATGCAACTGAACCATCAGGGATAGAGTACAAATCATTCTTAGGTACAGTTTGCCCATTTGGATTTTGCTTGCATCTTAAACAGAATATTTGCCAACAAGATATATATTTTCTGCCAAGTCCCATTCTCTTAATTCTCATGCCTCAAACTTCAATGATCGTTTTTGACGTCATCATGTTTATTATTCACTAATCCATTTGCCCAATCACTTATTTAATTCAGGCATGCAATAATATTTTAAATACTATGAGCTAGGCAATAAAGAACAAAAACATGAACAAATCAAGAAGCTTTCTCTTGATAAATTCACAGAAAATAAATTATAATATGGTGTATTAGATATTATAATGGACAGTTTAAAGAATGCTATAAGACTAACGGCACAATTCTGCTCAGTTTTGCCAAAATTCACCGTGAACCTACAATGTGGCAAGTATCCTGCTAATTAATAAGAATTTAAAGATGAATGAAACTTGATCTATACACTCTCTTTCCTCCTATGACAGAGAATACAGAGAACAAACACATAATTATAGTAGAGCAGTTAAAGCTGAGACTGAGATGTGATCATTAGAGGGATTAACTGAATCTATTTGAAGAAAAGGTGAGTTAAGGGAAGTTTCATCTCTACGCGCACCTTTCCTTAACTTCTATTTTCCTTCAAATAGAACCAGTTCTTGAAAAAGTGCTCTGTGAGTGAGTACCTCAGGGGCAACATACAATGCAAAGAGAGGGCCAGTTTAGATTTATATCTAACAGAATCAAAGCAGATATAAGCCATGAATACTAGACTTCAGATATGGAGAATCTTAATTACTTTTTGGGAGAGATCTCTTTGCACTTTTCAAATCCCAGATGTTTACCGTAAAGGGTGTGATTTGGCCCAACTCCATAGATAGACAGAAGTGTCAAGGAAGATGATATGTAAAAGATCACTGGGTTTCTCAGACAGAAAGACATGAGTGACCTCAGAATAAGAAAATTAGTAGAGTGGCTTGCAGGTAGTTGAAGGGCAGTCGGGGCGGGGGGGGGGGGGGGGGCGGCGGGGAGAAGAAAGCAAAATAAGGAATGGAGTGGGAATAGTAAATAGTGACTACCTTATCCAGACAAGAAAACAGGGAAAAATGAATTAACTGACTGGAGGAAGAGAGGGATTTAATGTTTACATATTACCAATAATATCCTTGCTAGTCAGCTGATCCCTCAGATATTCTCCAAGTATACCACGTTAGTGCTAGGAGCTAGGAGCACTTAAAACTGATTCATCCTAAGTTTACCTATCCCTTGCCCTACACCCCTCCAAATGTTATGCAGTTTTGAAGCTCATCTTTCTCTCTTCAAGTCCTACCAGATTACCTTAGTTAGTCCACACAAATTTAGTTCTTTATACTAGCTCTGCTACTCTGACACTTAAATCCTAATTTGTTATCCTCTCATTGCTTCAGTTGTACCCCACCCCACCAACACAAACCTCTGTCACCAAATCTTAAGTAGCCATGCATATGTGTTTTGACAACATACCTTAACCACTATACTCAGCTTGATACAATGCACAATGAATTCAGTTCTAAATTATCTTCTGTGTGCTTGTTTGAAGCTTTTACCACATATGCCCTAAGTGTACTAGTTGAAATCCACACTCTCCCTTAAAAATGTAAAAGTGTCAATTATTCCCCATCTCAATCTTTTTATTTTCTTACCTAAATGGTCTTAACGTTTTTCCTTCAGTTTTTATATACTAGTCTCTTCTTTTTTTTTTGCCATTTATTTTGTTATTTTATTTGTTGTTTCCTGTCTTGTTTATTTGTTGTTTCCTGTCTTGTTAATTTTCACCATTCTTACTGGTGTGAGGTGGTATCTCATTGTGGTTTTGATTTGTATTTCCCTGATGGCCAGTGATGCAAGCATTTTCTCATGTGATGTTGGCCATGTCTATGTCTTCCTCTGTGAATTTCTGTTCATGTCTTTTGCCCATTTCCTGATTGGAATGTTTGTTTCTTTGCTGTTGAGTTTAATAAGTTCTTTATAGATCTTGGGTACTAGCCCTTTATCTGATAGGTCATTTGCAAATATCTTCTCCCATTCTGTAGGTTGTCTTTTAGTTTTGTTGACTGTTT
Source organism: Vulpes lagopus (assembly GCF_018345385.1). Taxonomy (NCBI): domain Eukaryota; kingdom Metazoa; phylum Chordata; class Mammalia; order Carnivora; family Canidae; genus Vulpes; species Vulpes lagopus. The sequence goes on from NC_054826.1 coordinate 42,162,455, forward strand.
CTTTTGCTGTGCAGAAGCTTTTTATCTTGATGAAGTTGCAATCATTCATTTTTGCTTTTGTTTCTTTTGCCTTCATGGATGTATCTTGCAAGAAGTTGCTGTAGCCAGATTCACAAAGGGTGTTGTCTGTGTTCTCCTCTAGGATTTTGATGGATTCTTGTCTCACATTTAGATCTTTCATCCATTTTGAGTTTATATTTGTGTATGGCATAAGAGAATGGTCTAGTTTCATTCTTCTGCATGTGGCTGTCCAGTTTTCCCAGCGCCATTTATTGAAGAGACTGTCCTTTCTCCAGTGGATAGTCTTTCCTGCTTTGTCGAATATTAGTTGACCATAGAGTTGAGGGGCCACTTCTGGATTATCTATTCTGTTCCCTTGATCTATGTGTCTGTTTTTGTGCCAGTACCACACTCTCTTGATGACCACAGCTTTGTAGTACAACCTGAAATCTGGCACTGTGATGCTCCCAGCTCTGGTTTTCTTTTTTAATATTCCCCTGGCTATTTGGGGTCTTTTCTGATTCCACACAAATCTTAAGATGATTTGTTCCAACTCTCTGAAGAAAGTCCATGGTATTTTGATAAGGATTGCATTAAATGTGTAAATTCCCCTCGGTAACATTGACATTTTCACAATTTTCATTCTTCCAATCCATGAGCATGGAATATTTTTCCATCTTTTTGTGTCTTCCTCAATGTCTTTCAGAAGTATTCTGTAGTTTTTAGGGTATAGATCCTTTACCTCTTCGGTTAGGTTTATTCCTAGGTATCATATGCTTTTGGGTGCATTTGTAAATGGGATTGACTCTTTAATTTCTCTTTCTTCAGTCTCATAGTTAGTGTATAGAAATGCCACTGACTTCTGGGCATTGATTTTGTATCCTGCCACACTGCTGAATTGCTATATGTATTATTTTTATTTGTACATGTGCTATCATCTGCTGTAAATATTGAGGCCTTGAAAAGCAGAGATGAGGGCAGCCCCATTGGCGCAGCGGTTTAGCGCCGCCTGTGGCCCAGGGCATGATCCTGGAGACTTGGGATCGAGTCCCACGTCAGTCTCCTTGCATTAGGCCTGCTTCTCCCTCTGCCTGTGTCTCTGCCTTTGTGTGTGTGTGTCTAATGAATAAATGAATAAAATCTTAAAAAAAAAAGAAAAGAAAAGCAGAGAGGAGGTTTCAATTTTATTTACAATTCCTAGAGAGTTTTGCTCAAAGAAGCTTACCATATATTTGTGTGTGTGTGTATATATAAATATATATATCTTGCAATATATTTTCTTCATATGGCTAAAAACATGAGTGGAAATTATGTAAAAGCTCAGCAGTGTAGACACATTAAACACTACATATATTAAGAATAAGATATATTAGAATAATAGATCTATATATATATATATGTAAGATATATTAGAATAATAGTTGTAGTAGATAAATATGTGTGGGGGTATTCAGCTTTGGATGGTGACCTGTGCACCGAAATTAGTAATTATGTTGGAGGAATCAAAATTTGGGTCATAGGTGGGGCTCCTGGGTGGCTCAGTTGGCTAAAGCATCTGTCTTGCGCTTAAGTTATAATCCTGGAGTCCTGGGATCAAGCTCCTGGTCGGGATCTCTGCTCAGCAAGGAGGCTGCTTCGACTCTTCCTCTGTCCTTCCCCTTCCACTCATGCTTGCCCCACTCATGGTCCTGCTGTTTCTCTCTCTAATAAATAAATAAAATCTGCAAAAAAAAAACATGATTCAAGTAATATAATTTTTATATTATACCCATTTAAAAAAAAAAGGATTTTATTTATTTACTCATGAGAGACACAGATACACAGACAGAGGGAGAAGCAGGCTCCACACAGGGAGCCCAACGTGGGACCGGATCCCTGGTCTCCAGTTTCAGGCCCTGGACTGAAGGTGGCGCTAAACCGCAGAGCCACCTGGGCTGACCTAGAATGTACCCATTTTTAAGGCATAGAATCAAACAATTCTTTTTCTTTATCTCAGGACTTAAATTCAGTATGTATGTGTGCTGCTGACCAGGATCTCTGAGAAATACAAGATTTGAAAATGTCAAACATTCATAAGGTTTGCATAAATTATACTCTAGGTTTTTTTTTTCTTTTTTTCTTTTTTGTTCCCAATTGGTTTATCAAGCTTGGGAGAAAATATTATACATAATTGCTACACCTTAGATTGCAATATACTATACCAAACTAATCATAGATATTTATAGCCTGCATAAACTCTGTTTGCCCATCCATGGCAAGCATTTAATAAAGCTAGTTCATCTGGAAAGGAAGTTAAATTAAATAATCCAAAATGAATGTGATGCATATTCACAAAAATGTGGTGTTTGGATTGAGCTAACAAAAAGGAAGTCAGGCCCCAGCAAAGCCAGACAAGCTAGAATCCAGTCTTTCTCTATATATGAGACATTAGGCCTTCACTGTCCATTCTTTTATGTCCATGCTCTTTAGATATTGTGCTTTGGCCCATTTTATGAAATCTTCTAAAATTCAATATATCTCTATTATATACTTCATGGATGCAATAAAAAATTATCTTCCAGTTGCTATATAGAAGTTTAAAAACCATATAAGAATATTCAAATGAAATTTGCAAGATATATTTTACATTCTTAACATGAGAATAAAATTAATTTAAGTGTAAATGTGCATTAAAGCTAAGAAAAGGATGGTGAAATAAATTCTGGTATTTTCATTCTTAAGATACCATTAAATTTCCAAAAACTTGAGGAGTAATCACACTGTAGTAATTGTCTATGAAAAAAGAAAAGACCCAGGGCATTTAATTGAAGATCATTTTCCATCACTGTGCAAACTAAAGAAAAACTTAACAGCAGCATATAGCAATTGTAGGCAAAGTTATTTTGGTTCATGAACAGGCTATCAGACTATGGCACAGGACTACAATCTTTTATCTAGAATTCTAATTTCCAAGTAGTCCTAAATTAGAAAAGAAAAAAAAAAAAAAACGGTTTTCGTGAATCATTGTCAAAACGTCTCTTGATTTTACCTGATAGGAAGTGATGCAAAGTCTTTTTAAAAATTTTGTATGGATAGTCATACATTTTGCCGGTATATTAATGTGGTATTTTATTGTATAAGATGCTCTCTTTTTTAAAATCAAACATTTTGAATTCTGAAACACATCTAGCCCCAAGGATTCCAGATAAGGGATTTTGGATGTGATGAAATCATTTCCCTCTCAAAACTGCAACATTATCTCTCTCCTCACTCCACACTACATATAGCAACTCAAATTTCTATTTGCATTTGATGATTTGAGAACATTTTTGTTTAGAGACAGAGTTTTGAGAAGAGAAGTAGAGATATTGAGAATATATTTTTGCCTCTTTCCCTACCCTAGTCAAATGAGATTTGAATTAGTCTATTGAGAAGGGTATATATGAACCAGAGGTTGAAAAAAATTTTTTTCTGAGTTATTGAGAATTTAGGCCAAAAGATTTCTTTCATGATCCCTGTAACGTAGTATGGTATAGATCTGAGGAACAGTCAATTATTATCACTTTCCCATTCTGGCTGGCACTATGAAAGCTGCTGTGTTAGAAACATAAGGAAAGAAATTCCTGACATAGCCACTGGTTTTTACTTCATAAGACCAATAAGCAATGGCAGAAATTGATTTGGAAGTTATTTGCCTTCAAATGACTTGGAAGGCATTAAAAGTCAATAAATGAATTCTAGAACAGGCAAAGAATATTCTAGACATAATTTGGTGACTGTAACTGTGACATTAAATTATGAGTCTCATGGAAGCATGTTTTTGGGGAATCCAAGTAATAAATGAGCGAGGGACATTTTTATGGAGCTAAGTTTTAAAAAATTTATGAAATTCAGCACTATTCTAATAGGGGTGTAAATATAAAAGTGATATTGATAAGACCAGGTAGGTAGATTTTGATTTGGTAGGTTTGGATTTTGTATGCTTATTTTTACCATCAATAAGAAAATACAAAGACTAAGATATGAACAACACTAAGGCCAATGCTCTTCAAAATAACACAAAATTCTCATTATCCTTGTTAGTATATTCCCTATGTTCTTTAGTTAAATTTTCTGAACCTCTAATTATTTGTTGTAAAAGTTGGTATCTTTGCTTCTAAAGAATCACTGTGCTTGCTTTCAAATCCACTGGATATAATTCAGGAATGTCTTCTTAATTTGCCTAATATATCTACATTAATTTCCATTTCCATATTTCAGACATTTATTAGCTCACACCTAATCTATGGGGATAACCTCCTAAATGATGTCTTTGCTTCAATTCTTTGATCCCTCCAATTCCTACCACTGAAGTCAAAGTTTTGTCATTAAAGTTTAATTAGTTAACTCCATTTCTCAAACTCTCTTAATGGTTCTCATTATGAGGGGAAATATCCCAAATTATCATCCTATGCAGTGTGAGCCTTCGTATTTGGAATCCAATACATATTCCCAACTTTATTCTTAATTTGACCTTTCATTTTATGACTCTAAACAGATCACTCACCAATCAAGATTATTTAGATTTCCTATTTATTGTCCAGTGCCCACTATTGTCTCCTTGGAATGAATCTCATATCCTAGCCTCCTAGTAGAAAAAGTCCAGATCTTAGTATGGTACCAATTAGTTATGTGTATTTATTTTCTCTTTCAAAAGTGTGCCAAAATCAAAGGGAAGCATCCTAACAGAGACTTCTTTAAACAAAAAGTTCTTTGTACTCCTAAGCAAGAGGGAAGTCATTGTGTAGATAGATATACGATAGACATCAGTAGAGATGGGTCTCAGTTTACCTATTAATCAAAACTTGTTCCCCAATTTTTCTCACCAGTTGCCAAATAAACTTTGATGGGTTTGGCATCTGACTATTGGAATGTTGTAAAAAATAGGCATTCAGAGCCTGAGGTTCTGATGGTGAGATGAAAAATGAGTGTGACTCTGGTGATTACAATACTTTATTTTTGGTCAAATTTATAATTTCTGCAGAACTGGAAGAGCATTAGTTACAGTGATACTTGACCACTTATAAATTGTGCAGTTTAAACAAGTGAATCAATTGTCTCTTCAATTGTTAGCAAGTAAGAAGAGTGTGGAAAAGTCATTTATTAAATGTACTTCAGGTAACAGTGAAGGGTTGGAATTGAATGTTCTCTTGAAAATATTGCTTGTTGACAGATGAGGGCATCAGAAGTAGGGGTTAGGGGTATTAAAATGTCTTTGTTTTCTTTAGTTTTGTTGTTTTTAGTTTATAAGAGGAGAAATACATCCCAGATATTTAGCTTCTAGAATATATATCCACCACTATGTGTCTGATGTGAAACTCAGAGCCATTTCCCAGGTACAAAGACAGTATGTCCATGCCATTAAAGACATTTAGAGGCATTTAGAATGGGAGATACCAAACTTTTCTGTTTGTGGGGTGTGTGTGTGTGTGTGTGCGTGTAGGATTTTTGTGTAAATATTAAGTTTTTGAAATACATGGCATTAATAGTTTTCAATAATATTTCCCCACTCACCTAATTTCTGTTAAGTCTGCAAATCACACCATATTCTGTGACCTCTCTCCACCAGTCATAAGATGTTTTCTCTGTTTCCTTGGCATCTGTACATAGCTCATTATGGCATGTGTTTATGGTGGCGAGCAGGATCATTTTATTCATCTCCCAGTTTGCTTTCCCATTTATAAATAACTTCCATTTAAAAATGCTAGACTTTGTCCTGTTTGAAGTGAACATTGTGATATGTATATCTGTTTTTGATCTTAAAGAATAATTGCAAAATTTGTACATATAGTCCTGTCAACTTTTACATATATAGCATGATGTACTAATAACTATGTAGTGGTGAATATAAAGTTTTGGACTGCAGGAAAACTCAGGTCTCTCCTCTTTTGAAAGTCAAGAAAAGTTACATACATTAGCACTTTGAGATAAACATCTAGACTAAGATGACTTTGCCTAATATAGTACAGAGCAGTATATATTTACTATCAAAATGTGTAAAAATCTATATTAATGATCAGATAAATTTATTGAACTGTAGGCTGTACATTGATAGTTTTTAAATTAGAGTTTTTGTTTTGTTTTTGTTTTGTAGAATATACTCTCATAGTGAGTCAAGGCAAAGAGTAAAGATGAGATAAAAACATGGAAACTCCATGCTTGAAAAAGTAGCTTCCAGAAAAAAAAAATTATGCACGCTTATAATATAACAACTACATCCACTTGTTCTATAGATTCCTTTATAAGGTAGAGGCAGGAGAAACTTTAAGAATTCAAAGAGTAAAATGCACATGTAGCAGTATAGCCTAACTGGAAAGATTGGGCTCTTTTATACCTATCTCTTATCCAGCATGTAAATTAAGCTAGTTATATTGGTCTTCTTCCAAACCCCAGAGGCCCGTAAGAGCTGGGTTTTTCTTGGTGTGACTTTTCAGAACTCCTTGTGGCCAGTGGATTCTTTAAGAAAACTTACCGATACTTGGTACAAATATATCAATCAGAACAGGGGCTCTCTTTATTAAAGGAAACTGGGAATGAAGAGTCTAAAGTCCACAATTCTTTAAGTCAAAGGCTTAAAAACAAAATATTCTCACCTGCATTTCTTCTTACTGGAAGCTTTGGAAAGGGAAGTTACCATGTATTACTTTTCAAAGGTGAAAGGAAGAGTTTACTTGTTTAGAATTCCAACAAACCATATTTCCTTCATGTAAGGGTTATGAAGAACAACTATAAAAATGCATGACTCCAAGTGGGACTAGGTCTTCTTTTGTGAAAAGGGCAAATATTCCTTTAACAAATACTTCCATTGGCGAATTGTTAATGGGCCTATCATGAAGGGCTTATATGATGATCCAGGAGATAATTGAGAAATTTGGGATGCTTGTTCTTCTCTACCAAATCTGGCTTATGTTATTTCTGAGCCAAGCTGTTGACCTTTTCTTACTTCTTTTGTTAAGCTGTGGCACCAAAAGGATTAGGTATCCAAACAATTTTAGAGAAGCTTTTCACCATGAGAAAAGTAGGGGGCTTAAATTTATTGAATACTGCTGCATTTAACCTATTTAATTGGAACACGTTAATTAGATCTAATTGCAAAGTTGTTTTAATTGGAAAATCAAGCATTGCACTGATATTGGTGTGCATGATTAAACAAAGTAACTGAGGTCACCAGTAGATTGTGTAAGATTCATGCCTGTGATTGATTAAGTATGAAAGTTAATCAATTTAATTTATGTGATTGATGTTAATTCTTTCCTTTTGAAATTGCCTGTTCGTATCTCATTTTATGAAGATACCGTGTGTGGAATGTCAACTAAACTACAGTAGCTCTTCAGTTTGTTTATTTTGGTATAATGATGTGTTTATTTCTGATCTAAGTAATTTTAACATGGTTTTTGTGTCACTAATTAAGATTTTCAAGTTACTGGAAATAAAATTAGATTTTCTATTAAGAAAATTTAATTTTCTTGGGGAAATAATTCAAGCAACATGGGAAACTTAACCTATTATTTCCATTAGTGGAGTTGATAGTTTATTGTCTTAAAACATATGCCAGGCAACTCAGGAACAAAGGTGTCCCTTTTTTTTTTTTAATCATCTCAGTGTCAATGTGCTTTAAGCTTCCTGATCACAATGATGATAACTGTAATAATAAAGAGAAGATGAGGAACATTTATATAGTACTTATTATGTACTACCTATTATATGACACTTATTACTTGCCAGCCGTTATTTTAATTTCATTAAATATAATAACCCATTCAATAACTTATACTATATGTAAATGCATTTGCTTCTGTGAAGTTTCTTTTATCAAAGTCACAGTGGTAATATATTCTTATGTATAGGTTGCTGTCTTTAACATACATAGTTAAGTCACAAGGTAAAATTATTTGCCTAGCTTATATATTTAGCAGACATTTGATTCATTTTCATACTTAACATTGCAAAAGTTGAGTCTGTTCATAATTGGATTTGTACTTTGTATCAGTCAGGATTCTCCAGAGAAGCAGAACTAAATAGGAGCTATTTCTATCTTTATTTTATATATATCTACCTACCTACCTACCTACCTACCTACCTAGAGATCATTCCTTTAAGGGTTTCTTTTAAGGACTTGGCTTCTGTGATCTGGGATGCGGGATGGTTTGCAAGTGTGAAACTGAAGGGCAGGCTGGCAGGCTAGACACTCAGGCAGGAGATAGTACTGCAGCTCTGAGACTAGTATCTGTGGAGAGGCTCACCAGGCTGGAAACTTGACACAGAAATTGAAATTGCAGCTTTGGAGAATTTCTTCTTCTTCAGGGAACCTCAAGTTTTGTTCTTTTCAAAAATATTTTATTTATTTATTCATGAGGGACACACAGAGAGAAAGGCGGAGACATAGGCAGAGGGAGAAGCAGGCTCCTCGCAGGGAGCCCGATATGGGACTTGATCCTGGAACTCCAGGATCATGCCCTGAGCCAAAGGCATATGCTCAACCCAAGTGTCCCTCAAGTTTTGTTCTTAAGGCTTTCAACTAATTAGATGACATCCACCCACTATATTGAGGGTAATCTCCTTTGCTTAAGATAATTGATTATATAGCTTATTGACCACATCTATAAAATGCCATTACACAAATACCTAGATAAGTGTTTAAGTAACTGAGTATGATATGCTATCTGTGTTGATGTATAAAATTCACCATCACATAACTGAATTTATATTAATGGTTTATAAAGATGAGCAGGAGTCATAGGAATGAATATATACCTAACTATAGAGAAACATTGATATAATAGTATTCTGCAGTTAGATAATAGTACTAATAACTTAGTAATAGTTTTCAGTGTTCTGTGGTGACAGAATTGAAGTTTAGTTCATGAACAACTTTTTTGAAATATTTTCTTCCTTTCCTTTCAATTTTCCTGACCCCCTTGTAGCCTGGGGGCCATGGAATTCAGTTTTTATTTCAAAGAGTAACTTTACATCTACTGAGGATATTATAGATCCTCAGTAGGATATTGTCATGGGGAAACTTGATTTTTTTTCTAAACAAAACATAAAAATAAGAAACAAATACCACCGCACAGATTTTCTTCTTCGTTTTCTTCTTGCCCAAGCTACTGAAATGAAACCTGGAAGTGTGACAATCAGTGGCAGCCATAAGGACGAAAGCCATGACGCCAAAGACGGCAAACCCATGAGATAGGAAGAACTGGCTCCCAGAGGATAGTGTTGAATTGTTCTTCTTGGTTACTACTCCCTGTCACTGGACTTACTGTTGTATAGGAAAAACAATGCACCCCTATTTTAAAGTTGCTACAAGATGTAGTTCCTTGGGTTTGTTTTGCTTGTTTGCTTTGTTTTTGTTAAGATTGGGACACAATCCTAACTAAAGTTTTGTTTTGTTTGTTTTTTACTATATTTATTAGTAAAAGGAGAATTTGTTTATGTTTATTGGATATGCAAAGCAAATTTTGATATAGAATTGTATCATCATTTTTTCACAATTAATGTCATTTTATCAGGAGAGATAATTCTAAAAGAATATTGAAGCCTTATAAACCATCCAAAGCAAAATCAAGGGCTCTTCCAATAATATGCAATGTTGACTAGGAGGGACTATGAAACCATCTGCATATTGTTTTTTCTGAGCTGTATTACTATCCCTATTCCCTAGTAACTGATATTAAGTTAATTTTTTATGTAAAGGATAATAGTACATACGTTTCTATGGATTTTTGGAGGAGGACACTCAGTTAATTTAAAAAGGAGAGAAAAGAGATTGAAAGATAAGAGTGAGAGTAGTATGCTTGAGAATTAATGCTATGTTTTTTTTCCCAATTATTTGGATTTAGCTCCTCTCTTCCCCAGGAATGAAAGGGAATGATGGTGGTATCAAAAACGTAATCTTACCTTTGCCTTGTTCTCATATAATGTTTATTGTCTGGTACACATTCATAAAGAAAGATATACTGGGACATTGAATGAATGAAAAGCAAACTAGTTAAATGTCAGGATACCAGAGATATTCATATCAGAAGTGCTTATAAAAGAACAAATAAAATATAAAAAGAACCTACCCTGGGGGATCCCTGGGTGGCGCAGCGGTTTGGCGCCTGCCTTTGGCCCAGGACATGATCCTGGAGACCCGGGATCAAATCCCACGTCGGGCTCCCGGTGCATGGAGCCTGCTTCTCCCTCTGCCTGTGTCTCTGCCTCTCTCTCTCTCTCTCTCTGACTATCATAAATAAATAAATTAAAAAAAAACCTACCCTGAAAAGGAAAATTCAAGAAAATATACATGAATTCTATATAATTTTGAAGTGTATAAACAAAGAGAATGCCATTTTAAATAATAAAATGAAGACTACAAGAGTAAGGATCACTTCTTGCAATTTTCAGTTACAAAATTTACATAGAGTTATCTCGAAGTTTTAAGATTTTAAGTTATACACACAGGTATATCTGTGATGTAGAATAAAGAATAAAGAAGTCTTTTTTTTGTCAAGGGTTCTCATGATCTTGAAGCATAAATACAGGCAGATCTTGGCATTTCCATGTGTTTGCAATAATTTCCTTCATTGTTCAGAAGACCGTGACCTCAATGTCAGGCCCTTGACACATAAGCAGCCAACATTGTGTGTAGTGGAAAAGTTGCTTACAAACATAAGATCAACATTTATAAATTTGGTAATATTACATAAGATTCCTTATTTCTTAGTTCTCTTGAGTGATAGGGAAAATGAGGGAGCCCTGAATCTCTATTCTAAAATGCTATTGATGGGCTAGGGCTGACAAGTGGGTGTCCTACTAGATTACATATGCAATTAGAATTCACTTCAGATCCCACCATCCCTATTTTCTCCCAACAATGAGATCTTTACTCAGTTATCATTAATCAAGGAACCTGAATAGAGAAATACAGAAATATATCTCTGTAACTACTACAATCTAAAAGGAAAATAAAATACAGACCAAAAGGGCTTTCATGGTTCAACAAAATGAAATAGAGCATATTCTACTAAGGGAATAAATAAAATTATAACATGTTCAATAGCAAATTGACAGTGTAATCTAGAATTATACTGTCAGTATGATACTCACTAGATATATGCAGGTATTGAACTCTTCAAATGGGGCTAATCAACGTCAAATATAAGGTTCAAATTGATACACTGAGTTTTGAAGCCTTATTGATAAGGAATGTAATAACTTTTTAAATTTTATATGTTTTAATGAAATATTTTTAGATCATGAGTTGTATAAATTATATTAAAATTAATTGCTACCAGTTTTAAAGTTGTAGAAGCTGTGTTTGCTCCCCAAGCCTAGGTTATTAGTACTAGTAAATTAGCATCTGATTTACATACCTTTTATTTCTTCTTCTTGCCTAATTATTCTAGTTAGAAGCTCTAATTTAGGTTGAATGTTGTATAGGGTGATGAAGTGGGTATCCTTACCTATTCTTGGTCTGATTAGGAGGAAAAAAAATCAGTTTTTAAGCACTAAGTATGATATCAGGTGTAGGTTTTTGGTAGATGACCTTTATCAGGTTGAGAAAGTTCCTTTGTATTCCTGGTTTGCTGAGAATTTTTGCCAGGAATGGACAATGGATTTTCTCAAAGGCTTTTTTTGTATTTATTGGAGCAATCATACATTTTTTTCTTTTCTCAGTTTGCTGATATGGTGAATTACATTATATTTTGCATGTTAAACCAGCCTTGCATTTCTGGGATGAATCTCATTTGGTCGTGATGTATTCCTGTTTATATATTGCTAGATTTAACTAAAATTGTGTTTAAAATAGCCAAACTGTGGAAGGAACCTCGGTGTCCATCGGAAGATGAATGGATAAAGCAGATGTGGTATATGTATACAATGGAATTTTACTCAGCCATTACAAACGACAAATACCCACCATTTGCTTCGGAGTGGATGGAACTGGAGGGTATTATGCTAAGTGAAATAAATCAATCAGAGAAGGACAAACATTATATGGTCTCATTCATTTGGGGAATATAAAAAAATAGTGAAAGGGAATAAAGGGGAAAGGAGAAAAAATAAGTGGGAAATATCAGAAAGGGAGACAGAACATGAAAGACTCCTAACTCTGGGAAACGAACTAGGGGTGGTGGAAGGGGAGGTGGGTGGGGGGTGGGGGTGACTGGGTGATGGGCACTGAGGTGGGCAGTTGACGGGATGAATACTGGGTGTTATTCTATATGTTGGCAAATTGAACACCAATAAAAAATAAATTTATAATAAAAAAATTTCTGCATCTATGTTCAAGAGGAATATTTGGTCTGTAGTAAACTTTCCTTGTAAAGTGTTTATCAGGTTTGTATCAAGGTAATTCTAGCTTTATAGCATGAGTTGGGAGATATTTCCTTTCCTACAATATTCCAGAAAAGTTTTTTTTGGAAATTCCTGCACCCCCCACCCTCTTAATTGTTTCATAGAAATCACCTGTGAAGACATCAGGATATAGTATTATCTTTGTGGAAAGGTTATTAACTACTATTTGAATTTCTTTAATAGGTGTAGGGCTATTCAGATTATTGCATTTTTTTCTTTAGTGAAGCTTGGTAGTTTATGTCTTTCAATGACTTTTTTCATTTCATCTAAGCATGGATTTTATTGGCAAAATGATTTTCATAATATTTCTTGTTTTTAACTTCTGTAAAATTTCTTTAATAATGCCACTTCTCTCATTCTTGATATTGATAATCTGTGTCATCTCCTTTTTTCCTGATTGGTTTTGGAAAAGGGTGGTCAATTTCATTAATAATCTCTAATACTCTTTTTGGTTTCTTTGGTTTTTAAATATAAACCTTCTGTGTTTTGTTTAATTAATCCCCACTTTGTCTTCATTACAATCTTACTTCTCAGGTGGATTTTATTTTCTTTTATTTTTCTAGTTTCCTTTTTCTTTAAGATTATATTTACTTCTTTATTGAGGGGGGAAGAGAGAGAAAGAGAGTTCATGAAACTGGGGGGAGGGGCAGAGCGGAAAGAGAGAGCAGAATCCCTAGCAGACTCTGCTCTGAGTGCAGAGCGGAAAGCAGAGCTCAATCTTATGACGCGGAGATCATGACCTAAGCCAAAATCAAGAGTTGGATGCTTAACCAACTGAGCCACCCAAGAGCCCTTTATTTTTCTTATATTTTCATTTCCATTCAGCACAAACTACTTAGTTTTTTCTTTTGAATTATTTTTTGATGCATGGATTATTTAAAGATACGTTATCAAATTGAAGGAGTTTTTTTCCAGAGATTTTTCCGTTTTTAATTTCTAATTTAAAGCCATTGTAGTCATAGAACAAACTTTGCATGCCTTAAGGCCTTTTAAATGTAATGAGACTTGTAATGTGGACCCAAATGTGAATATTTTGGTAAATGTTTACTATGTACTTCTGAAACATGGATATTCTGCTGTGGTTGGATAGAGTTTTATCGTGACAATTATAAAGTGTTGTTGATTGTTTATATGTCCTGTAACTTTATTTTTTCTGTCTACCTATTGTTTCAGTTATTGAGATGCGATATTGAAATCTTTCATCGTTTCTTTTTTTTTAAGATTTTATTTATTTATTTATTTATTTGAGAGAGAGAGCACAGAGGAAAAGAGGGGCAGGTATATATATGTGTGTGTGTGTGTGTGTGTGTGTGTGTGTGTGTGTGTACATATATATATATATATTTAAGATTTTATTTATTATTCATGGAAGACAGAGAGAGAGAGAGAGGCAGAGACACAGGCAGAGGGAGAAGCAGGCTCCCTACAAGGAGCCTGACATGGAATTCGATCCTGGGTCTCCAGGATCACATCCTGGGCTGAAGGCAGCCTTAAACCACTGAGCCACCCAGGCTGCACGAGGGGCAGGTATAGAGGGAGAAGGACCCGCAGATTCCCCTCTGAGTGGGGAGCCTGTCTCAGGGCTCCATCAAGGACCCTGAGATCATAACTGAGCTGAAGTCAGACACTTAATTGACTAAGCCACCCAGGCACCCCTGAAATCTTTCATTCTTACAACAAATTTATCCTTGAAGTTTTTATCAATTTCTGTTCCAATTTTGAAGTTTTGTTATTAGTGCCATAGCATCAATTTTTACATTCTCCTGATTAATCAATCACTTAATCATTCTTAGAAAGAACTTCTTTATAACCCTGATAATATTATTGATCTAAAATTGTCTTTGTCTGATACTACTATAGGAACTCTAGCTTCTTTTGGATTGTTATTAATAGGGCTTTTCATTTTCTATTTTTTTACTATGTACCTATTAGTGATTTTATATTTAAAGTGTGTTACTTATAGGTAGCATCTAGGTAGATTTGTTTTTAGTTCATTTTGACAATCTCTGCATTTCAATTAAGAATATTTAGACTATTTAAATGTAATTATTTCAGTAATTTTTATGATTCTATTCCCTGCCGGGTTTTTTGTTTTGTTTTAGTTATTTCAGTATCACTCTTTTTCTATTTTAGGGCAGTAAGTGCATTTTTTATTCTTTTTTTTTTTTAAGATTTTGTTTATTTATTCATAGAGACACACACACACACACAGAGAGAGAGAGAGAGAGAGGCAGAGATACAGGCAGAGGGAGAAGTAGGCTCCATACAGGAAGCCCAACGTGGGACTTGATTGGGTCTCCAGAATCACACCCCAGGCTTCAGGCAGTGCTAAACCGTGCGCCACCGGGGCTGCCCAGCAGTAAGTGCATTTAAAACATAGAGAAAAGTCAAGGCTACCTAGATTTTAGCACTTTGATTTAACATTTTACTGAAGGTCTAGCCAGACAGTAATGCACGAAATGAATAAATTGTGAAAATATTATAAAAGAAGAAAGAAAACTGGAATTATCTTCAGATGGTTGCTTACTTAGAATACTGAAAAGAATCAATAGGTAAATTATTTAATGAGGGTTGCTAGACTTAAAAGCATTATTAAGTGATTAGTTTTACTCACTAATAATAAGTTCTTAGAAAATCATTATTTTACATTGCATATTTATGTGGAGCATTTAGCCATTTGTGGAGGGACATCCAAAATTAATGGTTGACTGTTTCTGATAGGTTTCTCTACCTTGTTCAGTTATGGCTTTGTCTGTAAAGTTTATGTGCTCTAAGTTGCATATGACTATGATAACTAACTCTTGAATTCATTTGGTTTGGTAAACACCATAAGACAAAATATCTTGCTTACTTTATAGGTTCCCATCTTCAATCAGTCACCTACAGTTTTTGCCAATGAATCTTGCAATGGTTTGAACTTATCCAACAGTTTCAGTTGTTTTTAATGAGATACTTTGTTCATTTCTCATCTGCCGTATTGCCAAAAAAGGCTTAACATATATAATTTTCATGGCTGTATAATTCACAATGAATAATTCTTACAATGCTACAATGAGGATAAGAAATATTTCAGTAGTTACATCTCAAATATTAAAATTAAATTAATAAGACAACTTACTATCTGCCTCATAGTTTCTATAGGACAGAAGATAAATTAAAACTTTTTTGTCTCTTTATCTAGTGCTCTTAAGAGCATTTAAATGTGATGCCCTGAATTAAACACAAAAGTTATCTGAGTATACAATACAATAAGGCTATTCTGTCCTGTATTTCCATATATTTATATACATTTAACTTAAGCTTTCGTTTTATTTTTTTTTCATTAGGTCCATTTTAACCTAATTACTCAACAAAAATCTCTTGAGTACTTACCATGTGTTTGCCCCTGATAAAGTAGACAAATTATTAGGACACAGAATTTTTCTCTATGGATTATGGCTCTCAGATTGTAAATGATGAGAAATTTAACTTACCCTGACTTAAAAAAAAGATAATTAATTGATTTACAGAGCTGGAAATTGAAAAAATTCAAAATGATTTCTGCCAGGCTTCAAGTCAGCAGTCCAATAAAGTAGGTTGAGATTTGACTTCATTCTGCTTTGACTACAGTGATGCTAGCTTTTCCACCAACCCCCACATACTGTTCCATGACCCTGCTTGTCTAAGCTTCTCCTCGTATGGTAGAGTCCAGGTTTTATATTTTAATTTTATATCTTCCACTAAAAAAATCAGTCTTTTCTGATAAGAAAAAGTTTAAAAGAAAAAGTGAAAAGTTTTGCTTCGTAGAAAAACTCAACAAATATATGCTCACATCAAATTATATCATATGAGCCCATTTACCATGTTAGTCTGTCCCTGAATCTAGTTACTGTTGAGATAACAGGACATGCTGATTGACATGAGCCTGGAACTGAGGGTGTTTCAACTGTATTTAAGCCATATGGCTAATAACAGTGGTTGAGAGAGAAGAGTTTTGCAAACATTATTCAGAGACTGTTAAGAATAAGGAAGCTAGGGCTACTGGGTGACTTATTTGGTTGAGAGTCCAACTCTTGATTTTGGCTCTGGTCATTATCTCAGGGTTGTGGGATTGAGCCCTGCCTAGGGCTCTGTGCTAAGCATAGATCCAGATCCTGCTTAGGAGTCTCTCAGTCCCTCCCCTTTACTGCCCTTCACTCTGTCCCCAATATGTTCTCTCTCTCTAGATATGTGGTATGCAACTGTAGGAGTGTTGACAATACTGACACCATCTTTGGCCCTTCATCTTGTTCATGTTTACTCAGTGACCTTTCTTGAGCCTATGGGTCTCAGGCCTCTGGGGGGATTAACATACATACCTTAGAAATGCCTGCTGAGGCTGACTTTTAAGGGGAATCCTTTTTTTTTCCCACGTAAAGCCAAGGTCAAGGCAGGAATTTTTCCTTAGTGCCTCTCTTGGCTAACACCGTTTTATTATTTTCACTGTTATTTTCATTTTGTTTGTCTTATTGAAGGTCACACTACATCCCCACCTACCAAGACCCTACCTACCAAGACCCCTGTCTCTTGTCCTTGAATGACCATTAAAACTGAAGCCCCTAGATTAGATATTATGAACTCTCAGGATAGCTGTAGCAAGAGCTCTCTGCTGTATTTCAGTTATCTTCATTTTGACCTCTTTCACTGAAATAATCCCAGTTCCTTTAATTATTCTTCATTTTTCTTTACTATCTTTAATAATCACAACTAAAACCCTTCTGATATTACTGAAACTCAGACCTAATTAACTATTCCTAGTCTAGGTTGACTACAGTAAGGATATCTATTTTTCTTCTGAATTATTATTGTTGTGCACTTATCTAAGTGTCCATATGTATTACCTCAATTCCATCATTCTATTCAACTCAACACAAGATATTCTTTACAAAAGTCCTTAAAATTCATCTTTGCAATTATTTTATTTTGGGTAGTACAGTCCAGTATTAATATGTTAAAAAATAATCTGTGTTGTCACACTTTGAATTCGATCTTTATATTATATCATAATATAATATTAATATTTATATCTAAAATAATACACATATAGGATGGGACATTTCAGATTACAATTCTTTCTTTTAAGATTTATTTATTTATTTGAGAAAGAGAGAAAGGGAGAGAGAGGGAACAAGCAGGAGGTGGGGCAGAGAGAGAAAGAAAATCCCGAAGCAAACTCCCCACTGAGCGCAACGCAAGACATGGGGCTTAATCCCAGAATCTTAAGATCATGGCCCGAGCCGAAATCGAGAGTTGGCTGCTTACCCGACTGAGCCACCCAGGTGCCCCTAGGATACAAATCTTTGTCTTTTGTATTCCTAGCTTAGATATATGAACCTCTAATACAGTATTATTAAGTTTATTTACAGATTATTAATTTAAATACATTTGTGATTTTTTCCAGACGGTATGAAGTGTGTACAATGTGTACAGCCATATTCTTTTACAAATACATGTATATACTTTATTAAATCAGGAATTAAGAGATAAAAAATATAAGAAAGGAAATTAGTTTATAAATTCCTGACTTTAAAAAAAAATAGTTCCTAGTCTATGAATTTCTGTTCTCTTTTGTTAAGAAGCTATAACTATTCAGATAATATGTATAATTCAGAGAGAGGGAAGGCATGACTGAGAGAGAAATGTGAGCATACCAAAATGGAAATCTCCTATCAAAATTATACTTTTGATGATTTGGTAATAGA
This sequence comes from Vulpes lagopus, assembly GCF_018345385.1. Taxonomy (NCBI): domain Eukaryota; kingdom Metazoa; phylum Chordata; class Mammalia; order Carnivora; family Canidae; genus Vulpes; species Vulpes lagopus. The sequence goes on from NC_054826.1 coordinate 42,180,535, forward strand.
TTTAGAGCTCAAAGAAGAAAAAAAACAAGCAAACAATTCTCACTCATAATGGTAGGTACATTTCCGCCAGCATCTGGACCATATCAACTTAACTCCTTTACACAATACTCTTTTCACAATTGAATTTGACCTTGAATGTGATTGCTTTTCTAGCTGTAAGTGCTTCTCTTAAATATATGATGCCTACTGTGTTGTTAGATGGTAGCAGATCTGAAATGTACAAAATTAGAATGGGATGTGTATACCCAGGTACACAGAGTTTCTGAAGGCCAGATCCAATCCTGTTGTGATGAAGTGTTAACTTGAAAGGATTGTTAGCCATAAAATATCCCCCACCATGTACTCAGTTACACGTAAATTCAGCTAGTTAATGTGGGCTCCATTTTTTTGCTTGAGGTGAAATTCATGTGAACTGTAAATGCTTGATCAGGAATATTTCCCTGGCTTTGCCTGGCCAGAGAGACCCAGGGAGAGAAAATCCCTAGGCTGAGAGCATCCTGCTGACCAATAGTTGCTAGTCTGCAGCTCAGAAATGAGGAAAGAATCAGGGCATCATTAGAGTACATGGAAAAATTAGGCTTTTTGACATTCAGTTTCTGTCTCCAAATAGTGTTGATTAGTTTTCATCCATATCCTGCCCCAAACAAAAAAAACCAAATCAAAACAAAATGAAAATTCACACAAACAAAAACAAACAAACAAACAACAACAACAACACTTCCATCCTGGGATAAAGATCTTTCTGTTTTCCACTTAGAAAGCATTAATGTTAAGTCCCAGGAAATGCTAAAATTGATCTGCTTATTTGTAGTACCAGGATGGGAGGCAGCAGCAGGTTCTTAGAAAAGAAGTGTTGCAACTGGAACTGTAGGAGAATAATTAAAGATAAAATGAGAGAGAGCTATAGGCCTAACTCCAGATCAGTGGGACTAGCAGAGGATGGTGTAGTTGCACAAAGACAGAACCCACCAGTGAAACAGAACATAGCATTTTTGAATGGCTTTGAAATTAGAGAAGTGAAAATTTTTCCTAAAGATCATATACCAAGGGCAGCCCAGGTGGCTCAGTGGTTTAGTGCTGCCTTCAGCCCAGGGCCTGATCCTGGAGACCCAGGATTGAGTCCCAGGTCGGGCTCCCTGCATGGAGCCTGTTTCTCCCTCTGCTTGTGTCTCTGCCTTTGTCTCTCTCTCTGTGTGTGTCTCTCATGAATAAATAAATAAAATCTTTTTTTTTAAAAAAAGATCATATACCAAGATAGCATTTAATGCAAATACTGATTTTTTTATGCTTTCCTCCGTAAAATGGGAAATAAAGTACAAACGAGTACAGATCACACAAGGACAAGGATGGATCAGAACAAAATGACTGTGACAATGGCACATTAGGATGGCTAGTTTAAACACTTCATTCCTTCAAGAAGTATTTACTGAGTCATGATTTTGCTGTTGTTCCAGGCACCATGCAAAGACCTGGATATACTACAGTGTATAAAACCAAATATAATCTCTGAAATCTTCACTTAAGTAAAAAAAAGAATGACATACATAAATATAATGCTATAGCTATGTTATTGTTGAGCAGAGGAAGTTGTATTGTCTGGGCAGAGGGAGTTCTGGGTAGTCTCTGGCTAACAGGAGAATATCAGTTGTGAAAGATTAAAAACATGAAGCTAAAGAATGAAAACGAGCATACGAAGAGATGCAGCCCCCCCCCCCCCACCGCATCTGATTTTTCAGTGTCTTGTAAGCCACATAAGGAAAACTTGCCTGTATCCTAAGAGAACTTGAAGCCAATCTTCTGTGTGAAGAATGGACTTGATATCATTAAGAACAGATGTGGGATAACTGGGAAGGAGTCTCCTTTTATGAATGGAAAGGAATGATGATAGATTGGTTCAGAGTGCAATTGCAAAGGATTAAGAGAATGGGGACATGTGAGATATGTTTAGGAGAAAAATTCCACATGCAGGTAGATGCAACAGCAAGCAGTGAATACCTGCCACTCCCACTCAAACAGCAGTGTTGTTCAGAGTTGTTCGTGGTGCTAGGGCTACATCTTCAAAATAAAAGTAACTCTCTGATGCAGGTTCAGAATTCTTTAATGTTTCTTATTGTGAAAAGAATAAATCTTAGAGAGGGAGGCAAACCAAGAGACTCTTGACTCTAGGAAACAACCTGATGGTTGCTTGAGGGGAGAAGTGTGGGGGGATGGGGTAACAGGGTGATGGGAACTAAGGAGGGCACATTATGGAATTAGTACTGGGTGTTTTATCCAGCTAATGAATAACCAAACTCTACTTCTGAAACTAATACAGTATTTGTTAATTAATTGAGTTTAAATATAATAACATTTTTTAAAAAGAATAAATCTTAGCTTAGAAAGTGTAGGGGCCAGGGGATTGAAAGTACTTCATTAAGGAGAAAAATGTATGTGTGAGTAGAGCAGGATCAAAAACTTTAGAAGAAAATTAAGTTACTTATTTCCTTATTTTTTTTTTTCCTGAGGTGCATATAAGTAATATCTGTTTGAGCTTTGTATGCTTATGTTTACAGAGGTGGAGAATGGTGGTAAAAGTCTAGAAAACGGACACATCTTAGTATCCTGCTACTCATTTTGTTTGCTCTTTTAGAGAGTTATTAGAATTGTAGACTCTTAGACCCAAACGCAGTCTTATCAGATCAAAATCTATTTGTTAACAGATCTCCAAGTGATTTGGATGCACAATCAAGATCGACAATCACTATTTGAAAAATATCTAGTAACAATCCCAGAGATGGGATGGAGCATTGTGCTACTATGCATTATTTGACAAATTGTAGTCCCTTTGCTGCTCAGCCTCTTTTAACATACACATTCACACAATATGACCTGAATTTTATTTTTAAGTGTTGCATGCATGCTCAGATACCATGTTAAGCCATATGTCTGTCTAAGGCTATTCAGAATTAAAAGAAAAGCACACCAACTTTTGAAAATGATGATGGATGAACATAAAATCAGTTGCAATGACAAATGAAGAAGGAAATGAGTCATAGTTCACATTTAATAAAAAGAGAATTCTACCTGAAAACTTGAAAAGTGTTGTGCCCAAGATTGCGAATCCGAGAAACCACCTAGGAGCCAACACCGATGCAAACACACGAGGGTTTATTTACAAGCTCGAGCTTGGGTCCAAGCGTGTACCTGACACAGCAGAGCAGGGACTTGGACCCCGAGGTTGGTTTCAGCTTAGTTTTAAGGACTGGTCTAGGGGACCTCCAGAAGGGGTGGAGCAATTCCTCAAGTTCTGTTTACATTTTGATTTGGGACCTTCAAGGGCATTGAGCTCTGTTCTTATTTTAATAGGGGCTTCCTGCCCTTGGCTTGGGCTCTGTTCTCATTCTAATATGGGGCTTTCTAGGACTTTAAGCTGTAAACTGTTTTCTTCCTGTAACTGAAGTAAGGTAAAGTTCAGCTCTTTTTCACAGGGGCCTGGGATGACTGTACTTGTGATAACGCTGAACTTAACGTGGAATGACCTTAATTTTCTCGGCCTCCACAAAAGAATGTGCTCCTAACCACAACTTAAGTCAAAAGATCAAAGTCCTTCTTTCAAGTTGCCTGTCCATGGAGGTTCTTAAAATTTCCTCCCTTTCCATTCAAAAACAAATTGCCAACCATTCTGGTTATCTACTGCCAGGAACAAACCAATCCATAATTTAGCAGCTTAAAACAACAAGTGATCACTATCTCTCATGGTTCTCTACTTTGACTGGCCTCACTTGAGTGGTTATAAGTTGGGGGGTCTTTTTAGTCAAATGGAATCTGAGGTTGGAGACATTTGAAAGCTTGACTGGGCCTTTGTCCAAGATTATTCATTATGTGATTGGCAGTTGGTGCTGGCTGTCCTCCGTAGCTCTGTCGGTGTGCTGATTTGAATGGCTCCCCATGGTCTCTCCAAGTCCTTGCCTTCCCAATGCAGAGAGAGGAGAGAAGAGAGGACAAGAGAGGCACAGAGGGAGGAACAGATACTTATAAAGAACATCAGACAAACTTATGCAGAATTTCCACAGGTAGAAGGCACTATATAATCACTACAAATTAGATGCTGTTTTCACCCCTCCCTAAATATAGATTTCATTTGCATCATCATCTCGTCTGCTAAAGGTCATTTTTTAAATGTGAGTTTTTAAATGTCAGCTAACAAGGAAGTTTGACTACTCAATCTCTCCTGTTATTCTGACACCACCAGTCTATTATTAAGAACATTTTAGTAGTTGATTGCTGATATTCCTAATTAAACATTGGTTTGTGTAAATTGATTTAAGGTGACAAAATTTTTAAAAATCATGTGGTATAGAATCTGCTGGATAGTTCGGTTGCATATCCCTTTCTTAACCAAAATGCATTAAGTGAATTTGCACAAAGAAACATAATTGTAATATAATTGTTGAAACTCCCACTGGGACACAGATTACATGCTCTTAAAGACCATTGCTCAGGGATTTGATAGAAGAAAAATTTCCTTTGGATGGACAAGAAACTTAGACAAACTAGAAAACCTGTAAAGTCTTTCTAATTTGATGATCCTATAATTCTAGTGTCCCTTCTACATTTAACTTGGTTAAATCATAGTGAGCTTTACTTCTACTTAAGCCTCTTAGATGCTTTCTAAAAGAGACTCAATTAATTGCTGCTGCCATTGTCACAGTCAAATTATCTATCCTGTGAAAAACCTGACTCTCTAATTAATGTTGTAGCATATGTGCATTAATCTGTCTGCTCCTTCAGTTCTTTAATGAGACACAAACTCACTACAAGATCTTTCTTAAGGAATAATAAACTGACCGACTCGGCATGACACCATCACCTAATTAATAAAATGGTGACAATTTTGAAAGCCCTGTGCTGTGATTTTTCTTTAAAGAAAACTGTTTTGCAGATTTGCAAAAGGACACAAGAAAGGATGTAAATTTAGCAGTTAGCATCCTTGGACTAAACAAACAAGGGATTAGATGGAATCAATACTGCCAGAAAGAATTTCTTCCAGCAGTCCAGGAAATCTGGAAATGCAAGAAAATAAATCTGTATCAGAGAAAATGGTCTGTTTATACTGACATCTAGTGGTATTCGTTTTCATGCTTGCCCCTGCCTGAATGAATTCCCCAGGAAGACAACAAATACAGAAAATTTATTATTCTACTTAAAAAAAAAAAAAATCAACACAAACAAAAAACTGATAAAATATGTAATTGGAATAACAAGAATTAATATTTCACAAAATTACATGAATTAGTATCATCTTGTGATTGGAAGACCTATAATTGAGAGTGGAATGAATTATGATTGGCATGATGAGCACCAGACGGGGGATGATATCTCCTCTCATATATAAAGATATGCATTTCTTTGTGTTGAACCATATGGCCATGGATTTTATATGTAGATATAGATAGATCTATAACCATATAAAACCTATATATATGTAGATAGATATAGAAAGAAATATCTATCTACATCCTTATTTCAAGTAAGTAAACCCAACTAATTAGAAGTTTATATACATATATATATATTTATAGTTTGTATAGTTTATATATTTTACATATATATTTATAGTTTATGTATAACTAAAGATATCTATTTAGAGAGATGTAGATAAACTATATATAGATATCTATAGATATAAAAGCTAAATATATATGTAAAATATATAAACTATATATAGATATATGTCTATAGCTAACATCTATCTATCTATAAATGTCTATATATCTGTATATCTATTTCAGATAAATGAAACCAACTAATCAGGAGTTTCATGGTATAAATACCTTTGTGAACAATATATCATCTTGTGGCAGATGTCCCTTAAACTAAGATAATTAAAAGGACTACATTCCCAAAAGGTTATAATGCAGAATATTGTCAACTTTTGTTTTCTGATAGTTTACAATGGAAGAGTTTTACTAATTCTTTTAGAAATATGTATGTAAGGGTACAGCAGTGATGATGCAGAAGTACAGCATAGCTATAAGTCTGTCTGGACCCTTAGGGTAGACCTTTTGTTTAGAACACATTTTTTTAAAGGAAGAAATTAAGAGTACAATTTTGAAATAATATATAGACTCTGGTACTTCTACATAGCAAGGAACAATTTATTAAAAGTATAGGCTTGTTAAAATCAAGAGGCCTATGAAATTGCTAAGTAATATTCCCTCTAGCTACTTCAGAAGAGAAGAAATTTTGACAGCAACACTCTTTCAGAGGAAGGTTTTAAGTTGCACCGAGTTCTGACCCTTGGCCTTCTGAGAAAGCCTACAGAGGATTCCATCCTCTGTATTATTCTTATTATATCTTCTGGATCATTGTAGGCCAGACCTTACCATTATAGATAGATGGCTTCACTCGACAATTCATTCAACTACTATTGACAGCCGTCCATACACCAACCACTGTGAATGAATCTGAACCAGTGCAAGCTCTTAATCCTTGAAAGTCCATGTCTTTACTTCTTTACCAGACGAAGTCTTACCTGGGGTCACACAATTTCTTTCTCCAGCACTGCTCCGTGGACTTTCAGCCATCATCATCATCAATATTCTGTGATATTAAACATAAAGTTTCAGAATGTCCTTGAAGTTTACGTCTGTCCACTTACACCTCCTCTACTTCAAGACACATAGAAACTGCTTTGACCTTTGAGAATATCTTTTTTCTTTGCAAGATGAATCCCACACAGCCTGACACAGTGAGCATTACTTAAAAGCTCTCCATTCTACTTTATTCTCCCATGTGATAACCATTTTGCCTGCAAGTGTCATGGGTGAATATTTTGAAAGGCCAAATGTGACAATAATATTTTCAAGTTCTATTCTCATTTTGGAAAACACCTTCTCCTTAGAATATATAATGAAGTTAAATAGCTCAGCTTTTTTGGACAGTAAAATTTATCATTGAAGCATTAATTCATTATACAGTTGCATGATTTAAATACCACTTCTTGCCCACAGAAGGGAATTATGATAAACAGATTCATAGAATTTCTAGCCTAAAAATTTGCCTGGTGTTCTAGGGCATAGCCACAGGCAGATTTCAGAGCCTTTTAAATATAGGAATTGAAAATGCTTCATACATGTACCTAAGGATAAGGAGCAGAAATTTACTTTTAACATCTATCCACAGGCTTGAATTTGACTGACTTACAAAGTCTTCCTAAAGGAACAATATTAAGATTCAGTAAAAATATTTAGTGATGCAACATGTCAAACACTCCGTGTACATCTGCAACCTTAAGAATAAGTGCAGTACCCTTCCATCACCTTTGGTTTTACTATGCGCTGAAAAATGTAGCCACTGCCTGGCAAAGTGTCATCTTTCTCAGACTAAAACAAAAGATCAGTGAGATTTTATTTTGACAGTGGCAATTCTCTGTGGTATTTTGCAAAAGGTATTTTGATGGTGGCATATATTCAATCATACTTATAGGTTTATGCATGTACATATTGAAATTTATCAGTGATAATTTCAAACAAGTAATGGGGTATTTATCTTAACTGTCATGCCACCCAAAGTGTCACATACTCCATTAATGAGTAAAATAAATATCACAAATGTCTTTTATAGCTTTACTCAGATAATCAGCCATATGTAACTCTCCTATCTCATTTATTATACATTATATAAAATATATATTTTATTTAAATATTTCATATATATATTTATATCTTTATTTCAGATGAATGAAACCAACCAATCTGGAGATTGATGCTATAAATAACTTTGTGAAAGATAAACATGTCATGATATGTTTATTTTAAATTAGCTAAATGGAATATATGAATGTAGCAAATAAATAGATAGACAGATAGGTAGATCCCAGTCTCATTATTCCATTCTCTGATTTAATTATCTGGGGTGAAATTTGAGCGAATGTTTTTTTTAAAAAAGACCTGTGGTGATTCTAATTGTATAGCCAAAGTGGAGAATTCTGGTATCTCGTTTTTGTCCTGCCAGTAATACTCACTTTACTTTTTTGGTGCGAGGGGGAGTAAGGATGGGTGATAGAAGCCACTAATACAAAATTCAAAAGAAAGAAAACACGTATAGTAAAAAATAAACCTACTGCTTAACCCTGATTCCAAGCCACTCACCTATCATCCTCAGAGGCAACTACTATTACTAGCAACTTATATCTCCCTAAGAAATAATGCATTCACAAAAAGAGATGATTTTTCCTTCAACAACTCTTCTCTGCTTCTCCCTTAACATACGAAAGATAGTATACAATCTCATATGAATATTGAATAAATATTTAATAATATATATAAATACCTCTCTATCTCAGAACATATAATTTTGTTTTCTCCTTTTTAACAATATTCCATTCTATGAATATGGCATAATCTATGTAACGGGTCCCCATTCCAATATTTCAATCTGTGTATTTGCCCATTTAACACTGTATCAGATGTATGAGAATATCTATAGAATAATATAGAATAAATGTTTGGAGTGAATGTGCTAGATCAAGATATTGTGCATCTTTCATTTTTTTTTTTTGCATCTTTCATTTTGGTAGATAATACCACGTCAACCTCCAGAGACATTAGACCACTTAATACTCTCGTCAACAATATGCAAGTGCTTTTTTCTTTCTTGCTAGCATAACACGTTAATAAGCAACACTTACATAATTACCAGTCTGATAGCTGAAAAGAAGTATTTCATTGTGGTACTAAATGTCCATCTTTCCTCAGGGATGAGGTTGAACTTTTCTTATGCTTAAGAACCATTGTATTCTATCTTTTATGTGCAATTTGTTCATATCCTTTACCCATTTTTCTGTTGGATTTTTAGCTTTTACCTATTGGTTTCAAGGTTTATTTTATACGTTAACAAAAACATCCTTTTGTTTTGAGTTTTATACGTTTTTTTTTAATCCCTATATAGATTTTTAAAAATTCTTCTATGAGTAAAATTCTTAATTTGACTTTAATTGGCTAGGTTTTGAGACAGAACAGAAAAGATCTCTGTTTAGATATCAAAAAAGCTTCTTGTTTATAGTTTCACTTTTACATCATTACATTACAAAGATTTGATCAACCCCAAATTTAATCTAAATGTTTAATTAGTATTATTTAATATTTGATTTTATATTTCAATATTCATTAAGTTATTTATGTACAGCCTTCTGTAATGAATTTAAGTTGACATACATTAATACAATAAAATACGTGAAATTAGGTTAAAATGAATAAAAACAGTGATGAAAAAATCGATTTAAATAGGGCAGAAACAATAAATAAATAAATAAATAAATAAGGCAGAAACATATGTGACTTTAGTACACAAATTATATGTAATGAAAAATTTATTCCATTTTAAAATGGACCATAAATTTGGCCGTAAGTTGTATGACAGTTTGAGAACAAAATGTGATGTAATATAATCAGTTATCAAATTTATAGAATTATTAAAATTAATATAATCTAACAATTGAATATAGTGGACACACAATGTTGTGCTAGTTTCAGGTATACAACTTAGTATTTGACAAGCTTATGCATTATGCTATGTTCACCACAAGTGTAGCTACCATCTGTCCTGTTACATCACTATCGTTGACTGTATTCCTTATACTGTGCTTTTTATTTCTGTAACTTATTTGTTGTGTAACTTGAAGCCTATATTTTCCTCTCCTCTTTATCCATTTTGCTCTCTCCTGACCTCCTCCCCTGTGACAACCAGCAGTTTGTTCTTTGTATTTATTTATTTATTTATTTATTTTAGTTTTTATTTTATTTTTATGTTCTTTAATAAATTAATTTTTTATTGGTGTTCAATTTACCAACATACAGAATAACACCCAGTGCTCATCCCGTCAAGTGCCCCCCTCAGTGCCCGTCACTCATTCACCCCCACTCCCCACCCTCCTCCCCCTTCCACCACCCCTAGTTCGTTTTCCAGAGTTAGGAGTCTTCATGTTCTGTCTCCCTTTCTGATATTTCCCACACATTTCTTCTCCCTTCCCTTATATTCCCTTTCACTATTATTTATATTCCCCAAATGAATGAGAAAATACACTGTTTGTCCTTCTCCGATTGACTTACTTCACTCAGCATAATACCCTCCAGTTCCATCCACATTGAAGCAAATGGTGGGTATTTGTCATTTCTAATGGCTGAGTAATATTCCATTGTATACATAAACCACATCTTCTTGATCCATTCATCTTTCGACGGACACCGAGGCTCCTTCCACAGTTTGGCTATTGTGGACATTGCTGCTAGAAACATCGGGGTGCAGGTGTCCCGGCATTTCGTTGCATCTGAATCTTTGGGGTAAATCCCCAACAGTGCAATTGCTGGGTCGTAGGGCAGGTCTATTTTTAACTCTTTGAGGAACCTCTACACAGTTTTCCGGAGTGGCTGCACCAGTTCACATTCCCACCAACAGTGTAAGAGGGTTCCCTTTTCTCCGCATCCTCTCCAACATTTGTTGTTTTCTGCCTTGTTAATTTTCCCCATTCTCACTGGTGTGATGTGGTATCTCATTGTGGTTTGAATTTGTATTTCCCTGATGGCAAGTGATGCAGAGCATTTTCTCATGTGCATGTTGGCCATGTCCATGTCTTCCTCTGTGAGATTTCTCTTCATGTCTTTTGCCCATTTCATGATTGGATTGTTTGTTTCTTTGGTGTTGATTTAATAAGTTCTTTATAGATCTTGGAAACTAGCCCTTTATCTGATAGGTCATTTGCAAATATCTTCTCCCATTCTGTAGGTTGTCTTTGAGTTTTGTTGACTGTATCCTTTGCTGTGCAAAAGCTTCTTATCTTGATGAAGTCCCAATAGTTCATTTTTGCTTTTGTTTCTTTTGCCTTTGTGGATGTATCTTGCAAGAAGTTACTGTGGCCAAGTTCAAAAAGTGTTCTTTGTATTTATAAGCCTTATTCTGCTTTTTGTTTATTTTTATTTTTTAGATTATACTTGTGAGTAGAATCACATGGTGTTTGTCTTTCTCAGTCTAACTTATTCTACTTACCATAAAGCTCTCTAAGTCCACCTTGTTATCTCAAAAGGCACAATCCCATCCTTTCTTATTGCTCCACAATAATCCATTGTATATGTACACCATGTTTTTCTTTTTTTTTCTTTTTTTAAAGATTTTATTCATTTATTTGAGAGAGAGAGCAAGCACCAGCAAAAGGAGGGGCAAAGGGAAAGAGATACGCAGAATCCCTGCTGAATAGAGAGCCTGATGCAGTACTCAATCCCAGGACACTGAGATCAGGAGCTGAGCCAAAGTCAGACCCTTAATCAACTGAGCCACTCAGGTGTCTGAGGTCCAGTTTTATTGTTTTGCATGTGGCTGTCCAATTTGCCCAGCACCATTTATTTGTGTCTTTTCCCCATTTTATAGTCTTGCCTTCTTTGTCATAGATTAATTGACCCTATAATTGTGGGTTTATTTCTGGCTGTCTGTTCTGTCCTATTGATCTCTATGTTTACTTTTGTGCCAGTACCATATTGTTTTGACAGATTTGTAGTATATTTTGAAATTTAGAATTATAATATCTTTAACTTTGTTCTTTGTCAGGGCTACTTTGGATATTTGGGGTCTTTATATACATTTGAGTTGTTATATTGCCTCAAAAAAATGTGTTGCCTCTTCTCCCAGTTAAATTATAAGAGTAATTATGATTACTATTTGTAACTATAGTATATTTTACATTTTGTTTCATATTTCAATTTATTATACTTTCTGATTATTTTTTTCCTTTATGCTATTATTTGGATTTGTCATTTGTTGATTTAATAATATGTCTGTTCTGATGGTTATCCTTTACATCAGTTTCTAATTATGTTTTCTTCTATTGATCTATTAGATGTATCAATCTATAAAGTGTTTTTACTTCAGTACTTCAAAAACATTTATTCCTTATTCTTTTCTGTATCTAGTGCTAATATTGAAAATTCTAATACTAATCAGGTGATCATATTTTTCTATAAGCCAGAGTTTTTTGTTTTTGTTTTTAAGATTTTATTTATTTATGAATGAGAGACACAGAGAGAGAGAGGCAGAGACACAGGCAGAGGAAGAAGCAGGCTCCATTCAGGGAGCCTGACGTGGGACTCAATCCCAGATCTCCAGGATCACACTCTGGGCTGAAGGCAGTGCTAAACCTAAGCCACCTGGGCTGCCTATAAGCAAGAGTTCTTAGTGTTATCATCTTGTCTTTGATGTCCTTAAATGTCACTAAAATATATGTACAGATGGGTTTTGTATTCTCTCTCCTAATTAGTACTCAATCAGTGGTCTATAATCTTTCTGTTATACTAGTGTTTTAGTCAGCTTGAGTTACTGTAACAAAATATCACACACTGGATGACATAAAGAACAGAGATTCATTTTTTTACAGTTACAGAGGTTAGAAGTCTAAGATAAAGGTCTGGGTGATTCAGTTTCCAATAAGGGCTCTCTTCCAGGCCTGCAGTGGTTGCCTCTTGCTATGTCCTCCCATGGGTGATTCAGTGGGTGATTTGATAAGTATAGAGATCTTTGAAATCACTTTGAGAATCATAGCCTAAAACATATCCTGCATCTCAGGCTCCTATCTTCCCCATCCCCACACAAAACACACATATTGTGTTTTCAAATGGATTTATTTCTTTTTTTTAAAATATATTTATTTATTCATGAGAGACAGAGACAGAGAGAGAGAGGCAGAGGGAGAAGCAGGCTCCATGCAGAGAACCCGATGTGGAACTCGATCCCGGGACTTCAGGATCATGCCCTGGGCCAAAGGCAGGCGCTAAACCACTGAGCCACCCAGGCTGCCCAATGGATTTATTTCTACTTAAAGATATCTTATATTGATATTTATTCATTTTTATTTTTATTTATTTTTTATATTGTTTTGGTCTTTAATTCATATGATCCATATTTTATTCTTTTGTAGATTCCTTAGGGTAATCTTGGAGTTTTTTCTGTCTTTATTATGCAATTTTGTGTTCCTTGTTAGTCTAGGCCATGCAAGACGGGAGCAAAGAAAATTTTAAATTCACCACCAGTTTAGTGGTACTTTGAATTCCTGTTTGACTCCCCATTCCATCTGCTGTTATAAATAAAAATATAAATATTTTTGAGTCCTCAATATCTCTATTTAGTCAAAGACTTAAAGGTGCACTCAGTGAAATAAGTTTCTGTAAGTGGAATCTCCCTGTCTTGGCTGTTTGAGAGAGGATATGAAAAGTTATGGAGAGGAGTGAGTGATAAAATTGGAGGAGAGGATAAAGTTGAAAATTACAGATTGGGCAATATTATAAGTGGTAAAGTGCTTGGATTCTATTCTAATAAAAATTAGAAATCCCTGAAGGATTTAATCAGATCATGAATATAATGTGATTTACATTTTGAATAGATCACTTGAGCTGCTATATGGAAAATTAATTGTGAAAAAAACATTTGTTGATGGTTTAAATATATCAGTTGCATAAAGAGGAAATACTTTAAAGGTAGAAGTAAGATAATATACCGATAGATGAAATCTAGCGAAAGAGGAGAACAAAGAGAAAAATGATACTGATATTTTTGCCCTAAACAATTGGGTAGGTAAAAATAACATTTATTGAGATGGGGAAGATTGGGAAAATGTAAGACTTGCAGCTAAATATAAGAGGATTATATTTCTGCTTTTGGACATGCCACATTTGGCATATCTGCTAAATAAATATCTAAGTGGAGATGTCAGCTGCACAGTTAGATACACTTTATTCCATTCCATAGTTCTTACTGATGGTGAACTATTTTGGATACAGATCCTAAAAAACAAAACCTCTTTTAAGAGTATGCATGAAACACAATTATACTTTTTCACAAATACTCATTATATGCTAATATTGCCATGCTTTCATATGTGAGAATCATTCTTTATTTTTCTTACAGCTTTTTAGGAATCTATTTGATGGCTTAATTGTCATTCTGTAACAAGCCCAAAGTGCTTCAATTTCATTATATTTGTATCATATTAAAAATGTAAACAAGTTTTTTTTGTCTCTTTTATAATCAGAGTGCAATATGATACACCACAGTTTCTAGTATCTGAGTTATGCAATTTAGAATAACATCTGGTAGGACCTTTATTTTTAGCTCACAGTGGTCCTTTCTTAGTCTAAAACACTTTAATATGTCTCTGACTATGTGTGATGAATATACGATTCCTCATCCCTTCATTTGGTCCTCTGGTCTCTAATGATTGACTGTTATTCAGAGCACCCACTTAATGAAAAATGTTCACTGCCTTTTGAAATTTTTTATCATCTGAAATTTAGAACTTGCAGAAAACCTAGGTTTCTACTTGCTAGAAAATCAGGATGGTCTTTCAACAATTCATCCCATCAGAATCATTATCCTAAGTCAGGAAAATGTACACACACACACTGTTCATAAACATATGCACTGTACACGCATACATGCACACACAGTAATAAGCAATATTGGAGTGACGTATGTTTTCTGCATTCTACCTATATCTCTCAAGAGGTGGAATGTAGCAGGAGCCATGTTTCTCTAGAAAAAAAGAGACAAGAGCAGAATGATATCTAATTAAAATGTTCATAACATTTCCCATGAGATATAAGCTAATGACATTTTCCAGACTGCAAGCCAAGAAATGCTAAGGATTAAATAGATGTACTTTGCAAGCTACAATTGCCATGTGATGAAAACATAGTTTAGACACAGTTCAGAAAATATGGTTCGGATAACCTTTCTTGAGAACTCAGAAATTAAAAGTTAGGTCCTATGAGAACTTATGGTAAGTAGAACAGCTTATCTCTTCTCAAAGTAAATCAAGAATCCATTTCCTCTGCTTCATAGGATAACTTCCTCTAGAAGGGTTTCTAACATCTGAATCTTGGTTTGCCAAAACAATAGTTGCTTTGTTGTATAATTTTTTCCACCCAACTGCTTTCATATCTGCTTTAACATTTTACTCTTTCCCCTGATTATCACACTCTGATTCTCCAGTATTTTATATTACATAGATGTGAACAGTGTTAACTAACTTCAGCTCCTTCTAATTACTCTGTTTCTTAATTCTTCAAAATATTGCTCATTGACATTCAAATAACAAGTGTTTATTAAGCAACTATCTTGTTCTAGATACCCTTAGGGGAAAAGGGATATCTATAATCAGTGTAGGTAGAACTCCTGTTCTCATGAAGCTCAGGTGTTAGTACAGGGAGAGGACAGAGAAGCAAGAAATAAGCAATTCATATTATTTGCTATAGTAATGAATGCCATGAAGAAAACAATACACACTAACAGCAAAGGAAGTTAATGGAGAGGATAACTTGTACTTTTGCATTCAGTCCCTCAGAATGCATATCTTCACTTCCTTCCTTCAAGGATTGGTATGTCCTAGAATTAATTTTTCTTTCATTCACAGAGGTATTCATGAGGCCACTGAATCTCCAGCTTATTTCCCACAGTGCCCATAGTTCCCATAGTTAATTTTTGTATAAAATAACTTTTAGGAGAATACTGGAAAGTGTACTTTGTCATTTCAAGCTTAATTTATTACTGGCAATAGAAATAGGTCTTTGCATTATTACATAGGTGATCATCAGTTCCCCTTTTCTCATCTCTTACCTCTAGACCATCACCAGAGGTCCTGTTCTAATAGCAATATCTATCTTTTTTATTTATAATTTGTTAAAAATACATGGAATCTTTGTGGGGAAAGGAAAATTCCTATACATTGAGACAGACCTAGTTCTTATGCAAACTTAATTCTTTTCTTAATCATTCTATATGAAAAGGTAGTAATATACAAATATCCTTCCCTCGTAGAAAGAAATGGATTGCAGTGGAATGGGATAGGAAGAAGTTTTACTATTTCAGTAACTTCAGATGGAATATCTTAAAGCTTTGGAACTAAGGAAAGCATCCCGAATTAAGATTTCTACTAAACCAAATTTTACCTAGAAGACCTGTAGAGGAGACATTTAGAAACTAAGTGTGAATTTGGGTAGTGAATGAGTATAGAAAGAATGAGTATAACAAACCATACTTAACTGTTAATGATCCTATATTAATGGACTTCTATGCCCAAATATACGTGCTAATAATGACTCTTGGATGACTATTAGTTTTGTAAGGAATATTTCCTAATAATGCTTAAATTGTTATATCTTCATTTCTTCTCCAAAAGGATTCTTTAAGCATAGATTCTTGTTTTTTTGTTTGTTTGTTTTTGCTTGTGGTCAATACCACTCATCTAATATGCAGTAAGCACTTTACTGATCATTTCATGTGTCCATTGCATAGCAATATATATATGCATAAAGATGAAATATAATTGGGAATATCTTGACAGCTCTACCTTCAATAGATCTTAGCAAGATACTATATATAACATTGCTTCTTAAGTATCAGTTCCAGGATGAATATATGGAGTTGTTTTGTATAGTGTGTGTGCATGCTCATTATGTGTGTTGGGACCAGGCTGTGTCACAGTAGTTTTCTATATCCAAAGGAATTGATTAGCCAAATGGCAAAAAAGGGTAACACATATAATGTAAATTCAAGGATAACAAAGGATACAATAAGAAGTTTGAATGCCATTAGTTTAATTTTATTTTTTCTTTTAAAATTAAAACATGCTCACTGATATAAAGTAAAAATTATAGATCATTGATTGAAAAAATACTTAGCACCATTAAAACCTTAAGAAATTTTCTTTCAAACATTTTTTTACAGAAAATATGATATTTTATATTTTCTTTGGTAATCACTTTTTTTTCCTTTATACCAGGCACTGTGGTAGATTTAATAGTGAGCATAGCAGATGAAGTTTTGCTCTCACAGTCTATGATATAATGTATCTTTCTATGTTGATAAATATTCATTATCACATAAATGTCTAAATCTGTATTTCATATATTATTTAACTTTGCCCTATTGTCAGACATTTAGTTTGTTCTCTACATTTTCCTGTTATTCATAATAATTCTCCACCTGTGGAATCCCTGAGACCAAATGTCCCTTCCTTCTCATTTAGTTCAATTTGACCTCCTACCCTCTTCAGCAGTTTAGAGCCAGCTGTTGATCTGATTGGATTAAAGTCACTCAGTCTAATGTAAAGAATACTTCCCATGCATATCAAAAGAGTTTAATTCAAAGTATGTAGTGGTTTTTGACACTGTCAAATTCAGCCCATATCAATTCTTTAAGAACCAATTCAGTGAAAATCAACTTGTCAAATATTGAATTTATGGAATGACTAATTTTAAACACATTTCTTGTTTCTGAATGTTTCATAGAATGGAGAAGCTTTCCCTTTAACACAGATTGTTCTCTTTACTTTTGAGGTCTTACACTCTGCCTCTTCATCTTTCTCTGACCTTGATTCTTTCTTCCCATCCCTTTGTCCTTGCATTTTTACTCAAATCTCCTGCCTCCTTCCTACCTGTCTTTCCCTCTGTTCATGCCTCTAGCAATCAACAGCTACCGCAGATTATCCTGGACTGGATTTAATGTATTTTTCTGATAGTTTTTGTGAATTGGTCATTTTACAAACTGGCTTCAGGCCTATTCCCTCTACCTCCCTCCCTCATTGAACCATTGCTGAAAACATGGCTTTCACTTGGGGCTTTCAGGTAATAATACTTGCTTATTCAAGGTCAAAGCACCTTCCTTTGTCTAACCTAACAAGGACTTATGTACATGAATCAGAACAATAATTTTATAGCATTCACCTTCCTTTCACACTAGATCAAGGGGTGTCCTGACAGCTTGAAGAAGGTGAATGATTTATGTAAATATTTCTAATTTTACATTCGTGAATAGAGAGGACTTCCTAAGTTTAATTTATAAGTGACAACTATTGCTGGCATTTTCTGCCTATGTTATTTTTCAAAGAAATCAATTTTACCTGTAAACCATGGATGCTACAAGCTAACCCATCATTGCTAATTTTTCACAAATTTTTTTATAGGCTGAATTCAAGCATAGATACTGGAAATAGTTTTTAGAAAGTTTTCCCTAATCCTAATATATTTGACAATCCAAGGTCACAGCTGGACTTGAGATGGTTACAGAGCCATGCAGCTGGTTGGTGAGGCCCATGACTCTGACATGGTAAATCAGAATTCTCTGAAAGTGTGAAAAGCCAGAAATGAAATCTTAATTTTACATAATAGAAATATAAATCAGAATCTCTTATTTTAAAAAAAGAAGATTTTATTTATTTATTTGAAAGAGAAAGAAAAAGAACATGAGTCAGGGTGAGGGGGGAGAGGCAGAATCAGCCTCCCCCTGAGCAGAGAACCTGATGCAGGGCTCGATCTCAGGACCCTGGGATCATGACCTGAGCCAAAGGTGGACAAATAACCAACTGAGCCACCCAGCTGTCCCAAATCACAATCTATTCTGTGCATTGCAATTGCATGGATGTTGGTGGTAAATTTTGTTCTTCCTGTATCATTTCATCTTTTTATCTATTCACTCTTTAGCACATGGAAGCTACAGGCAACCATAAGTGCAAATATTTACTGTATTTGAGAATAAGAGGAACAAAACACAGCCCAAGAAACTAAATACATTGTACTCTATAGAAATTAAAGTAAACATTACATATAGAGGACACAATTCATCCTTTGTTTTCCTACTTGATAATATAAATCATATAGCAAACCATAACATAAGATATAGTAGTTACTATGCATTTAGAATAATGGCTTAAACACATTTTCTCTGTAAGAAGTATTCCTATGGTAATAGGGCAATATGAAAAATTGCTTGTAATAAAACATGAACACAAAAGATAACTCAGCACCTATGGCACCCCCAATTATGATATATTGTAACAAATATACATTTATTTAAATATACAATACACACTGTGAAATCTTATCAAGTAAATATCACTATATAATCCAGAGTTTTCTATGATAATTTTCTAAAGATTAAACCAACATTTAATAAATTCAAAGTCTTTGCCCCATTTAGTGACTTAGATTTTATATAAAAAAGCTTTTACATTTGATAATGCCAACATTCAAATGAGCACTAGCCTAGCCATTAAAACACATTAATCAAGTATTGTTTATTCTGTCAGAACTCATCCAGGCCATGAAGCTAATGTCAACTCTTTTCTGAGTGTATGAGAAATTGTGGTAAAAGAAGTTCATGTTAATCAAATGCTCAGATAAGAAACTATCTAGACACCTTTATTAATAACATAGTATGGCAGACACCATCATTTGCCTATCCTGGATCTATTTGTTCTTTATACCATGCTTAGAATATTGTTTTGTTTATTGTTGGATGATAGTTAATAATTGATATAACTCAACTATCAGAATTCTCTTTCTTGCTTTGACATCCTGCCTTGTGACTAAAGGTGGTTTTGAGACCCAGTTGTAGTTAATGATCCTAAAGGCAATGTCTTACAGGGGAAGTGGAATGGCTTTCCTGGTAAATCAGTACAGACAAAACTGACCCTCCATCTCACCACCCACTTCTTGCTATGAACATGACCATGGTATCCGGACTTGCAGGAAGAGACAAAATAAGAAACAATCAAAATCAGCAAACATGCTGATTATGGTAGAGCAGAAAGATAGAAAAATCCATTCCTAGCCCACACTTAGCTTAAAAGAATAAAAGCTATTAAAATAATAAAAGTTCTCTGGCTCACAGGGCATTTTCTAATTCTTCTTCCCAATCTGATTTCTGTGATTTAAACCTGCACAAGGTAATTTGTTACCAAACCAAAATTTTTAGTGGACAGCTCTACCATGATTCAGTCCCCAATATCCAGATTTCAGGGATAAAAATTAAAACTCTTGATCTATCTCAAGTTTGCATTATGTTCATTTAGTTTCTTTGCTCTCCTTTAATTTTCTTGTCCCAGTTTCTTCTCTTATTATTCCCCAGATAGAAGCTAAAAATACCCAAAATTCTGTGACTCAGTGACCTTAAAAAATGTAAAACCAAGAATGAAGAGGAATCCAGTTTTCAGGACATTTTAGAGATTCCAGCATGACTGACACAAGGATTACAGAACTCTTGATTACTGTGTAGTTATGACAAATAGACATCCATGTCATGTGGTATAACACCAGACAACAAATGCAAATAATTCTTGCAGTAATCAGAGATTACCTTGAGTATCTGACCACTAATGCCACTTTTGGTGAACAGCTGACTTACTGGATTAAAGTATTCAGAGAATTCCAAGGCTATAGTTAATATGCTTTTGACTAGAGGTACCAAAATACAAAAACGGAATATAATGGGGTTTATTAAGCTCATATAATGGGGTTTATTAAGCTCCCCTAATAAGTCTAGAGCCTCCTGATTCTAGGGTTTGTTAGTGGCATACACCTAGCACCCAGGGTTGCTACATTTCTGATACTCAGAGTGCTGGTAATGTCTCACTACATAGTTATGAGACATCTGCCATACCCTGCAAGACAATATCTATAGAAGGAATTATGTAAACATTTCTTTTCACATGCCGGTCTCTTTCCTTAAGGAGAAAAACTCATTTCCAGAAGTCTCTTAGCAGATTCCCCATATGAGCTGGAACACATGGCTTTTTTTAGATCAATGAGTGGCAACCGTAGAATGGGATTACTTTGTCTGGACTGAAGGAGAGACCCAACATCCTTGTATATACAGTCATCCAAATGATATTTGTATAAAATTGAGGTTCAACTCCTGATACTCCTGATGACTAGTTCTTTTAAGCTTTAAAAATATATATAATTAAATATTTATATATTTAACATATAAATATATTAATTATATATATAATTTATATATATATATAATTTGGAATAGCTGTCTATGTTAGTTTCCTAATATATATAATTATATATATAATTATTATATATAATATATATAATATATATAATATATATAATTTATATTTATATAATTTATATATATATATATATAATTTGGAATAGCTGTCTATATTAGTTTCCTAAGGCTGACATAACAAAGTGCCACAAACTGGGTGCCTTAAAATGACAGAAATGTATTCTCTCACATTTCTGGAGGTCAGACATCTAAAATTTAGGTGTTGGCATGTTCTCTCTGAAGGCTCTAGGGAAGAATCTGTTTTTTGCCCCTTTCTTAGCTTCTGGTGTTGCTGGAAATACTTGTCTTATAGATGCATCACTCCAGTCTCTGCCTCTGTCATCATATGACATATTTCCTGCATGTTTGTCTCTGTATCCCTTCTCTTCTTATAAGGATAAAAGTCTTATTGAGTAGGGTCTGTAGCAATGACCTCATTTTAACTTGATTATGTCTAGAAAGGCCCTATTTCCAAATAAGTTCACATTTACAGGTACTGTGGATTAGAACTTGAATGTGTAATTTTTAAGGGATACAATTCAACTGATAATACTGACATGGTTAAAGGAATGCTTGCAGTGTGTGGAGTAAGGGAAATAGGCCCCAGAAGCACAAAAAGAGAGTTACACTTTGAGAATACCCGTGGTAGAGACTAACACACAGTATTGCCAGAGCATTGCCAGTCAGACAAATTCTTTAATTATTTTTAATTTTTCTCTCTTTGTTTAAGATTCAGATTTCTTTGAGTGACAATTAGATTGGCTATGTTTGAACAAGCCCACCCTTTGGCAGGAAATAGAGGAGACTAATAGAGCAGATATCCTAGCAATCCTTCACGTAATATAAAAGAGGTCTTTCTCTGTAGGAAAAATAGGTGTGTTTACCAGAAGAAAAGTGCAATGAAAGTAAAAGTAAAAATGTGTATTATATGACTCTGTCTTCTTTTTTTAAAAAATATTTTACTTATTTATTTGAAAGAAAAAAAGTATGAGAGAGAGAGAGAGAGAGAGAGAGCAATAGAGAACACAAGTAGGGAGGAAAGGGTGAGGCAGGCTTCTTGCTGAGCATAGAGCCTGACTTAGGGCTCAATCCCAGGACCCTAGGACCATGACCTGAGCCAAAGGCGGATGCTTAAGCAACTAAGCCATCCAGGCATCCCATGACTTAATTAGTCTTGCCTTGTCTGCCCCAGGTTGGCAAATGACCCCATGAGTGCCACACTGACAGTGGGAAATTAGGTTAGTCTTGGTTCCCCTGGGGCAGCCTGGTCACAAGGCTCTGTATGAGACTTTTGGTCAGGGGAGATTTCTATATAAAATGGTATAGCATAAGCACTAGACAATGGGAATTGAAGACAGTTATAACCACGAGGTTTATTTGTTTTGGCATGCCCCGACCAATATCAGCTCTGTATATGGGTACAAATAGATATAATATTTACTGCCATATTTATGAATATTTTATAAACTGACTTTGTGTCATCCTTCACATTAGAAAGGAGTTACAGAAGAAATAACTTAAAGCAGAAGGAAAAGAAAAATAAGAAAAATATGAATATAAATTTCAGTTGTCACTAACAAAATATACAAAGAATTAATTTGACTCAGTCTATATTTTGATAACTGGAATCAGCCTTAAGTTTGGGCAGACAAAAAATGATACAGATTAAAGATACCAAGTTTCAGAGAGAGATCTGGATTGAAATCAGGATTATGTTCCTTTTATTTATGAGACATAGTACAAGTAATGCGTAAGGTGCTTGTTACATGAATATTGCTTAGCAATAGGTATTTGTAAATGAATGAATGAATGAATGAATGAATGATGAATCAGTAAATGTGAAGGAGCTTATGATGAATTCCAATGTTTGTAAACAAAATAGTGGGAAGGGGAATATACACATGCAACTGAAACTCCTTTTCAACTGTAAATGTAAATGACACTACACATAAAATAAGAAGCAAGGATAATCATTCACTGACTCTGATGCCTCTGATGATCATCTAGGTACTGTGCCTAATCTCATGCATTCATTCATTGAGGACCTTGTCCTAGGTAAGCCATTGTACATAGTATTAGGTATATACACTGAAGTCCCAAAGTCTCTGCCTTTGAGTAACACGTAAACTATTTGAAATTAGGAAGGATGGTGTATGCTTTTATCCCGGAAATTAATCAGTTGAGGTTGAGTAGACCAGTGAGTGAAAACAGAAAGGATTGATTTATTTTGACTGGTAAGACCAGGAAAGTCTTCACCACTAAGCATTAAGATAAAATTTGAAACTGCGTGCTAAAACTGTTAGTAAGATCTAGTTGTGATGTTTTTGTTTCCTGTGTTTTTCTCTTGGTAAAACAAGAGATATTAGGAAAACTAAAAGGTTATACATTACCACTCAAAAGGAACTGGAAGTAAAACAGCCTTTGGTCCTTGCCTAAGTGATTTTTTTTTTCTTACGAATTGGCAGTTATCTCTCTGTGACTCACATACTCCTCAAATCTCACTGTAAGATTCCTTTCACCTTTAAAGAGCAGCCACTTAATTATCCAAAAAGTTATTATGAGGGATAAAAAAATGTGAAAGCTAAAGGTGCTATATAGTATGTAAATAAACAGCCTCATTTCAAATGTTGGAGAGGAAAACATGACTGTTGTTTGCAGTACTTTGATAAATTAGCTTTACGAGGAACAAGAAGGGACAGTTTGGGTGCAGCCATCTGGTACATCAGATTCACTTGCGCCTTTGCACCATGTCCCCTTTCTGAGCTCTGATTCTCTGTCTTATTTAGATTAAGGATGAGCAATCTGTGCCTGTGTTGGAGGTGGAGCTTCGTTCACCTTTCTTAACCACTTATTTTCCTGAACTATTTATCAATACATATTTTAGCAAAGATGTTAAGGTAAAAATTGAAGGGTGAGGAGAAAATATAACACTTTTAAAGAGCATAACTGAGTTTGTGTTGAAGGGTGCTTAGGCTGATATATTGCAGCATTCTAAAAAACAAATAGATAAGTCACTTCAGTACAAAACCCAAAGCTTTATACTTACCAATTCCCTTGTGTTTTGTTAGGAGTTCAAATATATTTGAAGGCACTCCAGTATAAATTAGAATGGTCTCCAGATGTTTTGGCACTGTAAATGACCAGGCTAAAATTCACTTTTAATGAACTGCATTTTAATGTCAGTCTCTTCTGTCTCCTTAAATGACAAAGAACTCATCTGACTTTGTAATGAATGTTCAACTGTTCCATTACTGAGTCTGCCATATATTGTGTTTCTGTATTTTCCTGTGAATTCATGGTGATTTTAGATGTGTCTAGTAGGAGAACGGTTAAGATTTAGAAAGAGAGTAAACCTAGAATATGTAAGACATGGACTCTCTGGGTAGAATACAAAAACCTGGTTGTGACAATTTCCATACTGCAAACTGCAGGTTTGGAGGCCAGAGAAAATGTAAATAAATACAGAGGATACTGAACAGAATATATAACCTGAGATCACGAGCTCAGAATCCATGATTTTGAGTTAACTGTAATTCCTGTATCTCTTTTTTGATATTTAGAACAAAAGGTTTAAGAAAACTTTTGTCCAAAGATTTCATAGAACTCAGCTTCAGGATTATTTGGATCAATTTATTTGGAATTGCTTTTGCTCTGTAAACTTACATACATATGATGTTTTCTCTGATGTTCTATGTATAGAATTACAAAACTCTTGACATTATAACTAGCTGGAGTGAAAGTTTATAAAACTTTCTATATAGGTTTATCCTTTCAAATGTTCCATTACATGGAATGTCAGTGCTAAACCTAGGAAAGTGGCAGACAATTCAGAGTTGGCCATCTGAAGTGCCTGGGAAAGCCCCTAGGAAGGCAGGAAGGAAGGTAGGGAGGGAGAAGGAAGGAACATTAAAAAATTATCAAGAGAATGGATGCATAAATAAAATCTATTGCACAATTTTCTTATAGGTCATAAAAGGAACTTGTGATTTTAGAAAAAGAATAATGTGAAGAACTATATATTGATTTGCATACACATATAGAAAAATACAAATTTATAAATAAGTGAAATCATGTAAAAAGTGGTATGGGGGATCCCTCGGTGGGATCAGCAGTTTGGCATGATCCTGGAGCCCCCAGATTGAGTCCTGCATCAGGTTCCCTACACGGAGCCTGCTTCTCCCTCTGCCTGTGTCTCTGCCTCTCTCTCTCTCTCTCTCTCTTTCACATGAATAAATAAATAAAATCTTTAAAAAAAGTGGTATGACTCAGCAGTTTATCTATTACTTATGGAATCTGGGCCCTGTGCTAAATGTTATATGAATAAGTTATCAAATTAATTTGACAACTACAATCACCAAATAAGTAAATTGAAAGGATGATTTTATTGAATCATATTGTTTTTCCAATCCCACAATAGGAAAGGGAGTATTTTAGATTAATAAATGTATGTTAGAATTTGAAATAGAGGAGAAATATGCATGCCTTTATAAAAAATAACTCTTTACTTATGATATGTTAAGCATTTAATGAACTTGACATATTTCCTCATGAACATACTTTTCAACCTTGTTCCCTGAAGCTCACTGTTAAAGTAGATAAAGCTGCCACTCTGATTGTAGTCATAAACTACCCAAGAATATTATGTTAAAAGATGATACCTTTAAGACATCTTTTATTTCTTTCATCAATTCTATTATCTAATTTGAATTTATGAATATCAAAAGAAGGTTTGAAAACAGATTATGGAAAAGCTTCAAATCAGTGGGCTCTTTGAAATGCACTTGGTTTTACTGTATTGCTACTTCTTTTGCTTCCTGTATTATACCACTATTTTGTTAAATTTTGCATTTGAAATGTAATTGTCTATTCAGTAATTCCTAGCATTAGTCAGATTTCTTGGATTACATAAATATTGATTTACTTTTACTGTGACTGATAAAAAGAATCACTATCACTGAAGCATGAAAAAAAAACTGTTGAGAAGACTATTCAAATACTTTCATTTGAGCAATTTCTGTTTATGATTTTTTTAAATATGCCAACTTCATTACAAAAGACAAATTGGATTGCTTGAGTAAATTTGGAAAGATTTGTGTCTGTGATTTTTTTTGGCTATCAGTCCTAGAAGCACTATTAGGAGAGTGGCCATCAGTGCCACCACCAGCAGAATATAAGTATCAATCAGAATCTTATGCCTTTGATAATACCTATTGAAATGAAAAAAAGAAAAAGAAATAGGTAAATTATACTCTATATTAATATGGGAATTTAATTTCATAATCTAGTATATTAATTTCATGTGTAAGGTTGCATATGTAAGGTTGCAAGATGCCAGATCTATAACCATGAGGTTGAAGCATGGTGTGACCAATTTCTGGAGATTTTCTAATCCTCTATACCATAGCCCAATCTTATTTCTTTTACATCTGTGGCAATGCATGTGAACAGATGAATTCTCTTCAGTCCATTTATTTCCTGAGTATAAATTGGGGTTTCTCAACTTTAGCACTACTGACATATTGGTCTGGATGATCCTCTGTGGAGTTTGGGGTGGGGATGGGGGTGGGGGGTGTCTTTTGCATTATAAAATGTTTTAGCAGAATCTTTGGCCTCTACCCACTAGATGTCAGTAGTGCCTCCCCAATTGTGACAATCAAAAATATTTCCAGACATTGCCAATATTCTCTGGGGGTCAAAATTTCTCCAATTGATCACGACTGATGTCAAGCTAGTATCACCTTCTAAAAATGTGAGCATATCATTTTTAAAAATCAGTTTACCTATCCATATAGCCTGTATCTGTACAACTGGGTTAACTTCTCCAAGAGGGAAGATAGATTTGTAGAAAAGAATAAAAAAGAAACTTAAGTCTAGGTCAAACACTCTGTTTTTTAACTCTGAGAATAGTGGAAAGTATGTCACATTTTGCATGACATAGGCCTGTTTCATCACCTATTGTACTTTATTTGCACGTATTCAGCCAACAGCTAAGGACTTCGTGAACTTGGCTCACGGAAGGGTCAGACTCTTATGCCTGTGAATTGTTCTTAAACACATTTTCTATTGCATTAGGCACGGATAAGCTTTTCTTTAATGTCAGGCATGCCTATCATCTTATTCATCCTCATTTTCTTCTAGAATATGTGTGGACAATGAAAAGGCTGTTCTGTCCTGTGGATTCAGTTCTTGTA
This sequence comes from Vulpes lagopus, assembly GCF_018345385.1. Taxonomy (NCBI): domain Eukaryota; kingdom Metazoa; phylum Chordata; class Mammalia; order Carnivora; family Canidae; genus Vulpes; species Vulpes lagopus. Next base: position 42,207,582 of record NC_054826.1, read on the forward strand.
ATGCACCTTTCTTCCATTGCATTTAATACCTCTTTCACAGAGTTTTTGTTTGTTTGTTTGTTTGTTTGTTTTAAGGTTAAAAGTGCATGTGCAGTGTTTATATCAACTGATGAACAAAATGATCTTAAAACTGAATTTTGGCTGAAGAGTGATTCCTGAATTGTGGTGTCTTGATTAGTAGTATCATCTCATTTGGGGATTTGTTTGAAATGCAAATTGTCCAATGCCATCCTAGATCTCATGAGTCAGAATTTCTGGGGGTGCATTAACAGCCTTCCAGATGATTCTAATATACATTAAAGATTGAGATCCATTGGTTTATAGGATAGGCTTTATTTTGGGAAAAGTTACAATTTATCCAACTGATATTTGAATACCAAATGCTCTGTAATATTTTTCCTTTAGCTGTCAGTGTGATAGCTGATTTTTACAAGGCAGAGAGCTTTAGGAAATTAATGGCAAAGCAAAATATGCATATTGATAGCATCTCCCAAGCTCATATTCACCTCACATTTTTTTTTCTTTCTTTTCTTTTTCTGCTTGTAAGAGGCCATAAAGCCTTTTCCCTTAGCCCTGTAAATTGGCAGTAATTGACAGCCTGACTGGGAGTTGGGCTATAATTCCAAGTTTGAAGGAGCCAGGGACACGAACTCTTGCTTCACCTCTTAAGATGAATGTGAGGTCAGGAGCAAGGAGCAATGGGGTAAAGGGTTCCCTGGAAGCTTGGACTCAAGGCTATTGCCTGCATCCTTTACTTTCAGTACATTGAGTTCAGCATGAGGGCTGCCAAACGAATATACCTCTCACCAGCATTATAGTCATTTTTCTTTTCAACCTACACCTGAATGACCCAGAAAGGGTTATACCCAATGACAAATTTATCCATACTGGCTGACAAACTCCAAATGTTCCATCACCCTACAGAAAACATTGCAAGAAACTCTAAGCCAAGCTAGTACTTCATTTAACAAATGACAAATAATATCATCCTGACAATTACAAGCTGTTTCATGTTACTGACATGTCAGCAGCAGTAACTGAATATATAAAACTTCTAATACTATCAAATCTCATTCTACACTTCATCTTGTCAACAGGTGCTTCTTGAACATCCATTTCGTCTAAGAATTATGTATGTAAAATTAAATTTTATAATCTTTGGCATCAAGATGGTCATAGTCTCATCAAGAAAATAATCAAAATTATAGTTATTAAATAGCTAAATGCTATGATCAAGTATATGCAGAAAAAACTACCTAGATTTTTAACAACAGTATGTTATGTTTTACTTTCATGACTTCTTGCTTGATATATTTTTTCTCAAGTTGCATATATTTCAAATATATGCAATATATTTTGCATATATTTTGCTCAGAGAATATGCTGAAAAATTCTCTGTGGACTTCACTTTAAGTCTAAATTTCCACTGATTCCTATATGTACTTTTCATACCATGCCACATTCCACTTCTGGAATACATATACGTCTGAAATACATGCCTATCAGATTGTTTAAAGATCTTTTTGTTGGGGTGCCTGGGTGGCACAATCAGTTAAGCATCTTACTTTTGGTTGGGATCAGGTCCTGATCCCAGGGTTGTGAGGTCGATCCCTGGGTCAGGCTCCATGCTAGCATGGAGTCTGCTTGAGTATCTCTGCTCCTCTGGCTCATGCTCACCCCTCTCTCTCTCTCTCAAATAAATAAATATTAAAATTTATTCATTGTTGTCAAAGAGTCATTTTATTTACAAGTATGGGGGTAATCCAAGCACTTGCATATTTTGGGACATTTTTCAAATTTTGCAGGAGTGGCTGGAGCAGGGAAAAACTACCTAAGAGAGAGAAAAATGTACCCTAAATACTATTTGGGCACCAATCTGGCTAGAGGCTGCAGAAAAGTTAAATTTAAAGCGTGTAAATCATTCTTTCATATAGAAGTGTCACCGCTCTCTACAATAGAGGTGATATTAAAACAATAGAACTGGGGTGTTACAGAAATATTTGTTTATGTCTCAAAGAAATTAATAATAAATTAGAGAGCAAGGTCTATAAGATTGTTTAAATATAGATATCCAATAAAAGGAGTTTTTTTTTAAAAAAGATTTGAGCATTTATTAAAATGACCCTCTCACGAAATTCTGTCCACAAGCCTATTCTGTTAGACTCTCAGACTTGAATAATATAGATATTCATAAAAATGAAGCAGATAGAAGTGGACCCTGAACTGTATGGTCAACTAATATTTGATAAAGGAGGAAATACTATCCATTGGAAGAAAGACAGTCTCTTCAATAAATGGTGTTGGGAAAATTGGACATCCACATGCAGAAGAATGAAACTGGACCACTCTCTTTCACCATACACAAAGATAAACTCAAAATGGATGAGAGATCTAAATGTGAGACAAGATTCCATCAAAATCCTAGAGGAGAACACAGGCAACACCCTTTTTGAACTTGGCCACAGTAACTTCTTGCAAGATACATCCACGAAGACAAAAGAAACAAAAGCAAAAATGAACTATTGGGACTTCATCAAGATAAGAAGCTTTTGCACAGCAAAGGATACAGTCAACCAAACTAAAAGACAACCTACAGAATGGGAGAAGATATTTGCAAATGACATATCAGATAAAGGGCTAGTTTCCAAGATCTATAAAGAACTTATTAAACTCAACACCAAAGAAACAAACAATCCAATCATGAAATGGGCAAAAGACATGAAGAGAAATCTCACAGAGGAAGACATGGACATGGCCAACATGCACATGAGAAAATGCTCTGCATCACTTGCCATCAGGGAAATACAAATCAAAACCACAATGAGATCCCACCTCACACCAGTGAGAATGGGGAAAATTAACAAGGCAGGAAACAACAAATGTTGGAGAGGATGCAGAGAAAAGGGAACCCTCTTACACTGTTGGTGGGAATGTGAACTGGTGCAGCCACTCTGGAAAACTGTGTGGAGGTTCCTCAAAGAGTTAAAAATAGACCTGCCCTACGACCCAGCAATTGCACTGTTGGGGATTTACCCCAAAGACTCAGATGCAATGAAACGTTGGGACACCTGCACCCCGATGTTTCTAGCAGCAATGGCCACAATAGCCAAACTGTGGAAGGAGCCTCGGTGTCCATCGAAAGATGAATGGATAAAGAAGATGTGGTTTATGTATACAATGGAATATTACTCAGACATTAGAAACGACAAATACCCACCATTTGCTTCGACGTGGATGGAACTGGAGGGTATTATGCTGAGTGCAGTAAGTCAATCGGAGAAGGATAAACAGTGTATGTTCTCATTCATTTGGGGAATATAAATAATAGTGAAAGGGAATATAAGGGAAGGGAAAAGAAATGTTGGGAAATATAAGGAAGGGAGACAGAACATAAAGACTCCTAACTCTGGGCAACGAACTAGGGGGGGTGGAAGGGGAGGAGGGCGGGGGGTGGGGAGGAATGGGTGACGGGCACTGAGGGGGACACTTGACGGGATGAGCACTGGGTGTTATTCTGTATGTTGGTAAATTCAACACCAATAAAAATTAATTTATTAAAAAATAAAAAAAATGAAGCAAAAAAATGAACACCAATAAAAATTAATTTATTAAAAAAAAAATGAATCTGCTTCATTCGGAAGCAATCGAAGAAAGGGGAGGAAGTTTGTTTCTGTATACCTCTGACCATCATGACTACCAAAAAAAGCTTCTTTTCTATTCTTTACATTCTCAGTTTGTAGCTACGTCATCTACCCTGTTGCTTAATCTAGAAACCTGGGTATCTTTTTAAACTTCCTTCTTTTATTCTCCACTTCCCACCAAGTCCTGTGAATTGTACCATAAAACCATAATTCCACTGACACACCATCCTAGTCAAAGATAGCACTACTCCCCTGAACATGCTATAGCTTGTTAATTATTTTTCACATCTCTGCTTTAGTCTCAACCATCCGTTCTTCGCAAGAAGATAGAGCATTCTTTTACAAGGGCAAAAAGAAATTCTCCTTCTTTTTTGTTAAAAGATTTTATTTTTTTATTCATGAGATACACACAGAGAGAGATAGAGGCAGAGACACAACACAGGCAGAGGGAGAAGTAGGCTCCATGCAGGGAACCCAATGCAGGACTTAATCCTTGGTCTCCAGGATCATGCTCTGGGCTGAAGGCGGCACTAAACCACTGAGCCACCTGGGCTGCCCGAAATTCTCCTTCTTAATACACTTTATTTAATGGCTTCCCATTTTTCTATGAATGAAACTCAAGCAATGACACTATAAGGTAACTATCATTACTATATCTATATTATGGATGAGGGAACCAAAGCTTTTAAAACTTATTTTTATCAAGGACACAGTTGTCAAGTAGTTCAGTCCAGTCAGTTTAAGTTTAAAGAACTGATGTGGGGCAAATTTGCTGCCCTCTGGTATGCTAAATTTACAGTGTTATTGAATACACATGACATGATGCATAAAGCCAATTAGATTAAAATATTAATAATGATAATCATCACATCAACAACTAAGATTTGCCAAACACACATATTGAAGACCTATAACCTTCAGGCTTCATGCAATGTTATATTTAATTCCCATAACAAAACTCATCAATTAATGATTTAATAAATCCCTTAATTAATTCAAGAATTTTAAAAATAAAAAAAATATTCTGAATAGAATGTAGCATTTTGAACATAATTAAGCAAGATATGGAGTTAAGTATTTTGTATTCCTAGTATCCTGTTACTTACTTCCTATTTGATTTGGAGGAAAGTGAAATTTGAAATTTCAGTTTCCTTATTCTATAAAACAGCCTTATTAATGATATTTATTTCATATAACTGAACTGAGCACAGAAAATGAGATATTGCTTTGAAATGTATGCTATTAAAATGGTGACAGTCTCCTTAGAGATATATTTACATATGTTATATGTAAAGATGTTTTTACCAAACTAGTTCCTATTAGTTCAAGTCATCAATAAATTTAATTATGCTTTTCAATTTGAAAAAAAAAGATATATCTCTATTGACAAAATGAGACATTGTAGAGGTAGTGGAATATAATCATTATTGTATTGGCCAAATAATCCATATTTTTGTATGTTTTTAATATTAACAATTATATAGAAATATTTTATGAAGTCATCTTAGTTGAATTGAATTTATGTATTATCTGTGTGTATCAGTCAGAATTCAATCAGAAACAGAACTAGTGAAAATATTTGGATGGATAGAGAGAGACAGGTGCATATATAAGTGCATGTATAGGTAGATACATAGGTAGAAACAGATAAATACATATGATATACAAATAAATTTGCTACAAAGATTAGACAGTATGCAATTGTGGGTGTTGGTAAAACAGTGTCTTTAAGGCTGTGACTCTTGCTTCTGTTGCTGAAGCCTGAAGTCCATAGGGAAGACAGTGGGAAGGGAAGATGGTTGTAGAGTGGGGGAAACCAAAACCAATCTGTAACCCACAAGTACAACTATAATCCCAGTAGGATGGACTGAAACTCATACCATTTCTTGTTACCTCCAACATTGGTGGTATAAGAGCCCTGCAGAAGGTGGCTAAGCAGAAGCACATGACCCAAGAGTTAGAAAAGATGAAGGAAAGTAAAAGGGAAGGAGTAGTGGTCGTAGCCCCACCTGCTGTCTCATGCCAATAAGCTGAGGAACCAGAGCAACAACAAAATGTGTAAACTACAAAATAGTGTTTACTTTATTTTCACCTTCTAAGTCACCTTCAAGGACTTTCTTTCCCCGCCCTAAGGGGAGACATATAGGGAAAAGGTTTCTGGGAAACGTAGTTCAGCATAGCCAACTTGGCACATTGTAGAGCCAAAATAATCCCCTCCTTATCAACTTGGCACCAATAAGCATCTCATTAAATCATGCTTAGCTTCCAAATAAAGATAATGACAAAGTCAAGCTTCTACTTAACATGATATAGTTATCCTAAGTACAATGAAAATAATGGATGCTGATTTCATGCATATACTTTATCCTGGAGTACATTGCTCCAGCCCTGCAAGATGTTTCTACCTAATTGGTTCTGTAATTAAGACCCCAACAGGCCATTCCATCACTCCATCAAGCTAACTGCTTCCGCATGATGGAGAACATGATAAATCTGTAAATCCTACAACCATGGGTATGTTGATGGTTTTTTTTTTTTTAATTTTTTTTTCTGTGATATGAGTTCCTTGGTCAGAAGTGATGCTATTTGGAATACTGTGGATAATAAGATATCCAGAAAATCTGTGATCCCATTTGGGAGATGCATTGCTAAGTGGAGAGGTGACATCTATATCAATAGTCATGTCTATTTCACTAAGAACAAAGCTTTGTAACAACCATGCTGGAAGAAGTCCAATATGATCAACCTGCCAGCAGATAGTTGACTGATCCTTCAGGAAGTGGTGCCATAATGGGCGTACAGTGTTGGTTTCTTCTGTTGGCACAAAGGTCATTCAGGAGTGGCTCTAGAAAGATTGACTTAGGTAAGTGGATATCCATGTAGCTGACCCTGTAAGTAACTTTTGTCTTTATCATAATGGCCACTTTATTCATCAACCCATTGCATAATGACAGGAATGGCTGAAAGGCAGTTAGGAATGGAAAATATATATAAAGTCAGGGAGCTTAAGAACAACCTAGAACCCCATGGGAACAGAGAAACTTTTGTTAGTTATTGTTGACTCTGCAATCTTTGGTATGGGTACTCAACAGAAGCTAGTTTCTTGTGATGTAGCTAAACACATACCTGGCCCAGAAGTCAGAGAAGCTGAAGGAGGATTCAAGGAAAGGCAGAATAGTTGCAGACCCAGCAATAGATTCACAAGAATGAGGTCAGTAGACAGATCTGTGACACTGTGTGCAAGCCACAAAATGGTTACTGTTTCACTTCCTTTCTCAAAATCTTGTAGAAGAATCTCCTTGTTGCCCACCCTAACCAGAAACATACAAGAAAGGGATTTTGGAGAAAGTAGTTTTGTCTGAGTTGAATGTGGCTCACCAGGTTTAAATTGTAATACATTTTAGGGCAGCCCCAGTGGCACAGTGGTTTAGTGCTGCCTGCAGCACCGGGGTGTGATCCTGGAGATCCGGGATCGAGTCCCACGTCAGGTTCCCTGCATGGAGCCTGCTTCTCCCTCTGCCTTGTGTCTCTGCCCCTCTCTCTCTCTGTGTCTCAATAAATAAATAAATTCTTTAAAAAAATTGTAATACATTTTAGATCCCTACTTGACTGAAATCACCGTATATTTTAGTTTGGAGAATTTTGCTTATAAGAGACATAGTAGTAGGAAGAGTTCAGAATTGGGAATCTGGGTATTGGAAGTTTCTGTCATAGTTTCATCATTACCTGGAAATGTGACCTTAAGCTATTTATTCTCACTTGGCCTTCGTTTCTCCAGCTGTAAAATAAAAGGAATGCACTAGACTTTAGAGACCTCATTGTATATTGAGTAAAATAACTTATTTTTAGACTGCTAAGAATCAAGTCTTAGTTATGTCAAGTGTGTGATTTTGCAAGGTTTGGGGGTTTCTACAACTCAACATCCTCATCTGTAGAGATAATACCTTAATCAGGTGTGTTGTGAGAATTGATGGAGTTAAAATATTTAAAGCCCTTTAAATCATGAGGGGTATGTAGTGAGCACATACTAAACATTAGTAGTAGTTAGTAATTTGCCGGTGAATTTCATGATTGCTTATTTATTGTTGAGGTTTAAAAACCATATTCATTGTTTCAAAATCTGTGCTTTGGTTTAGGGAATTAAAAGGAAATTGGTACAGGTCTTTGTAAATTTGTTTCACCATTTGCAAATCATTGTTTTTTTTTCTTCTTTTTTGATACTGATCCTATTAATATGGGTGCATTGAATATCCATAAAAGTGGACATTGTATCACTATGCAAATAAAGCAATTATTTAGTAGCCTTAATGAATGGTGAATAATGGCATAGAAAGTTATCCATTGTATAAAAAAATGCTGAAAAGGAGCTTTCCCCCTTTAATGGTAAGAGCGCCCAAAGAAATGTATTTAAAGCTTAAAATAATTTTGACCTATGTTTTCCAAATTCAGAGAACTACCATAAATGTGCCATTTTAGATACAAAGTCTTATTCTAGTAGAATTATTCTTTTCTTTTATTCCCTCACCAATATTTGAATTTAGTTCAGTAAATCCAAACATCATGTAAGATTGTGTTATGAAGCTCACTCATCTCATCCTTTCTAAATATCTATATACTGCTCTTGTTTTTGTGAGCTAAGTCAATTCATTCTCTGTTCTCATTCTCTATTCTTATTTAGATTACACAAGGGAGACCTTATTGAAACAGAATAATTATATACAAGTCATGACTCCTTTGATTTTAGGAGGTAGAAATTCAACTTAAAAATCAGTTTAACAAAACAAAATAAAACAAGACAGAAGGAAGAAAGGAAAGGAAAGGAAGGGTAATTTACTGTTTCACATAACTAAGAAATCAAGTAGTATCATTGGCTTCTGACATGATTGGATCCAGAAGTTTAAACAATACATCAGCTCTCTATCTCTGTGTCTCTATTTCCTCTTTCCTTGCCCCATCTCGGTGTGCCATCAATCAGTTTTGATATATATTAGTAGGCTTTCTGAACCACTGTATCAGAGTTAGTGGCTTCTAGAAGCTCCAAGAATTTGTACTCAGAGATAGTGATCCTTAAAAAAAAAAAAAAAAAAAAAAAAAAAGAGGATTACTCTATCTCCCTCAATGCCCATAAACTCTAATGCCCTGTACTTTGATAATATGCTCGTATGTATCAGTCTACTTAGCTTCGATAAAAGAATACAACAAAGTGAGTTAAACAGCAAATTAATTTCATAGTTCTGGAGGCTTAAAGTCCACAATGAAAGCATTAGCATGGTTAATTTCTGATGAGACCTTTCTTCCTGTCTTATAAATGGCCACCTTCTTACAATGTACTTGCATGGCCTTTACTCTGTGTGTGAGCATAGAGATAGGGAGAGAGAGAGAGGGAGAGAGAGCAAGTGAGCACCAGTGAGCTCTGGTACCTCTTCCTTTTCCTTTAAGAACACCAATTCTGTTGTTCCCATGCTTATAGCCTCATTTAACTTATTTATCTCCTTAAAGTCCCTTTCTCCAAATACAGTCATATTAGAGGTTAAAGTTTCAATTAATGAATTTGGAGGGACACAATTCAGTTTATAACACCCTATATAGATAAAAAAAATCATTGTGCCTAAATTGATACTAACCTAGTAACCTAATTGGCTTAATATAAGAGCTTTGCTTGAGGTCCACACAATTGACAGTCACATAGTTAAGGGCATTGTTCAATAGGAAAAAAGTACAGGACAGTAAAAATGATATCAAATGTATATTCACATTAAGATAGTCTTGTTGGGGTGATATCAACAAAACAGTGACATAAGTCATTCCTGATTTCAGTCTCCCTTACAAGAAAACCAACTAGCAATTATCCATAGAGAAGACACCAATGTGAAAATCCCAGGACCCAAAGCTGAGGCTTAACCATCCCCTTGAACCACAGAAATTGAAAAGGATCATGTTAGGTGGGTAGGAAGAGTAGCTACACTCTGACTACATTGCCCTTCCTCCAAGCAAACATACCCTCTGGGCTATGATTTTGGGTGGGGGGCACAAGATGGGCAAGATCCCTGCAGGATATTCCTATGTGAGTAGGATCTCACATAGATCACTGGGGTAATCTGCAAGATCTGACCACTGGAGTTAAATTAGAGAAAGAGAAGTGGAAGGAGCTTACTGCAACCATCCCTCAGATCTTGGATGACCACATTCCTTCTTGCAGGGGCACCTGAACAGAGATCCTAACCAGTGACTCTGTCCCGTCTGCAGAGCCAAATAAGTGGCCCCATCTGGCCAGAGGGCTTAGTGAGAAGTTCTGGGTTCCTAGCCACAAGCTGATTTGGTCATGGAATCTATTATATGACCCTATTCAGGCAAGGAAGAAAATTTATACCACCACCCACCTACTGAGTATAGCCTTTAGTGTCAAATGATGAGAGAACTTAGGCAGCTACAAATCCCATCCTACAGATGAGCTTGGGCAAGAAGCTAAGCCAGCAGTGCTCTTCAACTGTTGAGTATAGCCTCTGGCTTCTTACAACCAGGGACCCTGAACAGTGACCCTGGTCAGCCTTGGAACTCAACCTATAGTACCACCCAGCCCTGCCCTACAGCAGAGCTCAGCTTACAGCCTTGTCCAGCTGCTGCACACCATCTGTGCCCTCATCTGAGGACCCTAGTGGTGAACCTACCCAATATCAGACCATAGTCTACAGCTCCACTCAACTAGGGAGTATACCTTATTCATATACTTTTGCTTTGTGTGTTTTCTTTATCTGTGTTTACCTTAACAATAGAATGGTAAAATGATAGTTGAGTCACATGATGGCTGGTTTCTAAACTAAAGCTACATGTATTAATTCTCACTTTATTAACCAAAGCTACACAAATGGCCAAGGCTGAGGTTAATGTTACAGGAACTATAATTATCTAACAAGGAAGGCAAAACATAAGTGGGAATAAAAATCTACCTATCACAAATAATGTGATACTGACAAGAAGTGGCATCACCTAAACTATGAGTGTTATGAAAAGATTGGTGAGAAGTAGCTGTCCTCTAGGTATACTAAACAGGTGAGATCTAGGGCAGTGTGATTAATTCTATGTGGGTGGCAGAGTGAAAGGAAAAGTGAGGATCATTATCTAGCATTCTGAATTGAAATACAAGGTCAATAGTGATACTATTCAAAGATAGGGAACAAATGAATATGTAAAACAAGATGTGATGAAGTTTGAATAGGGAGAAAGATCACAGCTTGGACAAATTTCACTTTGAGGCACAGTAATATGTTCAAGAGAAATACCCTAGTAACTTAAATGAATACAGGTCTAGAAATCAAGGGAGAAATCTCAGCTAGAAATCGACATTTGAATCACTCGCATTTAGATCATTAGTGAAGCCATATGCTGAAGAGCATATAGAGTAAGAAAGAAAAAGAATTAGGATTCTTTTGCGAGGATTCTGTTGCGAGGATTAGCAACATTTAAGGGCTAGGCTAAGAAATAAAAAATCAAAAGAAAAAAAAAGGTTTCTGAGATTATACAGAATGTGTAAGAAAAATCAGGAGTTATTGGATTTTTTTCCTTGCTTTGTATTGTTTTGCTTTGGTAGAGAAAGAGAATGAAATCCAGAAAACCAACATGGTAAATATTCAGAGAATTCAAAAGACAAATATTGAGAAATATGTTTTGTCTGGTTTGTCACTGGTATGTCTATGTGTTTTAAAAAAGGAAGTAGGCAAAGGTCACCAGTGTAGAGAGGGAAGCGAAATAAAAGTTTGAGTATTGCTTGGGCCCTCTGCATGGACACTGAAGTCACCCAGGATGTGTTAGAACCTGAGTAAAGTCTCTTGGCCAAGGCCAAAATACTTAGTGTATTGGGGAGGTAGTAGAAGCTGGAAGAAAAATTCTCCCTGGTTTCCTGGTTTCTCCCCACTTCTGTCATAGTTCTCAACTTAAGCATTACTTCTTTAGGGAAATCTTTCCTGAACCTCACAAACCTAAGTTAGGTGTCCCCTAAAAGTCCACATAGCAAAATTTGTTTATCCCATTATATTTCTTACAAGTCTGCAATAAAATTGAACAGTTTGTTTTCTCTTCATGAGGCCATTAGCTCTGTCAGCTGATTTCAAGATTATGCCTATTACTTCCTATGTGTTTAGCACCGTAATTGGCACATCAAAGTCTCTTCAAAAATGTTTGCTGATAGAGTGAACAAATGGAAAGATAAAACAAACAGGAGGAGTAGGAGGAGATTTCAAGAAAGCAGCAGGGTTTACCCAAGGCTACAGGAGTACTGAGAAAGCAGACTACAATTTCTGCTCCCTAGTAAGAGAAGTCCAACAGCACCAGGATTACTGTTGCTGTTGGAAATACTCTAGTCTAGAATTGTGAAGTTAAGTTACTGCTGTGCATAAAAGATTTAGTACAACTTCAAGTCTACAAAAAATTTTCAATATCACTGGAAAAAAATCCAAATTACATATTCTTTCAGGAAGTCTTAAAAGAACTAATCAACTTTTAATATTTAAAATTATAGTTGTAAAACAAACTATCATGAGTAAAATAAATAAAAATATATGTTTGTAGTCACATTATTTGGCATGCTAAGAAAGGATATGGATTAAAAAAAGATGGAAGACAGTAGAAAGGGGCAAATAATGGAGGAAAAACCTGGGAAAGAAAGGATATTATTTAGTTAGGTGAAACTATGTATGACAGTATTTACTGGTGTTCTGGACTCTACTATGCACTATATTCTATACTTTTGGTTAAAAAAATAGTTTCTTTATTCCATATATAAACCTACAAAGTAACCATTATTATGGAGAAGGAAAACCATTCAGAGAATATGTAACTTGTTAAACTCTGGTGTGTGAAGTTTATACAACTGGTATGTGAAGCTGGGATTCAAATCCAGTAGACCCTACCTTGGTTGTCAATACATGGGTATTATAGTGAGTTTTCAACCCCAAGAATTTGAAATGAAGGGTACAATGTCTGGAAATTAAACTTAATGATGACAGAGTATATTTGTGTGGGTGTGTATGTAAACATATACACAGAGGGGTTGGGAGGCCTCTAACCACAAAGATGGATTTTCTAGTCAGCAAAAAACTCTCCAGATGTTATATGCTGATAGCTGCACTGAGTATATTTAGGATTATTATAAATGCTAAATTGATAATATCATTTTTCAGACTTGTATCTGGATGAAATACTTATCACAAGCAGTGATTGTATTTTCAGCTGCTACTATGAGATAGTAGTAGGATAACAACTTACTTGGCAAGTTTGAACTCACAGGCATACCTCCTGCTCCTCGTGGTATTCCTCAGATTGAAGTCAGTTTTGATATTGATGGTAATGGTATCCTCAATGTGTCTGCTGTGGATAAGAGCACAGGAAAAGAGAACAAGATTAGCATCACTAATGGCAAGGGCCACTTGAGCAAGGAGGACATTGAGAGCATGGTCCAGGAAGCTGAGAAGTGCAAAGCGGAAGATGATAAGTAGAGAGACAAGGTGTCTTCCAAGAATTCACTTGAGTCTTATGCATTCAACATGAAAGCAACTGTTGAAGATGAAAAACTTCAGGGCAAAATCAATGATGAAGGCAAACAGAAGATCCTTGACAAGTGCAATGAAATCATCAACTGGCTCGATAAGAACCAAGCTGCAGAGAAGGAAGAATTTGAACATCAGCAGAAAAAGCTGGAGAAAGTCTGCAACCCCATCATTACGAAGCTATCCCAGAGTGCAGGAGGCACGCCAGGAGGAATGCCTGGAGGCTCTCCTGGTGGTGGACCTCCTCCCTCTGGTGGTGCCTCCTCTGGGCCTACCATTGAAGAAGTTGATTAAGCCAACCTGATGACAGGTCTAGCATTGTTCCACACATTTGAAGGAGCCAAATTTGTAGCAAATTCATGGCAGTTTTAAAGTCAAGCTGCTATAGTAAATATACTGGACATTCTTGATACTTCAATATGGAATATGTGCACAGGGAAAGGAAATAAACATTGCACTTTATAAGCACTGTATTGTTAAGTGGAAAATGCAATGTCTTAAATAAAACTGTATTTAAAATTGGCAACATAGAAAATAGATTTTTAATGATCATATATACTTTGAGGATATAATCTCATTATGTGGTGAAATTTAACCCTCATATTTATGGAATTCATGTATAAGATTTCTTTCTTCCTTCCGTGCTGCATATCTTAAGTGTTAATATTTTGAGACCAATGAAGTCACTTTTTTTTTTTTTAACAGCAGCCTTTAGGATAGGTAGAAATTCCAAACTTTTTTTTTCTTTTTTCTTTTTTTAGAAATTCCAAACTTAGAGTAAAGACATTTTAGCAGCTACTTCGTAATGAATTAGGGAGATAGTTATATATCAATATAAAATTAAATATATAACCAAAGAGAATCTTAATTTTATTATGTAATATTTTTAATTGTATCTTACTATAATTTTACATTTGAAGTAATGTTTTCTTTCTTTAAAGTGATAATTTTGAATACAGATTAAATTAGTATGTAGGTATAAACTGTTTAAAAGTTTTAGAGACTCATGGTGTCCTGGGGTCTTTTACTGTGTGGAGACTTCCCCTTTCTTTCCCCTTTGACATCTAAAGACAGGTGAGTTGACTCACTAACAGGATCACAGGGTCTGGTTTTCCATTGTGTTTGTGGAGGTCACTAGGTTACAGAATTCGATTTCCTTGATGTCAGTCTCAGTCAGTCAGTTCCCCACGCGGACTAACTCCTAGTGATGTTGTTCCAGACTTTCTTTTTCTTCTTTTCTTTTACCTTTTACTTTCTGGAAGGAAAGAAGATGTATGCTACTTAAGATGGCTTAGTGAATATTTAATGTTCTGGGAGTCATAGTAATATATATAATGTTTATAGAAGAATAAAAGTAAATACTAAAACATTACAGATTTTATTTTATAAACATTATCCTATGTGATAATATCTGAACTTTTCTCTTTTTTAAGATTTGAATAGCTTTCTCTCCATAATTAATTGCATTTAGTAATAAGAATACATTAATGAGGGGATCCCTGGGTGGCTCAGAGGTTTAGCACTTGCCTTTGGCCCAGCACATGATCCTGGAGTCCCAGGATCGAGTCCCGTGTGGGATCCCTGCATGAAGCCTGCTTCTCCCTCTGCCTGTGTCTGTGCCTCTCTCTTTCTCTCTCTCTTTCTGTGTCTATCATGAATAAATAAAATATTTTTTAAAAGAATACATTAATATTTGTTCACAAATTTACTCAACTTTAACTGAGATTTGTCTACTGAATTACAAATATTTAATAATTATCTATTATATATGATATATGGTGGCTAAGCACAATTTGGAAATCAATATATATGAGCCAAGAACATAGGATCAATTAATTTCAATTTAAGAATCATGAAATTAAGAAGAAAACTTATCACTTCTTAAAAGATTTATGAATTTAAATAATAGGCAAAGCTTACAGCAAGAGATTGTACACAGAGATTAGAAAACAGAGTCTGATGTGACTAGAACATAGGGCAATGGGCTGGTAGGCAGGGGTGGAGACATAATGGAGGTCTTAGAGCATAGGGTCAAAGGCTGAGACTAAATTTGTACACATTTGTTGCTGTTAGAAATTCCATCTCTTTGTTTTGCCCCTGAATTTACAACTAAATAGCAGATACCTGTCATTGATACATTCATTCATAACAATTTATAGAGTCTAAATGTACAAAACATTGAGCTGCTTGCCTTACAAATAAATGTACAGGCAAGACACATGCATCTCTGAAGGATTGCATTTAAAGCACCTTTAAAAAAATCTTTACTGACAACTATCTTCCTCTGGGTTACACATACACAATTTTTTGTTTGATTTTTATTTTTAGTTTTTAATCCTGAAACATATATTAATCTCATTTTTTTTATAAAGTGTTGAGGAAGAGTGAGTTTGGTGGTTTTAGATATTATTGGTTTGGGAAGGGCCATTCTAAACTATAAAAGTATATGTAATGTTTTGCTGACACAGTTAAGTAGTTACAGAGCCAGTGTCTCAAATCCTTATTCTTCATCTATTCTTCCATCTCGGAGGTCAGCTCGCTGATTGTGTGATTGAAATCAGAGAAATCTCAGGTAATAGATATTTGAAGGCAGGTGTTTTATTTAACCCTGGATGATTCAATCTTATATGACTTGGTTAGATGACAATCACTGAACCATGAAATTTCATGTATCTCTGAGGCTATTGTTTTATAAATAAAATCATTGAGGAGAGTTTCATTATAGTAAGAGCTACTATGTGAGATGTATGAGAAAAATAAGTTGGTAGACCATAGACAGGTAACTTTTGTATATAAAAAAAATGATTTAGGGCAGCCCCGGTGGCGCAGCGGTTTAGCACCGCCTTCAGCCCGGGGCGTGATCCTAGAGACCCGGGATCGAGTCCCATGTCAGGCTCCCTGCATGGAGCCTGCTTCTCCCTCTGCCTGTGTCTCTGCCTCTCTCTCTCTGTGTCTGTCATGAATAAATAAATAAAATCTTTTAAAAAATGATTTACATGTACTCTAATTTTGTTGAAGTTTCTATAACCACGTTAATATTATTATTTGATTTTGTACTTTAGAACCAATCCTTTGTACTAAATGCATGAAATTTAAAGGTGCATATAATACTTTTCGCAAGTGGTGTCATGCATCTAAAGAATAAGCCCAATCTTACTACAGGACATGTTATTTTGAAATATTTTGCTAACAGAGGTGGAGCAATAATAATTCAAAGTGCTGAGCATTGGGAAAGACTGAGATGAGGTGACATTTGAGATGAATATGACTTAAAAGGGAACTCAAGGTGCAAAAGCAAAGTTTATCTGTCCTGATGTGCAGGCTAAGGGATTAAATTAATATTAATTTTGGAAATTTTGTGTTAATGATAGATGAAAGAAAGAAAAGAGAAGGAAAGGAAAGAAGGAGAGAAGATTAGAGACAGATAAAAGAAAGGAAGGAAGAAGAAAGAGAGAAAGAAAATAATAAAAGCAATGATTATTTAAGGGATATTAAGGTGTGGACATCTTTTTTCTCTAGGGTGTAATAATTGGAAGGAAGAAAATAAGCAAAATGTGTCAAATTTGATTGATTCTATTTCTACACAGAAATAGAATTTGTAATGAGGCTGAAAATGTGGAGCTAATGAAGAAGTATTATGAGAAGAAAGAAAAAGAAGGATTGGTGTGGGAAACTGAAGATGAAGTAAAGAGTAGTCATTGAGGAGATAAAATTTTCTACCCTTCTTGGAACTGAACACACAATTAGAAATAAACTTGCTAGAACAAATTTTTCATAGTAAATTGGGGATTAACGATTTGCCTAAAGGGAATGAAATCAGCATTTGAGTCTCCTTGCTTCAGAACCACTTGTTTTTTGTTTTTGTTTTTTTGTTTTTTTTTTACATTTGATACAAATTTCTTGTTTTTCACACACACACACACACACACAGGTGCATACACACACTTTAAATCATGCATAAAACAAATTAAAAACTAACCAAACTTTTGGATTTCTGAGAGAATAATTATTTTCAACTGAGTCATGGATACAAGGAGATCCAAACATATATGTCTTATGTTTCATCTTTTTGGTTGATCCTAAGTCACTGTGATGTATTCTGTGTTTATTCAAAAATTTCCTAGAGACATTCCATGTGCTAATTTAGCCTGTAGCTTCTCCAGATACAGGTTAACATATAGCTAGCATATATAAAAACATGATACTTAGCTTTATTTTTTATTATTTTTATTTTTTTGATACTTAGCTTTAATTTGATAGAATATAGATCAACAATTCAGAGTACTTCTCAGATGCTTGAATAAATTAATTGGAAAGAACAACAACAACAACAAAATAATGCCTTTTTAACAGAAAAATGAGTAACAGATAGGCTCAAAATGCTTCTGCTCCAGAATATTTTATCATATAAATTTTGGTTGCTGGTCAGTCACTAGGTAAACCGACGGGGAAAAAAGAATACCATTAGTGTGCAGTAATTTAGACATTTTAATTATCCTTGTTAAATAACAACTGACTGCATGAATAATGGCAGTGAGGTTTCTCATTTTCCACTTAAATATATTTCTGTTTTATTTACCACAATGTACTGCAAAAGAGGAAGGTTTTGATGACCCTCTGTTCTAGAGTCAGTGGTCCACAGTACTCGTGGCACAAAAAAATTTAGTCCTTTTGTGGTTACTTCAGATTGTTTTTTGAGGTAACACTGTCATCTCTCTTCTGCAGGTCTCAACTTATCTATACACCAGAGGGCAATCTAGACAGCATTTGGAGAATTAGTTGCCTTGTATTAAAACCATTAGCTGGGAAAATTTATTCATTCATTCATTCTACAAATATTTATTGAGCACCTGGTTTGTGGCTGGGTACTTAGGGGAAAAACCTCAAACAATACATTCTCCATCCTCAAGGAAAGGATGAGCAAGTAAATAATTTCAATAGAGTGTGATAAAAGCAAGATGAATGAAGCATGAGGGAGAATGAAGCAGCATGGAAAAAAAGGATGGAGTCAGAGCAGGATTTCTTAAAAAGTAGGACACTTTTGAAATGAATATTAGCTAATAGAAAATTGAAAATAATTACTTAAAGGTGAGTTTTTTGGGGGGATATGGGGTAAGAAGTAATATTTAAGAAAATGGAATTCTTGGAAAGAGTATCTTTCATCCAGTTTTTCACTAGCAAATTTATATTGAGCAACTATATTCTTGTTTTGCTGAACCCTGGAGATTACAGTGAAAAGGTCAAAACAAAAGAAGTTTGATCTTGCACAGAGCTTTCATTCTTGAGGGGAGACAGGCAGTATACAAACTATTGCAATAATAACTAACATTGGTAAAGTACATACTCTGCACTGGGTACTGTTCCCAGGCTTTATAAAAAAAGCAACAACATTAATTTAAACCTTACTATAACCCACTGAGGAAATTTTTATTATTATGGAGTTAACTGGGGAAGAGTCTTGCATAACTAGTAGCATAGTCAGCTGGGTCTCAAAGCTAGGCAGCCTGGATTGGGGGTTTATTCTTTCAAGTACTATAACAAATTGCCTATCAAAATAAATAAATGGATATATAACATAACCGAAAGTGGTAAATGGTATGAGTAAAAAGAAAACCATGTGAGCAGACAATGTTTGAGGGGAAAGATGCTGTTTTAGATGTCAGAGGGCAGACATTGTCAGTATCCTTCCCTTGAGTTTGACTGCTTCAGTAGATTCAGGCCAACCTCCAACTTCTTGTACCTGCATGTCTTTGTCTGTGGGCTTTTTCTGAAGACAAAGGAAGTTGTTTTGGCTTGGAACAGGGCTAAAGTGGAAGGAAAATAACATCTCACAGAATAGCTGTCAACCAATGACTTTTAGAACTCAGTCCACAACCATTCTAAGCTTTCTCAGCCCTCATGAAGGCTAACTCCAAAGTATGTCTGTACTGTTTTCTAGAATTTTTCTGTGGGGTTGTGCTCCACTGACCCACAGTGATGACTGGCTTAATCATATGCACTTTATTGGCTCTGTTCTTTACCTATATCACTTCCTCACTTCTGTTCCTGTGTTTTCTTTTACCTCTCAAATGAACTGTTTACTTGAATCCTTATTTTAGAGCTTTCCTTTCAGACCACCTAAACTAAGATAGATTGGCTTGTCAGAAAATGCATCTCTGAGGGAAATTTGGGAGTAGAGCATTCTAGATAGAGGAAAGTGTACATGCCAAGGAACTGAGAAAGGCAGTTGCAAAGCCACTACATACCTGCCTGGAGTGGAGTAAGGATAGGGAATAAATAAGACTGACCTTGAGGAGCAGGAAAGGACCAGGTGACAAAGATCTTTTTTTGGGCTGTGGAGAAGTGTTTCGAAAGTGGAAAAAAAAAAAACACTGTTCTATATGAGGCAAGGTGGAAAAAACAAAACAAAACTAGTAGAGTAGCTTTAAAAAGCAGACTTTAAAAAAATTAAAAAAATAAAAAGCAGACTTTAGAGAATATCTAATCTAACCTTTTATTTTTATAAATGAGGGAAGTGAGGTCCAGGTCACCTTACTACAAATACCAAAAGGCAAGTCTTCTATCCATATATGAATTCCAAATCTTATTCTCAATCCACATTTGAGAGTCATGTTCATCTTAGAAACCTACCATGAGAATAAGCACAACAAATTAAAATGAAATTAATAAGAGACATAACAATATTAAGAGTGACTCATTATAAAGAACCAGTGATACTTTTTTGTTTTTGTTTTTGTTTTGTTTTGTTTTACCACTAGTTTTCTAAATTCAATGCTTCTAACTCCCAGCATGAGAAATATAATAGCTCTTTCTCTTCTCTCCAGTGAGGGGGGAATGGACAGAGTTGCAGGTGCTATCTAGATACTTAATTCCATGTGGGCACACTTAAGGCAGGTCTGGAAGCCAGGCAAAATTTCACATGGGCATCTCAGTACAAGAATTTTTACTCTGTGTGCTTCCCATCACACACCCTGTCATTAATGTAAATTCTAACACCTGCCAGTAAATGGGTACTTGATGTCAGTAGGTAACACAATCATCAGCTTAAAGTACTCTGTCCAAATAATAAGATTTGTGGATTGAATCTTTGTGCAACTCTCTGTTCCAGAACTAAGCAAACACATGGTGAATTTATTTGGTGTGTTTGCTGTTTACTGCATGAGCTGAGATGAATTCTAGTAATGCCACAGGGAGGGATTGAATCATTTATTAAGGTACCGTCTTGGACAGGTGTCTCAAATGCCAATTCCAGGATTTAATCTAAACTAATCTTCAGAAAAGTTAGATTTAATGGAAATGAGAACCCGAAGGAATTCAGAGTGAAGGTAACTGGATGTTTAAATCTCGAACACTACTATTTACAGCAATCTTTTAAATAAACTCTCTTACTTGGCTGTTATCCTTTTGTGTTCTGAGGTAAAAGGTGTTTAGAAACATATTGGCTCATTGGTTGGCAGGATTTATACAAAACAAGTTATTTACTCTTTATCCCTAACCCTGGAAATTAGTTATTTGCAAATGAAGCTACACATTCATATCTGAGATCAGCCCACAGAATTTTTGGCCTCTGCAGAGTTAGTACATATAAGATGAACTTGCAATCTACTGTACTAAGCCATATTTCCTGATGACAAAATATGACACCAGAAGACAGAGCTTGAAATTGATAAGGAAAAACTGTGTAAATGGCCACCACACATCATATCTAAATATTGACAAGTCAAAGAAATTGTGGGTTAACCATCACTGAATGCAATTTATAAGATGTATTGGCAAGGCCAAATTTGGAAACTAAGTTCTAGTATTTGCCTCTTCTTTAAAGCACTGTATCTCTTACCAAATTATAAAAAATAATATTTCGGGGCAGCCCCCAGTGGCGCAGCGGTTTGGTGCCGCCTGCAGCCTGGGGTGTGATCCTGGAGGCCTGGGATCAAGTCCCACATCGGGCTCCCTGCATGGAGCCTGCTTCTACCTCTGCCTGTGTCTCTGCCTCTCTCTCTCTCTGTCTATGAATAAATAAATAAAATCTTAAAAAAAATAATATTTCGGTTGTGGCTTAATATTTTCTGTATATATCTCTATATAGATAGAAATAGGCTTATATGTCTATATAAATACAGATAGGTTAATTAAAAAATAACATTGAAAAAAAATAACATTGATTGCCAACATCACAGAACTAACTTACAAATTGTACAGACAGATGCTGGAAAAGTAGAAAGAATTCATGAATGTATTAATTTGATTTTACCAGGGATGGTATTTGGAAGCTCTTGCTGGCAGCTCTTATGACTCTGGAAATGTCTTAATACCATATTTACTTTTTAATATTAAAGAGAAAAGGGCTGGCACAAAAACAATTGCTAATGACCTATTTTATACTATAAAATCTCAAGACTACTTAAACTAATAATTGCCAAGTACAAATTTAAATGGAAGGAGTATAACTGAAGTAAATAAAGAACACAGCTCAGATAAGGAAACAGGTTGAGGAAAAACGATATGAAATAAAATAGTCAGTGAAGTCACCGGATAAAGTTTCCTAGGTTCTGCAGAAGTTAACAAAGAGTTTTCCTTTCTCTTCTTCCTCTCTTCTTTATTTTTCTTCATTATTGTCTTCCGTCCCTCTCCCCTCCCTACCTCCCTTCTCCCTTCTCCCTTATTTCTTTCCTTCCTTCTTTCCTAATTTCCTTCCTTCCTTCCTAGTTATTTTGCTCATTATAAGTATTTAAATATGGGAAAGAGTTATTTATAAATATTTAGTATTGGGGAACCTGGGTGGCCAGTTGATTAAGTGTCTGCCTTCAGCTCAAGTCATGATCTTAGGATCTGGGCATGAGTCCAGAGTGGGGCTCCCTGCCCAGCAAGGAGTCTGCTTTTCCTCTTCCTTTCTACCTCTCCCAATTGTGTATGCCTGTGTGCTCTCTCTCTCATTCTCTCTCAAATAAATAAATACAAACTTTTAAAAAGTATTTGGTATCTTCTAGATAATGTTTTCAATGTTTCACATATATGATCTTATCTAATCCTGAGGATAACACTCTAAATTTGGTATATCATCCTCATTTTAGAGAAATGCAGTAATGTGGAGAAACTTGGATGTAGCTCTTAGGTGTCAGTGTCTGACGTAAAGCCTTTGTCTTCTCCACAAATCTGTGTATGTGTATGTGTATAAAATCTCTATATACTTTTGTGACGAAAAAATAATTTACTTCAAAGACATAGTAACAGAATATACATAAGCATGCCATAAAATATAATATGTGAGAATTGCTACAACTTGATTTCAAACATTCCATGATATTCCACCTTAAGAAGGATTTATTAGTTTCTAAATCAGTTCCTCTTTCTTTAAAACATACCCAGAATTAAGTAGGAAGATACTCAGTGCCAGTGATTTTCAGCTGAGAACAGTGTTGCTATCCAGGGAATATTTAGAAAAGGACCTTAGGTCTATACCAGTGACTATAGCAAAGCGATGACATTGGTATGTGGTGGATGAGGATCATGAATGCTACAAATCCTGAAATAAGAATGATAGTCCCACAAAATGCAGACTTGTCATACCCATAATACTAAAAGTTCTCCACCTCTGTACACTTTTTAAACACACACACGCACAGATGTTGGCTTGTGGCAAATCTTATTGATTACCTACCCAGCAACCACTTCTTGCTTCTTCCTCACTAATATAATTTATTCACACAACACTTAGATACCAGTGAGCTCTGGGAATGCTGACTCCACCCCAGCTGCAGAGGATGAATCATATTTTTTTAACTGTTTTTTTTTTTTTTTATCAAAACAGAATAACCCTCATTTCACTCTGCCAATGATTGAGTTTTGACCTGGGCATCTGACTCTGTCTTAAGCTAGTAGATATAAGAGAAAGTTTACTTTAAAGCTCCTTAGAAAGATTTCTCTCTGTAATAAAAAGAGAAAGCTGAATAGGAAGACATCTCTTTCTTCTTGATTTGGACATTATCATATAAGAATTTCATGTTTGGAATTATTACAGATATTTCTCAACTATGAAAGAAAAACCAAGAGAATACCAGAGAATATTGGTGCTCAAGTAATTAGTGAGGGTCTCAAGTAATCTGAGGATTGCCTATTTTATGGATTCTGCTACATGAGAATAACTTGACAATATAGACTACTTTTAGTTACACATTATCTTATTTTCATACAAAAGCATCCAAGTTGCTGTTTAGGAACTATAATTCCCCATTTTCCCATGACCAAAAATAATATATCAGAAACAGAGCCCAAGTACAGATTTATCATGTTAAGCAAAAGTTTTGAATAAGATTTAGGGGAGTCTCTAATAATCCATATCCAAGCTCAAATTCAGAGCAGAATATGTATATTTTATGCTGGTTTGGGAAAATTGTTTATTATTTTATTAAAATGATTCAGTAACTAAGAAAATATAAGGTACAGAATACATCATATTACTTGCTTTGGAAAATAAAGGTCTTATTTTAGAAAACAACATTCTGACCTTTAGTAAAGGCATAAGTTAGTAAAAAAGTTATTTCTGTAATTTTAATCAAAAGCAGCTCTGAAGAAGTTTAGTATAAAACAGTATTTTTCTTTCTAAAATATGTTCTTTTATACCAAAATAATGAAAATTACTGAAATACAATTTTTATAGCTAATAATAATCTGAACATACAATAAATAATTGAAAGACATAAATTTAGGTTCATGGAACCCTATGGGGGTAAGCAGGTAGAGAGTAGAAAAGGGAGATATCACCTGGCACAAAGGATATTGAAAAGAAAATTTGATTAGAACTAGAAATCATTCTGGTCCATGCATTTCCACCAAAGTTAATATTCTCTTTTCTTAGATAGAATGACATTTTAATTTTTTGACTCTTTTAATCCAATGACCTATACTATTGATTATATCTGTAGAAGAAACTGTAAAGCATCTACATTAAGTCTATAGCATTCAATAGAGGAAAGTTAATAAGATAGAGAAGAGTTGAGAGGGGTGGGGAATGAATTTGCCTAGGTTGATTTTGGAGATTATCAGTACTTCATCTTTATTTCCCAACCAAGTTTGAAATGTATCTAAGTTGGAATAATTTTCTTTTGTCTTTTCTGAATGTCAGTCCTTCCGGTGGTATATAGCATCCCATATTTTCTTAGTGCTATTAGAGCTTTTTAGGACATGTGGGTGTGGGAGGGACAATAAACATTTGCAACAGAATCTTCATCCCGGTGACTTTTCCAGTGCCATCTGGATTCCTGCATATTGTCTACATGTCTATTCAGAAGAAGAATTAGATAAAAAAAATAGATAAAAGGATGTAAATATGTGAAGGAAAGGAAGTGTTCTCTTGTTCAACTCCCCCAGTCGAGCTGCTTCCTGATTAAAATACTAATATGTGGCAACTGGCCTGTGAAGTCTATGCTGAGGCATGAAAGAGTTTGGCACGATCAAACAAACGTATCATTTCTGCCTCCTTCTGTCAGCAGTAACTGAGCAATCCAGCTTGGTGATTGGAAGAGCAAAATTTCTTTGTCCTGCACATGCTGTATTTATCCTTCACGAATATCCACAAAACTCAGCAGGGATTTGGCTGAGAACGTAGAATTACTCCTTGCAGAAAACTGGTAATAAATCTGGGAGGCTTTGTACAAGATCTGAAAGCTGCCTTCAGAATTTGCTGGAGGAGGCGTGTATAGCCGGGAGTAAGGAGATTATGTAAACTACAGAGTGGAACTAGAGGAGTGTGGCCAGGGAAGGCCCAACTCAGAATGCCCTGTGAATATTCTCTTAGCAAGAGAGACTTAGCGGTTCAGACTATGGTCTGAGTGTATGGTTCATTCCTTCTACTACTGGGAGTGAAATAGGAAGTGTACATTTTCTGTTTTCCTTGAAAAACATGAAAATGTAAAGGAAATTTTCTATCTGTGTCTTGGACAACATCCTTTAAAAGTCAGTTTTTATTTTGTACATTTACCTTAAGTATTGCTTCATTGTTCTCTATTTTTTCCTCTCAATAATTTGGAAAATACACTTTAGAAATGGGTTCTGGAAATGAAATCAGTGAATTTATTTAAAAATGTTAGAATCTGGCCAATATCTCCTTCCCCTGATCTTCAGAGAATTTGAATCCTGTGATGTGGGGCTCAGAAATCTGCTCTTTTAACAAATTGTTCAGTGATTCTGATACACACTAATGCTCAGACACCACTGTTTTAAAAAGTTAGTAGGAGGATAGACTGAAAAAGAAAACAAGGTGAGGAGCTGTGAAAATAAACAAACTAGGTGTTTTGCTTTGTTTTTTCCCATTGTTTTGCCATAGCTTAAATATCACCAAATACATACCATGTTTGCTTTAGGATGCCACTTATACATAATACAGATTCATGAGGAGTTTTTCTTAACAAACATCAATTTTATAAATAGGAATGAAAAGTTTCTAACCCTAATTTGGCTGAGTTTAGAAAACAGAACAGGAAATCTCATAGGAAACATCTTTCTGTATATATAACCTTACAAAGAGAATCATTGTTTTCTATTTACTTTCCTCTTTATGAAACACATCTTCTAATATTGCATTCTTGTAAACCATAGATCAAGAAACTGAACCATGCCTTCAGGGAGACAAGGAAGCTAGACCAAGAGGTTCTCAAATAAAATATATTAATATAATAATTATAAAGGTGCTTTGATGAGGGGAACTACAACAGGGAGTATTTGGTTGGTAGACCTCAATAAATTTTATTAAGTTATTTGAAGGAGTATTTACTAGTAAGTATAATACTTACTCTCAAGCAAACATTTCTCTCCACAGTTTTTTTTTTAAGATTTTATTTATTTATTCATAGACACACACAGAGAGAGAGAGAGAGAGAGAGAGAGAGAGAGAGAGAGAGAGAGAGAGAGAGGCAGAGACACAGGCAGAAGGAGAAGCAGGCACCATACAGAGAGCCTAAAGTGGAACTCAATCCAGGGTCTCCAGGATCACACCCTGGGCTGCAGGCAGTGCTAAACCGCTGCGCCACCGGGGCTGCCCCTCCACAGGTTTTTTTTAACTATACCAACTTCATCAAACTTTTTATCTATTCTCAGGAAAGTTAAATTTTCAGCTGTAACACACATAGGAATGAATACAATGTATATAAGATTGAGATTTTGGCAAAATAAGATAAATTTTTTTCTACTTTAAGATAAAAAATAAGACTCTCAGGTTCCCACTATGAATATGGATCTAAGTCTACCAGAAATGAAGCTTCTGCTGAAGTTCTATTTTTAATTGGCTGCAATGACCAAAATTTCAAGTGTAGCAATGTTTCAGTTTGAAAATGGTAAGAGAAATATATTATTAGATTAATTAGATAATTAGAAATATCCAAGCTGCACCTTTGACAGCACATTTAATGCATCTGTGTTAATGGGGCTAGCCATAAACTTTCTAAAAATGATATTTATAGAAACATATATTTATATGATATTTACTGGAAAAGCTGGTGAAAAAAAGGCCTTATACTCTAAGAAAACAAGCTCTTATAGATAATAATCAAGGTCCTGTTCTTATAGTCTTGATTTTATATTTTTTCAATTCATAATCATACGCAAAAATGTGTTGTATATTTGTACTTTTATATGCATATATTTAGTTTATTTGTAAGATATTTATTACTGTTTTTCATAATTGAAACACTAATTAGGTGGTAGAGTTGTAGCCTTGTGTCTGCATCAGGCAAAATACAAATCAAAAATCTTGTTCCTCTCAAAGGGAGTTGTTATTTCTTTCTTTTTTTCTTCTTTTTTTCTTTATTAAGGCATATGAGATTAGTTTCTATGAGGGTAGATATTATTTGCAGGCATTTAAATATTCTTTCAAATATCTTCCGAATAAGGAAGTGAATATTTTCTCCTGTTCTCAAAAAGTGCAGCTGTTTTTCTAATTGCTCAATTAATCTAATGATACACTTTCCCTATCATTATCAAACTAATATGTTTCAACACCAGAGCTGTATTCTTTACTGGAGCTGTCTTGTTTGTTTTTGATAATATTGACTTGCAAAATTGTCTACATGCTTATTATAATTTAGTAATATTAGCTCCATATTTCCCATTAAGAATGGAAAAGATCTCTCTGCTAAGTTAATAAATTATCTCAAACATTCATACAAAGTCTACATATTTTTAATGTAAAATAAATTGCATCAGAAAATTGCTTTATGTTGTTGTAATTGATTTTCCATATATATAAATATATATATTTTTTTTTTTGGTGAGATTTCACAGGAAACCTAGTATATTGGTTTCCCTGTCAGATGGACAACTCCGGAAGTTGAATTTGTTTGTAAATGTCTTTGAATATTATTATATTTCAATTTCAATAATATTATATCTCTATTTCAAATGCTAGTTTTAGTAGAAGGATTGCTTCTCTGCTCTTGCTCAGGTTGTCTACACGGTCATTATAGTCACTGTTATCTTCATGGACATCAGTTCTAATTTTAATCGCCTTAATTAACCTCTTACCATAGGCTATGGACACTATTGGGCCTTTGCATACTTTGTCTTCTTTAATGCTCCTGTTGACTCTGTAGGGTAAGCATTGTTGTTTCTCTCATATGGCAGGCGATGGTTTGGGAGTGAAGACTAAGATGTAGGATAAGGAGTTTTAAAGGACATAGAGTTAGTAAATAGCAGGACCAAGGTGCCAACCTAACCTTGTTCCAGAGCCAGTGTAGTTCATCTTTATGTTTTATTGCCAGGGATCATGTTGGATTTATTACCCACAATGTTGAAATTCTGGCTGATTCAACTTGTGCTCTAATATGAACCACAGCTCTCTCTTAGTCCTAGGGAACTCCAAACCTTTTTAAAATGCTATTTTGATCAGCTTGTTGAGTTCCCTTTGAAATTTGTTCAGGGGTGATCTCTTCATTCCCATTACACCATTACAATTTGATGAAGTTACAAAGATGGATCTGTGAGCAGTTCTCCTCCAAAGATCCAATGTCCTTTTCTTTCTCCCCTGCATTAAAAAAAAAATAAATGTTTCTATATAACATGCTTCACTTCTACAATTAGGTGTTTGAATATGGAGAAGGCAATACTAAGATTTGTCATGTCATTTTAGTTGCACCTTGATCAATATTAAATATCCAGAATAACCAATTTATGAATAAATATTCTATACATTTTTTCCAATATTTAAAAAATAAAATAAAATTTAAAGGGAAAATAAAACATTTAAAATTCCTTGCCAGCAATTTCCTCTCTTACTATAGTTAGTAGTTAACAGATCTTGAGTTTTTGCTCTTGGTTTCTGCTTTGATTTAACATTGCAAATAATATTTATAAGATTAAAAGTTTGCTGAAAATATTTTTTTCTTTCTTCCATTTTATAATTTATCCATTCATATATCTTTCTTATTATTTTTAATTATTTCTATTTTATCTCTATAATATACCTAGGAAAGTAAATGGTTTTCCAAGATTGATAATATATATAAATTTATATACATAATTTAATATATGTAATTTAAATATAATTTAAATACTTGAAGCAGATAGAGGAAAATGCACTTTAAAACACAAAACCTTATAACTTGAACACCTGCTTAATGTCAGTGTTTGTGCAGGGTATCTGGAGAGCAAAATGAGTATCCAGTGGAAAAATATATCACTTGTTCTAGAAATCATAGACTGAAGTGCATTTTATGGTTGTTTTTAATATTGTACTTGATAGGATAATATAATACAACTTCAATCTCTGATCTCAATTGTCAACAAAACAAACAAAAAGTTTGCTATATTATGGAATCATTGTCTGAAAAGAGAAATCAAAGCTAGCTCAGCCATGAAAAATTAAAACTAAATGCTTATGTATGACATATAGAAGCTTATAAAAGCACCTTACTCCTTCAACTGCTTTTGATGACATGATAGTTAAAAGTCCATCAACCTGAACTTGAAGTTATGTCTTGACCACTGTCAATATTTTGAGGAGGATATTATTCACATGCCATTCAAGACCTAAACATGTTTTTATCATCACTGCCAACAAAGTCATAAATAACAAATGTTATGTGTCAAATTCTTGCTTTATATCAGAAGAATACCAATAGGAAAAAAGAACAAAAATAGAATCTATTTTAGTTGATGAGGCATTTTAGACTTGGCCTATTAGTCCACTGAGTTTCTTAGAGAAATAAAATTTTCCTTTTGTCTCAGATTCCCCAACTGAAAAAAGAAGGCTTTTGGGCAAATGATATTTCAAGTTCCTCAAGCTTTAAAATCTTATCATTTCTTACCTGAAGCTTTAGCTGATATCTGTGAAAACTATTTAAAAAGTGACCTTTGTCCTCCACAATGAGGATTTTTACCTCCTAAACACAGATAGTAGACATGGCCCATATAAAGCTTTATTTCTTTACATTATGTTTGGATGTAAGAAATAATGTATCAAAAAAAAAAAAAAAAGCACCTTCTCTGCATTCTGCATATTTGTTTTGTAACTCATGCTCTTACTCTTATTCAGCAAAGTAAACAAACGTTCCAGTGGGGTTAAGGATTAATGGCAAGGAATTGCATGACTGTACAGCATGTAACCTTGAGGGAAGAGATCAAGGAAAATGTCAGTCAAACACCTGCCCTTAGTGCAGTTGCTAATTAATTCGTGAACATTGACTCGGGTTGCAGATTTGCTGGTGTACAAGGGAATCAAGTCCCATCCTATAAATACTGCCTTGATTTAATGAGGCTTTAATAGGATTAAATGGTTTTAACTTTATGACTTCATGTTTTTGATTATGGTTGTGTAGTGCTTTTTGATATGGCTAGATATGGATTTCACTGAGTTTGAACAGTAGACTCTATGTGAAGGGTAAAGGGAATAAAAAGGAGAGAATGTGTCATTAATTCAGTAACTTAATTTTCTGGAATTTTAAAATAATATTAAAGGTTAAATTGGTCTCAGGCTACCTAGAAGTAAACATGATACATTACTCAGAGTCTCCATCTAAAGTAATTACCATCTAGTTAAATAGACTGTTTTCTATTAATCTGTATCACAACAATTTTGCCACATCAAAGTCTAAAATGTATGTAGAGCTTGATTCAAACTCATTTGAAAAATATATTTCACTATCTTTCATATTTGAAGATGATATACTGATGGTAACTATTGTATTTTTTATAGATCTTTTGTTGTAAAGTTGAAATACTACTGTGGATTTGTTACTGGTCCCTATAAGCTTCTATTATTAAAATTTCACATTGACCTCTTAGAAAAACTGAAAAGTGATTTTGTCATGCTGCAGTTTCAGGTGTTAGAATGACATTGTCATATATTTAACCAGTAGGGTCAATGCTCAGCTTAAACTTTATTATTATTATCATCCTCATTGTCATCATCATGATTAATTTAATCAAGATTACTAGAAACATACAAGTTAAAACATATTCATACACATATGCTGTAATATATAGGTCTGTGTAAGAATAAGATATTTTTAAGTTAATAGCTACCGGGACATGTGGTAAATGAGTAAATCAAATCATATCACTTCTTTGTTATAAGACAGTACCACTTCCTATTTATCTCAGGGTAAAGGCCATAATTCTTAATTATGACCTATATTCTTGATCTAGCCCATCTTTCCAAACCACTCTGTACTCAGCACTGTAGTTACTGTAATATAGAAAATAGACAAGATCTTGGCTTTTAAAGATACAGTTTACAGTATAAAGGAGAAGACAGAAAATAAATGAGGATACTAAAGTAATTTCAGATGGTCATGGATGTCATGAAGGAAATAACAGGTGCTTAATAAAGAATGACTAAGACAAGATGATCAGTTCAGATCTGGTAGCCAGATAAAGCTCCTTCAAGTAGCTCCTATTTGGACTGGGAATTGATAACAAAAAGAAGCCAGCCTTGCAATGTTCTGGGAGCAGAGTATCTCATACAGGGAGAACAGCTAATGCATTAAGCTTGAAGGAGGAACAGGCTTGACAAATTTAAAGGATTAATTGAAGCAGTCATGTAAGAGGAGAGAGGCATGTCATAAGGTAATCTTGGGCAAATCCTATCGTATATTTCTAAAATACTGATGGAATTGTCCCATGCAATCCAGTTTCCTTCCTGCCCTGTTTTTACTCCCTTAAGTGAATAATGTCCACCTCAGTCCCACAAGCATTATGCTTGTTTCTTTTCACTATATCTATTATATACCCAGCTTCTAGCAGAATGTCTAGTGCATAGTGAGTACTTAATAACTATTTGTTAAATCAAAGAAAGAAATGTTTTCACTATTTTTATCTGTATTGCTCAATGAAAAGAGTTATCATACTTCCCAACTTCTTACTCCCTGAGAAAGATACTTTTAATTAGTTCCCAGAGAGCCAGTTCTGATCAGTAAGACCAGAAACCAATGAAAAGATATTTTCCTTCTCAATGAAAAGTGAGACTTACTTTCATTGCCCTGGCTACCTGTATTTTCTGTTTTGTACATCCCTGTGAGGATATTATGCTTGGAGGTGGGGCAGCCTTCTTATTACCACGAAAGAAAAACCTTGAAGAATTGCAGGGTTGTCAACTCAGCACCCTGATATTGTGAATCTGCTGAACCAACCCATGATATTGCATAACCCTAGGCTTCTAGTTAAGTCAGTAAACAATAAGTGTGCAAACCAGTGATAATTGAGTTTTCTAAAATGTAATGCCCAATCATATTACCCTACCTCATTACTTTGTGCATATTTTATCAGGGCATCTCTTATTCTTACCAAGTAGCCAGGTCTGATACTAGATTGGAGCAATAGAAGAAATCTCTCTTATAAAAATTGATTTTGGAGGTGACTGGGTGGCTCATCCAGTTGAACTTCCGACTCTTGATTTTGGCTCATATCATAATTTCAGGGTTGTGACATCGAGCCCTGCATTGGGCTCTATACTCATTGGGGAGTCTGCTTGAGACTCTCTCTCTCCTTCTTCCCCTCCCCCTGGTCATGTTTTCTCTCTCAAATAAATAAATAAAATATTTTAAAAACTTGTTATTTTTTTGGTTTAGTATGAAACTCCATATATATGGATTGCAAGCTTACTATATAGTATCTTTCCTAATACTGGCCATTTATCATTTGAATTATATTTTTTCCACCTAGCTTTCTTTGCCTAACTTTCTCCTTATAGCTTCTGTATGCACAACAAAAGAAGTATGATTTCTGTTGTGGGCCTTTTCTTTGCACATTTAATAACTAATTAGGTTACTAATTTATTTGTAAATAAAGTGCAAGCCTTTTAGATAAGGAAAGGCCTCTTTGTTTCCTGTTTTTCCCAAATAAAGAGAAAATATATGTTATTTTATACCTTTTTTTCATATCTTTACAATTTTCCTTCTTTAACCGAATTTGACTATTATATTTGAATACATAACTATAATTCCTTAAAATGCCAGTGTAGTGTGGAAAAATAAAAATCTATTTGAGTTCATGTGTACAGGTTTTTTTTTTTTTTTTTTTTTTTTTTTTTTTTTTTTTTTTTACGATTTTATTTACTTGAGAAAGTGAAGCATGAGTAGGGCAGGGATGGAGGAAGGGCAGAGGGAGATGGAGAGGGAGAGACAGACTTCCCTCTTTCCCTCTGAGCAGGGAGACTGACATGGGGCTCAATCCCAGCACCTCATGATCTTGACCTGAGCTGAAGGCAGACGCTTAACTGACAGCCACCCAGGTGCCCATGTTTACAATTTTTCTTAAAAATTTGCTCACCAGAATCACAGACTCTATGTTCTGTCTCAAGTATAATTCAGACTGATTTTTTTTTTCCAGCTAAGGGCTTAATTTTACAAAACCTTCTCTAATCTTCTGCCAGTTCAAAGCCATACTCCATTGTCATCAACTCCAGGTTATAATAGTTATGTTTATTAATAATAGTGGTGAGAGAATGACCTTTGTGATGTTTGCCATTTGAGTTATACCCTTCAAATCTTATTCTCTTGTAGGAGTTATTGGTTATTTCTATAACTCTTTAAGGAGTCATAGAAAGTGTGTGTCACGTTGTCTTGATCTTATTTGTTTCCATTTATTTCCCTTGTAAGAGCATGAGTTCCTTGAAGGTAGGAGTCTCATTCCATTATTCATGGTGATTCTAATACTTAGAGTCTGATATTGACCAAGAAAATAATAAATATTTGGTAAATTGTTTTGTTGAATGAATGAGGGATGAATGAATGAATGAAAGCATTGGTATTGCCTCCAACATATTATACATATAGTGACTTTATATTTCTGTGTAGCTAGGAGTTCATCTGCCAAGTCTGAAAATCCTGATGTACTATAGCCTCTGGCATTGTTTATGACACTTTTTAATATGATTGAACAATTTTGTAACTAGTTTCCACATAAATAATAACAAACATCCTATACTGTTAACATCAAAATTGAATTATATGATACAAGATTTTTATGCAAACTGGGCTTCCTGTGGCCATGACTGCTATTGACAGATGTTAAATGAATTCCAGTGTTTTTTTGTTTGTTTTTGTTTTGTTTTTAAGAAAAATTTGTATTATACCAGATTTTCTTTGGCAAATTCATGGAATAAGGACTTTGAATAAGCCTTAGGAGTTATAATTACAATATAAGTTATTTCTTTTTCCATCTATTTCTCCCTTTTCAGTTGTGCTGGTCGAAAATGAACAATATTTATAAAAATTAAAAACTAGAGAGACTATCTCCCATCAAAACACTTCATCCTAAGTATTTAAGAGGAAAACCCTTAGGAGAGGAGTTATCAGGAGAGAGTCAGCAAATAGAAGTGATCAAGGGGAGTTCTGAGGTACTGTGCGGCTATCTATTCTGGGGCAATCCCCTTCCCTTCCTTTAAATTCAACAAAAGGAATACAGATTACAGCCTGGCCAGTGGCTCTTTCTCAGTATACATTATCACATAGATAGAGTAGGCCATACTCACTGGGAAACATGAATTCACAGACCAAAATAACCAGATACCTAGGTACAGAGAATGAAAATAAATAAATAAATAAATAAATAAATAAATAAATAAATAAATAAATAAATAAGGCGAACAGCATCAGAGGCATAATTACTGAAACAGATAACTGAGAATCTAATATAACATGATGGATACAAGGCTAGCAATATGAAACAAGAACAGTAAATCACAAAAGGAACTAATAATAAATATGAAAAATGTAATAATAACAGTAAAGAACACAGTCAATGAGCTGTATAGCTAGAAGGATAAAGCTGAAAAATAAATTAGTGTGTTGAAAGATCAGATTGAGGAACTTTTCTAGAAGGCAACAGTTAAGGATAAAGATATTAATTTTAAATGAGCAGAATTATTGTCTATATAGATAATTTAAATTCCTTAATTGAAGTACTTATCACTAAAAGTAGATAAAAATAACTAAATAAAAAGAAGATCTAAAAACACTGTCTCAAAGACATTAAATTAAAAAAATAGACATGGAAAGATAGAAAAAAATATACTGGGTAAGTATATGCTTATGGAAAACAGTAGGAATAAGTTAATATGACAAAAAATGATTTAAAAAGTAACTAAGAAGGTTAAAGAAGGGTATGCTACTCAGTAAAAAGACTAAGAGAATAAAATGCCATAATCAATATAAACTTGTATGCACCCAACAACATCACTTCAAAATATATAAAGCTACAAATGTCAAGAAGAGAAGTACTAATAAACCTACTCTAAAAAAATAAAAATAAAAAGAAAAAATAAACCTACTCTAGTTCAAGTCTTTAATAGATTACCCAGGGATAGTAATAGATCAAGAAGGCAAAAATAAATAGAAATATTAGAGACCTGAAATAATAGATTCAAATATTTATTTTATAGATATATATTGTGCAAGAGTAGATACATAGATAAATTCTTAAGATTTGAATTATGTGTGTATGTATGTGCATGCATGTGTGTCTGTGTAAAAGAGAGAGAGAGACAGAGATGGACCAGCAGACAGAAATCTATAGCCAAAATTTAAAGAATATGTTCTTTTTGAAAACACATGAAACATTTACAAAATGGACCATGTATTTGACTGTAAGGATAGCATAAAAGATGAGATTTATGCAATCCTAGAGGCACTGAGTCTCTATTATTCTAAGACTGTATGATGTATTTGTTTTCACAAAACAAAATTATCTTAATATAAAACAATATTGGGGGGATTAAATTGCCTGAAGAAAGACAGCATGCTATAGAAGACAAGGCATTCACCATCCTAATACCTTACACACAAACATACAGGTGCTTTCTGTAGTGAGTCTTCTGTGATAATCATATTTTATGGAATTTTCTAAAGATATCATATTGCCTTAATAATAGTTATAATGTATGAAGCATTACTTATGTGGCATATATGTATAGTTTTAACAGTTATATTTTCAATATCTTAATAAAAATTTCATGAAAGGTATGCCAATTTAATGAATGGAGAAGTTGGGGCATAAATAAATTAACTTTCAGCAACTGATCAGAACTGGAATGTGAATCAGGACAGCTTGATTCCAGATGCTGAGATTTCCCCAGAGACCAGGAATGTTATTTGAGAGTAGGGCTAGCTAGGTATAAGAAACATTAAGTAAATGCATGTTGAATTGAATTAAACTTCTCTTCACTGTAATGAAATTCTGACCACAAAAACAGAGGTCAAATATCAATACCACTTTAGGTATATAGTTGATACAAGATAATTTTGAACAAAGCAAAATAAATATCATGCCAGCCTGCATGGAATAGTGTGCAGAATCACTGTCTTAGCAATGAGCCACATGTATCTTTGCAATGTACTGTTTCATGAGTGCATGTGGTAATTACAGCCAAAAGATCTGAGTAAATCAATTCCTTAATGTAGTAATGGCATTGCAAGAGTAGTAATGCTAACATTAATAACAATAACCATAATCCTATGAAAGTTTGAAAACATAAAGTCTCCTAGAGACTATGCAGGTATTTGCTAAATGCATTTTTTAAGGGGGAAATAATTTATTTTTATTGGCTTTGACCCAACAAAATATTAATATCTTTACATCATTTTTATCTTGCTAATAAAGGAGTTCAGAATTTTTAACATATTTTTGCTAGGCAGTGCTCCAAATCTTGCCCTCTAGTTGGTATTACAGTATCAGTAATTGGTGTCTCACGTTAACATTTATTTAAAGCTGCTGATTTAACATTTAAAAATTCTGGGGTTAATGGATCTGTATTCACAGATCCATTAACCTCAATAAAAACAAATGGAACCTCTTGTGAACTAAAATCAGTTCATATCATGGATATGCTTGCTCTAATACTCACAACATTTAGATGGTCCTGATAAAATGTCAGGTCATAAAAAAGGTCTACTAACATAATAATATTCAAGGTGATTTTCAGTCTTTGCCATTGTTATTGTCCTATGCAAGAGAAGAACAGCTTCTTTATACAGTATGGTCCATACAAAAACTGTCTCCCACACATATATTTGCTGCAGCTTGTCGATTCTTACAATATTCTAGAGTTGCCTCCTCTAAAAGTTCTGTGACTTACTAAAGCCCAGGTGCTTCCTTGGTACTAATCATAGACTTCTAAATCTTAGGTACTTCTAAATCTTAGGTACTTCAAAATCTGATCTAGGTTCTCTTTTTAAAGAAAACATAGTAAAGTAATTAGGGAAAAACTTGCATAATATAGGCACTATTGGATTCTAAACAAATATTGAGAACTTGAGGAAAGGCATTAGAACAAGTTTTACTACTTTCCAAAAATGTGAGTATGAGCAAGTCACTTAAACTCTCTGAGTTCAAGTTTCAAAGTATAGGTTCAAGTTTTAAATATAGGAATATTTCTGTGTGGTTTTGTTTTTCAGTATTTTGAGGTTTAAAAGCAGACTTTTCTCCTAATTTAATGAGGTATCATATGCATTCCCACACAGTAAAATGTGCAATTCAAGTGAAGAATTAGAACATTTACAACATTCTAAAAGTTTTCTAATATTTCTTCCTAGTATGAATTTACCACACTAGAAGGGAAACCATTTTTCTGATTTGAATGAAATCTTTAAGTAAATAATGTTCTGTATCTGGCTTCTTTCAATCATTGCTACAGGTGTGAGATTTATTCATGGTCCTGAGTACAATGGCAGTTGGTTCTTCCTTACTGCTGTTGTGTAGAATTTTATTGTACAGTCTTACTTCAATTTATCTGTTCTCTTATTTTGAAGATTTGTGCTATGTCCAGTTAGAGGCCGTTATGAACGATGCCCTTTTTCAAATAAAAGTTTCCCGTGATTGTGGTTGCATCCTTTGAAAGAGAAAACACAAAGCTATGATAAATAATACTCATACCTTTAGAGGGTGTTTTAACTATCCATGGCCACATAGCAATCAACTTGAAACATACTAGCTTAAAATGATAAAAGTTTTATCATTTATAACAACTTGCTGGGTTAGATCTTGGTCATGACTAGGATGGCAGTTCTTTTGCTCCACAGGGAGTTGACTGTGCTAATTCACCTGGTTTTAGCTAGCAGCTAACCTGGGCTGAAAGATCCAGGTTTCATATTCTTGTCTGACACCTTATTTCTACTCCAAGTAGCTTTTCAAATGCCTAGTTTGGAATTTCTCACAGAATTGTGTACTCAGGGTTATTGCTTCTTATGGAGTAAACATGGAAGCTGCTGGATTCCTTAAAGTTAGTCTAAGCTTGAAACTGAAATAGGGTCACTTCCAATGCATTTTATTGGTCATAAGACCAGTCTGGGAAAGGATAGAGTATCCACTATTTTTTTTTTAAGATTTATTTATTTATTTGAGAGACAAAGAGCCACAGAGAGAGAGAACACATGCAAGTGGGGGGAAAGATTGAGGAGGAGAATCTTTCAAACAGACTCCATGCAGAGTGTAGAGTGCAAAGCCAGACAAGGGGCTTGATCTCACATGAGACATGTGAGCTGAAACCAAGAGTCATATGCTTAACTGACTGAGCAAATCAGGGACCCTGAATATCTACCTTTTGATAGTCAGAATTGGAATCAAACATACCATTTGCTAAATTTTATATCCTTCATTTAAATTCATTCACACAAAGACATGATTATCCTCATTTTGGATATGTGGAAAGTAAAATTTATAGAAAAAGGATGCTTGTGCAGTGTGTCTCAACTTTTAAGTGAACAAAACCTGGGTTTAAACTTGATTCTGCTTGACTCTGTACCTATGTTCCTCATTACTATCTAACTCTGCCTACAGAAAAACATTAATTTACATTTTGTATTTCTAGGTTTTAAACAAAACAAAACAAACAAAAATCTCGGAAGTTGCCTTATAGGCTGCATTACATATATTTGAAACCATGGGCATAATTAATATTTATGTTGTAGTCACCATACTCACTTTAAATAGTGGATTTAATACATAAATACTATACATCTATAGGTTGGGAAAGATAAATTATTAATTCATTTGGGCTGTTGAATAATAAATTTTGTTGTGGTACATTTGTTTAGATTGATACAATGTCATAGGAAGCCATATTTATCCTAAATGAAATCATGTCACTTTCCTGCTTAAAACCATCTACAGTTTTTAAGAAATATTGCTTTTTAAGAAATATTCCTAAACTAATCATGTTGCAGCAATCTTGTAGTACTCTCCCAAACATGCCAAGCTCATGTCTATGGACTGGAGCTCTCTTCTTCCGTACCCTAGCATCACTAACTCATCCCATTCTTATGGTCATCCTTATGGTCAAATGCCAGTTTCTCAGAGAAGACTTTCCTGACAGCTCCATTAAAAATAGAAAGTAAGTGATTTATTTTTTCCGTAATTGTGTACCTAGAAATAGATCAATACCTAATGCTCAGTGTTTATTATATTGTCATTGAGTGCATGGATGGATAGCTTGTCATATTTTTTGAGTAAGTCCCTACCATGTGACTGACTGCTCAAGCCCCTGCTTTTGTTGAGATAGTTACACCACATTACAGCCCCATAATACTTTAAGTATCTTTATTACTGTCCTTACCTTATTGTCCTATCAGTGTTGCTTTACTTATTTTTCTCTTGTGGAAGATTGAGATCAGTGGTATTGTCTTACCCATGTGCTTATTTGTCACACATTGCATGATAAATTATTGATACTCAAGATATGTTTGCTGGATGAACATAGAATAACCACTCCCTCCATTAAAAAAAAAAGTTACATCACTTAGTTTAATCTACTATTAACAAAATACAATAGTTTAACATCAAATTGGCATTTTAATTTAAAATACATTATAATTACCTAGAAGATTGTATGTTGGGAAGATTGGCTGAAAATGACATTGTATCTTGAATCCATGTAATTTAGTGAGCCAGATATGTTACCCTAATTAAATTTCTAAAGAGTTTCTACCATTTTAATGGTTAGTTTATAATTCAGAGAAAATATAGCCTTCAAATTGGAAAGTCACTTGCAGGGCACAGTCACCATGCTGGAAATTAAAATAATCTTACTCTCTTCAGCTAACATTTCTTCAATGACCTTAGAAGGTCAGTTCAACATTTTCAGTTTAAATGGCCCGGTCTATAAAATGGAGATGGTTTGTGTAATGGGTCAATGGCTGAAAAATGGTCATTTTTTAAGAATAAAATATCCTGAGTAGGATTATAGTATCTACACGCCTAAGGGACTTTATCTGTCCTTTTCATTATGATTTTGCATGTGATAAATGGATAAAAGGAATCAGAGGTTCATAGGACCCCTCCAGCCTCCAGGCAAAATAAATCAACTTTCAAGAAAAAAGGCACAAGCATTTAAATGTTAAAATTTCTATCTACCTTTACTTTGACCCAATTTTGTCTCCTTCAATGCAAAGATGAGTATGAAGCCCTATTCTACCCCTTTTTGGAGATTTTACAGAACTCTTCTGTGTGTATGTGTGTTTCCAGTTTTTCCCCCCACAAAGGAAAATACAAACTAATTTGCCAGTGTTAGAATCCTGTGAATTCAAATTTCCTGCCTCCCACGAAATCACTGCCCAATTTATTAATATCTTTTCAGTATTTCATTTATTTTTTAACCTGGAAAATAGGAATGGATAAAGGAATTCCCAAGAATAATCTGGGAATTAGCACAAAATTAATATATATCAACAAAAGAGATGAAAAAAATATGAGTCTGAAAATTTAATACTTAACACTAAATAAACTGTTAAATATTTATAGTGACATTTAATGACTGAAATTGTATGTAATAGTGTATTTCCAGAAAAGACTTTCAGTACCAGTAAGGCAGTGGCTCATGGTAAACACTAAATTGGTTTCCAGAAGCTTGAAATATTTGACTATAATTAGGCTTTGAAACCTGTTCCAGAAAATCATATGAGCATCAGAAGCTGACTCTTAAAAAGCTTTAATTGCTATGAAAATAGCTGAAGACTTCAAACATCAAAGCCTATTGTCTTATAAGTAGTATTAGTCTATTACCATAACATATAGTTTGGTAAATAAGGCATAGCCACGCTTAGAAAATGGTGAAAAAATATTTAAGTATTTCTCTATTTAGCAAAATAGACATTGTCAGTTTTCTGGTGCTGTGAGTTTGTTTCAACTCTACTAAGCATCAACTAGATTGCATTCTCATGTTGGAGAGTAGAATGCATCACTGTGTGAATTGAAATGCATTACTCTGTGAATTGGAATGAATTAGGCACACTCTATTGCACTTCTCTCCTGTCATATTTCTGCTGTTCTAAAAATGATTTCTATAGGAGTTTACTATCAGATCCAGGACAACACTTTATAAACAAAATTTAATGGAAGCTTTCATCTGTTAAATTTCATTACAACTCATATTAGCTCCTTTTTACACTATAAACGTGCTTGTTCTGTAAGTTGCAGTTGTATCATCCACAACTGCCTAGGCAATGCAATGGTTTAAGTACCTCAGGAAGGAAAGAAGAGAAAGTTTTTGTTTTTTGTTTTTTACATTAAATACTTATCATCTTCAATGCTTTTAAAATTAAAATCAAACCAAAGCATTTTCTATTCTTTTATAAACATGATAATTTGGAGAAAAAAATAACTTTAGTTTGATCAGGATAATAATAATCCCAAATCACCAAAGGTCCAACATTGAAGCTTTATATTTTTAATTAAAGTTTAAATAATTGGATTTGGTCAGTGAGGGATATTTGAAGGAGGTGATGGAAACACCTTTCTCTTATCTAATACATTTCTAAGATTAGGTGTATATTGTTATATCAAAATGGCTTTTATTGGTATATGCCCTTAATAATTCATCCTCAACTTTGACAAGTTGATATTGTTACCTCACTTAGAAGTATTTAAAATTTTTGTACGGGGAACACATTGGGAATTTCAGAGTACAAAAATCATCATTCTCTTTGTTCTAATTCTGTGAAAGTTTAATTCACATGCAGAAATGACTTGGGTCTCATTTCAATCCTTTACATTTTATGTGTTCACAGCTTTCTTTAAACTTCATGATCTGAGAGAATGGCATGCTGTGTATGAATGTTTGTGAGTGTCTGTGAGTATCTGTGAGTGTCTGTGGGTGTACGTATACATTAAAGATGAAGGTGTTTAATTTGGCAGCACATCCTAGCAACATTTCTAACATTGGCTTTGGTTTTCTTGGTGATTCTTTCCAGCACTCCATAATGTTTTTTTATGCTCATGGATTTTTCATTTTGCTCAAATAAGTCATGATCACCAAGTTCAACTCTTTTCCCAATTACTACAGCATGCCAGGTGTCACGTCTTAGCAGGGGGAGGCCTCTGTGCTATGGCTTTAAATCATTGCTTGACAACAACTTACTTAACACATAATTCAATAAATATACAAAGTGCACAGAAAAATTGACAATCCACTTGTCTGAAGATAGCTACATTGCAACTTTAATATGCATGTTTTTTGTTTGAATAAAGGTAGTAATATGTGTTACGTTGATACCTAACTAGGGATAAACAACACAATCAATCCTATTTTAAAGATGAGATATCTGTAGCTAGTTTGAATATTTTTGCTTTATATATGAAATCATATTAGCAGTTGAGAGCCATCTATCTATAGCAATTGTTTATATTAAGAAAGTACTCGGTAAGACTGAACAAGGAAATATACTGTTTCTGGGAGGAGGGGCAAGATGGCAGAAGAGTAGGGTCCCCAAATCACCTGTCCCCACCAAATTACCTAGATAACCTTCAAATCATCCTGAAAATCTACGACTTCGGCCTGAGATTTAAAGAGAGAACAGCTGGAATGCTACAGTGAGAAGAGTTCGCGCTTCTATCAAGGTAGGAAGACGGGGAAAAAGAAATAAAGAAACAAAAGGCCTCCAAGGGGGAGGGGCCCCGAGAGGAGCCGGGCTGAGGCCGGGGGGAGTGTCCCCAGGACAGGAGAGCCCCGGCCCGGAGGAGCAGGAGCTGCACCAACCTTCCCGGGGGAAAGGGGCTCGCAGGGAGTTAGAGCAGGACCCAGGAGGGCGGGGATGCCCTCGGACTCCCTGGGACACTAACAGGCACCTGCGCCCCGGGAGAGTGCGCCGAGCTCCCTAAGGGCTGCAGCGCTCGGCGGGACCGGAGCAGCTCGGAGGGGCTCGGGCGGCGGCTCCGCGGAGGGGGCTGCGGGGCGGGAGCGCGAATCCAACAGCGCAGGCCCCGGGGCACAGGGCGCCGGGACACAGCCCAGGATCCGGCCTCCCCCAGGGACAGGCAGAGGCCGGAGGGCCCAGGA
The DNA here is from genome assembly GCF_018345385.1 of Vulpes lagopus. Taxonomy (NCBI): domain Eukaryota; kingdom Metazoa; phylum Chordata; class Mammalia; order Carnivora; family Canidae; genus Vulpes; species Vulpes lagopus. The sequence continues at coordinate 42,250,517 of NC_054826.1, forward strand.
CAGCGAGGACGCTCCTGCCCGGAGCTGAGCAGATCAGCGGCCCCGCCCCAGAGCCCCCAGGCCCTGCAGATGGAGAGCCCCGGAGCTACTGCGGGAGCTGACTCCAGGGTCCCAGAGCTGCCCCCGCCACTGTGGCTTCCTCCCAGGGCCTCACGGGGTCAACAACCCCCACTGAGCCCTGCACCAGGCAGGGGGCAGAGCAGCTCCCCCAAGTGCTAACACCTGAAAATCAGCACAGCAGGCCCCTCCCCCAGAAGACCAGCTAGACGGACCAGTTCCAGGGGAAGTCAAGGGACTTACAAAGTATACAAATCAGAAGATACTCCCATGTGTTTTTTTTTTTTTTTTTGATTTCTGATTGCTTCCCCCACCCTTTTTTCCACATTCTTTCTTTTTCGTCGCTTTTTTCCTTTTTTTCTTCCTTTTTTCTTTTTTCTTTTTCTCTTTTCTTTCCTTCTTTCTCTCCTCTCTTTTTCTCCTTTTCCCAATACAACTTGGTTTTGGCCACTCTGCACTGAGCAAAATGACTAGAAGGAAAACCTCACCTCAAAAGAAAGAATCAGAAACAGTCCTATCTCCCACAGAGTTACAAAATCTGGATTACAATTCAATGTCAGAAAGCCAATTCAGAAGCACTATTATACAGCTACTGGTGGCTCTACAAGAAAGCATAAAGGACTCAAGAGACTTCATGACTGCAGAATTAAGATCCAATCAGGCAGAAATTAAAAATCAATTGAATGAGATGCAATCCAAACTAGAAGTCCTAACGATGAGGGTTAACGAGGTGGAAGAATGAGTGAATGACATAGAAGACAAGTTGATGGCAACGAGGGAAATTGAGGAAAAAAGAGACAGACAATTAAGAGACCATGAAGACAGATTAAGGGAAATAAACGACAGCCTGAGGAAGAAAAACCTACATTTAATTGGGGTTCCCGAGGGCGCCAAAAGGGCCAAGGGCCAGAATATGTATTTGAACAAATCCTAGCTGAAAACTTTCCTAATCTGGGAAGGAAAACAGGCTTTCAGATCCAGGAAATAGAGAGATCCCCTCTAAAATCAATAAAAACTATTCAACACCTCGATATTTAATAGTGAAGCTTGCAAATTCCAAAGATAAAGAGAAGATCCTTAAAGCAGCAAGAGACAAGAAGTCCCTGACTTTTATGGGGAGGAGTATTAGGGTAATAGCAGACCTCTCCACAGAGACCTGGCAGGCCAGAAAGGGCTGACAGGATATATTCAGGGTCCTAAATAAGAAGAACATGCAACCAAGAATACTTTATCGAGCAAGGCTCTCATTCAAAATGGAAGGAGAGATAAAGAGCTTCCAAGACAGGCAGCAACTGAAAGAATATGTGACCTCCAAACCAGGTCTGCAAGAAATTTTAAGGGGGACTCTTAAAATTCCCCTTTAAGAAGAAGTTCAATGGAACAATCCACAAAAACAAGGACTGAATAGATATCATGATGACACTAAACTCATATCTGTCAATAGTAACTCTGAACGTGAATGGGTTTAATGACACCATCAAAAGGCGCCGGGTTTCAGACTGGATAAAAAAGCAGGACCCATCTATTTGCTGTCTACAAGAGACTCATTTTAGATAGAAGGACACCTACAACCTGAAAATAAAAGGTTGGAGAACCATTTACCATTCAAATGGTCCTCAAAAGAAAGCAGGGGTAGCCATCCTTTTATCAGATAAACTAAAATTTACCCCGAAGACTGTAGTGAGAGATGAAGAGGGATATTATCTCATACTTAAAGGATCAATCCAACAAGAGGACTTAACAATCCTCAATATATATGTCCCAAATGTGGGAGCTGCCAAATATTTAAACCAATTAATAACCAAACTGAAGAAATACATAGATAATAATACACTTATACTTGGTGACTTCAATCTAGCTCTTTCTACGCTCGGATAGGTCTTCTAAGCACAACATTTCCAAAGAAATGAGAGCTTTAAATGATACACTGGACCAGATGGATTTCACAGATATCTACAAACTATACATCCAAACACAACTGAATACACATTCTTCTCAAGTGCACATGGAACATTCTCCAGAATAGACCACATACTGGGTCACAAATCGGGTCTTAACCGATCCCAAAAGATTGGGATCGTCCCCTGCATATTCTCAGACCATAATGCCTTGAAATTTGAACTAAATCACAACAAGAAGTTTGGAAGGACCTCAAACACAAGGAGGTTAAGGACCATCCTGCTAAAAGATGAAAGGGTCAACCAGGAAATTAAGGAAGAATTAAAAAGATTCATGGAAACTAATGAGAATGAAGATACAACCATTCAAAATCTTTGGGATGCAGCAAAAGCAGTCCTAAGGGGTAAATACATCGCAATACAAGCATCCATTCAAAAACTGGAAAGAACTCAAATACAAAAGCTCACCTTACACATAAAGGAGCTAGAGAAAAAAACAACAGATAGATCCTACACCCAGCAGAAGAAGAGAGTTAATTAAAATTTGAGCCGAACTCAATGAAATCGAGACCAGAAGAACTGTGGAACAGATCAACAGAACCAGGAGTTGGTTCTTTGAAAGAATTAATAAGATAGATAAACCATTAGCCAGCCTTATTAAAAAGAAGAGACAGAAGACTCAAATTAATAAAATCATGAATGAGAAAGGAGAGATCACTACCAACACCAAGGAAATACAAACGATTTTAAAAACATATTATGAACAGCTATACGCCAATAAATTAGGCAATCTAGAAGAAATGGACGCATTCCTGGAAAGCCACAAACTACCAAAACTGGAACAGGAAGAAATAGAAAACCTGAACAGGCCAATAACCAGGGAGGAAATTGAAGCAGTCATCAAAAACCTCCCAAGACACAAGAGTCCAGGGCCAGATGGCTTCCCAGGAGAATTCTATCAAACATTTAAAGAAGAAATCATACCTATTCTACTAAAGCTGTTTGGAAAGATAGAAAGAGATGGAGTACTTCCAAATTCATTCTATGAAGCCAGCATCACCTTCATTCCAAAACCAGACAAAGACCCCACCAAAAAGGAGAATTACAGACCAATATCCCTGATGTACATGGATGCAAAAATTCTCAACAAGATACTAGCCAATAGGATCCAAAAGTACATTAAGAAAACTATTCACCATGACCAAGTAGGATTTATCCCCGGGACACAAGGCTGGTTCAACACTCGTATAACAATCAATGTGATTCATAATATCAGCAAGAGAAAAACCAAGAACCATATGATCCTCTCATTAGATGCAGAGAAAGCATTTGACAAAATATAGCATCCATTCCTGATCAAAACTCTTCAGAGTGTAGGGATAGAGGGAACATTCCTCGACATCTTAAAAGCCATCTACGAAAAGCCCACAGCAAATATCATTCTCAGTGGGGAAGCACTGGGAGCCTTTCCCCTAAGATCAGGAACAAGACAGGGATGTCCACTCTCACCACTGCTATTCAACATAGTTCTGGAAGTCCTCGCCTCAGCAATCAGACAACAAAAAGACATTAATGCATTCAAATTGGCAAAGAAGAAGTCAAACTCTCCCTCTTCGCCGATGACATGATACTCTACATAGAGAACCCAAAAGACTCCACCGCAAAATTGCTAGAACTCATACAGCAATTTGGTAGCATGGCAGGATACAAAATCAATGCCCAGAAATCAATGGCATTTCTATACACTGAGACTGAAGAAAGAGAAATTAAGGAGTCAATCCCATTTACAATTGCACCCAAAATCATAAGATACCTAGGAATCAACCTAACCAAAGAGGTAAAGGATCTATACCCTAAAAACTATAGAGCACTTCTGAAAGAAATTGAGGAAGACACAAAGAGATGGAAAAATATTCCATGCTCATGGATTGGCAGAATTAATATTGTTAAAATGTCAATGTTACCCAGGGCAATTTACACGTTTAATGCAATCCCTATCAAAATACCATGGACTTTCTTCAGAGAGTTAGAACAAATTATTTTAAGATTCGTGTGGAATCAGAAAAGACCCCAAATAGCCAGGGAAATTTTGAAAAAGAAAACCATATCTAGGGGCATCACAATGCCAGATTTCAGGTTGTACTACAAAGCTGTGGTCATCAAGACAGTGTGGTACTGGCACAAAAACAGACACATAGATCAATGGAACAGAATAAAGAACCCAGAAGTGGACCCTGACATGTATGGCCATCTAATATTCGATAAAGGAGGAAAGACCATCCATTGGAAGAAAGACAGTCTCTTCAATAAATGGTGCTGGGAAAATTGGACATCCACATGCAGAAGAATGAAACTAGACCACTCTCTTTCACCATACACAAAGATAAACTCAAAATGGATGAAAGATCTAAATGTGAGACAAGATTCCATCAAAACCCTAGAGGAGAACACAGGCAACACCCTTTTTGAACTCGGTCACAGTAACTTCTTGCAAGATACATCCACGAAGACAAAAGAAACAAAAGCAAAAATGAACTATTGGGACTTCATCAAGATAAGAAGCTTTTGCACAGCAAAGATTACAATCAACCAAACTAATAGACAACCTACAGAATGGGACAAGATATTTCAAATGACATATCAGATAAAGGGCTAGTTTCCAAGATCTATAAAGAACTTATTAAACTCAACACCAAAGAAGCAAACCATCCAATCATGAAATGGGCAAAAGACATGAAGAGAAATCTCACAGAGGAAGACATAGACATGGCCAACATGCACATGAGAAAATGCTCCGCATCACTTGCCATCAGGGAAATACAAATCAAAACCACAATGAGATCCCACCTCACACCAGTGAGAATGGGGAAAATTAACAAGGCAGGAAACAACAAATGTTGGAGAGGATGTGGAGAAAAGGGAACCCTCTTACACTGTTGGTGGGAATGTAAACTGGTGCAGCCACTCTAGAAAACTGTGTGGAGGTTCCTCAAAGAGTTAAAAATAGACCTGCCCTACGACCCAGCAATTGCACTGTTGGGGATTTACCCAAAGATTCAGACGCAATGAAACGCCGGGACACCTGCATCCCGATGTTTTTAGCAGCAATGTCCACAATAGCCAAACTGTGGAAGAGCCTCGGTGTCCATCAAAAGATGAGTGGGTAAAGAAGATGTGGTTTATGTATACAATGGAATATTACTCAGCCATTAGAAATGACATATACCCACCATTTGCTTTGATGTGGATGGAACTGGAGGGTATTATGCTGAGTGAAGTAAGTCAATCAGAGAAGGACAAACAGTGTATTTTCTCATTCATTTGGGGAATATAAATAATAGTGAAAGGGAATATAAGGGAAGGGAGAAGAAATGTGTGGGAAATATCAGAAAGGGGGACAGAACATAAAGACTCCTAACTCTGGGAAACAAACTAGGGGTGGTGGAAGGGGGAGGAGGGCGGGGGGTGGGGGTGAATGGGTGACGGGGACTGAGGGGGGCACTTGAGGGGATGAGCACTGGGTGTTATTCTGTATGTTGGTAAATTGAACACCAATAAAAAATTAAGTTATTAAAAAAAGGAAATATACTGTTTCTTATCTGGCCTTGTAATATGTATCCACTTTATTAACTAAATCTTTGCCTATATTCTATTTTGGTGCTAAGTTGCTGAAGTCACATATACATTAATTCAAGTTATATTTAGAGGCCATGTACTTATATATCTAGGGTTCTTTTACCAAAATCTGAATTTTTCTATCATAAATATTCTTGCAATTAATGGGATCTGCCTTCTGATGTGTTTTGAAAATGACTGGTCCTGGTGAAAATTAGGAAATCATGTACCACCACATGCCCAACATTTAATTGCTAAATTACTTCAAAAGAATTCTTTAAATTTCCTAGACTCTTGTTTTCTTAATTTAAAAATTGGAATAATTGGTATGTTATAAATTTTTCATGAACACCAAATAAGGTAATATAATAAAAAGTAAGCATCACGGTGTTAGCAACACAGTAGGTACTAATCATATGTCTTTTCATCTTCTTTCATTCCTTTCTATGCCATTCCTGGATGGGATTCATTTGTCTCATCTTATTCTCTAACTACTTAGGCTAGTAGTGGATGTACCTTTGGCCTGCGTTGTATGGTAGCTTGGTCACAGTGATTATTGGAATGCAATGCTTGGCCCTGTCTACTACTTTATTCCATTTGTTCTTTGTGACTACCTAGTGAAAAATCTCTTTCAGGGACAAGAAAACCCTCTAATTTTCTAAGCAACTACTTTATTATCATTGAGTAGACTCTATGAGGTTTTCTAATAGGAGATTACAAAGTCATTCTTGCTTTGCCCGCTCTTACACTCATACTACTTATAGAATGTATTTTGATGTATTTGATGTTTGTTCATTCCACCTCAACTACATTAGATGTATGTACTCTTGTTTAACCTTCATACCATCCTCATGTGTTACTTTTTAGTTTGTATCTATTCACAACCTTTTCTTTTTAAAGATTTATGTATTTAAGAGAAAGAGAGAGAGAATGCATGGAGGAGAGAAGGGGCAGAGGTAGAGGGAGGAAGAATCACAAGCAGACTCCATACTAAGTAGGAAACCAATCCAGGGCTCTATATCATGTCCTGAGATCATGACCTGAGCCAAAACCAAGAGTCAGATGCTTAAGTAACTGCACTACCTAGGTGCTCCCATGCAGAGAACCTTTTCAATACATTTTATAATGACTAGTGAAATTGCATATAAATTTGCATTTATGAGCACAATTATATTTTAAATCATGACAGAATGTTTCCAGTTGTGTTTTGTTTTTTAATGGAGGCATGAACAAGACACTACGGGAGCAAGATTAGGAAAAAGTTATCTCTTCTGAAGAGCTGGAAAACCACAGAAGAGGTTTTGCTATATCTTGACTCATGAGTAATTGATTGAGTAGAAAAAGAAGAAGAATATAATGTCCACCCCTAAAACATGTGAAAAAAAAAAAAAAACACCAGACTCAAGAGTATAAAAGAATACCAAGTGCTTGGGGAAAGGTGTCTCCACCTTTATAGCTATCACAGTAAGCTCTCTGGTGGTTATTTACTTCAGTATCATTTTTAATAACTTCTGCATATTTGCAGGAGACCAATTTGAAAATCACCAGGTCTTTAATATATCAAAAGCCTTAAAATATTAGTCTTAGATAAATAACTGTGAATACTTAAAATACAAATGACAATTCATTAAACTTATTTTACTTGATTTACTATAATACAGTCTACTTACTGAGTTGAAGATTATGTACTACAAATTACCACAATTATATCCAAACTATGTTCAAGAAAGAAACTAAAGGATAATGGCTGTTTATTTCTCACCATCAATATCAGTCTCTTGCTTATTTTAGATTATGTTATCATAATGTGAAAGTAAAGGCTTATCTTACTCTACCTTTTCAAAAATATTTTTTTACAAATGTCAGTGGCATAATAATAATAATAATAATAATAATAATAATAAATAATAAATTCCAAGATGTCAATTTTATAATGTGTTATTCAATAGGTATGGTCTTAATGCAATGGGAATCTGGTTTCCCTTTCTTAAGTCATAACAAATAAAATGGAAATTTCTAACCTAGAAGAGAAAGCATATTTTAGATATCCAAAAGGAGAAGATCCCCTCTTGCACTATACTAGAAAGAAGGGGAGGGTGCTGAAAAATTATGAATGCCTCAATGAAACAGTTTGGGTCGCTTTTATAATACTTTTCCAGAGCTAACTATGCATGATTCTCTTCTATTCTCTCTTCCTTGCCTCTCCATCTCTCCCTCCCCTACTCTCCTAATCTCCTTGACTCTCTCTCTCTCTCTCTCTCTCTCTCACACACACACACACACATACACATACACAGATTATTTTTAGAAAGAAGCAGTTATAATAACTTCTGATGAGATTCCATTTAGTGGGACAGATCTGCCAGTGCTTTATTAGAGAAATATAATATTCCCAAAAGGAAATGCATATTTGATAGTGCTTACAGGGGATTCATGAAAGGATCTTTCATTGAATCAATTTCAGTACAGTTCCAATGATAATAGCTCAGAAAAGTCGGTGGAGATTTTGTGGTGATCACTGATCTGGGTATGTACTAAGGTAGAATGTGCTTTTTGCACATGTGTGGAGTTAGAAGAAAATATCAGGTTCCTATTCCATGTGAGAGACCTCCAGTGTGGTAATCATAACACTCCAAAGGCAGTGGGCATAGCAGCTGTACCTTAATATGAATCTGGGTTTAAATAAATAAGCAAACATATAAACAAAAGAATAATTAAACAAACAAATTTAAGAACCTTTTTATTATTACTATAAAAAGACAAAATGAACATGCAAAATAGTAAATATTCATGATGTATACTTGAGATCATTCTATGGATCCTACTTGTTTCACTAAATTAAACATTGTTGCATGGGATCCTTAGGAATTTGAAGTGTACTCGACTTATAATGGGATACCACAAGAGTTTCCCCATGCAGTTGGTAGGCTCAATGAATCTCAGGCCCAACTTCATCCTTAACAATAAGTAAGAAGACAAATCTCAGGCTCATGTTTGTGCATAGTAGTATGTGTCAGTGCAACTGCTTTGGTAAATATAGAATACTCATTTACTGTAGGTGTGATATATGTTGCATTAGCTGGAGGCTCGAGCAGTCTACAAAACTGGTGCATTGATGCTACTGGTTGCAGGATTTTTCACTAGAGTAGCATGACCTAGGATGATAAAAAATGGAGCCTGCCCCTAAAGTAAGAATTGACAAGCTTCTCCATAAAGTTACAGATAACTAGTATTTTTGGATTTGTGGGCTAAAAAGACAAAACTGAGACTAGTATGTAGTGAATTGTGAATTAAGAGAAGTAAATTTCTATAATTTGTTTTATTGATGACATTCAAATAATGATAACAGAGTATAAGTTTCTGTAGTATGGGTCTACTAATAAGAAGGATAACATTGAACTTAACTGTAGTTCACAGTTAGTGTTACTTATCATCATAGTAGAAATGTGCCCTCATTCTCCCCTTGCTTCCCCGGAACACAGTGATATTCCCCTCTGGGAACTCAGTAAAATGTCTTACATGTTGTCATTGGGCACATCTATATTACTCTCATAGTCTTGGAGAAGTTTGCATGTCGAACCAGGTTAAAGGACAGACTCTAGGGTAAGACACCCTGGGCTTGGATCCCAGCTGAACTACTTGTGGACTTTGATTTCTTACTTAGCCTATCTAGAAGCTTCAGTTTCCTTGACTATAAAGAGAGTAATAATACTGGTCAGAGTTGTATAAAGGTAAAATAAGTGCATTCATGCAAAGGTGTAGAGCAGCACCTGAAATTTTATAAAGTACGGAATATGAAGGCTATGATTTTGATTTCTTTTCAACCCTTTAAAAATTAAACTGTTCTTAGCTTTTGGTCCATAATGAGAAAGCTGCAGGACATCATTTGTTAATCTGTTCCCTAAAGTGGACACTGTGTGCTGGTTTATCTACAACTTTCACTTCATGAATGTGTACTTGTCTCCTTACCTGCCAGGAGTGCTGGTTGCTGCTTAACCACTATCTGGAAATCTGGAATTGTCCTCTTTTGAAGGGAGCTATTTTACAAAGGTAAAAACCCATCATCCAGGGGAGCTGCATCTGATGGCTAATCAAGATAGGGTTAGAAAAGTTCTGTTCTCCAAGACAGAACAGCTCTGAAGGACCATCCCAGCTCCTGAGTTTCTTGTGGGATCACCTGAGATCTATGTTGCAGCTCTGATGCAGCACATCTTTTCCTCTGCCCAGTTCTGTTTCTCCACCTTTCATAGGTTTTTTTGAGGGGACACCTTCAAAGAACTTCAGTTATCCTACCCCAAAACCCTATTTTAGATCATTTGGTATGCTCCACCCCCCAGTATTGACAGTTTTGTACAGGTGAGTTTATGTTCCTCAAACTTAAGGTTCACACATTATTCTTTATCAGTCATACTTGATTTTTAGCAAGCAGTCATACTTGCTTCATAAAGTCGTCTTTATCATGTAATTTTTTACACAAAGTAGCACTGTACTACTTTCATATGATTTTCATGTTCTAATATGTTTCTGTGATTCTCCCAGAAATGAAGCTGAGTGACATATGAAATGTGAAAATATTTAAGGGCCAGTTTGTACTTATATTCTGCATCATAGTATCTTCCAAATCATAACAAAGCAGACTTTCTCTTTACTGGGGTTGTTTTATTCTAATACCCATCCACAACCACCCAATCTTGCTCTTGATTTCAGTCAGAGAAAAGGTTTGATTGAGAGAAAGATTTGCAGTCTGGTTACATAAATACAAATGTGAGCTACAAAGTTGTGTCTTCCTCAGCTTAATGGAATAGTGCTGCTACTGATCTGATGAATAAAGTAGAATATAGAGGGTATTGTGACAAATTACAATTATAAAAAGATGCACACTCATTTGACGTTATATGAACATAATGAAATGTTGGCAGATAGTAGTACTTCCACACTGCTAATGAGTCTTCTTAGCTAATTGAAGACATAAATAGGAAACTATTTCTATGAAAATGTACCTTTTTAGGGTTAAATGAGAATTCATCTTGTCACAAGACTGGGTAGCTTTAGAACAAATAAAAGGAGATACTATACCTAATGAGCAGTGAGTGGATAAAACTTTTTACTTCCAGAAGTAGACAAAGGCTGATACAATAACTGGATTCAAACAGGGCTATGTAATGCATGATTAATGGGTCCATATTAGTTCAAATACTAAATCTGTCATCTATCTTGGAACTTTTTTTTTTTTTTTTTGCTTCGTATCATGGAGTTGACTTCAGAGGAATACCATCTCCTTCAGAGATGATGGTTTATTTATTTTATTTTATTTATTTATTTATTTATTTATTTATTTATTTATTTATTTATTTTGAGATGATGGTTTAAAGAGAACTACTTGGGCCATTACTTGGTTATAATATGGAAATTCATTCTTCTGGAAGGATGAAGAATAATTTTAGTTTTATATCACTAAGATGGTCATTTACTTCCTCCCACACAACAAAACTGACAATATTTCTAGGATTTTCTTGGACAAACTGAATATTGAGGTTAACATCCCAATATAAAGCAAGATTTTAATAATGACTTCATCAGCCTCCCTCATTCTTTTTTAATGTACATAATCATATTTATTCAATTGTATCAGCATCACCTGGGAACTTGTTAGAAATGCAGATTCTTGGGCCCTACCCAACATTTACTGAATCGTAAACTCTGAGGGTGGGGCCCAGTTGTCTGGGTTTTAACAAGTCCTTCAGGTAATTCTCATGCCCATTAGAGAACCACCAATGAACGGAGAAGTAAAATGAAATGAAGAAAAATTAAATAAAATAAAACCAGATTGCTATGACAAAGTATGTTGCTTAATTTGGCTACAGGTGAATGATTATAGAACTTAAAAGTTGTGCACATTAGGAAGTTTTTGTTTGTTTTTGTTTTTAGATTAGGCTCTATCAGGATTTTACTCTATCAAAAAGATAGGCTCATATGAAAACTCTTCCCATATCGGCAATAAGAGACATATTTGAGAAATAACATAGTAAGGTAAAGAAGCCATCCCTAAAAAAGAGTGAAGAAATGCAGAATCTCAATTAAAACAGAAGAAACACTTTTGGTTTTAGGCAGTTTAGTTCCTGAGATTTTTAGAGCCTGAACAGACTCAATAATTAAAGACTGAACAATAAGTTTTTAAATATAGGGTTGAAGGGCAGCCCGGGTGGCTCAGTGGTTTAGTGCCAACCTCATCCCAGGGCCTGATCCTGGAGACCCTGGATCGAGTCCCACGTCAGGTGCCCTGCATGGAGCCTGCTTCTCCCTCTGCCTGTGTCTCTGCCTCTCTCTCTCTCTCTGTGTCCCTCATGAATAAATAAATAAAATCTTAAAAAAATAAATAAGAGTTGAAAAACAAAAACAACAAAAAAACAAAAGCCCCCAAAACCTTTGCAATTAATAGTGAGGTTTCTAACTTAAAAATAAAAATAAGTTATCCCCTTTATAAATTGTGGAGCATAAAGTGCTATTTTGGAGCAGCATCACATTGATATCTTTACTTAATACTTGCACTTTCAAAAACTGTGAAGGTGATACAAATATAAGCATAGCAAAGCATATTATAGTCTCAAGTCTGCTATTACCCACTTCTCTCTTTCTAGATGCTTCAAATCCTTAATTGTATTCTCAAAACCTTTCCCCCAATTCCCAGCTCTGTTTTCTTCTTGTTCCTCTATTCTTTTTGTAGGTAGATTGACTTTATCCCAATCCAGTAATAAAGAATTATTTCTCTTTAAGAAAGAAGAGGGGAGGTGTGGGCTAGCAACTGAAGTATTTTCTTTGGGAAGTCAGATTAAAAGGCAAAAAAAAAAGGGATCCCTGGGTGGCGCAGCGGTTTGGCGCCTGCCTTTGGCCCAGGGCGCGATCCTGGAGACCCGGGATCGAATCCCACGTCGGGCTCCCGGTGCATGGAGCCTGCTTCTCCCTCTGCCTGTGTCTCTGCCTCTCTCTCTATCTCTCTGTGATTATCATAAATAAATAAAAAATTTTTAAAAAAATTAAAAAAAAATAAAAATAAATAAATAAATAAATAAAAAGGAAAAAAAAAATGAAAGCATTTCCTTGTTGAGTACTTCTATTCCCTTCCAACTGAAACTGGCTGGAGTTGCGCTGATTGAAGAAGATCAGGGAACTAGGGAAATGAAAGAAAAGGTTCTAAATTCTTCTGCTCTAATGACGATAGTTTCTTGACCCACATACAGTCAAAGATTTCACCAACTCTTAGTTGATTACCAACTGTGGGTTCATTCTAGAAGAAAACCATGCCTCATTTGTATCTTGCTCTAAGTGTAATTAAGCCTGTTAGCTGTTTGGTAAACACAGCATTACTATTATTCCAGAGTGACAGGCATTACCAACTAATACTTTTGTGATATTTTTAAGAGTTCTAATTTAAGTAAACTATTTTGAGACTGTTACTAATAGCTATCTGTGCCTGGTGAACCTGAACTAACAACTGAAGTAAATGGCCCTGGGTCCAAAGTTGGAATTTAATGGTATCCTTACAAAATGATACATTTAAACATGCCAGTTTAGAAAAGTGAAAAGTGAAAACTAAATCAATTAACCATGATTTTTTTCAACATAGCATCCAATAATGTTGGAATTTTTCCACTGAATCAACATTTATTTTGGAAATTGGTAGCTACACACTAAATCTGAAAATATTAACAATTCTTTATTCAGACAAGAAAAACCAGGACATTGTGCATTGCTGATATTTATGTGTGCTTACTCTTCACAATGAAAATTTTGCATATAATTATCCTGATATATATTTTCTCAATATCTGTATTCTACTTCAAAAAAAAAAAAACATATTTGCTTATTTGAGAGAGAGGGTGTGTGCCTGCATGCACACAAGTGGGGAAGGGGCAGCGAGAGACTCTCAAGCAGACTCTTTGTTTGGGTGAGGAGCCCTATGTGGGTGCTAAATCTCACAATCCATGAGATTATGACCTGAGCAGAAACCAAGAGTTTGACACTTAACCAACTAAGCTACCCAGCGATCCCCAAACTGAGTTTTATGCCTTGCATTTATTCATTCAGTAGCTATTGATTGTCACCTCTACCCCAAGCACTCATTTAGTTATGGGGAATATAAAATAAAACAAGCTCTAACCTTTGCCCTCATAGAATTTACCTTTCAGTTGAAACTATGGCTGAGAATAATATGCCCATGCTTACATAGTTTGTAAGTGTTGTAAACAAATGTTTCAACTCTGCATGCCGCAAAACTTTTTTTTTTAACCATAATATTATATTCAGGACTCTTGAGTCCGTGCATCTCTGATTTATTCTGTCTTCCTGATCACAGAGTAGGTATTTCGATTGCAAATCAAAATCAGAGATATATGCCCATTTCTTTACTCTCCCACATAAAGTCATCCTTTTTGACTTGAGGCAAAATAAATAGAACTGGGTATAATATAGTAGTACTGAGAGACAGAAATGATATAATTTAAATACCATTTCAGCAATATATGAGAAGTCAGTAGCTTTAAAGGCAATATGCTAGTGTTCCCTAAGATTAAGAAAAGTAATATACTAAAAATATAATCAAATTGTATGTTTTATATCAATATAATAAGATATTACTTCTTTGGAAAAATTTTAACATACTATAAATAGTTTATGGTATCTAGTTGTTTTCAGACATTCATGAATATATTAACATTCAGGAAAAGGCTTATGATACTACATAAAATGTATTTTTTCCCTTCTTATGAACCACCTATTATCTTAAATGTCTCATAAGATGAAAAATCAGCTAAATATGATATTGTGCTTATTCTTATGTCTGATTCCAAAGCAAACATTACATATAACAAGCATTCTGGTGATAAATTCTTAGTTGAAAGAGCATTCTTTTGGCATTATGCAAGTAGTTTATAATCTTCAATTCAATGAACATGCTGGGTTGCTCTATTTTATGTAAAGAGAATAATAGATTATAAGCTTAACTATTACCATTTCATATTTTATGGTCTCACCAGCATACTTGGAGGCTCATTTTTCAGCATGACCTCCAGTTAGCACACAGAAGTAAACAGAATCTTAAATTTGCTTAGAAAATAAGAGCAAAAATGTATTGAATTAAATCTTGTTCAACCAAAATGGTTAGAGAGAGAAATATGACAAACTCTTAAGTGAACATGAAAAAATGTCATGGGATTATTATCCTTAATCTGTCTCAGTGAACTTTCAGTGTATAAACTACTGTTGTTTACAAACAACAGTAACTCAGCATTGGTCAGAGATTGGGAACAAGAAAAAAATCACATTTGTGCAAACAACTCAACTTACAAAAGGAATAATGTTTATCCAAAATATTAGATGAGTGAATTAATTAATTAAAGAACATAGGAATTAAAGAATATGTAAAAAAGGCAGCTGGGTGGCTCAGTTGGTTAAGTACCTGACTCTTGACTTTTAGCTCAGGTCATGATCTCATGTTGCATTGGGCTTGCACTGGGCATGGAGCCTGCTTAAGATCTTCTATCTCCCTCTCCCTCTGCCCCTTCCCCACCTCCCTGCCTGGAAAGAAAGAAAAAAAGAAAGAAAGAAAGAAAGAAAGAAAGAAAGAAAGAAAGAAAGAAGAAAGCAAGCAAGCAAACATAAAAGATTGGATGAATACCATTCAATAGTGACATTTATTGTTTATAACTATAAAGGGATTTTGTCAAAATATGTTAGTATTATAGATAGTGACTTTAGGTGTGCCAGGTTAATAGTTTAGAAAGTCCTTTAAAGTGGTTTCTTAAACTGGGTCTGCTAATATATTTGGGAGTGTTGGAGGGCTTAGCATTCTTTTGTTTTTTAATATTAACCTTACTATTCTTAAAGGCAAAACATTTTTTAAGGTAAAATATTTTTTTAAAAGTCCATAGTTATGAAAAACTTTTATAGCATAAACTTAGGTTTCCAAAATCTGTTTCGGCTCTGTTACAAATATGAGAGTCATCTTCTTTAAAAGCATTGTGTGTGTGTGTGTGTGTGTGTGTGAGAGAGAGAGAGAGAGAGAGAGAGACTCAAATTTTAGAAATACTTTACATCTATTTATAAGTGTAAAGCCAATTTATTTAAAATGGAATTTCTTACAGTATTTTTTCCCATCCATTTAAAAAAAAAACACTCACTAAACTTGTTATTAGTCATTACTTTGTCACTTCATATATTCCCCACTGAAATGTAAGCTTTTTGGGGTCAGGGTCATTTCTAATTGACTTATGGCTATATCTACTATCCATAGAATAGAGCCTAATACATAATCAGAATCTAGGAAATATTTGTTAAATATTAATTTGTTAAATATTTGTTAAAGATTGCAGAATAATGAAAATATAAAAATATTTTCAAGTCAAGTTAAAAAGAACAGTCCTCTTTTTGGAAGGAAGCACTTTGTATTGCATTTCTTTACCTTTCAAAGCATCTTGGAAAATCCTCATATCTTCTGTTTTCTAGCTGGCACTTTTTAATAAGCGCATTGTTTTTGCTGAATCTACCAGGTCAAGCCAAAATTAATTTCACATTTTAATGTGTCTAAATATGTCTCTGATGTGAAGTAGGGTTTCCTACCACATTGGCAAGGTTTTGTATTTCAGCCATTGGAAATCTATTCAAAGGGTATGCCTTTGGAATACAGACACTAGATTTCAGAGATATGAAATTTAATAATTCATTAGAGGTAGAAAAAAAACTTTGGTTAAGAGCTCAGGTCTCTTGCTATTTGTTCATTTTTTGGTTCACTGGAAAACTTGGAATAGCAGTTCTCCTCAAACCTTATGTATTATGGCTAACAATTTTATTTTTTATTTCTTTTTGCTTCAGTAAAAGGAAGGTTTGTATTTTCATGAATTAATATTAACTTAGTTTGATGGGATACCTGAGTGGCTCAGTGGTTGAGCATCTGCCTTTGGCTCAGGGCGTGATCCTGAGACCCGGGATCAAATTTCTCCCTCTGCCTATGTCTCTGCCTCTTTCTGTCTCTCATGAATAAATAAATAAAATACTTTTAAAAATATTAACTTAATTTTCCCTTTTGTTAAGGATAATCACTGGTTATCTTATAAAAACTTCTATTTTAATACATATATAATGAGGTATATAAGATACTTCAAATAACCAATAGAACCAAAATATTGTTAATAATGTATAACTTCTACACTGAAGTATTAAATTAGTTGGCTGCTAGTTATTTCTGTGAACTTTGATTAGTCATTTTATTTATATTCCTAAAAGAAATACTTTGATTTGCAATTTTGTGGCTATATGCACAGAATCCAATGTGGCAAACAGATATGTATGTTCATGGATAGGTACCCAAGAATTTTCCTATTTAATTATAAAAAGAAACAGAAAGAATCAGTTAAAATGAATATACTTAAACCTAAAACATCCTATTAGTGAAAGTAAGTTTGATTAGAACTTTGCATGAAATGAAATTAAGAACTGTGAAAATACTTTTTATATTTAAAAAATTAGAGTATACATAACTCTTAGAAAATAAGTAATGAAGTGCTGATTTCTAATATGCAGCTTCAACAAAATTAAATGATACAAATACTTAAATTTATTTGCTTTCCTTTTAACTTTTCAGTAAGATCATGACTCATGACTACGAAAATATTCAAGGGTTTTGTCAATTTTCCTAGCAGCTTCTATTAATATTTTAATACCTAAATCATTTTCTTTAAAACACACCCTTTTAAAACATACACCAGTTTTTTTTTCCTCAAGTACAACTTTATTGTTTGGTCATTATTTGTGTTTTTGTTAACTCTGTAGTTACCTGGTTTTCTTTTTCTTTTAATAATACCTAACAGTTTGATACCCATTATGTGTCAGGCCCTGTTCTAAGTGCCTTAAAGATACCATCTAATTTCATCCTTACAACATCATTGAGTAATAAAAACTATTGTTGTCCAACTTTACAAATCAAAAACTAGAACATGGCTACCTATCTAAAACCTCAGAGTTGGCACATGGCTGAGCAAAAAATTGAACCCAGGCAGTTTCCAAAATTTATATATTTTTTAAAAAAGGCATCTACTTCCAAAATAAGCTTCTCTCATAAACATTAAAATTATATGTGGGGTATATTCTTTTTAACACCTTTGGGGAATCACTTGCTTTGGTATCCTATAGTATCATTCCCCTTTACTCTTTATGTTTGAATGGATACTAATTTTACAAATAGTCTTTACTAGTCAATGTCTTTTTTAAGACAATTATTGCTATTCTTCAAACCTTGTAAATGTAGGAACTCTAATAATCAATACTCAATAAAAATGTCACACCTCGTCTACTTATGTTTATCTTGTATGTGGGTTATTATATATTGAGCCAGAGGCACATGCAAAGAGAGAACAGTTGAGACTAGTACTTAAGTATGCTGATCTCCAGCACTATTTGTGAATTGGCTACAAATCTGAGAAAGAGGGAGATTTCTATTTTCTCCTTCCTTGTTCTACTCTTCAGAGGGCCCAATGCATAGTTCCACATTAAAGATTCCTGAACATGAGACCAAGATCAGCTTTGGTTTGCTGATGGTTTTCAGTTTGTGCAGAATTTTGTTTAGAGAAAGCTCTTTGTGAGATGTAAACATTTGCATTCTTATGTTAAAGCAACTTGGATAAAATTTGACTATTTTTAAATTGAAGTATAATTGATATGAAATATCCTATTAGTTTCAGATGTACATCATAGTGATTCAATAATTTTTTTTCAAGAGGGAGAGAGAGAGAAAGAGAGTGTGCACCAGTGTTTGTGTGTGTGGGGGGGTGCGGTAGGGAGCAGCTGAGGGGGAGGGAAAGAGAAAAGCAGGTTCCACACCCACTGCAGAGCCCTGTCTTGGGGCTCAATCTCATCCATGAGATCATGACCTGAGCCAAAATCAAAAGTCGATCACTTAACCAATTGCTCTACCCAGGCACTCCTATGATTCAATGTTTTTATACCTTAAGAAATGAACCCCATATTACCAGTGACCATCTGTCACCATACAAAGTTATTACAATATCATTGACTATATTCCCTATACTGTGTATTACATCCCGAGAAGTTTGCACCTCTTAATCCGCTTCACCTACTTTACCTACCCTCCTCAGTTCCTTCCCACTCTGATAACCAACAGTTTGTTTCCTGTATCTATGAGTTTATTTGTTTTGTTTGTTCATTTGTCTTGCTTTTTTAGATTCCACATATGAGTGAAATTATATGGTATTTGTCTTTCTCTGTCTGACTTACTTCGTTTAGCATAATACCCTGCAGGTCCATCCATATCTTTGCAAATGGCAAGATTTCATTCTTTATGGCTAATATTTCATTGTATATATATATATATATCCATGTATATATGTATTTATGAACATATTTATATGCATGTGTATGTATGTGTATATGTGTGTGTGTCCCATCCTCTTTATCCATTTATCTGTTAATGGAACAGGTTGCTCAGTATCTTGACTATTATAAGTAATGTTGTGGTGAAAAATCTGACCCTTTAAAGTTCAGGCCATATGTTTGTTAATTATTAACAATCTTAACATTGTTTTTTCTGGTATCATTCCTCATTCAGTAATCAAGCCTCTAGATCTTCTGGGTTTCTCTTCAAGTCTATAGAGCCCTATTTTCCTGAGCTATGAAGATTCTGTGTAAAATGAGAGATACCTGTATCACCCAACAGTATTCAGATTTCATCAGTTAAAATTCTGGCCGCTCTCACAATTATGTTGAATGTCAAGAAATATGCTTTATAACCTTTAATTTTTCCCTCTAATTGTCAGTTATCACTTTATCATGTATTATGATCCGTAGAAATATCAAGATCAAAAGAAACACTAATCCTAGAGGGTGTGATAGCCTTTTATTTTTTATCATGGGCCAGGTGCATCTATGTTTTGATATTTACTGATTTATGAAATTCCTCATCTTGCCAGTGATTCGCTTTCTCTTCTTCTTTTCCAAAGGCAAGAAATCTTTATATTGCTTTCTTTAAACCTCAACTGTTTACTTCTAGTTCTCTAGAACAAATGTTATTTGAAAAAATTACATTAGGAAGTACTGAACAACCCACTTTTTCAGGTTGCAAGATTGTCACTACCAAGGTATCTACCTACAGTGTCCTTCATTTCTTTTCTATCCAGATGGAATAAGAATCTTAAGATAATAGCTTTTCTTGCTATGCAAATAACACTTCTCAGTGAATTCTCAACAGTTTTGGCCATATAACTCCTTGCTCTGAGGAAACAGCCGCTGCTGAAACTCTCCATTAAACTTAGTTTGAAAATTGTAAACAGTGTTATAATCCAGTTCAGCAATGCATCTTGCACCTCTCACTATGGAGGGTCATGTATGAAGCCAAAGACAGGTGATCTCTCATATCTGTACCACTGTTGCATCTGCATGATTTAACACTTTATTACATTGTATTATTCTTTAAATGTTTTTTTTTTTCTAATTGCCCAGTTTCCATCAATGTCATAAATTTTTTTAGGGGAGGAATTACATCACCTCTTCGTTCTAACCTCCCCATTCTCTCCTCTGCCTGTGATCATAGGACATAATGCTTACACTTGAAATCGAACAATATTTATTGTTTAGTAATTCATATATACATCAATATTATTTAAAATAACTTCTTACATGGAATCAGATGAATATACTTCATAAATCTGCTAAAGTCACCTTTAGCAAAAATTATAAAAAATACTTTTTCTTCAAGAGGCAGAGAGAGCATGTGAGTGAGTGGGAGGAAGAAGGAGGGACAGAGGAAGAGAGAATATTAAGCAAGCTCCAGGCCCAGCACAGAGGCTAACCTGGGGCTCTATTTCATGACCTTGAGATCATGACCTGAGCCAAAATCAAGAGTCAGACACTTACCAGCTGAGCCACCCAAATGCCCTTAAAAATAGTTCATGTAGGGTAGCCTGGGTGGCTCTGTGGTTTAGTGCCACCTTCAGCCCAGGGCCTGATCTTGGAAACCCTGAATCAAGTCCCATGTCGGGCTTCCCGCATGGAGCCTGCTTCTCCCTCTGCCTGTGTCTCTGCCTCTCTCTCTCTCTCATTCTCTCTCTCCATCTCTCATTAATAAATAAATAAAAATCTTTTAAAAAAATAATTCATGTATCAGTTCAAATATTTCACCCATCTCCCATTTTTGTGTGCTCTTCCTCTGTGACAATAATGTTTAATTTGAGCACCTTAAATAGATAATAATAAATAATGATAAATTAAATAAATAATAACAAAATTATATTTGCTATATAAGATTGGCAACTAAAATAGGATGGTTTTAGTAAGGTAATTTTGATTCTTTTCTGAAAACATAAAGTTTTAGAAGTATGAATAAGGAAATCATAGAAATTTATCAGTTATATGTGCATCTATTTATGACTTGGCAGTTCAGAGAACCTGGACTCCAAGACCAGGTACATATAACATAGAGTCTTAAGGACACATTCATTCCTATAGGCTTCTGTATTTTTAGGAAAAAATACGTTTACTACTGGTCCTTTGATCTTTCTCTGAACTGAAGTTTTCTTATCACACACAGGCAGCATTCAGATCCATGAATGTCTGAGTACCATCTATAGTTGACAATAGTTTTGAGAAACTCCCCATGGAATACTCCTTTTTTGAATGCTCTCTGCACTGTGCTTATTAAGTTGTATCACACCCAACAAGATTTCCTTGTGAATCTCCTAGAAAACCTACTGAGATTCTAAATAGAGTGAACCACTGATTAACTGGAAAACTCAATTAATCAGTATTGTTTTCTTTTTCTTCCTGAGCTCCAATGGAAGGATGAAGAATTTAATAGCAATAACAATAGCTACAACAAAAGAATCATATCATAAGTGAATATTTTTTTCTACAATGTGACTAGGATCAGTCAAGATTAATTCTGAATCTAGTGAACCAATTTTTAGCCCCAAGGCTGCTCATGAATCATGGGAAAAATAAATTAGGTTTCTACAATGTACTTTCCAAGGTGTGTATGGACTAACATATCTGAGAAATATTTCAACCCAGTAGTAGGAGGAAAGAAAAAATATTTCATGACACTCAATGAACAGGAAACTTTATTGTTTAAGACTATACTATTATTTTATGCTTTTACTTACCCAAAGATTGTAATCAATATGTACATTGTCATTAGTATCTTCTGGGAAATTTGGTCAGCTTTTATTGTTTCTCTCACTCTGAGGACTTTATCTACTAACAAGAATGGGCTCTAAGTGCCTGAGGGTTGTGGCATAGCTGAATGAATCAGGACTGGATTCCTAGTGTAAGCTAGATGACTGGCTTCTCTCTCCAGCTGGTTGGTAGCACACTGGTGGAACCATGGACATATTTTCAAGAGCTGTATGAGTATTGCATATGGAGAAAATCAGAGGAAGGAAGTCTGTAGATTGAAGCACACTAGTCTAGGAGAACCTATTTGAACCCTGTGAGTAAGAAATAGAAGATGAGAAACTTTGATACCTCATGACTCTTTATTTCCTGATTCTAGGTTTCCTGGCTTTACATTTTGCTCTTAAGTTGTATCACATGCACCTTGACCTTGAATATGCTAAGCCAATACTAGTTAATCAGATATTTGCAGCCAGAAAAATCTAAACTAACATCCACTAAGTAGCCATTAAGTTTCTATTACTTGCTCTTCCAGAAACTTTTTCTTATGAGAAGATATTTGTAACTTTGGTTTTGATGTAGTTCACATACAAAGCACACTACTTGCATTATAAAATTCTCATGACTTTACATGAGAATTACACTTCTCATGAAGTGAGACTTTGGTATTATTATTTTCATCTTGATAGTTAAAGAAACTGAGGCCTGAGGACGTTATGAATCCTGCAAGAAGTGCTCTTGACGAAATGGAGATTTGAATCCAAGCAATCTGGTACAGAACCCATATTTGTAAACTCCAACTCAGTTTTGAAAATTAAATAATGATGGAGATTATGTCCAACAGATGATATTGGGAGGGATGTGCACACATTTGTGAGTAACAAGTATATGTGTGTGTATATATGTATGTGTACATATGTATATGTGTGCACGTGCATGTGTGTCTGTGTATGTATCCTTGTATAGAGCTTCACTTAACTGTGTTAGGCTCTATTGGTTACATATGAAAAAAATTATATATGAAATTATATGAAAAGTTTCACATGGCTTTGTATTTTGTTATGTTTTCTGTGAATACCTTTCACATATTACATATCTGAGTAAAAAAATGTGACATTGTACAATGGGCATAATTGGGCCACTGGTGCCTACTGTTGACTTGCACACTCACACGGACCTCTGAACTGAAGCCTCAACTTGGGTTGCTGCTTTCTGTAAGCAGTCATCACCTTTGCATAATCTCTACTCTGAGCTCTAGCTGGGCAAACCTAGTGAGACAGGGTGAATTTAAAGAGGCCACCATAAACTGAGCCACAAATTACCAACAGATCCAATGGTTCAAGAATAATTTCCTCTTCAGCTTGAAATGTAACTATGGCTCACTGAGAAGCTGTATTACCTCCTGATTCCAAGGAAGGCCTGTCAAAGCATAGCTCACAGAGTGTAAAGTTTTTAAAGTGCATTTGTTATAGCTTGCTAGTCTGACTATTAAAGTGAAACACTACACACCGTTAAACCTTCAAACTAGCACTGCACAAATACTTATCAAAAATACAGCCTCTGGGAGATTTGTTTACTCTAGAAATATGCTGTTTTTGCAGTTACTTTTTCCTTAATGAGAAGACAATGCAGGAGTTGTCTTTTTCATTGGAGGGCAAAAAGCCAAATACGGGAAGTGTCCTAAAATGATATGGCTATGCAGGGTTCAGAAATTTTCCCAAAAACACTTTAAGTTCTGAAATCTAGTTCAACATATGAAAATTTTGGTTTTGCCTCAAAATTTTGTATTCAGCCTGTTAGTGATACATAATATGGCAATTGAAAGTGTAAACCTAAAAATAAAAGAAAAAGGAAATGTGAGCCTGAAAATATGCCCCTTGACTTAAGGGATACTGTTTTCCTAAAAGTATAAAGATATATATTCCTTTGCATTTGAGACAATCTAAAATCATTGTTTGATTATTAAAACAATAATAGGCTAAATTAAAACCGTTTTAAAGCACCATAAAAGCATCCTT
Organism: Vulpes lagopus; assembly: GCF_018345385.1. Taxonomy (NCBI): domain Eukaryota; kingdom Metazoa; phylum Chordata; class Mammalia; order Carnivora; family Canidae; genus Vulpes; species Vulpes lagopus. Next base: position 42,274,278 of record NC_054826.1, read on the forward strand.
TGAAACTTGATTGTTAGAGCCATTGCCAATTACCAGGAGATTCTGTCTCCTTTTATAAACTCTTACTGAATTCAGTTCTTGACTTGTGCCTTGAGTATGGCCTTTGCTTGGAGAATGTGTGGCCTGCCTTGTCAAACAATAGAGGGTAGAATAAAGGTTGAGAGAGAGAGAGAGAGAGAAAAAAAAGTAAACCTTCAGAGGCATTTTATTGCTTTTCCCATTTAATTTTTCATTTGGGTTATAAATGGCATCTCAAGTAGAAGGAAGCCTCTTGGGTTCATCAGGATCCTCTGCTGGCTTAATCGTGAGCATGACACATCAGGACATGCACACGGAGAGAATTAGTGATTGCATCAAGAAGAGAAAGATGATCAATTATTCACCACATGCCACCAAACACAAGAAGCATGACCATCTTCTCATCTCTCCTCTAGATACACAAACAAAGCTCTTTCCACAGCCTACATGCTATTGAAAGAAATATTCCTTTCAAGAAATTCTCTTTGCACCAAATCATCTATGTTTGACTGTATAAGTGTATAACTATAATTAAGGAAGTAATTTAATGAATGCCTTCACAGTTTGCTTTTTTCATTCATTTTTCTCCATTTATTAAAAAAGGATAAAAACACCAAGGTTAGTGACCTTGAAAATAAATATATTACTATATAAAATCCACCTAGGAAATCCTCTAACACACGCCAGAATTATTAAAGTTTCTAGATACTCTTTTGAAGGTAATTAGAATGGTTTGGTAAATTCCTTCCATTTTCCTGTGTTTAAAGGCAACACTTTCCATCATGAAAAAAACACTAGAAATTATCCTGACACTAAAGAACATTCCAGTCATTTCATATATACATCGATACTCTGGAGTAAAGAGATATGGGCAAAGAAGCAATTATTCAGTGATAATCATTGTTTTGTGACCCATCACTGCTTATTTATGAAGTGGGCAGTCTTGGACAGTTCACTTAAATTTATTATATTTATACCTTTCACATCTGTATAATACCTCATCTTCTTATATACATTACCAGGTTGCTAGAAGAATTAAATTAGATGATATTTGTAAAATCCTTCAACTGATGTTACTTTCCATCTCCCCTTTTATGGATATTGCAAAATAGTTTAACATCTTTACCTATTATTAAAACGTATAATGGATACTATTATGGACCAAAAAGAAGGTTACTTTCTCTCAGATATTCATATTCTCTTTACTACTTCTGAAAGAAGCAATTATGGCTTCTTTCAAAACATCTTTGTTCTATGAGCTCTATACTGATTATGTAGCTTCATCATTTACTGAGATTCAGTATGTGCTAGGAATTATGCTAAGCTGTCCTTTGCTTAATATGATCTCTTTCTATCCTCATAATCCTGAGGAAAAAATACATAATAATTTCCATTTTTCAGATAAATAAATTGAGACTCAAAGAGTTAAGTATCCTCAGTCTCAAGCCTGTGAAAGTCCACAATCAGTGCTCTTAAATAGCATTTCTCAAATCTTTAATATATAGACAAATCCCCAAGGGTTCTTGTTAATATGCAAACTCTGGAATGAAGCCTGAGAGTCTGCATTTCAGACAAGCTCCTGGGTTATAGCATTGCTCCTGGTTCTTAGACCACATTCAGCATAGCAAGACTATGAAACACCATGTCACACAACTTTAAATCTAGGTAATCCACACTCAGTAAACACCAACTAAATAAAAAGCAAAATACTAGTCAAAGGATTGGAAGAGATAAACTATAATGAAATAACATCTACTATGATGAAAGGACATCTACTGACTTGATCAGGTGGAATTTTTCTAGAATTTGTCACTAATTTTTTGTTGAGCCCATCTTATAATAAGAACAGTTATATGACTCTGTAGACAAATGGCCTTTGTCACTTATTTTGTTTCCCTCTGTTGAGCCAGTTTCATTGACCTTCTTGAACTCCTAACCATATTTGGACTGGTAGAGATTCTTGACTATCCAGTAGAGTACAGGGAAGATCTTGCCTTTTCTAACTGGCTACTTTCCAGATCATTTCCTCACATCGTGTCTCAGTCTGCTGATTGAGTACCAATACTAAAAGTTGTGTTGGGCTTAGATGAGAAACTAGTAGGATGTGTCTTTTTATTAAAATAACAGCAGCCTAGCATTAAGGAAGGAGAAAGAGGAAATGGGAGAAAAGAAGAGAGAGAGAGAGGGAGAAAGAGAGAGAGAGGAGAAAGAAGGAAAAAATAGCATTGGAGATGAAGGAAGATAAGCACAAAGACCATAAACTAGAGTTATTGAGGCCTCAAAATCCAGGAGATAAGAATGGTTAATAAGGCAAGAGAACAAAACCTAGGAGTTAGTCTGTCACCTTCTTTTATTCTGAGAACAATATGTATCATTAATCACTGTCCAACATAGTCTAGGGACACTTTCTCTTTGGCACTATGGTTGCCATGTGACTTCATTTCCAAAGTATTTACTCTTGATTCCCCTCCTTGGAAAACTAGTGAATGAGTCAGATAGCAATAAAAATTTATGAGGATCTAATGTGTGTCAAGCACTGTGATGAAGAAGAGATAATGTGGAACCTGACCTCATAAAGCTTAGAGTCTAGCAGGGAAGTTAAGTACAAGAGCAAATGCAGTTATCCCTATTCAGGCTCTGCCTTAATAGGACTTAAACTTTCAGCTTCTAGCCTATAATCCTCAAAGTTTCCTTTTCTGCTGTTTACTTATAAGCCTTTGGTACTAGTCTTCTAATTGTTCTGTATAAGTGTGTAATTCAACTAATAGAAAAAATAAAAGTAATTTTCATCACTGTGTGGAGCCAACCCTGTTGTAGAAGGGGGCATGGTATATTCCAAAAAGTCAATCGGCCAGTGTGTCTCAAGGGCAGAGATTGTAGAAGGAGGATCATGCAGAGGCTGTGTGTCACCTGGGGTCCCTTGGGTCCATAGGATGGCAATGATCATATAGCAAAGCAAAGCAAACACTGTTTCTTTGATTCAGCCCTAACCACAATAGTTTAGGTGTGTGGAGAAGGAGTATGATAAAAAAACAAACAAACAAACAAACAAAAATAAAAAACAGGCAACTATTCATGTTTCTTTGTTTTTCCACACTTTGTCCTAAGTCTCCTTTACTGAATTGGCACACGTTGTCCATATGTTCAGGATCCCAGGTCATAGGGGACTTTATTTCTGACTTTGCACAAAAATTCTCTACTTCCTGTGTCCTCTTATGCTGCAACAACTGGATTTGCATTATAATCCTTTACATAACAAAAATGGTGCTTTGTGTGGAATCCTAAGAATTGTCCATAGGGACTGGGAGGGGGCAAAATATTTTACTACGGTCATTGCAAATAATTGTACAAATTGTGTAGGGGCCAACTTGTGTAACAGATCTGTTAAATACCCAATAGTGACCATTTTCCTTGGTTCATACTGGCACACTCATGCTGTCTCAACTGAATTCAGAAATTTCAATTTTACGAAGGCCTTCAGTCCCACAGTCTCACATAAATAGACTTCTGGTCAAACCATTAACCCAAGCACACTCCTATCTCTAGCACATCTCCTGTGATGTGTATTCACTAATTAGGTTTACTTTCTAAGAACATGTGCTGTGATAGAAGTCCCAAGTACATTTAAATGAGCTGTGACATTACTGAGCAACTACTAAGCACAGATACTACTTCATTTATTTATTCATTAATTCATTCACTGACTGTTCATTTCCTATCTTCTAAATGCCCATTTTAAGGTAATAGATACCCAACTGATACAATGGCAAAAAAACCAAATGTGCGTCCCACGTTTGTGGGAATCATTGTGACATGGCATTGTTCTGAAAATCAATTGAAGCAATAGATGTGAAAGAGTTTTGAAAATGACAAATATTACACATGCATTAATCATTTTATTTACTACCCTCATGCTTAAGCAATTTGGAATATTTTCAGGGCATAAATGCTAACATCAATAAAACATGGAGAAATAAATTTTACAAGAAACAATAGAACAAGGTGGTGTATTTCATTATCTAGTTCACCAATGCATTCTAATTTCAAAGCAGGCATTTGAAGTTGCTGAGAAATAGATTTCTTGAAGGAAGCAAAACTTGAGCTGGTCCTTTGACAGAGGAATTTCCATAAAGGATTACCAGTACCACTCTACCTTCCTGACCCTTGGAATGCCTTATGAATAAGAATCTCTATTGTAAATCAGTGCATTGTTTTGCCATATTCAAAATAGAGATTTCATTGTGTATCACTGCCATTATAACTGTAAGGACTAGATCTAATTATTTCTCCTCTAGACACATGGTTGTGAAGCAGATTTAGAATTCACTGCTCCTTAAAAATAAATGGAAAAGAAACTGATGGTTTTACAAAAGACAAAGAAAGGTGATTTATTTCTTCTGCTAAAAATGCAGTAGATACCCTGTTGTTTCCTCCGCCTCTGTTGAATTATAGTATGGTCAGTTGGAATTGATATTCAGGTCAATATCATTCTTTGAAACTGGCAATTCTTTGTAGATATAATTTGTTTCTTGTATGTTACTTAAGACATTTACAAAGGAACTTCACATGCTTCAAGGAAACTTGGCCATTTCAACTATCATGAAACAATAACATAAAACAAAATCATTAGTTAAATTGATGACAAAATGCTTTAACATTTGTTGAAATAAAAAGCAGTGGTATATTTCATTAAAAATTCATAAGGAAAAAAATACTTCCAACTAGGCTTCTGATTCAATATTTTCTTCTTATTTCCATATGAGTTCTTTAATACAAGATATTACATTTAAGGTAAATATGGATGTCCCTCGGAAACCAAAAGTCTTTGAAGAAAAATGTGAAAATATATGTTGAGTATATATGACAGAGCAGTTTTGATTTTGAACCTTTTGGTATAACCATAGTAGTTAGAAAAATACCTAGTAACTACCTATTAAGTTTATTTTGTTTCCATATTTAACCCCAATTACCCTGTGCAGGGGAATTCTTTAAAAATTTAATTCTCCCTCTTACTTTTTTTTTTCTTCTGCAAGCCTTTTCCCCCCTTCATGTAAATTGCAGCAGGTGCACAGAATTGAAGACATCACAATTAAATGTAATCAAATATTTTAGGCACTAAAGAACAGCTCCAGGAAAACAAGTCAAAAGAAGAAGAAGGAAAAAAAAAAGGCTTTAAGTGAGTGGATTTTCAAACAACCAAGGCACCATAGGACCAATTAAGAAAGTCAGATACCAGGACACATACTGACATTAATTATCTTTGAGTTCAGGGAAATAAAAAATAAAAGCAACAATTATCATAAAAAATCTCCACACAGTGCTTGTAAGTTGTGCTAATCTACAACACACCTGGGTTTCAGATATTTAAAGTGAATACTCAATCAGTTGGTAACGACCTCACAAAGGGACTCATGGGACATTTTTTTCTTTCCTGTGATCTGCCAATCAGACAGAGGGGCTAAAATGATGTCCAACAGCTACGTCTGCTTTATTTCGCATCACTCACATGAGTTGCAGACAGAAGCACTGCATAATTTATTCAATAAAGTAAGTCACAAAGCCAGTATTCTCTTTAGGGGATGTTTATTCAAATAGAAAGAAAAGTCAAGAATAGATATTCAAGGTAAAAATTTGTATCGTTAGAGTCTCAAAGTCCCAGGATATCTCTGTAAATTTATTCTCCCTGAAGCCAGAAAGAATCTTACTAAAGAGAACAAATATCTCAGTCTGGGAATATGGGTTTTCATTTTTAAAATGCACAGGAGGGGGCAAAGAAAGAAAGTTAAGTGCAACAAGCCAAGAGGAATAGAAAGAAAAAAAAACCCTTGTTATTAAAATTAATCTAGATTTGATTGGTAATTTGAAACAAAAGCAGAAAATTATAACCAAAAAGAGGATTTTTAAGTACTAAAAGCATGGTAGGTTTCTAATAAACAGAGGAGAAGTTAACATGAATATAAATTATTGGAAAGAACTATATAATGTTTTTAGATTGAATGCCCTCAATATGGTCCTGGTATAAATGTAAAATCACCAATTTATCTTAAAATTTTGGGCACAATAATTTGATATATTGGTATTTTTCAGTGTACTCCTGGAAGACAGCAAATAAGTTTTGTTTTTGTTGTTGTTTTGTTTTAATTTTCCATCTTCAGGAGAGATAAATTTAATTTATATATAATTTTCCAAACTTGGACAACAATTTTAATATGTTTCTTATCTCAAAAATGTAACTTTGATTGATTTTTGTCTCCTAAATCAGTTGAGGATTGTATAATGTGTGTGGTAATTTCTATGTGTTAAAAAATAAATGATGTTAGATGGCATGTGATGTTTGTATTATATCTTTGTGCAAATTTGAGTAACTTCTATAATATGGCACAAAACAGAATACATATATAGGTATATTTAGGATTTTTTAAAGATTTATTTATTTATTTATTTTAGAGAAGAGCAAGAGGGGCAAAGAGAAAGAAACTATCAAGCAGATTCCCCACTGAGTGCAGAACCCTCCAGGTGACAGAAGACTGGATCTCAAGACCCATGAGATGATGGCCCAAACCAACAGTCAATGGCTTAACTGACTTAGCCACCCACGTGCTCCTATACTTAAGATTTTTAAAATCATTTTATTAGGTCCACAATTTTAGTAGTAGTATATTTATAAGAATATCTGAAATTGGAAAGAAAAAGTATGCAGTTCTTTAAGTACTGCTTATCAATACACTGGTCCTAGTATACAATGGAAATTCATTTTTAAATTGTGTACTGTGTGGTAACACTTTGATTCCTTGAAAATCATATTCCTTTAGATTAAACAGCAAATGTTTAGTGGAAAAATATGAGTTATTTTTCTTGCACAAATGCATATAGCTATATAAACTATGGCATGGCCAAATATTTAGTCCATTTTTTCTAAAATGAGTTTATATTTTAAAACTATAACCTTGGGGCACCTGAGGAGCTCCGTCAGTTAAGCGTCAGACTCTTGATTTTGGCTCAGGTCATGATCTCAGGATTGTGGGATCAAGATCCCTATGTGGGGCTTTGTACTCAGTGAGAAGTCTGCTTGAGATTCTTTCCCTGTCCCTCTTTTCCTCACCCTGCTCTCATGTACTCTCTCTTAGCCATGGTCTCTCTTTCCCTCTCTTAAAAACAAATACATCTTTTTTAAGAAATAGAAACTTGAGTTTTTAAAGAGTTTTTAAGAATCTTATCAAATCTAGAAAAAATAGAAAACTGACAGATTTTACTACATCCAAATTCAAAATGTATTTATACTAAAATGTATGATAAAAAAGTTTTAACAGTTGAAAATTTGGGAAAAAATCACTACATTTATATTGTAAAGAGTTAATAACCTTACTAAATAAAATTACCTACCAATAATTTAAAGAATGTATTAATTCACCCGATTATAAAACTTATAATTTGAGTTGCCTATAGAAAGAGGATAATTAAATTTAATAAGCACATAAAGTGGTGTTAAAATTTGCTAATAAGAAAATACACACTTAACAATAATGACATTTTTAAATATTAAATTTATACAAATGAATATACAACATATAATATAATCACCTTCACAATAAATAATAAACAGGTAGATGTGAATTCTGTTTATCAAAGGTTTTTATTTATGATATTTTATATTAATAACATATTAGAATTAGTACACATGTCTATCACTTAGAGATTGAATAAATAAATTATGGTGCATCTATAAACAGATTATATTAACCATTAAAAATTTGAATTTTAAATTTATTATCATGAAAAAATTCTGTATATCATCTATTCACAACTTGGCTTTTCACAAATGTTTGCACTGGAATAAATACCACAGATCACTCCAAACTAAAATTCTGTGGTTGAAAATAAAATGTATTCTTTGTTCTTCCCTCATTCTCTCAAACCTGCAGGAGATGTGTTTTGTTTTGCCAATAAAAATATTGTTTTTACAATTGAACAAACATTGAGATTATAATCAAAGATCATCACATAAAAATCCAGATTTATGACTCCTGAGAAATCTGAGGGTTTGGTCCCATTGGCACTGCATTTCAGGTGGGAGAGTAAGCTAGTCTTGTTTAACAAATGGGTCTGGACAGACGTTGCCCAGTTAGCCATGGTCCCTACCATTCTCTGTTGCTTTGCCTGACCCTGACTCAAGGAATTAGTTGCCATTTTAATTGCATTTCTTACTTTCCTTAGGTAGGAAAATATTTCTTATACTTTTTGGCCTTACTCATTTGCATGCTTTGCAAGTGTTTGTTTACATCCCAGATCTGCTCTTCTCAACCTGCTTTAATTTCAAGAACCAAGTGAAAAAAAAATACATATTATTAAACTTCACTTTGCCCTGACAAGTTATAAGCAAATGTCCAAATTTTCCGACCAGTCTTGTTGTTTAACCTTTACTTTAATACTCTCCTATGTAAACTCATACTTAGTTCTGGAACTTCCTGACATGGCATTGCCATTTTAGATCTGTGATTTTCCCTATGAATATGTTTTTTCTTTATTAGTGTATATAACAATTTTCATTGCTGTAAGACTAGAATGTTTTGAATGCTTACTTTATATGCCATGTGATTGTTACCATTTTTATTATCCAGTCTAAGAAGTTTATCTAAATTGCAATTTTATTAATAAGGTTTTTCTTCTTATTCAGGAAATTTAGAGACCTATTTATAATTGAAAAAAGCTAAAAGAATATGGTAAGCTTTAAAAATATATATAATTCAATATGTTTAAATAAAATATATTCAATAAAATGCTGCTGCAGTTTTCTTAGTGTAAAAAGAATATTGGGACATCTCTCATAATTAAAGTCCTATGTGTCTAATAAGCATCCTCATTTAATTGAGGTTTAAAACCATGCTTCAATTGAAAATTTTAAGAGCCCAAAAAAGGTGTTTGTTTGTTTGTTTGTCTTGCAATTAACCATGCATTTTATTTTAAGAAAAAAAATTAAATACATTTTTGACTTTCTATTTTGCTTTTTTGTTTTAATTTTACTGTCCACTGGGCCACATCCTACAATCAGTGCTAGGAGGGGAAGAGGAATGAGGATTAAAAAGAAAGGATTAGAGGGAGGTGTATGGAACTAGAGAGGATGAGTGATGTTTTCTTCTTGAATATTTAATTTTTGTAATTGAAAAAAAGATGCTTAGTACCTAGGGACACCAGGCACTAAATCAATTTTTTTTTTTTTTTGTAGTACAAAGATCAATGAACCTGTTTATTTATTCCTAAAACTATTTAACCTATTATGTGGTGGAATAACCAAAAGAGAGTATAAAGAAATGTTGATTTCTTTCTTTGTCTTTCATTCTTCTCTACAAATCTTAGTATGGAGGGAAATATATCAGACACCATGTTCAATGATATCTTATTAGAAATTAAGGGGGAAAAGCAGGGCTTGTTTTTTTTAAGTAGGAAAGATTAAACTAAATTTATATATACCTACCATGATTTATTTTCTTCTCTTTCCTTTTTCTCTCTTAACTCTGTATAAAGAGAAAGAAAATGTTCTTTTCTGTCCTGACAATAGCAAAGCTGATTATCCCAGTGGACAGAGGTTTTCCCAAAAGATTTATTATAACAGTCTGGTGTCAAGCTCCTGATTGAAACAGTCTAATAAATTCAAAACTAAAAGAAAAATTCATGAATTTATATCTTGCATCTTTCTATTCTTCTCTTTTTATATATCTTGTGTAAAAATTCTAATGTCTGGAATTTCCAGCAATCATTTTTTTTTAACTTCAGGATTTTATATTTAGATGTCTTGAAAAAATACTTGAAATGCCTACCTTGATGGATACATGTATATACATATCTTGACTTTTTATGAAGAGCTCTTTACCTCCTTAACTTTTAAATCCATTTTTGCTACCTGGTTGAACAAATTTAATAATGTACTTAAGCTTACTCAAATTCATGTCACTGCTAACACTTAAAAAATTAAAAAAAAGATGATCCCTAAGTTATTAGCTTCAGTTCTTAGCTAAAAATAAATTATCCTCTCCATACAATGAGAATTTGAAAAGGCATGATTGGATCCATTCCTTTAATTACTTGTAAAAAAAAAAAAAAAAAAAAAAAAGGCTTTTTTTCTTTCTTTTTTTTTTTTTTAACACTTTCCCCAAAGAGCATGTAATGAAGCAACTTGTATTAGAACTCCTCTTAATACTTTGATTAAACCCTGCATGTTGCATTTATACAGGAGTGAAATATTTAAAAGATAGATTAAATTTATGAGGAAAACAACTGCTGAAATGTAGTTGAGAGATTATTTACTCATTTTATCTTTAGGATGCTACTTGAATTTTTAAAAAAGTCCTTCTGAAATATCACTCTTTCTACTTCTAATTTGAAAACCAAACAAAGCATATCATTTAATTGGCCTTAAAACTAGAAACACAATTGAGGATATGGCCTGTGTAGCATACAGATTGTATCAGTTCAGAGGCTCTTAGATATTAGTTACTAGATAATTTTTGTACAAGTTGGTATATTCATTCAACAAACTTTGCCATTCTATTTCTGATACAACTAAGAACCCAACAGGAAAAGCCCTTGCCCTGTAGTTTATGTTTGAGTTAATAGTGGTGGTGGGGAGGGATTATCACAAAATAAAAACATGAAAATGATCATTACAGATTGTGAAAACCACTATGAAGGAAATAAATGTGCTGGAATGATCAAAAATTGGAAGCAGAGGATTTATTTAAATGGGAAGGAGGGGTCTCAGAAAAATATACTTGGGTGAACTGAGACATGAATGGTAAAGAAGACCCAGGTGTAGACTCTTCCCTACAGAAAGTGAATTTGGGGGGAAAAGTTAAAATATTTTAAGAACAGATAAAAATCCAGTGTTGCTAAAACCAAACAACAGAGAATATGCACAATCTCAGGTCAGTCTGGAGAGAAGGTCCAGTGTCAAAATTTTCAGAGTCTTTAGATCACAGTAAGAAGTTTTAGTTTTAGTTTTGATTTTATTTGTGTGCCATGCAGAAGGGGAAAAACATATATGAAAGATAGCAAGAGTGGAGGGATGTTTAAAACAGATTGGTTACTCTAGTATATAGTGAAAACACAAAAATCGGTAAAGTCCCACTGTCTATCCAATTATTGCCAGAGATTTTTATATTTAGAAATAATCTGTAATGTTGCAAGCATATTAGATTTCATTTAAAGTTGTAAGATTGAAAAAAAAAAAAAGTTGTAAGATTGGCCACATATGATTATAGGATGTCGACAGAGCATAGGAAACATGTCAATCAACTCAGTGTAAATAGAAATACAGTAGTGTTTCTCTACCATACTTCAATGCATAAATTAATTTTACCTTTTGGTAATTTTTAAAATGCTGAGAAAGGAAACATTTGGACAACATGTAAAGAGCTGAAGTATAGTGTAACAATGATATTCTAATATGTCCATAAAAGAAAAAAAAGCACAAAGATTCTACCATAATTTAAGAGTGAGTCATTTTACATAAATCATGAAAATACTCAGAACAATAAATTTCACACAGCCACAAAGAGTTTCTTCTTTCATTTACAGAAGTGTCTTTTGAATTAATGTTCCTATATTAAAGAACCTTTGTTATATTGCTTACATTTGTGCTTTCACTAAATAATGAGGATAATTTATTGTCATACTTTGTTACCATGTAACTATTATATCTTCAAATGGAGCCGCTTTTGATATTTTTTTACTTATTAGGGAGTCTCTGTAATATTATCAATTCCTGAAGTTTAATTTTTTGTGTTCATCCAGATGTTCTGAAAAAAAAAAAAAAACATTAAATATACTAAGTAACTTTTTATTTAAAATAAACACAATTACTGCTGCCATTTTCTCTAAATATGCCTTGGTAATTTTAAATTTAAAGCATATGGGTTTATATTTGTTGAGTTAGATTCATTATTTATCATAGGCATTTGGAAATAAAAGAATATAAGTACTGTATAGCAATAAGAGCATCCATGTCAATTGATTAAATTTCCTTTATCATATGTCTAGAAAAGTGAATGTAAATTATATTAAAAATAGCAAAGTGGAGAGATAATATTGTTGGGGGATTTTTAAATCTCCTTGATATGATAGCAGGATTTTAAGGATCTTTCTTATCAGTTGAGGAAGAGGAGTGGAACATTTCTCTAACCTACGTAAAAATTTGCTGATGTTGCTTTAAAGCACACAGTGACTCATTCGCATTCTTCTTTTTTAAAAATTTTTTTTTTTTAATTTTTTATTTATTTATGATAGTCACAGAGAGAGAGAGAGAGGCAGAGACACAGGCGGAGGGAGAAGCAGGCTCCATGCACCGGGAGCCTGATGTGGGATTCAATCCCGGGTCTCCAGGATCGCGCCCTGGGCCAAAGGCAGGCGCCAAACCGCTGCGCCACCCAGGGATCCCGCACTCTTCTTTTAGGACATTTATTTGTTTCTTTCTTTTTTAAGCTTTTATTTAAGTTCCAGTTAGTTAACATACAGTGTAATATTAGCTTTAGGTGTAGAATTTTGTGATTCATCATTTACATACAACACTCAGTACTCATCACAAGTGCCTTCCTTAATACCCATCACCCTTTAACCCATCCCCCACCTCCCTTCAGTTTGTTCTCTATAGCTAAGAGTCTGTTTTCTAGTTTGCCTCTCTCTCTCTCTTTTTTTTTCCCCTATATCCATCTGTTTCATTTTTTTAAGCTCTACATATGAGTGAAATCATGTTATTTGTCTTTCCCATGCTTATATGCCATTGTAGGTACTAAAACAATAAAGTAACTGAAGACAAAAAAATTCTATAGAAATAATTTTTAAAACCATACTAAATGATTTTTTTCCAAATATAAATATCAATAAATATTTGCAAAATGCTTAACCTATCTGGTTTCTAAATCTTAACACAGGGGCACCTGGGTGGCTCAGTTGGTTAAGCAATCCAACTCTTGATTTCAGGTCATGATCTCAGAGTGTGGGATTGAGACCTGCAAAGGGCTCTATGCTGAGCATAGAGTTGGTTTGGGATTCTCTCTCTCCTTCTCCCTCTGCCCCTCCCCCTGCTCCCTGGAGTTCTCTCTCATAAACAAACAATTTTAATATATGTGCTGCCGAAGCGAGCACATAAACAAACCTGAACAAAATGAGTAACTATTCCTCAAATAATTTATATCATTCAAAATTGTCCCATTTTGAACTATAACTTTTTAAGAAAAAAAGCATGAGTTTATTATATAAGTGGTTTACAAGTATTATGAAATGCAGTACTCTGTTTTATGCTATTCTTTATTTCTTATAAGCAAAAGAATGTTTAGAAGAGGTAATGAAAATTTCTAGATGAAGAATTTAAAAATTGTATTAAACTTTTCCAGTTCTTTTCTAATTATAGGAAGAAATTTATTGATTGATAGTTTTATAAATTTCCTTGGATCATCAATAATCATCAGTGTAGTAACTAGACAAGTGTATGAATTTGAACTATGTTTGTATTTCTATTTCTGATGATTTTATATTTTGTACTTCAGCTATATATGTTTATGAGTCCCAGTGCTAAGAATATAGTAGTGCTATTTTTTTTGTCTTCAAGCGAAACAGTATATTTTCCTTTTGATCAATTAAAATGTATCATTATCACTTTTTTTTCAAAGAAAATGTAGATGTACTGCTTGTTATGTATTACCATTTAGCAAATTACTTAAACATTTAGAACTTAAATAATGAACAATTCAATAATAAGAAAAATGACCAAAGTTTTAAAAATGGACTAAGAGGGGCAGCCCCGTTGGCCCAGCAGTTTAGTGCCACCTTTGGCCCGGAGTGTGATTCTGGAGACCCAGGGTCGAGTCCCACATCGGGTTCCCTGCATGGAGCCTGCTTCTCCCTCTGCCTCTCTCTCTCTCTCTGTAATGAATAAATAAATAAAATCTTTTTTAAAAAATGGACCAAGATTTGAATAGTGATATATACAAAGAAGAGATGCCAATGGTTAATAATCAGAGAAAGATGCTTACATGATTAGTCATCAGAGAAACGCAAATCAAAGCCACAGTGAGATACTACTTCACACTCACCACTCTGGCAAATTTCTGAAGGCAGATAATAACAAATTTTGGCAAGGATGGGGAAAAACTGGAACCATCATACAACTGCTGGTGGGAACATAAAAATGTGCTGCCACTTTAGAAAACAGTTTGGCAGATCCTCAAAACTTCAACATGGAATTATCCTATGATCCAGCAATTCTATTCCTAAGCATACACCTAAGAGAAATGAAAACATATTTCTAGTAAGAAAAATTACAAATGAATGATCAAAATAATATTATTTATAATAGCCCAAAGTAGGAACAATTCAAATATCCATCAACTGATGAATGGGTAAATAAGTATGGTTAAATCCATGCAGTGGAATATATATGATTTGTTAAAATGAAAGAAATGAAGTAATATACGCTACAATATGGTTGGTCCTCCCAAACATTATTTTAAATAAAATAAGCCAGTGACAAAGGACCATATATTATATCATAAAATTTATATGAAACGTCCAAATTAAGCATCTGAAGAAAATATCACATCTACATGTTAGATGAGTTTCTTCAGGGCAAGTGATCATAAGAAGGAAAGCAGGATTGATAATATCTTTTATGAGCAAGCCTTAGATGTCAGTTATTGTCCCTTTCACAATATCCTAATCGCTATACCGGCCAGCCCTATTTACTTTGGAGGATGCTATACAAGGCTATGACTTTTAGGAGATGAGAATCATTAAGTGATATCTTCTCTTACTACATTTTCTAACTTGAAATTAAAATACATATTTTGCATTCAAACAATATTTGAAATAGAGACAGCTTCATAGAATTTGAGATATGTATTTCCTGCTATATTTCCAATGACTTGACTTTTTAAGCCATACTTCTCAGCTTAATTCACTTTGTAGAAGGAGTCCATTAGAACATTATGATATTTGCTACACCTGTCATAAAGGGATCTCATATTATTATTCTAACATTCCTAAATAATTTCACAAGGATTTTTTTATGGCTACTGAGATGTGCAAAGAATTATTAACTATTGAGATTTTTTTTAATTGGACAAGATAACAAGGTTTAGTTTCTAAATTTCAATGCCCTAAGAAAAGCAATTATTAGCAAGATTTATTTACATATTTTCCCCTGTGGTTTACAAGCTGAAAAGCTGCTGACATTTGTATTTCTCTGTTTATTTTTTTCATGGTAGTTGAATTAATTTAGGATAACTGCATGCACAGAATTAAAGGTAACCATGCTATAGTCAATCTATATTCTTAAGTCATCTTGCTCTTTTACCAGGTGAACAAAATAAAGATTATATTACAAATACATATTGAATATAATTTATCTTTCTTCTCTTTTCTCACCTACTATTTCCTTTAAAAGACTTTATTTATTTATTTATGAGAGACACACAGAGAGGCAGACACACAGGCAGAGGCAGGAGAAGCAGGCTCCATGCCGGAGCCCGATGCAGGAACTCCAGGATCATGTCCTGAGCTGAAGGCAGACGCTTAACCGCTGAGCCACCCAGGCATCCCTCACTGACCATTTCCTGTATATATATATATCTTTCAGGACTGACTGCTACTCAAGTTTTATCCCAATTCTATGCTACTGCAACATTTGCATATCATTCTATCATTTTAAAATTTTACTGAATGATCTAGCTTAACACCTAGACTGAAGCTTCTTGTGGGCTTATGGACTTTTCCTCTGCATCTCAAAATCTAATGTAATGCCTTGCAAATTGTAGATACTCAATAAAATGAGTTGTTTACTTAGAGTTGGATAGGATATACATTGTCATCTCTTCCGGCATCCTACATTAATAAGGAAGTCTCTTCTATAGTTATCCGAGCAGATTACACCTGATTCTGTTTTAATAAATTCATTGATGAGGAAGACACTTGATATTTTATTAAAGAGCTCATGATATAGTTGCTGTTTTTTTAAAATAAATGATGTTGAATTGAAATATGTTTCTCTTTGACTTGTAATTATTGATGTTATTTCTATCTTTGATAGTAATAAAATATAGGTTTAAGATTTCTGAGTAGTTTCAAACATTTGATCAGCTCCATTATGAACCAAAATTATATTATGCAGACCTCAACATTCATAGATTTCCCCCATTTTCTTCTTATGAAATAGTTTTCATACTTCTTCACATAGTATTTTCCTCTAGTTTATGTCCAAGTCACCCAAAAAGTCGCCCCTTGAACTGACAACAAAACCACTCATATACAGAGTATGAAATCTAAATATGTATTGTAAATATCTATTGTGGTTGATCTTTGAATGTGATTTAAAATCATCTCTCATAGGGATCCCTGGGTGGCTCAGTGGTTTAGTGCTTGCCTTAGGGCCAGGGCATGATCCTGGAGTCCCAGGGTCAAGTCCCACATCAGGCTCCCTCCATGGAGCCTGCTTCTCCCTCTGCCTGTGTCTCTGCCTCTCTCTGTGTGTTTCTCATGAATAAATAAATAACATCTTAAAAAAATAAAATCATCTCTCATAGATGTAATTGTATGGTCAACTAAATCCACCTGAGATTTTTCCAAATGAAATATTAGCAAGTGCCATATTTTAAATAATTTCATACTCTCCACTGATTCTCTTTTCAAAATAAGTTTAGTCCTACTTGATGGTAACAGGGGCAGGCAAAGCATTCCCCACAATAGGGTACTACAAATTGGAACACAATCAAATTATCAAAAGCCACCATGTCATAAGAATGGGTTCTATCTAATCTCTTCCCTGGGGTTTACTTCCATTCAGTAAGAGTATTATAACAGTTACTGATTACAGAAGGTATCCATGAGTAGTTTACTCACATTTAACCACATTTGCAAGTGAGACAAGGATTCTGTAAGACCTAATAAATTTTTGAACAAGCAAACTCATTATAATTTCCTTTATAGTCGACCCTTGAACAGCTCTGGGGTTAGTGGTAACAAATCTTTACACAGTCAAAAATCCGCATGTGCCTTTTGACTCCCCAAAAACTTCTAGCCTATTGTTGACCAGAGCCTTATTGATAACATAGTTGACTAACACGTTTTGTATGTTATATGTATTATATACAGTATTGTTACAATAAACTTAGATAAAGAAAAAAAAGGTTATTAACAATATAATAAGAAAGAGAAAATATATTTACTGTACTTTATTTATATTAAAAAGATCTG
Source organism: Vulpes lagopus (assembly GCF_018345385.1). Lineage (NCBI taxonomy): Eukaryota > Metazoa > Chordata > Mammalia > Carnivora > Canidae > Vulpes > Vulpes lagopus. Next base: position 42,291,534 of record NC_054826.1, read on the forward strand.
TATATAAGTGGACCTGCATAGTTCAAACTCATGTTGTTCACAGGTCAAATATATTTATTTAATTATTTATTTCAAAGATTTATTTATTTATTTTAGAGCAAGTGAAAGCACGCAAGGCAGAGGGACAGAGGGAGAGAGAATTTTTTTTTTTTTTTTTAGATTTTACTTATATATTTATTTGAGAGCATGAGGAGGGTGAGGGGTAGAGGGAGAGGAAGAAGCAGATTCCCTGCTGAGCAGGGACCCCGCTGGGGGCTTGATCTCAGGACTCTGGTATCATGACCTGAGCCAAGGCAGATATTCAAATGACTGAGCCACCTAGGTGCCAGAGAGAGAGAGAGAGAGAGAGAGAGAGAAAGTGTCTTACGCAGACTCCATGCTGAGCAAGGAGCCTGACACAGGCTCAATCTCGGGACTCTAAGATCATGACTGGAGTGGAAACCAGCAGTCATGCACTTAACCAACTGTACCACCCAGGCATTCCCCATATCAACTATATTTAAAAGCTATGTTCATTCTATAGTAACCAATCCTTTGTCCCTTGGGCAAACCCTTCCCAAATCACCCCCAGGTCTTCTCTTAAGATGGAATGAGCTAGATCTCATTTTGTTCAGCATTTAATTACTATCTAATTGGGGATCTCTGGGTGGCTCAGCAGTTTAGTGCCTGCCCTTGGCCCAGGGTGTGGTCCTGGAGTCCCGGGATGGAGTCCTGCATCGGGGTCCCTGCATGGAGCCTGCTTCTCCCTCTGCCTGTGTCTCTGCCTCTCTGTGTGTATGTGTGTGTCTCTCATGAATGAATAAATAAAATCTTTAAAAAAATAATGATTACTATCTAATTAATTTGTATTGTGCTTATCAATTTGTAATATCATTATCATACAGAAAAGACAGCCATAAATGAAATGTAAGTAGTGACATCTATGCAACCTAGTATCATAAAGACCACAAAATGCGTTCTATGGTTTATCTTATCCTTGTAGTTGCAAGAATACAGAGATTCTATATTTCTATTTCTCCCAATAGCTCCTTTGAACACATTAACAACACATTTTATTACTATCAACTAAACCTAAAACTTTTCCCTTCTTTAACATATTAAAATTGTCCACATGACAAATATTAAAGTAATCATAATGTAGAAAAAATAATAAAAAGAAAAATAAAAATAAATGTTGTTTCTTTGGCTTACTAGTAATAGTGAGCATAATGTGAGTCAAGTATCATGTCTTTTTTTTAAGTATAGTTGACATTTAATGTTACACTAATTCCAAGCATACAACATAGTGATTTGACAAGTCTATGCATTAGACTATGCTCACTGCTTGTGTAGCTACCATCTGTCATTATACACTGCTACTATAATATCATTGAGTATACTCCCTATATTGTACCTTTTATCCCCATGACTAATTCATTTTATAACTGGGAAACCTATATCTCCCACTTGCCTTTATTCATTCTGCTCTTCCCCTACCTCCCTCCTCTTTGGCAATCATCAGTTTTTTCTCTGCATTTATCAGTCTTTTTCTGCTTTCTATTTGTTTGTTTGTTTATTCGTTTTGTTTTTTAGATTCCACATATAAGTGAGATCATATGGTATTTTCTATCTCTGTCTGACTTATTTCACTTAACATGATACTTTTTAGGTTCATTTATGTTGTCACAAACAGCAAGATCTCATTCTTTGTTATGGCTAAGTAACATTCCATTGTATATGCTGTATCTTCATTCATCTGTCAATGGACACTTGGGTTACTTCCATGTTTTGGCTATTGTAAATAATGCTACAATAAATGTAAGGGTGCATATATCTTTTCAAATTAATGTTTTCATTTTCTTTGGGTATATCCGGTTGTGGAATTTACTAGACACATGCTATTTCTATTTTTAATTTTTAAAGGCCCTCCATACTGTTTTCCATAGTGGATGCACCAATTTACGTTCCTACCAACATTACATGAGGGTTCCTTTATTTCCATACCTTGCCAACATTTGCTAATTTCTTGCCTTTTTGATTCTAGCCATTCTGAGATAATATCTCACTGTGGTTTTAATTTACATTTCTCTGACGATTAGTGATGTTGAATATCTTTTTACGTGCATTGGCTATCTGTATATCTTGTTTGGAAAGGTGTCTATTCAGATTTTCTGCCCACTTTTTATTTTTAATTTTATTTTTTTTTAAGATTTATTTATTTTAGAAAGAGAGAGACAGAGTGCAAGTGCACATGACTAGTGGGAAGGAGAAGAGGGGGGGAATCTTCAAGTTGCCTCCCTACGGAGTGTAAAGCTCCATGTTGGGCTGGATCCATGACCCATCATTAGATGACGACCTGAGCCAAAATAAAAAAAAATCAATGCTTACCCAACTGAGCCACCCAGGCACCCCTTCTGCCAACTTTTTAAACTAGATTGTTTGTTTGGTGTTGAGTTGCTTAAGTTCTTTATATAGTTTGGATATTAATCCCTTATTGGATTCTTCATTTGCAAATATTTTCTCCCATTTAGTGGGTTGCCTTTTTGTTTTGTTGATAGTTTCCTTTGCTGTACAAAAGCTTTTATTTTGATATAGGCTCAATAGTTTATTTCTGCTTTTGTTTCCCCAGCTTTAGGAGATACATCTAGAAAAATGTTGCTATGGCTGATGTCAGAGAAATTACTAAGTTGTGTCAGAGAAATTACTAAATTCTCTTCTGGGATTGTTATGGTTTCAGGTCTCACATTAAGTCTTTGATACATTTGAAGTTATTTTAGAGTATGGTGTTAGAAAGTGATCCAGCTTTGTTCTTATATGTGTGGCTGTCTAGTTTTCCCAGCACCATTATTGAAGAAACTCTTTTCCCCACTGTATATTCTTGCCTCTTTGTCAAGGGTAATTGATCATGTACGTGCAGGTTTATTTCTAGACCTTCTGTTCTGTAACATTGATCTTTGTGTTTATATTTGTGCTAGTGCCATATGGGTTTGATTACTACAGTTTTGCAGTATATCCTGAAATCCAAGTGTCACATGTCTTACTTTGCTGTATTCTTATAAGAATCATCATGAGAAGCATCATTATCATCCCTTGAAATGGATGACAAAACTGAGGCTGGCAGGGGTGAGGGCAAGTTACAAACCCAAGCAGTCTAACTCTAGAGTTACTGCTTTTATCTAATATAATGTCAAAATCATTTAAAACTTTGACCTTATGATCTAGTTTTCTAATTTTGTTTCTAGTGCAAATATGTGAACATAAAAATAGGACAAATATGATTTCTATACACTTTTTCCTATTTATTGATGAGAGTTCAAAAGAAAATGGAACTCAAAATGGAACTTAATTGATATTTAGCTTATATTCAGTTGTGTAACACTGAACCTCTTTCCCCAATACACAAGCTTGATTATCCGTGATCTGTATTTTGTTAGTAAGAAGAAAATGTATCATCATATATAACAAGAAGAACAGTACTCTGGGCATGATGCATTATGGCTCCTCTTTCTACTCCTAGCATTTCTTCTGCTTTCATTCTTCTTTGCTAATATTTTTAATTTCCAGCTGGAAAGGGGCTGGATAAATGTGTTCTGTCACATGACAATGTTCAGAAAGATGTTTATGTATGTCTTTCCTAGGAGGATAAAAAGTTTTTCCTGAAGTTTCCCAGTTACTTCTTTATCAAGGGAATGGAAGTACAATCATTTCCTTAAACTAAATCATCTGAGAAGAATTAGATGTTGGAGCATCAAACAAAATGAGTATAATAGTCATAAAGTATGCAATATATTTTGTCAATCTAAGTCATCATCAATGCTAAGACGTTATTTTTGGTACCATTGAGAAAGTAAATATATGGTCAATTAAACTATGCCAAATTATTGATTATAAGATATGTTCTTATTCATAGATGCTTAAATGTGAGGGCAAAAAAGGCATTTTATGATCAATGAAATGCTGTATTACCTTACCTTGTTTATTTTTTCTTTTGTTTTCTTCCTTCCTTCCTTCCTTCCTTCCTTCCTTCCTTCCTTCCTTTCTTCCTTCCTTCCCTTCCCTTCCTTCTTTCTTTTTTTTTTCAAATAAGAAAACTAAAGTGTGGGAATACCAGCTTTGACAATGTCATTAAATCATAACTTGAAGGCAGATTTGTAACTTTATATTCAAAGTAGTTGCCTCAGAGTGCTTCCCTGTTCTTATTCTTTTTTTTCCCCCTTTTCTTTATATTCATTCCTGAGCCAAAATATGACTGGCCTTGATTAGATGGTTCTATCAATCATCTGATTGAAATCATCCAGAAGGAACTTTCAATAAAGAAATGTGTATTGTCTGAAATCCATCATGAAAAATTAGGTGAGAGCGTGATCACATTTGCTCCATAGAAAGAAAGTACCAACCATGAGTTATAACAGCAGAATTGAGTAAAGCCAAATGACTTCATGTATTTGAAAACTTCTATTAGTTCTAGAATGGAAGTCTTTAAATACTAATGAAGGGTACAAGAAATAGAACATAAAACAAATATATGGTACATCTATATGGATGTTGGTGAAATGGTGTTTTAACATAGTTGTTTAGAAAATGGGTTCTGGAGTCAGCCTCTCTGCATGAGGGGATAACGATTCATAAATTGTTAAGGGTCTTAGTTTCTTTATATGCAAAATGAGTATAATAGCCAAATTTAATTCATAGAATTGTTTGTAAGATCAAATAAAGCAATATATGTAAAGAGTATTGTACAATGTCTCACACATAGTATGTCCTTGGTAATGAAAGATGATGACAAAGATGATGATGATAAATATGATGCTGGAAGATCCTCCTTTGATAGTATAGGACACTGTGCACCTTCCATATTATCTTCTGACAGGGTTTCTGATCCACTGTCATGGAAAAGGAAAGTTATGTTCTGAAGTGAAATTAGTCATAAATATCCAGAATCTTAAAATACTGAGTCTGAAAATCTCAAAGTCCAGAAAATAAACAATGGACAAACTTGTTTTAAAATTCTGTATATACCACTTATGATCTATGGGGCTTAGGGCAATTTCTTAAATATACCTGATTTTCTCATCTTTATGGTAAATTAAAATGTCTAGTTCTTGAAGTTAATCGGAACCCTAATTTAGGTAACATGTAAATCATGTAGCATAGTATTTTTGACACATAGTAGGTACGTAGAAAAAGTCACTAATTTTTCCTTTACAATTGCCACAGGAATCCTCAGACGCTTCCTATTTATCTAACTGAACTTCAGGTGCCCAAGATTAAAAAGAATAACAAGCAAATTTCTATTTTAAAATGTCTGTGTCTAGCATAGCATCAGTATTATGTTGTACTTTCTTCACAAAATCATACAATATGGGGCAGCCCGGGTGGCCCGGTGGTTTAGCGCCTCCTTCAGCCCAAGGTGTGATCCTGGAGCCCCGGGGTTAAGTCCCACATCAGGCTCCCTGCATGGAGCCTGCTTCTCCCTCTGGCTGTGTCTCTGCCTCTCTCTCTCTCTCTCTCTCTCTCTCTGTATCTCTCATGAATAAATAAATAAAGCCTTTAAAAAAAAATCATACAATATGTCAATAATACTGTAGGTTAAATTCAATTTGGGGTATGTGCCTGGCAATCTAAACACTGTTTATTACATACTTAGGTAGATAAATTTTTGTCCTAATTCCTAATAATCTATTTTCAGGTAAAATTTGGAGCATTAACTCTTTGCAATTTGGAGTCCTCCCATGTAGTATATAATTTTCGGTAAAATACAGCTTAAAAAATAAAATTATAATAAAAATTTTAATCCTGTTACTACAATTTTTGATTGCATATTCTGAGACCTTATCACTAGTATCACAATTCTCTGTAGACTTACATGACCCACTTAGGAATACTTCAATCCCAACAAAAGCACGTTATAATAAAGATGTTTCCATTTAGGAAATGAATCAGCTGAGGTAAAATGAATTTTCCATTTTGTGTATTTAAGTGAATTGAAATTGGCCTTTTATCACAGAGAAGTAAAAGAAAACTATGTAGAAGCGGGCACCTGGGTGGCTCATTCAGTTAAACTTCTGATTTGGCTCAGGTCAGGATTCCAGAGTCCTGAGATTGAGCCCTCGAGTTGGGCTCCCTGCTTAGTAAGGAGTCTGCCTGTGGATTTTCTCTCTGTCTCCAGCTACCCACCCTCTCCCTGCTCATCCTCTCTCTCTCAAATAATAAATAAATCTTTAAAAAAAATATCTGTAATTGGAATCACTCAATAATTGGGTATATGTAACATCAGACACTTTAACTTTTCCTCTCAGAATTTTTCTGCTTACATCTTTATATAATGGGTTTTCTTCTCCAGTTTTTTAAATTTTTATTTATTTATGATAGTCACAGCGAGAGAGAGAGAGGCAGAGACACAGGCAGAGGGAGAAGCAGGCTCCATGCACCAGGAGCCCAACGTGGGATTTGATCCGGGTCTCCAGGATCACGCCCTGGGCCAAAGGCAGGCCCCAAACCGCTACGCCACCCAGGAATCCCTCTTCTCCATTTTTAAGTAGTGAACAAGACACAGACATTTAGGATGAGAACCTCTTAATTCTTATTCTGGTTCTTGGAAAATGCACACAGACCCACACTGCACATGTTAAGAGAGTCATGGACCATCTGTGTAACTCATTACCAAATAAAAGCTTATAGGCTTTTTATAAGCAGTTGTGAAATTGTGATCACTGTTTCACTGTTGATGGCATTAATGCTGAAGGCTAGTATGTGACACTGCAATGAATTTACCAGGAAGAAAAGTTTATTAATACTGTAACTAAACATAAGGAAAATTCATATACTTCTTCAAGGGAGTATACTCTCTTGTTTGTTTCATCTGGATCACTATAAAGCTTAAGTCAAACGTTATACCTGAATAAGTAAAGCTTTTTATATCATTTTTTCAATTCTTCAGAAGTCAGTTCTGGCTCATAAAGATCTATTCAGGTAAATCATAAACATTACATTTAAAGCACCTTAAAATACATTTTAATAAAATGTTAGTGTATAATTATTTGACACAATCAAGGAAGCCATTTGGTGAAACCTACCACCTAGATATAGAATAAAGGTTATTGTTTCTAAATATTTGCATGAAATGTTTTGTGTGCATATATTTCTCCTTATTTAGAGTGTCCTTTTTCTATCTCCCTTGATTTTTTTTTTTTTTTAATTTTTTTTTTAATTTTTTATTTATTTATGATAGTCACAGAGAGAGAGAGAGAGAGGCAGAGACATAGGCAGAGGGAGAAGCAGGCTCCATGCACCGGGAGCCTGATGTGGGATTCGATCCCGGGTCTCCAGGATCACGCCCTGGGCCAAAGGCAAGCGCCAAACCACTGCGCCACCCAGGGATCCCTATCTCCCTTGATTTTGAATCTTTCCTGTTTCAGTCTTCTTTCCATGATCCCTTTTTTTTTGAAACTTCCTTATTCATTATTTATTTTTTATTCACCACTTGCATATTGCACAGTTACTATGTCATTTGCCCAGGTATCTTGGTTTTAGAGATAATGTACCCAAGGGCTCAAACTCAAATCATGGACTTCTTTATCCAAGAACTTTCTATGGCACAGGTTCTACAGCTACAGCAAAAATCTTTCTATGGTGTGATGCCAATCATATGTTCATCTTTTGTGTGCTCTTTTCAAATAGCCTTCCATCCATTCCCCTCTAAATATGCAAATGTTCCTGACTTCCTCAAACTCATTTTGCAACCTCCCACTCTAGTCTGTAATGTTTCATACTTGCAACCAGTACCATGCCACAAATTTCAGAGGAGTCTAAGATCTTAAGCTAATCTGCAAACATCTGTTCATCTTCAAGTTCATTGTCTTCTCATCAACAGTCATGGGCTTTCTCTGCCCCTTGTATCAACTTCATCAGTCAATCTAAGTGTATATTAATATCCCCTAGTATGGTATAATCACAGCTTAACATTTTTAAACACAGTGAATCTGGGCATCAGGAATAGTCCATCATCTCTTCTTTTTTTTCAATTTTTATTTATTTATGATAGTCACAGAGAAAGAGAGAGAGAGAGAGAGAGAGGCAGAGACATAGGCAGAGGGAGAAGCAGGCTCCATGCACCGGGAGATGTGGGATTTGACCCCGGGTCTCCAGGATCGCGCCCTGGGCCAAAGGCAGGCGCTAAACCGCTGTGCTACCCAGGGATCCCTCCATCATCTTTTAAAAATATTTACAAAAAAGGTCCTGGGACAGCTCAGTCAGTTAATAATCTGACTCTTGATCACAGGGTCATGAGTCCAAGACCTCCATGGGCTCCATGCTAGATGTGGAGCCTACTTCAAACAAACAAATAAACGTTTATAAAATAAAACTTTTTGATAGGGTTTGAGGGTGTTTCTGATGTGAATTTGATTGAATAAAACTCTTTCCCCCTTGGTTTTACTTTTGATCCCTCAAAAAGTTTAAACTGGGGCAGCCCAGGTGGCTCAGCGGTTTGGTGCCTGCCTTCAGCCCAGGGTGTGATCCTGGAGACCCGGGATCGAGTCCCACGTCGGGCTCCCTGCATGGAGCCTGCTTCTCCCTCTGTGTCTCTGCCTCTCTGTCTCTCATGAAGAAATAAATAAAATCTTTAAAAAAAAAAAGTTTAAACTGACCTAGGAAATCATGTATTAGATTTAGTAATAAATGCTCTTTTTATGATACTTTGAAGTATCCTCTGGGTCAAGTATTTTCTTAGGAATTATAAGATATTATTTATGAACACTCCATAGACTTCTGATACTGTAACATCTAAGTGTTCCTCACTAGTACTTGCTCATTGAACTAGTACTTGCTCATTATACTACTCTTAATTTCTAAAGTACATTATATAAAAGATAAAATTAGCATTTCTATATTAGTTTTCTTGAGCAGTCTGACTACTACCTACATTTTGGCAACATTGCCAAAGTTGATATTGCAATTTTACATTAGTAGATAGTAAGAATTCACAGTGTTCCCATTTTCATGAAGGACGTTTTGCCATTTATGCATTGTTTTAGGTTGAGCATGATTTTCTATCATAGCTTTTTACACTATAATTCTGTTAGTACAGCTTTACCCTCTCAGTTTGTTACTTGATGCTTTGTTACCCAAGGGTGCACAGTGAGGCATATTTACATTACATATAGTAATAAATAAAAATAATATAACAGCAACAAATTAATAACTATACAATAGCATTTTCTTGAGGACTGACTTGTACCAGGTACACTGTTAAGCAGTTAATATGGATTCTGAAAGTAATCTTACAAAAAACATCTGAAATACATATTATTTTTTAAAAAGTAGACTCCTTCCCAGTGTGGCACTTGAACTCATGACCCTGAGATCAAGAGTTGCATTCTCTACTGATGAGCCAGCCAGGCACCCCATGAAAAATATACTATTATCCTCAGTGTAGGGACAGGGATAGCAAAGGCTAAAGATTAAATTATTATTAATCTGATCACACCCAAATACAGTATCCTAGAATTTAAGGAATCTGATTCCAGAGTCCATGCTTGTAATCATTATATTATGATAAAATTTTGAAACATATAGGCATTGCTGTTCAAAGATTTACCACAGATTATTACTAATCTGTGTCAATAACTTGGATGTAACCACACCTCCCAGCCAATTTACTTGTACAATAACACCACTTTACAGAACACTCCTTTTCTATTGTAAAAAGCATACTACCTGACACATGCTCTGCTACCCCAGGTTTCTGACTGTTGAGTATTAAATGAATTAGAGAGCAGGATGGGTCATAAATTTGTTTGACCAATGTCAAAAAAGTAAGACTACAATATTGTCAGTGATAGAGCACACCACTTAACAAATGTCACCTGCATCTGTGACTTCCCTAAGCACTTTTCTTCTCTAAATCTCAATATTAGAAATGTAGCAGTGTGTAAATCCAATCCTTTTCTCCTTACCATCTATATGCCTCCTCAGCCTTTCTGTCTTCAGAATAACATGGGCAACATGGGTAAGTGCCCTGATGTCAAGGATCAAGTTTAATTTTGTTGTTTTTGTTGTTTGGGATTTACCACAGAGCAGTGAATCTAAATACATACCTTGATTTATTGATTAATTGAAAGATGAGTTATAGAGCCTATAATACGGCTAATAATGATACTCACACTAATAATAAAAACATGGATTACGTGATTGCATATCTAGAAAAAATAAATGCCAGTAAAACACACATCCTCAAATGAGCCTCGTCTTCATCAGAAATAATAATTTTTCCTAATAATTTTCCTTTTTAGATATTTTCAGACATACATTTGAAGGGGGGTGTCTATCTATCCCAGTGTTTTTCAATTCTGACTGCCCATTAGAGTCATCTGCCCATTAGAGTTAGAGAAGGACTCAAACATATGCCAATACCTGCTCACATTTGTGGGACAACTGAGGCAGATTTCTGGGGCTGGAACCCCGGCAGTGGTTTTACAAGCTTCCCAAGTGATTCTAAAGTGCAGCTTGGCTTGAGAAAAGGTGCTATGTATGTATGAACAAATAGATTGAACCATAGAGGGAAAAAGGTTTTTTGTTTTAAGATTTTTAAAATCTATTCATTCATGAGAGACAGAGAGAGGCAGAGACATAGGCAGAGGGAGAAGCAGAGTGAGAAGTGGCTCCCCACAAGGAGTTGGCTGCAAGGATCACACCCTGAGCTGAAGGCAGCCACTCAATAGCTGAGTCACCCAGGTGTCTCTAGGGAAAGAGTTTTTGTTTGATAATTGTGTAGAATTGAAAGTAGCAAGTCCCTCCCCCACCCCCTTTTTAAACTAAGGATATTCATATGCTTAACATCATGAGTATGAAAGAATGGTAGCAAATATTTTTAACATTATCTTCAAGACTGCTTTGTTTCACTTGACATTTTGTTCTTCACTTATATGACCTCTGCCTACAGAAGTTAAATTAGAAAACACTTGTACTGTAGAAGTTTAAAAAAAAATGTTTAGAAAACTGCAAAGTCTTTTCTCCTGCAAAACCCTTCATTACCACCTAACGGAGAGCCCTAGATTTGGTGATGAGAGAGAGAGTAGATTAATCAGTCTATAAGATCATTTCTTTTTTTATCCTTTCCTGGAGGCTATCAGCAAGGGCACCTACGTAGGAGACTTATTTCTGTAATGTGAACAACTGTTCTTTAGGAATGAAATTCTGTTCTGCTGACAAAAGATGTAAGAAAGCTCAGGGTGCCCCCTTGAACTGTCTGACACTTTGCACAAAAGGTAAATCTGCTAAAAATATTTTTTTAAATACTTGAAATTCTCTCCCAACATTTTCTAAAGTGCCAAAGAATGAGAAATCAACTTCTGGAAAAAGGCAGGAAGAACAGAAAGGCTAACAAGGCTCATAAGAAAGCAATTTTCTGAAAAGAAAAAAAAAAGTAGTTTTCTAAAATTGAAGAACATTATTCCTTCAAAGAAAATGTCTCAAAGTGTCCTTTAAAAATATCAGTCTCTGGCAAAATCAAATTGTGTCATTTTTATTGAAGTAACCATAGATTTGTCAATTTTGTAATTGGCTTGGTTGGGTCATCCAATTTGATATCTGTGGGGATTTCACCACCAGGCATTCTTATCAATTTTTTAATAAATTCCACAGATTGAGAATGGTAAATAATAAATGATATAGAACTCACAAAGTCAATATTTAATTTAACATAGACTCAGGGAAACTAACACTATACATACACATAATTCTATGGTTTGAGTTTAAAGAAATAAGGATTTTTATCATAAAACTGAAAACAGTAAAAATGATACCAAAGTATTAAAAAGTCATGAGACTATAACAAATCACAGACTTTTAAAAGCTACAGCAGTCTAGTCTAAAACATGAGTCCAGTTAATCAATTTTATTGATCTAAGTAGGGAAGCACCTAGATGCCAAAATCAAATCCCCTGATTTCTTGTTACAATTGGAACATACCAAAAAACAATATTAATGTTTAACCAACATAGCTTTTCCAAAATGGGTATTCAAGTGGCAAAATATTTTAAATAATTAAGGAAAAATTTGTTCATGAAGAAGAGAAAATAATAATTATTAAATTTGAAGATATGGGTTTGGAGGAAAACATTCTGATAAGTTCATAGTTACTGCAATTTAAAATGCTATATAACTTCAATCCATTTTGATTAAAATGTGGTTTTACTTATGTTTAAAAGTATAACATAGTCACAGTTTAGTGCCCAAAGGAATCTATAAAGTAGGAATTTCTTATGCAAATGTGTATTTTGCTACCTGATTTTACTGGGTAAACAGAATTGGAATAAATTAAAATTACAAATTTGAATATTATGATTAATAACTTCAACCAACTGGCAAACTATGCCCAAAACTTTAAAGACATCTAAGTGAGCAACTACCAAATGTTTACAGAACCACAGAGAAATTTTATATTTTTTTTTCTTTTTTTTTTATGATAGTCACAGAGAGAGAGAGAGAGAGGCAGAGACACAGGCAGAGGGAGAAGCAGGCTCCATGCACCGGGAGCCCGACGTGGGATTCGATCCCGGGTCTCCAGGATCGCACCCTGGGCCAAAGGCAGGAGCTAAACCGCTGCGCCACCCAGGGATGCCCCACAAAGGAATTTTAAAAACCACAGTAGACTAGTGATAAAGAAGGCCTTCATCCTGTAAAAGGTGTTTAGTACCTTCCACATCATATAAATACAGTGAGTTGTCTAGCTTTTGCATACACCCGATCCTATCCAGGGTTTATGGCAAGAAACTAAAGAGGAATTATTGCCCAAAATCTGGATGAGTGAAATACGGTAAGAGAAAAAATATAACTAGATTTATATACAACTAGATGAATGTAGCAACCAAGCAATTAGGAAATAAAACCTGTCAGTGACAGAAAGACATATACTGTCCAGCAAGTATCTTCTGCATTTATTGACTCAATAACAAGGTAAAATTTAGGGTCGAAAGCACCAGGCGAAAGCAAAAAATGGGGCACTGAGTTGTACTTACAACTCAGAAATAAAGGACTTTGTTAGCAGTTAAACAAGATCAACTTGATCCTCAGTTTTAACTCCAACGATGGTTTTCCATGGCACTTAAAATCCAAAAGCCAATCCCTGGCTATCTGGGAGAGCACTGCCTACTTCTCTGGGGTTAGTTACTGCTTTTCTCTTTTCTGTGCCCCTTACCCCTCGTCTCAGGAGCAAGACTGTAATTCTTGTTGCTAAGTTCTTAGAGTCCCTGATTCTTAGGCCTGTACTACCTTCTCATGCCAAACACCACCAGGTCCCAGAAGAACCTTCCCGAATCAGAACTCCTCCTCTTTCACTCAACACTCGTTTCTTCAAAGCACTTACCTCCATCTAAAAACCTCCTATTTATTTGTTGACACACTTATTTCTATTATTTTATCTAGAATATAAGTTGAGTAATTCAAAGACTTGAACTATTGTGGCTTGTACATCATGTCTAACATGACTTGGGGCTAGTGTAGGTACCTAATTGATTTAACTGATTTAATTAATGCATTTTTAAATTTCAAATACTTATTATATACTGATATAGCATTACCATACCTCGTTTTACTTCTAACCCCTTTATAAATACTAACCAATGTAACAACGTAATGAGGTAGGTATTGGTATTATTTTCATTTTGCAGATGAAAAAAAAAAATGGGGTATAGGGAGGTTAAATTACTTGCTAAAGGTCCAGAAAGCTAGTAAGAGGAAGAAAGGGTTTGAGCCCACAGTCCTGTTCCAGGGTGTGTGCTATTAGCACAACAGTTTGCTGACTTTATCATAAGCTATTAAGACAAAGTTAGGAAGAGAAAAGATCTGCAAGGTTTGAGATGGAACCACAATTTAGTCCACTGTGTGAAGGCTGGCTGATTTTCAGGAAGTTCCACAATGTTGTGAGGGCTTTAATATTATGACTTCTCTTTGAACAGTTTGCTTTTCATCTTCAAATTCTAGACTAATTTCTTCATGTCTTGAATGCCCTGACTCCTTAACCAAGTTTCTGAGTTAGTGTTTATTTTTGTTTTAAAGATTTTGTTTATTTATTCATGAGAGACACAGAGAGGGAGAGGGAGAGACACAGGCAGAGGGAGAAAGGCTCCATGCAGGGACTTGATCCAGGATCCCTGGATCATGCCTTGAACCAAAGGCAGATATTCAACCACTGAGCCACCCAGGCGTCCCTGAGTTAGTGTCTATAATATATAGTGTTTATTCAGGGAAGGTAAAAAAATCTGAAATTAGCATTTCCTGAACTATGCTTTTTGAACAGTAGTGTCCCATGATATTTTGATGGGTGTTCCTTTAAAAACTACTTCTGTGATGAGAAAATGTATGACAAAGAGAAGTAAATGGTTAAAAATAAGAATATTTTGTAACACATACAAGAAAAAAATGTAGTATGTGTAAATTGGCCCTAAATTATGAAGCCATATGTTATTTACAAAATGTTATTTTCATATATTTCTAAGGTCTTTTATATTTATTAGAATGCTTTAGGCTAAATTGAATTTTGAGTACTAAATGAGGCAACAAGTGACTAATTCTTCTTTAAATGTTTGAAGAATTGAGGATTGCATTTAAATAATATTTTAAAAGCATTTTTTATTCACGTGTTATTATGGCACTTTTTCTTACTTTACCCAAATAGCCAGTGATGATTTGAAGTTTTCCTAAACCAACTTTTTGCCTCTCCGTTAAGAAAATATGAATCCCTCTCATGGCATTTTCTTTGTGGTCCTATTTTGCCAGAGCTCCTAAAGAAATTCAGCTAAACCTAAGATCTAAACTCTAGCAACCCTACAGCCTGCAGAACCGACATCTCATATAAGAAAGATTTATGTGGTCTATCACCAAAATTTAGCTTTTCAACACAGTTATTAATCAGCCTGTTGTGATCCTAATATTTCTGAATGACACAATTTTCTGTAAACCAGGAAACCTTCACCAGATTAGAAGTGGGGGAAGGGAACAGAGAGGGAGAAAAAGATATTAAACACGACCAGAAAATGAATTATTCCTGGAAGAACTGGGCAAATCTAAAAACTTGAAGTTTTAAAAATAATCAGAGTCTAAGTGTGTGTGTGTGTGTGTGTGTGTGTGTGGTGGTGGTGGTGGTAGGGTTTTTCCTCCCCTCTTCTGCCTCTTCCTCCCCTTCCTCGTCTCCCCATTTCTCCTTCTTCATCTTCACTACTTCCCCTTTTGCCAAACATCTTGTCTCATCTGTCTGATATTCTGTGCAGATTGGTGTGTTGATATTTGTTTTAATACCATCTTCCACTTATTATTTAAATGCTCTCTCTTCCTAAGGGGGGTGTGAGACATAATTATTTGCATTCAGAGTGTGAACCAAAATAGAAACTGGAATTGCCTATTTACAAAATTTAAACTTTGGATGAGGAAAATGGATTGTGAGCAAATGTCAAGTATGTCATCACTGTAGCTGTGTTTTAAGGAGAGATATAGTTTTAAGCAAACATTTAGAGCATTTTTGCCCAATTAAAATTCCTCCATTGTTTTTATATTTGTATGCCTCAGGGTAGAATCTAAATTATTTTTGTTTTCTTTTTTGTGTCCTCCTGTTGTGAGCCCAACTGTAATTTTCTTTGACAGTCTTTATGTTTTCTTCTTATTCCTATTAGTGTTCTGTTTGTTATTTTTTCCCCTTCATATCATTGTCTCCTTTATCTTTTAAACTTTATGGCATCTGTATCTGTTGAGATAATTGGGCCACAATCATAATCTGTGTCACAATCATCATTTGATGGGTATTTCTGCATATATATTTAGATGTTAGAAATGCTTAGGATCTAGACAAAATGAACCAGGCACATGTACCATAGAATTTGTAGTCATCTTTTTGATTTAGTGGTGGGAGAAATACGATTTGGCTTAATTAAATGAAAGAGAGGGTAAGTGAGACAGTGTCATAGAATCTGTTTTAAATAAACTCTTCCATTTAAATGACACACATTGAAAAGAATAGCTAGCAAATCCAGATGGAGAAAATATGCAGAATTATATCACATTAAACAGATTTGTGATTGATTCACAATGGGACCAGGAAATGATATACGTGAAAATGTCATTCACATGTATTCTTTCAGAATACTTTGACCAATAGCCTATTCGACCAGATATTTTTATTTTTTCAAATCTCTAAAACGTTGTAAGCCAATAAATTAATTAGTAGCAACTGAACAGGGTGCTTAATTATGGCAATTTTTTTCATCTGTAAAATAATAACTGGGCCTTCTTCATAGATTTAAAATGAGGATTAAATGAAATTATATATGTGACGGCCTTAGCACAGCATTTAATGCTTACTATATTCCAGGTGCCTAGAGTATAGTAAGCATTAAGTATATATTTATTATTATTACCAATTCATATTTATATAAAATATAAGCTAGGTAATGTGTGAGATACAGAAATACATGGCATGGGCACTGCTTTCAAGGTGATTTCAGTCTAGATGGGAAACAAAATATAGTGTAAAACATATCATACTGGTCAGCATGTAATTAAGTGCTAATTACATAGTAAGAAGTATAAACACTATAGTAGGTTAGAAATAGAAATATGTAATATGAATAATATCATTATGGATGGTAGTTGTTACCATAATAAATGCTTCTGGTAGTTCCAAATCATGTACTGAATTAAAAAGAAAAACCACATCATGCTCACATTTAAATTTCCCATTATGTCTGCTATGATATGCCCTTGTTGATTCCTCACATTTCTTTTTCACATGAATCTAACTCATCATTCAAGACTAATTGCCTTCCCCCGTTACCATTAAGTTGATCTTTATAAAATGTAAAGAGCTTACTTGTACATTGGAAATATATTCCAAACCCCCATCTAAGGTATAAAACCTAGCATTGTCTTTGCCTACACTCTCTTTTGTTTACCTTGTTTACCTGGTCATCATCAATCAGTCCTGAGAACAATCCAAAGTCTTCTTATGATATTTATATGTTCTGTTCCCTTGCCTGGAATGCACCATTATTCTCATTTCCCCATCATTTAATTTACATCTAAAATATTACTGCCTTCCTCCAGTTCTCCCTCCATATCATCCCCCAATCCAGGCCATTGGTCTTTTTCTTAGATCCTTGTTTCCTTCACAAAACTTACTGCATTTTAAAGTATTTTATTTTTTGTTGGAGAATGTGTTTGTTAGCCGTTTGTCTCCCCCCTCCATGGAAATGTAAGTTTCCTGAAGGTCAAGAACTTGACTATCTTACCATTATATCACAGAAGCACTGTAAACATTTATTTTAAAAGTGGATAAACAACCCTGCCCATTTTTTTTCCCATTTCTATATTCCCCAGGATAAATGTGTGAACTGGGATCATTGCTAACACTTGATTACATCTTGAACTTGTCTTTCCTTGATCCCTTTGTCGATGTTGTTCCCTCCCCCTTAGACAGATTCTAATCCTATCTTTTCTGAAAATTCCACCCATTCTTTCACATCATCCATAGAAACTTATTTTTAAGCAAACATGAGCTAACTCTCCCTCCTTTATTTCCTCCACAATGTACTATTTGTTTCTTCTTGTGGTACTAAAAATTTTGAAGTATAGTATAGTTTTTTTTAGCACTTGACTGCCAAAATGAACTTTGCTATCAGTCTCTGTGTCAGGTTTCTTTGAAGCAATAAAAACCATCAGTGGCTAACTTGAGAATTTAAAACAACAACAGCAACAAACATTTGTTTTGTTTAATATCTGGGGCAGCTCATGGAATGGATGGAAGAGTAGAACCACCAGGCTTAAGGAGAGGCAGAAATAGGATAAGTCCTAGGATTAAGGGATTTAAAACAAATTAAAAGAATCATCAGGTTCTCACTGTCACAGAAGGAATAAACTTTTCTACTGGTTCATTGTACTCAGGATTCAAATTCCTGGGGGAGATTTTGACTGACCTAATTTGGGTCATTTTCTACCCATATTATGCTAATTTTATAGTCAGGACCTCATAAGAGTGTCCCATCAAAATGATAGCCAAATGAAGGAATTGTAGTCTCTAACAAGTAATTGAGGTCATCTATATACAGAAGAGAGAGGATGGCTCTGAGTAGGCAAACAACACATTTTGACTATAGAAAGCTTCAGTGAGAGAAGGAAGAACCACTTTTCCCGACCAATTAAAGAACATAACAAAATATACCTTATGTTTAATGGCATAAGCATGCTTTCCTCATGACTGAAACATATTTTTTTAAAGTTTTAAATAAGTGTTATTGTTATGTTTTAAAATATTTTATGTATTTATTCATGAGAGACACAGAGAGAGGCAGAGACACAGGCAGAAGGAGAAGCAGGTTCCTTGCGGGGAGTGCAATGCAGGACTTGATCCTGGGACTTTGGGATTAAGCTCTGAAGGGAAGGCAGACACTCAACCGCTGAGCCACTCAGGCATCCCAATAAGTGTTGTTGTTTTACTACATCATTCTTTTGGAGTTTTTAGACTGAGAGGCAGAATTCTTTTTTTCACTTAGGTCTATAACATGTTAATGTAAAAATGGATAATTAGTAATAGCATTTAAAATTTAACATAATATGATCATAACTTAAAGGTATAAAAGGTTATGGTATGATTTCTACGTATCATCATAACTAGTGATTTATAAGAACTATGTGTCACTACATATTCATTGGCTTGAAACTGAACTCTCATTTAATTCATCCATATTACTAAGTCTAGACCACTGACCAGGTTTTGAAATGCACATAACTCAGTGTACTCCAAGCTGATGGTAGAGAAGTTTAAATAGAGTACATACCATCCACTTATGGGAACAAAACCTACTTATAGCCCTAATAGTTCTTTCAGAAGTAAAACACATGATCCATTTCGACCCATCAACTGTAGCATCTCATCTCTGATAGTACTTTTTGCATGGTGTTTAAGGTAAAAGATAATTAGATTAAAGCTCTGAAGTTATCAAGGAGGAAAACAAGCCCATGTATTGACAACCAGTGCTTTATAAGAAGACTAAAATCTGAAGTGTTACCACCATGCTCATGCATTTCAAACAGGGAACTCTTCTCCCACTGTTTGGGGGAAACTAGAGGAAAACTAGTAGAGAAATCCAATTTATGTGGAGAATTCTGCAAACTACTTTTCAAACCAATGAGTAGCTTAATATACCTGAATGACTTTGTTTCAGAACTTTAAATCAAATAGATTTTAATACTTGATTCATGTGACATTTTACTACCTTGCTAAGT
Organism: Vulpes lagopus; assembly: GCF_018345385.1. NCBI lineage: Eukaryota > Metazoa > Chordata > Mammalia > Carnivora > Canidae > Vulpes > Vulpes lagopus. Next base: position 42,310,785 of record NC_054826.1, read on the forward strand.
TTCTGTTGCAAGTGTTCATTAGATAAAAATAACTCATTTCGTGAAAGTATTACAAATTCCTAAACATATTTAGGTGTGCTGGCATAGTTACCAATGATGGAAGAGAAGAAGAAAGAGAGCAAGGGAGGGAGGGATGGAGCGAGGAAGGTAGGAAGGGAAAAGAAAGAAAAGGAAAGGAAAGAAAGGAAAGAAAAAGAAAAGATTGCATGTGTATACATATGTGAATGCATATTTATATGGGTGCCTATATATATTACTCTGTGGACACAAACTGGTCCATTTGCAAACAGCCATCTTATCAGCATCTTAGCTTAGCCAAATCCAAAGAAAAACTTGTTTCTTTGTTCAGTCTTAAAAAAAATAAAAGCTGGTGTCTTAAAAAAATACATATGTTACATATATTCATTTGATTTTGATCCAAAGACATATTAAATTGAGACACTTGCAGATTAACTTTAGAAAAGCTTTTATTAATGAGTTAAAAGTAAGTGGGTAAAAATAATTTAGTAAGACTTTCTTAAGGTCTCCTGTGAGCCTGACGTCCCACTAGGCATTGCTTTTCTTCAGAATTTAATTGTGATTTATAGCTATAGGTTCAGGTCCCTCCTCTTAAATAAGGCAGAGAAGTTAAGGTGAAGTCTGCCTCTTCAACTTCCCTACTTAGCTTTCCACTTTAAGCTCTTGCTTTCCCCTCTTCCTGTATGTATGTATGTCTGTGTGTATATATATACATATATATGTATATGTATAATGTAATGTAAAAATATACATTATATATAAATGTATATTTTTAAAGATTTTTTTATTTATTTGACAGAGAGAGTGAGGCAGAGAGGAGAGAGCACAAGAGCATAAGCCAGGAGAGGGGCAGAGAGAGAGGAGCAGACTCTGCACTGAGCAGGGAGCCCAATGTGGGGCTTGATCCCAGGACCCTGGGATTATCACCTGAGTCAAAGGCAGACACCTAACCAACTGAGCCACCCAGGTGCCCTGTATATAAATTTTATACCTGTGTCTCCATTGTTCCAACTTGGTCAACCACTGCACTGCCTTCAGCTCTGTGGTTGGCATTTTTCCTGGGAAGACTTCCTTGACTCTCTCCTCTCCTCCCAAATTTAGGAAATGTGTGGTCTCTACCATAATCACGCACTTCACCTACTACCCTTACATTGATCCCACTACATTATAGTTGCATATTTTCTTATCTTTTGCCCAGCTGCACTAGAAACTCTGGGAAGGCATAAGCAAGTCTTGTTCATGGTTATAACTGTGTGTAGTGGGCACCCCATAAATATGTATTGAATAATGACCTTGCTTAGGTTTTTCTCCCAGCTCTTCTCACCCCTGCCACTTCCTTTCTCAAGCAAAATGCAGCACAGCATCCTTTGTAAATACAGTTCTGGAAACCTAACTGGCCTTATGTATCAGTGAGAGCTTTCTCCTCTTTTTTACACTACTTGGATGTGTCCTAGCCTCCCCATCCTGACCATGTATTCAGCAGGTTGACTGCTCTAACAAGATGTTTCTGTTTTATATTCCTGAGTGCACAACATCTGAAGCAAGTACAAGGTGACTTTGCTGTTAACTCAGCAATCTTTCAAAAATGTCTTTTCCCCCCTTTTAGGTCCTTAGAACACTGTCATTAAGGGCTGAGGGGTGAAGATACATTAGATAAGAAAATAGCAGACAGAGACCCTGAAGCACTTAAAGAAACCTCAATCTGCAGGAAATCTTCATCTTGGCACCAATCATCAGAAAACCTGTTCTTTACCACAGGTAGGTCTGTCAACATATATTTCTTTTGAGATTTTCTACAAATGTCCTTCATAGGAAAGAGAGTTTTAGTTTTCCCTTACCTCTAAAATGAAAAATAAAATTACTTTCACTATCGGAAAGATTTTACTAACGTCCTTTTAAATGGAATGATTTTATTTGGCAGGAAATGCAATAGTTTCTACATTGCATGGTGACTTCTCATCATTTATTCTAAAAAAAGTTGTTTTAAATGATGTGGTGTATTGACAGCCATTTTGTTACTTCTACATCTAACCACTGAAACTCTATAAACATAAAGATTCTGTTTTTCCAGAAAAGGGGTTCATTCGGTTTCAAATGTAAGCAGATGTGGTTTAAATTGGAGTAAAATAAATATAAAAAATTTTCAGTTACTATTGTCTTGTCATCTTAATGAGGGAGACAGCCTTAGTATGATAGAAGGTGTTAAAGAAAAAAAAAAGTCATTCAATGACACTTGTTACAAATGGTAAGGTAGACATTATTATGGACCATGACCATAATTACAGTAACCAATGCAATGGGATTTTACAGCAGGGGAGAGAGATTGGTTCACTTCTGAATATAGCACAGGCCACTGGGAATTTAAAACCAAGAGGCATGGTGGGGGTCAGTGGATAGAAAATTTTGCTAAAAGGAATCATGAGGATTCATGCTGAAGACAGTCCAAAGTGATCAGATATCACCTGGGAGATGGTGGAGAATGAGGAAGCTGATCAGAGAGCAAAGGTGATCAGAAATTGAGGATGGGTGTGACGACAGTTAAGATGACTTAACAGGGTTTTTGTGAAAACTCAATTTTACAAGAAAGTGAACAAGTATACCTAGAATAAGGTTTAGGAGACTGACTCAAGTTTGGTCAAGGAAAGAATCTTTGTCAAAGTTTAGGCTTTTTGTTTGTTTTCTTGCAATTTGCAGTGTTGTAGAAAAGTCACATCAGGTTTAATGATACTTTTCACCTGAGTCTGTTTCTTAGATTCCTCCATATATAAAACGGCTGGTTTTCTCTCTCTCCTTTTTTCTTCTGGGATGCTTCAGAGTAAATTTGCTCATCGCCAGAAGGAGTTATAAATCTATTGCTTGAAAAGTAGTGGGACTTGGATTCAACTGAAGGTGATGTTAGAATCCTCAAGATGTAGACCCATCTAAGGTTAACCTGCTATGAAGATTATGGGAGGAGAATCACCAACAAATTCATTAGCTCAAGCCTTTGTCAAAATAGTTGCAACATGAGAGTAGCTCTAAAGTGAATCTCCTGGAGAAAGCAGACAGCTTTAATATTTTATAGGGCAGATTAGGGCAGATCAAAGTTCAGTTTCATTCCGAGAATATTTTACTGTTTAATTTCTTGGAAGGTATGGGGAAACTTTGGTTGTGTTTAGCAGTGTCTCTTACATTTTCCAGCCATAGTGCGTGAAATTGCAGAGCTATTTATCACCATCATCATATTGTTTGGATATTCAATCTATTGACATGATTTATCAGATTTTATAGTAGATAATGGTCTGAACTGATGTATGTGCACCGTGCTTTCACTATATTTACATCATATCTTTTGAGAGGCCAAACACTCTCTGGGACTACTGAAGATTAAATCAATAACAGAATCTTTCTTTTACTGCTCTTAGTACTTTCTCATTCACAAGTGTCTAGTAATGTAGATCTCTAAGTATTAAATATGTTTGCCATTGCTGTGTCATATGTCAATGTGAGCTAATTATCATCCATGTCAACATTCCTTTTTCCAATTTTGCAGTTCTCTCAAGCTTTCAAGCTTTATACTATTTATATAATTATTTTTTGATTCTCCATCTCTTTTTCTATCCTGATTATACAGTCATTTGTTCTATTGTTTCTACTTTAAATCAAGTCTTTCACCCATTTTTTGGCAGAATCCCACTGCAACCTCATCCTTGCTCAAGCTTTCATGACCTCTCTTCTGAACTAGCACATTTTATTCCAAATAGGTCTCAATTTCTCTACACTAAAACTGAACTTCAGCCTATACTCAGGTAAAATAATTAGATTCCTTAAATAGCACTTCTATTATTTCTACCAGTTCATAAAATTTTAGATGCATCTCATTGTTTTAAACTTGAGGGGGATAGTATTTTCACCTCTGAAACCTCATGTGATCAGTGCATTTATACTCAAAAGTGTAGTGTTGAATGTATCAGAAATGAACTAATTGCATTTTTAAAGGATATAGATTCCAAGAAGTTTATATGTACTCACTCTATTAATTAATTAGAATTTTTAACAAAATAACAATGCCTTAGAATTTTCATATCTTTGGAAATGAAGTGGGAAGGGAGAGGTGGAGGTTTGAAGCAATTTGGGGTAAATTCCTAGTTAGAAAACAACTTCCTAAATGAAGATAAAATACAAATCTGAAATGTGATAGTGTAATGAAGGGGACACAGGGAGAGGAATTTCCAGATTATTCTGCACTGATACAAATGAGTAACAATACTCCTTTTAATTTTTTTTAACTCAAAGTATAAGTTTTCTTAATGGGTCTCTTTCCTAAAGGGAAAAAAGCTGCCAACCTATACAGTTTTATCACTGGCCTGAGGCATTATAGTTTATTTCAACCAATTAAAATAACAATTACTGCAGGAAATGCTAATAGGAGCACTCTTATGCTGGTGAGTTTCCACCAGGCCTCTTATGATTAAAACCCCTCAACTTCAAATTTTACTTATTGCAACGACTACTTTGACTTCAAAAGAGCTTGTACAGTAATTTGGAAGAGTACATTCTATTTATTCTCTTCATTTTCAATTTTTTGTTCTTTTTGATGTCTTACAGAATCTTTTCTAGAGTATTATAGCCCAGGTTTTACCTCTCCCTACTCTTAATGGGGACACTCTATACTTACCAAATTGTAATTTTATAAAAGCCAGTACCAGGCTGCCTTAGTCTGATAGGGGGACTATGGATTGTATTGTATTGAAAATGTTAAGATATTTCCATAATTTCCAGTGAAACCTGCTTTATTGCTGACAACAAAATCATCCTTCCATGCATCCCAACTTGACATATGAAAAATCTCAATGGTAATAGTGATTAACATATCTTTTGCATTTAAATTACTATGTTTTTTAAGAAGAGAAAATTGTACATTTGGTGGGTTGTTTGCCTAGTCAAATAAACATATATCAGGATGTACAATCTAGTAATTAGGTGCATTTATCTACTTCTGACACCACAGGAAAATACTCTGAATGAAAACTCTAGGGGCAAAATACTCTGACTTTTATTTTCATAGCGAAATGAGTGCTTATACCCAGACATAGGAAGCATTTGTCTAAGTGGTTGTTTACTTAAGGTGGAGTAATGTATTTGAAATAATTTTTAATAGTATTTCCTACATATTTTATGGTTGTGTTTGCCTTATGGGTCATCATCTTAGTAGAATATGTTCTTATATTTGGGGAAAGAAAAAAAAAAAACCACAGCTGTGTGACTAGAACATTTCTATTGTCCTAAAAATTCTTAGGACTTAGGTACTTAGAGATTATTTAGCATTTAAAATTACCTGTGTTGACCTATGTCCAACGGAAAGAATGCTAAAAAATGTAAGATGTTCCATTGTGACATGTGTTCTACAGTTAAACATGTAAATTCAGGTATTGAAGTTTTCAGTACATACTTCACTCAGGATTAATAAGTTTTGAGGGGGTGGGGTGGGTTGTTTTAGTCAAAATTCATAAATGATCATAATATTTACTTTTCCTTAAAAATATTCGAGTATTACTATAAATATTTACAAGGTCAATGAATACAGATCCATTTATTATGCCTGGGAGCTTGGTAGAGGTATTTGAAATTGAGTCATGAACTAACAGTAGCTTCCCATGAGATGATACTACCCTCATTATCCTGGCCCAACAGACTCAGGTATTCCAGATAATCTGTGGAAACTATGTTCTTTCAATTTTCTGATACTCTTTCATTTAACAACTTTATTTTCTTGATACCACCTAATTTTAAATATAATAACATAATTGACTCCATTCAGGTCAGACATATGTTTCAGTTGACTCCATTTTACTGAGCTGACAGGGAAAAGAAAAATTAATTTGTTCTTCATTTCTAAAGAGGAGGGTAGATCTGAAGAAGAGCAGCTTCTGTTTTTGTGAGGTTGGGTGTGGATAGGATGTCAATCTGAGAGCTCAGAGTAAGGTTAAGGGCATTAGATGCTTAATGATGAGGGAGAGATTTCAGTAAGAGAGAGAATCTTTGAGAAAGGAAGGAATAATCAAATAAATTTCTTCATTCCATTTATGTCTTCATAAAACATTAGGAAAATCTTATAAAAAATTACTCAGCAATGCTATTGGAGAATGTGACGTAATAAAAAATAGTTATTTGGTTTCCATACCCATTTCCTGGGATAGAACTCCTAAAACTCTATAGTTTCTTGAGTGCTAGGAGTGAGAAGAATATTTTGTGTTACTCACAATAAGCCCCATTACACTATACCTGTGTTTATGCTAAAGAGTGACCCTTGGAACAGGAGATTGGAGATTGGTTGCTAGAGGAACCAATCATGTGATTAGAGGGTTTGGAGTTTCAGCACAATCCCCCAATCCTGGGGAGGAGAAGGGGGTTGGGGACTAAGTGAACCACCAATGGCTAATAATTTAATTTTCCATGTCTAAGTAATGAAACCTCCATAAAAAAAAAAAAAAAAAAAAAAAAAAAAAAACATAAAAGAAAAGGTTTGAAGAGCTCACAGGTTGGAGAACACAATAAGGTAGTGGGAGGTTGATGCATCCAGAGAAGGTATAGAAGTTCTGTGCACACTCCTTATATTTTTCCCTATGTACCTCTTCATATGTCTATTCATATGTATTATTTATTATATTATTGTTGAAAACTGACCTCTGTGCTCTGGAGTTAAAATATAACATAAAAACAATTGGGTGATAAAGAGGAATGATAGTTTTATTAATTTGTCAGCCAAAGAAGGCTGCAGCAGGCTAAAGCCTTCAAAACTGCAGACTCACCCAGGGTAAAGTCTGAGGGATTTTATAGGAAAATACAGGATCTGGGTGGTTTTGATAGCAATCTGGTGTGTGGTGCCAGCAACGTTCCTCATGTCTTCAAGGTAGTCTCATGACTAGTGCTGACACTGGCCATCTGATTCTTGTTACTAAGTATACATCGAGGTCAGCAAGATGTCAATATCGATACTGAGTTCCTGAAACAAAAGATTCTACAGAAAAACAAGTGAAGGGGAGTGGGAGGCTTCAGAATGAAGAAAAGAAAAATGTGTTCAAAGTCAAGCTTGCTGAAGCATTAACGTGTCCATCTTAATTACCATCCATCTTTTACTTTTCTATAGCAGTTTCAATATCCTAACAAATTCATAAATGTAAATATTTTCCTGAGTTCCATGAGCTTTTATAGCAAATTGCTGACCTAGAGAAGAGGATTGCAGGAACTCTAATTTATAGCCGGTCAAAGTATGGGAGGCCTGGATTTGCAATTGGGGGCCCAAAACCTGTGGGCTCTGAACAAATTCCAGATAGTGTCAGAATTGCTCAATGAGCAAGAAAAGCCAACACATTTGGTGTTAGAACTGCTGTAAGTAAAGGAAACAGGAATTTTTCTTTTATTTTTTTTTTTTTTTTTTTTATTATTATTTATTTATGATAGTCATACAGAGAGAGAGAGAGAGAGAGAGAGAGAGAGAGGCAGAGACACAGGCAGAGGGAGAAGCAGGCTCCATGCAGAGGGAGAAGCAGGCTCCATGCACCGGGAGCCCGACGTGGGATTCGATCCCGGGTCTCCAGGATCGCGCCCTGGGCCAAAGGCAGGCGCCAAACCGCTGCGCCACCCAGGGATCCCAGGAATTTTTCTTTTAGAGGAGAATTTGGAATTTGTGCTATTTGGTTGATTGATACATGTAGGTATGATGGCAGGAACTGGCTGAGAGCAACGTAGTATTTTATTTTATTAATCTACATTCTGCTGATGATCTCATCTCATTACCTATAGATGTGATTCTCAGTTTATTTGAGGGTCAAAGTCTGAAATGCCTGGTACACACTTCTGAAATTAACATTAGGGGATACCTTCAGTAAGATTCCATTCCAGTAGAGTATCTGTCTGTAGATTCTCAACTCTTTTCCATGATTGTGTTATGCATTTGTTATTAGCGAGGAGAGAGAGAGAGAGAGAGAGAGAGAGAGAGAGAGAATTATCATGCTAATCAGAAAGAAGAATATACTAATGATAATTGTTTATTATAGCTGAACATTCAATTTTTTGACATTCAAGAAGCAATAAATATTTTAAATATGTTAAACCTTTTCAATAAAATATTTTATAAGATCTTTGGCAGTTTTAAGGAATATATATATAATAATCTCTATAGTCAATTCTTTTTTTTAAGATTCATTTACTTGAGAGGGTGTGTGGGTGTGTGTACACATAGGAGGAGGGGTTAAGGGAGAGAGAGAGAGACAGAATCGCAAGCAGGGTGCTAACACAGGCCTCCATACCACAACCCTGACACCATGACCTGATCCAAAAGCAAGGGTCAGATGTTTAACTGACTGAGTCACTCAGGCATTCCTCTATATCAGGTCTTATGTCACTGCCACTAATTAATGCCAAGTACATAATATTAGTTGTAATTCAATGGATGTGGTGGTAAGGATGATGGGTAGAGGTAGGGCATAAAATAAGTATTGCCTAAAGATTACTATTTATTTAAGTGGATAAGTGTGTTGTTTATTTATACCAAGAATGACCAGAAAGAAAGTTTTATGGGTTACTTGTTTAAAATACGGATTCTTAGTCCTTACATAATTAATCCTATGGAACTAGAATCTGCAAATATGGAGTGTGGAAATTCGAATTTTTAAGATCTAAGTTAAAATTATGCACTGTAAACTGTGATAATTAACTTGTACCTTTGGAACTTGTAGACAATTTCAGACAGGTATTCAGAAGAAGACAATTCAAAATACTACCTTTTATTATAAGCAGGAAATGTTGGCATTCAGTACTGTTGATTGAACACAATAAACCTCTTACTTTGACTTGTCTTCATTTGGAACTATTCTATCTTGGCACAATACTCTGCATTAGAATTGACTAGTAACAATAGCTACAAGAGTAGCAAACAAAACAATCAAAAAACAAAACAAAAAGATTACGGTTGCCATATATACATTTACTCATTCAACAATTATCTATTTAGTGACTAAAATGTACACAATGGATCCCCAACATTACAGTTGCATTACTGAAAGTTAAATGACTAGCATTTTACAGTACTTTCTTCATAGTAAAACTTGAAGGTAATTTATTTAATAAACATATGCATAGTCCTTAATTTTCTTGATAGTTTAGGCTAAAGTATTGTTTTCATTGATTCTTTTGCAACATCACCTCAGTAATCTCCTTTCCTGAAATAAGAGACTCAAGAGACTATTTAGATATCTTGACATAATGGAATAAAAACATAGTTTTAAAATTATTTGGTAATTTAAGTCCCATTTGCATATAAAAACATGTTAAGCAGTTTGTTAGGTATTTACTTTCTATTAAATAAGAATTAAGTCAGGACTTAGCAGAATCTGCTTTTAAACTCTTTCCTAAGTAATTGCAATTTTGTAAACCTAGTCTCTTAATCTACAACCTAGTGCCTTTATATTATATTTGTAGTACATTATTAGAATAACAGTTGGTATTTATAAAATTAAAAAAAGTAAATGATTCCATGACAACTATCTATGAAAATTATCACTTGGAATATAATATTAATTTATGATGATACTATGTTTTTTTTAAAAAAATATAACTTCATATCCTATGTAATGATACAACTATGGTATAACACTTCAAACTTATTAAAATTAGATTGATTTTATATTTAGGTATAGTAAATAAAACTTTTTGGATACAATAAAAAATTCTATTGTTATCCATGTTGTGCCCAAGATCGTGAATCCGAGAAACCACCGAGGAGCCGACACCGATGCAAACACACGAGGGTTTATTTACAAGCTCGAGCTTGGGTCCAAGTGTACCCGACACAGCGGAGCAGGGACTCGGACCCCAAGACTAAGAGCCGTAGCAGCTTTATAGGGACCAGTGGCCAATGGGATACGCAGAAAGTTGCACAGTCATGCTGGTCCGGAAACTCGCAGGTGGCCGATTGAGTTACTTTTTTTTTTTTTTTTTTTTTTTTTATGATAGTCACAGAGAGAGAAAGAGAGAGGCAGAGACACAGGCAGAGGGAGAAGCAGGCTCCATGCACCGGGAGCCCGACGTGGGATTCGATCCCGGGTCTCCAGGATCGCGCCCTGGGCCAAAGGCAGGCGCCAAACCGCTTTGCCACCCAGGGACCCCCAATTGGGTTACATTTTACCCTAAAGTATCCATTGAACTGGCCTATCACTGAGCCGATTTCTGATTAGGGTGTACCCTGGTCTTGACCAGGGTGGGGCAGTGCCCTAAGCAATAAGCAGGCCGGCCTATCACTGAGCCAGTTTCCGATTAAGGTGTGCCCTGGTCCTGACTAGGGTGGGGCAGTGCCCTAAGCAGGTCGGCACAGGCAGGTACAGCACAAAATGGGAGTCAGTCCTGCTCTGCTTGGCCAGGGGTAGGGGATTTTTGTTAAATTTCCTGGGTCCCACAATCCAAGTAGAAACTATATAAGGGGATGCTTATATATAAGGGGATGATCAGTCAGTTGAGTATCCAACTCTTACTCTCAGCTCAGGTCTTGATCTCAGGATTGCGAATTAAAACCCTATGTTGGGCTCCATGCTGAGTGCGGGGCCTACAGAAAGAAAGAGAGAAAGAGGAAAAGGAAGGGATAAAAAGAAAAAAAGAAACTATGTAAATTGGAGGTATTTTCCCACTAATATTTATAAATTTCTCTCAAAATATTTAAATATTTCATTTGAAGTTAAGTATTTCAGTACATATGCCTAAATAGAAGAATATTATCAAATAGAATGAACTCTTCAAAAATTAAATAACTCTGAAAATAAGTGAACACCTGAGGACCTGTTGGAAAGGAATCAGCAAAAATTAATAAACCAGATGAACCATTTGTAAGACAAAGTGCAAATATCATTGTAGGTAGAATACCTATATATTATGTTTTATCCACTTACACCTTTAATGTTACACTTTTATTCTTTACATCTTAATAAGGTTAATAAAAAATAAAAGGTTATATACATTTCATTGAACCATAGAAAATATATTGAGCTAAATTTTAAATGAAACAATCAAGAATAAAATTAGTGAAAAAATTTAAAAAGGTAATTAGAAATTACTTGGAAATAGTGCTATGGAGTTTTATATAAGTGATATTAATGGTTGTGTTAATAAGACATAAAATATCCTAACCAGTTTACCTAAATCTGCCTCTTCCAGAAATTAGGGCTATCTCTGGACTATTAAGTTATGTGAGACAATAATTTCATACACAGAGGTGCATATATCACTGATTGGAAGATTTTCTTAGAAGTTTAAAAATTTTGGTGGTTTACTCACAGATTTTTTATTCAACGTCAATAATGTGCATTCAGCAAGATTGAAGACCTTTTATTGTTTTTTGCAGCCAAAAAAGAGTGGCACAACCCACCTAGCATCTTACCTATGTCTGTTACTTTTACACATCTGGCCCATATCAAATTCAAAAGGACGTAATACTTCCAGAAAATGACCTCAGCTTTCATATGTCTGGTGTGCCTGCATTTCTGGGAATGCAGAGCTGGGACTGTGCTCTAGTACTGTATTGTCAATAGTACATTCTGCAATGATGTGTTCTAAGTCCATGTGATTACTGAGCACTAATATAAATGTGACTAGTCTGAAATGGGAGGTACCATAAGTAGACCTATTCACTGTATTTCAATAACATATTATAAAAACAGAAATAGAATATCTCATATTTTATACTGATTACTGTTAAAATCATATCTTGGATTTATTGGGATAGATAAGACCTATTATTAAAATTAATTTGAATTTGTTTTTGTTTTTCTATGACTACTAGAAATGTTTAAGTTACATTTGTGGCTTGCATTATATTTTCACTGGATGGAGCTGACCTAGAAATACCCTTGATAAGTAGTTTATGGATTTTTTCTCTTTCTCTTTCTCCTCTCCTATGTCCAAACTACCAAAGCATCCTCTGTCTTTGTAAGGTGCACTAGGAGGTTTATAGAACTATTTATATTATCTTTAGAGTACATTTGATCACCATTTCTAGATTTTTAACCTCATTGAGAACACAGATGATCATATTGGTCAAAGTACCCCTGGCAGCCTAAACAGGGTGACCTGTACAATAATTTTTGTTTGGTTGGTTTTTAGTTGATATGACGGTGGAGTGTTTTGGCTTTCAATAATCGGAGGTAGAGATCATAAAATCACGGGCTTACAGAGGCATTTTAAGTAAGTAAATGGGTGAAAGGTGAAATGGATAAGATAAGAGAGTATTAGAGTATTACAGACTGATAAACATAAGCAAATACCCCATCTAAAGGAAGTTCTAGATGCTTAGCCAACTTGTGTCATGCAGGTATTCTAGTGTAATGGTGCCAGATTTTCAAGATGTTCAGGAGAAACTCAAAATCCAAATCATTAATTACTTATTAAAACTCCTTAAATATTAACATAATAGTCCACACCTTTTTACAAACATATCCCAGCAAAAGTATCTCTGTGGGCTGGATCTGGCACAGAAGCCAAACGGTTTTCCCTTCCAGAAGTTTCCTTCTTTGTTTTAGAACTGCTTTCCCTGTTATAGCTAAAGAAAATGTAAGGTAAAGTTGCATATGAGCCCCACAAATTAGTCACAGACAAAAAAGAAAACCACAGGAATTCAAAGTTTCTGACTATCCTTCACGTTATTGAATCTGCCAATCTCTGTAATTAGGAGATGGCATTAATCATTAATTAGAAAAGAAACCCTCAGTGAACAGTGTGAGATATCTCCGTAGGAACACCACTGGCTTAATCTCAACGAGAGTGAAAGATATGGGAGTACAAAACAGATTTAGTGCATATCTCTGTAGGTCTGATTTAGGTAGCTAATGTTCTATCCATGTAAAAACCAAATAAAACACATTTTTCCTTCTGTGTATAGCCATATTTTCTCTTTCATCCTTTTCTTTTAAATCTTTGGTGATATGTTTCTGTTTGAATGAGGTAGTCCGACCTATAGTACTCCTAGGAGTGAAATATCTTCTCTACCTGCAACATCAAACACTGAAACAAAAGAGCAGTTGTACTGAGTTCATTGAGATTCACTGAAAAGTGTTGCTCGCCTGCAGAGCAGGTGAAAGTTTCCTGCCGGTTTCTCATTTAGGGAAAACCTCTTGGCTCGTGCCTCAAGAACTGTACAAGCCTCTAAAGTGCAGTTGTGAGGACTAGATACAGTTTTTGCCTATAGAGATAGTTAAGTTATATAATGGAATAAGGATCAGAGAATTAATGAGGAAGGAAAAAGGGAGATAGGATGGACTCAAGAGTCTGAGTCTTTTTCTAACAAGCTGTCCTCATGTATTTTTCCCCCATCTGCTGGGGAGTTTGAAATACCACCTTGTTGGAAAAGTGCTTAAAGAGGAGTATGTCTCATCCTTCTAAGCCAGCTACATTTTACCTTACATTTGAGAAGAAATATTTGCATCCATTTCCATAAAATCTTTTACTTGTTTCAGACCTTTCAAAGGAGTCCTGAGAAAGCACCATGTAATATAGAAGCAATCAGGGATGGCCTGGATGTACTCAGGGAAAAGATGGCTGGTGTGATTCATTAACTTATAAGTTTGGAAAACAAAAGCAGATTCTATTTACTTGGATGGATGAAGTTTCTTACTTTAATGTGGCAAAGAATGTCGTTGTACAATACTTTTATTATTATTAAAAATACCTCACTCACGGGATCCCTGGGTAGCGCAGCGGTTTGGCGCCTGCCTTTGGCCCAGGGCGCGATCCTGGAGACCCGGGATCGAATCCCACGTCGGGCTCCTGGTGCATGGAGCCTGCTTCTCCCTCTGCCTATGTCTCTGCCTCTCTCTCTCTCTGATATCTATCATAAATAAATAAAAATTAAAAAAAAATACCTCACTCTGTGCCAGCACAGGTGTAAGGGCTTACCATACACGGTCTCATCTAATGTTCCCAGCTTGAGGAAGAAATTGTCATTGTCTCTGTTTTACAGAGGCTTAAAATGGTTGTCATTTGCCAGTTGATCTCACTATCGCCCAGCAAGTAATTGGCAGTCTAGGATCTGAATTAAGTCTGCTCTGACTCCATAATTAACTCTTATAAGTAACAACTAAACAATAGTAGCAACCGCCTGTATTGCATTTACTATGATCTGGGAACTCTTCTAAGCATTTTACATACATTAACTTTTTAATCATTGCAATCTTTCAGGTATATATTATTATTGTCCTCAGTTTACAGAAGGGTAACTGAGTCACAAAAATCCATTAACTCCAATAATTTATTAATATGAGATATAATATGTGAAGTAAAGCAGGTCCTTCTGAAATGATAATCATTAAATTTGTAAGCTGCATCATAGTCCCTAAATGGTATTTTCAACAAATATTTGCTTGGGAAAATGATTTTTTCACATTAACTTCAGCAATACAATTAATTTATTCATTATCAATGTCTGTTGCTTTGCAAACTTGGAGCCTGGTAATAATTAACTTTAGTCACTGTTCCTCTGCTGTAATGCAAGAGATTCCCCTTGTCAAGGTTCAATATAATTTAAAGATAAGTTACCATTATTATTGTTTATGTTCTAAAGGTTCTCTTTTGGCAAATTGTTGTTTTGTCCTTCTGTTGCTATTGGTGTCTGTACTGGCCTTATATCCCACCTGGTACAATAGCTGTAGGTGGCCAATTCCTCTTATATCCAATAACAATAAATTACACATATCATGGAATAATTACTAACACATTTCCGAAACTTTTTGGTTGTTCAAATTAAACATGATTAAAAAACAAGCTCACACTCCTAAAGGGCTACAGGATAAGGAGTAAATGATCCAAAGAACACCAACAAAAAAATGTAAGCCCCAGAGCTCATGATATCTGATCTAATAACTTGAAGTATATAGATGCCTTTTCGTGAAAATAAATAAGTCAGCTGAAGGATTGAACTGGAGTGACTAATGTAGTATGGCGATGGAATTGTGTCCTTCTTTCCCTCCACTTAAAAATAATGATAGGTTTTTCTGGAACCTGCTTAAATAAGTGACACTCGTAGAGATGGATTGCTATGCTGTGACATATGGTGCACTGATATTCCGGTTGTATTGTAGAGATTATTACTAGCAGCAAGATTTTATAGTTATTGCCCTGTCAAAGCTGGTGTTTTAATCACTATCATCAACACCGCCTTCATGTTTTACCTCATCTTCTATCCAGCAAGCCATACCAGTGTGTCATCCAAAGAGAAACTCATTTGTTTGGGCCCATTATTTCATTAAGATATATATTTCACAGGGACAAGTGAAAAATGACTTTATGAGGAGGGGAAAAATACTCATCCGAGGGAATAGAATTTAAGGACTGCAATTATTGATCTGAGGAGTCATAATACCAGTGAGTTCGTGAAGAATCCCATAAGCCTGCCTTAGAGATGAGGGATGGCTGAGGGTGCAGGTGTTTCCTCTTGTTCCTGAGAGCAATTAGAGATCCAAATTATTTCCACTGTTGCCTAATAAGGCAACAAGTGTCACCTGATGAAGTTAATTCCAAGCAGTAGCAATGTAAACATAACTGAGCTTCTTCAGTTCACTGGCAATTTTGAATATTCCGCAGCCTCGGAGAGCAGAAGCAAAGAATGCAAACCATCAGCACCTTTAAAAATCACAGGGAAGGGAGAAGCTGGAAGTGAATTGAGTCATCTGTCATTTGACCTTTAGTTATTTTACCTTGCTTAAAAAATACAGTAAAATCACCAGACCTTTTTCAGTGAACCGGAGCCCACTCTACCTCATTCCCAAGGTTTTCAAAGCTAATTACACCAGTGTCAGTTGTCAGTCTCACAAGGGTGGACTGTATCATAATATTTTCCTTCTGTTTTATTTACAGGGAAACTAGACTATTTCCTCAAACCCCTTTCTGCCTCCTCTTTGAAATACACTCATGGTTGAGAAGCTTTGGTGGTGAAAGTTACAGCTGGGGAGCTCTTTTTCCCTTTGTTTGTTACAATTGACCTCTTTCCCAGCACATTAGATTTAGCCTCAAACTTAAATTGCAAGGTGTTGTGAATAACGTGTTTGTCACTTCAAGCTTTGCTGGTAGAGCTGTTCTTTCCCAGGGTCTCAGCACAAGCACCTCCTAAAAAGCCAAGAGAGACAAATTTCTCATGTGTGGAGCACAGCGGGTCAGCCCCTTCCATATGCTCAAGATTTGTGGCTCGTGTCACTGGCAGCCCATTCTCATCTTTCAAGTCCTAATAGTTCACGAGCCTCAAATCTCTTTGAATTCAGATTAAATGGGTTCTGGAAAACAGGCTGCTGTGTGTGGAGGCTTAAAGTTCTCCTCAAGTACAATGCATCCCGAGCCTTCCTAGACTACCTCTGACTATCTAAATAGCTCAATATCAATCTTTGGTCTATTTATCATCCAAACATGGTGCGTGTGGGTGGCCATGTATATATGCATATTTATGTATAATTCAGCATGCATATTTGTATCATTTTACTTTCTTGGCAAGCATATTCAAGACCCGGCTTTCTCAGCCAAAATGAATTTCACAATTTAAGTATAATGCCACATCTCTTTCTTGCCAAGTACGGGGGACACATTGTGATGGTTCCTCCCCACTGAGCTTAATCTGCAAGTCTTATAGGACATTCCCACTGCAGTGTGATTCTAAAGGAAGAAATACCTGATCTATAGGGCATCAGGAAATATGAGGGCCATTTAGTCTTTTATCCATCATTACCGGTATTTTACAAAGGTATCCCAAACTTCCTAGCTAACCTTGATGATGCTCTATATTCCTTTATTGATAAACATCTTAAACTCTGCTCAGTTTAATGATAACTTAAACTGATTCTCGTTTAAAGTCACGTTAAAAAAAATCATTCATAAGGTGCTTCTGAAAAACATCTGCTCCGGTAGCCCAGGGACACAGTGAACAAGTCTTTTGTGGAGTTTATTATCTCTACTGTAGAACTAGTGTCCAGTCTTCGTTTCTTTCTAGAGTCTATCTTCCTTCCACTCCCCCACACTTTTGGGAAACTTTCCTTTTATCAGTACTTGTGTTTTGGTACCATCAGAGGAGGGGGGCCAATTCTCCATTATTACTGCTTTTTAAAGTGTTTTAAAGTGTTTCTGAAGTGTGTTTTTTGTTTGTTTTTGTTTTATGTATATTCTTCCAGGTAAAATTTAGAATTGTTTTGTAAACTACGTTCCCTCACACCCCACCAAACCGTAAGATTTTGACTGACATTGAATTTTATTGTTTAAATAATTGGGGGAGAACTGAAATATCTCCATCTTGGTTATCTCCACTATTTATCTTGGCAAGGTGTTACATTAATCCAAGTGCTTGTATACTCATTTTTCAAGTTTTGTAGTTTCTTCTTTTACACATCACTTCTTCAGTTTGTTACTATGACTTTTAAAATTTTGTGGTTGATGTGGACTAGATCTTTTCCTTACACATTTTCCAATTGGATTTTCATAATATTTAAAACCATTGACATGCATCTCTTCTAACTTTCTGATTAAATTATTTTATTAACTCCAAAATATTTGGGGTTATTCTTGTTATTTATGTACAATCATATCATCTGTGTATGAGTGATAAAACTAAAAAGTGATAACTAAGACTATCTTTTTTATATATTTACATTTCTCTTATTTTCCCAATCATTATAATTTGCCAAAATGTGCTTTAGAACTCCCTGGTATTGAACATTCCCTATACAGTCTGTATGAGTCGGGTCAGGTATTTCATCTAGAATGAAGAATATCCCCACTCACCTCAACAATACGTAATATCCTCCTTCTAGAAGTCTCTATGCTATATTAACTCTCTTATAGTTTATAACACTTTTCTTTTCATTATGCTTTTATATTTAACTCTTCTTAAGTATTGGAAGACAGAGATTATATCTTTGTTTTCACTGTATTCACTAAACTTTTGCATACTAAATATATAGTTTACATGGTATGTGGAGTTTTCTCCTTAATAACGTGAAAATAAAATAGTACTTATCTGTGAAGTTGTTGGATAGATAAAATTGCTATTATGATGATACAAATGGATTAATAATATTATTACCAAAAACGCATCATATGATTTTCCTTTATAAAAATATGTCACTTTTTCTTCCACTAGCTTATCTTGTGTGGAAGCTATCTCTCTGGCACTGAGAGGTCATTTCAGAACCAGTTTTGTGCATTAGGGTTACATTGATAATGTGCATTTCTTCAGAGCATGGTAGTCTTTTTAAAAGGACAGGCTACTCATTTTACTTAACTGTAAAATGTTGAACCTTGAATTCCCTCAAAATGTTCGAGAAAGTACCGTCCCTCAGTATTGGCTGTCAACCTGTTTATATCTATATAGATATAGCTGTTTAATAATTTTTAGTTTTTAAGATAATTTCATTGAAATATTGTTTACATAAAGTGACATTCACACTTTTAAACTCTACGGTATGATGCATTTTTACAAAGATATACACCTTTTATAATTACCACTATAATCAAGATACAGAACATTTCCATCATCCCCAAAGTTACTCTCATGCCCTTTCCAGATCAATCCATCCTAACCATTCCTGGCTCCAAGTAACTTGAGATTTTTTTTGACACTAAGGATTAGAGACTTATTTTCTAGAATTTAGCATAATTGAAATTATGCAAGTGCCTTAAAGTAGAAGTTTAGATTATTGATTTGAGATCATTTTCTTTTTTAATATAGGTGTTTTTGTTTGTTTGTTTTTTCAAAGATTTATTTATTTATTTATTTATTTATTTATTTATTTAATCATGAGAGACACAGAGAGAGAGAGAGGCAGAGACACAGGCAGAGGGAGAAGCAGGCTCCCTGCAGGAGCCTGATGTGGGATTCCATCCGGGAACTCCAGGATCACCCCCTGAGCGGAAGGCAGATGCTCAACTGCTGAGCCACCCAGGAGTCCCTTAATGTAGGTGTTTACAACAATAAATTTTCTTCTAACATGTTTTAACTGCTTCCCAAAAGTTTTGGTGAGCTGTATCTTCATTTTTATTCAATAAATAACAATTCAATCCATTGTTAGATAATCTACTTTTCCCTTTAATTCAGTCAAACTTTCTCCATGTATTTTGGAGCTCTGGTGTTAGGTACATATAGGTTTATAATTGTTATAACTTCATGATGGATTACCAATTTTTGTCATTATAAAATGTCCCAGTTTATCTCTAGTAACATTTTTATTTGAAATTTTATTTTATTTGATGTTAGAATAACTACTCCAGTTTTATTAAGGTTGCTATTTTTTTTTTGATACATCATTTTTTTTTATCCTTTCACTTTTTTCTTTAAGATTTATTTTTTATTTTTTATTTATTCATGAGAGAGAGAGAGAGAGGCAGAGACACAAGCAGAGGGAGAAGCAGGCTCCATGCAGGGAGCCCCATGCGGGACTCGATCCTGGGGCCCCAGGATCATGCCCCGGGCCGAAGGCAGGCACCAAACCGCTGAGCCATCCAGGGATCCCCAATCCTTTCACTTCTTTTAATGTTCTAATCTAAAGTGGGTCTCCTGCAGATAGTATATAGTTAGATCTTATTTTTTGTCCACTCTAACCATCTCTTAACTTTAAAAAAAAAAAATATTTATTCATGAGAGACACACAGACAAAGAGAGAGAGGCAGAGATACAGGAAGAATGAGAAGCAGGCTTCATTAAGGGAACCCGACGTGGTACTCGATCCTGGGTTTCCAGGATCAGGCCCTGGGCTGAGGCAGCACTAAATCACTGAGCCACCCGGGCTGCCCACTCTGATTTTTTATTGTATTGCTTATTCCATTTATGCTTATGATGATGATGATGATGATGATTAGATTTACATCTGCAATAAACAGATTTATTGTTTTATTTTCGATTTTTCTCATGTCATCTTTAGAGAAAGAGTCTCTATAATATGTGTGGGCACTGGCTGGATGGAAAAAGCCCACAATGTTTGGCCATTTTCATGAGAAATTTCACTTCTTCAACTTAGAGATAAAAAAGATGAGAAATGTTGGTGGCAATCCTGTGAAATACACTAAACCCCGATTGGGAGCTGAAAGATGAGGGAACCCTGATTTGTGTGTCATGCTTGTCTAGAATTGAGCTTCCATCAGCTGAGTTAAGTTGATGGAGGTGGGAAGAAGAGAGTGCAGCTCAAATGCTGTAGACTCTCCCTGGTTCTTGCCAAGTTTTATGAGTAAATCTTTTCTACATTGGCTTCATGCCCATATGACAATTTCCAGAGATATTAAATGGTTGGTTTCCTTTATCAAATTTTCTTGATTCACTGGGAAGTGAGTCTGCATAGCTCCTCATACTAACATTTCAAAAGTAGAACCACCTACCTTCACCTTTGAGGGCCATTTTTGCTGAATATAAAATTCTATGTTAGCACTTAGATTCTTTTGGTACTTTAAATATGTTGCATACTGAAATTTCTAACTTTATTTTCAATTCATTTCCTTCTGTCTAGTACTCTGTACTCCCCAATTGCTGCCTGCCTCAGGGGACCTGAAGCACTCAAAGTTTTTTGTTTTGTTTGTTTTTTTTTTGTTTTGTTTTTTGCAAAGTATCTATCATTTCAAGTTTTCATTAGGGATTTTGGTCCTTTAGAAACTGTTTCTGAGGGGATCCCTGGGTGGCTCAGTGGTTTAGCATCTGCCTTCCACCCAGGGCGGGATCATGGAGTCCCACATCAGGCTCCCTGCATGGAGCCTGCTTCTCCTGCTTGTGTCTCTGCCCCCCTCTCTCTCTCTTTGTGTGTGTGTGTGTGTGTGTCTCATGTATAAATAAATAAAATATTAAAAAAAATAAACTGTTTCTGAGTAAGCAGTAATAAAAATTGTTTTTTTAATATAATTAAAGCCACAGTCTGATAAAATGACCACCAAATTGAAAGATCTGAATGTCAAAAAATTAACAACAGTAAGCTAAAAATAATTTTTAAATGACTCAGTAGGGGGATCTCTGGGTGGCTCAGCGGTTTAGCCCCTGCCTTTGGCTCAGGGTGTGATCCTGGGACCCCGGGATTCAGTCCCACATGCGGCTTCCTGCATGGGGCCTGCTTCTCCCTCTGCCTGTGTCTCTGCATCTCTCTCTGTGTGTCTCTCATGAATATATAAATAAAATCTTAAAAAAAATGACTCAATAGTGGTCAATGTAGGCATTCTTTAAACAGTAAGTAAAGCTTAAGGAAATTGAAAGATACAACTTTCTATTTGACAAATATCTATCCTGTTCCCACCCTCCATCCCAAACTGAATAATTTTTGGTGGTTTCTATTGCACAAACAGTTCATGAAGTGAACACTTGAATGAATGAAGAAGGAAATGCCTCTGCCTACTGATTTGGGATAAATACCATCTAAATCATCCTGAAAGACTTCAGGTCCTCTTATCTTTAAATTCAAGTGTTAAAATAAAGATGAAGTCAATTATCATATATAAATAACAAATCTTCCTGACAAAGAAAAAATAAAGGGACTGAATAAGAGCTTAAAATTTTAAGATACTATGGAAGCCAGCCCATCACATCGATTGCTTTGAAACTTAAATAAAGATGTGTAAAAGAAATTATTTATGTACCTGATTTATTTATGCAGTCATTGAATGCATTCAAAGACTTTAGCCATTATTAGAGGTTTAGTGCTTAGTACTATTTTGAAGAAAAGAAAGGAAACAACAGAAAAAAAAAAACATACAATCAAAGGGCTCAATCAACATAAATATATCTTAAAGCATAGTTTTTCTTTTTATAACATGAGGCCAGCCAGCATGTAAGTTTCTCTACCATAGTTAAGGATAATAAAGATTTCCTGATTTTAGGTCTGCCTTTCTCTGATCATCTCTAACTTAACTTACAATTAAAAAGATCACACACTAAAGGAGTTGGTGTCTCTTATTGACTTGCTAATCAATTGTTTATTTGTTCTACAGATCTATTCTTTTTCCAAAAACTGACCTAATTTTCACAGCCTTGATTGAACTGAGAACCAAATTAGAGGGTTGTTTTCTTATTCAGTTCTCTATATTACATTTGTTTAGAGGTGAACAAAAATATACAGAAAATGAGCTTACCTTTGGGTGAGATTTCCTTGCCAAGTTTAAGTATTTGTCAAAACAAAAATCTGCTTAAAATGTGTCAAACTTGTCCATTATACTTACTGTAAAGTGTGGGATGAAAAGGACTTAATATATGCAAGTAAAATAATAATAACTAATATTTACTCAGTATTTATTATTTTCACTGTGTTGTTGTGCTTTGTGTACTTTCCCTCCTTAACTCTTAACACCAACCCAATGAGGTAAGTGTTACTGTTATCTCTATTTTACAGACTGGGCGAAAACCTGGCCTAGAGAAGTTAGAGTAGTTGCCTAAAGTCATGCAGCTTTTAAATGGGTAAATCAAAATTCTTCTCATAATTTGACTTCAGAGCTAGTGCATATAAGCAGCCCATAATTCTACTTCCATTCTTTCTTTAATTAATTTTTTTTCTGATTCATTATTGAAAAGGTAATACGGTCTATGACCCTCTAAACCATGTGATGTATTCATATTATTAGCATTAAATAAAGTTCTCTAATTCACTTTTTAAGTGCTTAGCATAACAAATTACGATTGAATAAATATAAAACAATTTGTTACATTGGAAATATAGTTGATTTTATTAAACTACTATATAGAATGAATTAGAAACTTTATTAGTTTAGTTGACAAGATGATCCAGATAACAATCCATCTGCACAGTAGGCCTATGCATTTTATTTGCTGTAGAAAAATGAATCTGACTGTTGAAGAGGTGAATCAGATCTATCATGGATATCTATAATGATATCATAGATTATCACTAGATAATCTATTTTGCAACTCAAAAGTTGACCATTTTCTGTAAAATATAAAAAGTTTAAAATGATACTGAGGAAAATATATTTGGATTCCAAATAAACTACCTGTTTTTGTAGATATCTATATATGAATATATAAATATATAGATATCTATATCTATGTATCTATACCTATTTATCTATATCTATCTATTTTAGAAAGTTTAAAATGATAGTGAGGAAAATATATTTGGATTCCAAATAAACTACCTGTTTTTGTAGGTATCTATATATGGATATATAAATATATAGTTATCTATATCTATGTATCTATACCTATTTATCTATATCTATCTATTTACATATATATATTCTTCTTGAACAACTTCTGTCTTTCTACTCTTTAAACTTGGTATCCAAAATTATTGCATGAACTGTGAAATTTTTTGTAGTACAGTAAGAATGCATGATCACAAATATTTGCTTATCTTCATAAAATCTGATGTTGAAGCAGCAATAATATCAATCATCCGTATTTGCACTTAGATGAGGCAGTATATGAAGCCACTACTGAGAAGCAGAGCTTTCTTTCTTTTTTTTTTTATTGCCTCCTTCAAATTATTAAGCTTTTACTCTGGAATTATCAGTTTAGTGCTTCATATAATGCATATTTTCTAGTCTTCGAATCAGGTAAAATCTAGCTATCTGGTACCCTCGTTTTCTCAAATATTTTCTCTTAAGGAACAGCTAGATAGATGTTCTGAATTGTTAAATCAGAAGGCTAACTTTTGGGTAAATGTTCACCAATTTCCATAGTTAATGATTTAAACATGTGGAGTAAACTATCACTTCTAAAGCAAGTACTATATGCCAAATAATCTTGTAACTATTTTATATATGGAATCTCCAATCCTCACTATTAATCTGTGGAAAAGCTATTATCATCCTTATTACAAATAAGGAAATTGGCCTTCAGAAGAAATTCACTTGCCTATGGCCACATAGCTGCCCCAAGTAGTATGAGAAGGATTTATATAATAGTGTTTAATTTTTTATTTTATTTTTATTTTTTTTAATTTTTTTTTAAATTTATTTATGATAGTCACAGAGAGAGAGAGAGAGAGAGAGGCAGAGACACAGGCAGAGGGAGAAGCAGGCTCCATGCACCGGGAGCCCGACGTGGGATTCGATCCTGGGTCTCCAGGATCGCGCCCTGGGCCAAAGGCAGGCGCCAAACCCCTGCGCCACCCAGGGATCCCAATGTGTTTAATTTTTTATTTTTATTTTTTTTTATTTTTATTTTTTTTAAATTTTATTTATTTATGATAGTCATACAGAGAGAAAGAGAGAGAGGCAGAGACACAGGCAGAGGGAGAAGCAGGCTCCATGCGCCGGGAGCCTGATGTGGGATTCGATCCCGTGTCTCCAGGATCGCGCCCTGGGCCAAAGGCAGGCGCCAAACCGCTGCGCCACCCAGGGATCCCCTGTTTAATTTTTTAAATGAGTGTTCTTTCCATAGTCAAGTATTTCCTGGAACTCAAATAAAAGACTCTGATGTCATAGTCATTTAGTCACTCAGAGGCAGCACATGTAATTAGGGGATAGATGTTCCAGGGCAACTATCAATGGTATATAAGAAAACAGCTCAGTCAAGCTATCTGGCTGGTTTGAAACTTTGCTCTCTATGTCTTTTTTTTTTTTCTGTTTTTAAAGGTTGTATTTATTTATTCATGAGAGACATAGAGAGGCACAGACATAGACAGAAGGAGAAGCAGGCTCCCCACAGGGAGCCTGATGTTGTACTCCATCTCAGGACCCCAACATCATGACCTGAGCCAAAGGCAGATGCTCAACCACTGAGCCACCCAGGTGCCTTCCCCTTTATTTATTTATTTATTTATTTATTTTGATTTATTTTTTTATTTATTCATGAGAGACAGAGAGAGAGAGAGAGGCAGAGACACAGGCAGAGGGAGAAGCAGGCTCCATGCCGGGAGCCTGATGTGGGCCTCGATCCTGGGATTCCAGGATCACACCCTGGGCTGAAGGCAGGCGCTAAACCTCTGAGCCACCCAGGGATCCCCTGCCTCCCCCTTTATATCAAGCAGTGAACAACAGAGACATTTGTTCCAAGATTGAAAGAATTAGGAAAATGCTCTGCATCCAGAAGGCTAACTGGTATTATCAGTGGTTAGAGTTCAGAGGTCTTTATGGCAGAAGTCAGGCTATCAGCACATTTTGTTTGACTGCAATTCCATGATTTACCCATAGTAACTGACAACAGTTTATGGTAAATAGAAATGACATCTTAAAATGAGTGAATATGGAATCCCAATACAAATATAACATGTAACTAAAAAATCAATAATCATTTGAGGAAAATCAATGACATGAAAATTAAGCAACCAAATTAAAAAATGAAAAAAGTAATATCCAGTGCCACAACATTAATGGAATAAACACAAGTTTTGTTAAAATATATTTTATATTCTCAGAGATTGAGAATGGGTATTACATGCTTGGGGGTTTGGCAGAATCAAATAAAATCCTTGAAAATGGAAAAATATTATCACAGAGTAATATATTGTTTAGATTGCACATGGATAGATAGAACAGATATTTTAGTTGAAAATGTATCAAACTTAAGAAGAAAGAACAAAGATAAAAATATTAAAGAAAATTTAAAATAGATGAAAAAGAAAAGTAAAAATCTCTTTTCATCTGGCACAACTTCTAAAAAGAGAAATTGATGAAAAAGGAAGAGAAATAATTGGAGGCAATAGAAGAAAATAATCATAAGCAAATGTAGTCATACTTATTTACAGCAGAAGTGACAGCCAACACTCAACTGGCATGGTGAAAAAAATATAAAAAAATATAACATACATGTTGTTCAGAAAAGTTATTAAACCAGAAAAAAAGAAAAGTTATTAAACCAAGGCTGATGGGAAAAATCCTAAGATTTTTAAAGAGAATTTAAAATAACTACAAAATAAGAGTAATTAGCTCAATAGAATCAAGAGAGTTGCTGATTTTTAGATGCAAGGAAATGATAATGCAAAATTATATACTCAGCTATAGCAAAATACAAGAGAAGGAAAAACAAGTATTATTTTAGTAATATAAGAACTGAGAATTCTAACCATCCACAGTTGTATTCTTAAACACTTTGAGAGAGCATAGACTAGTAAGAGAGATTTAAAAATTCAAAAAAGCAGATATAGAATAAGAAAGAACAGAGCAGTCAGTAAGTGATATGATTAAGTGCAAAAACCTTTTTATTTTGAAATATAAGAATCATCTAGAAAAAGAAATATTAAAGAAATAAAATGGTGAAGAGGGAAATTGTGGAATCATGCTAGAATTTTCTATGACTAAATGTAAAGCTTAAAGCATGGAAACTTTACTATCTTTTGTTTATAACTACACACGAGTACATAATTATAATCACATGAATGGGGATGAAGCACAATAACTGCAGGAAAGTAATGATGTCTAAAGAGACAGAGAGAGAGGGATTGAGAGAGAGAGAGAGAGGAGTAACATGAGAAGTAGAGGAGGGTTATTGGGGCACCTTGGTGGTTCAGTCAATTAAACATCTACCTTCAACTCAGGTCATAATCCTAGGATCCTGGGATCGAGCCCCATGTCAGGCTCCCTGCTCAGCAGAAGCCTGCTTCTCCTTTCCCTCTAATGTTCTCTCTGTGTTCTCTGGCTCTCTCCCACTCTCTGTCAAATAAATAAATAAAGCTTAAGAAAAAAAAAAGAAGCAGAAGGGGATATTATCTGCACTAATATTTTTACCTTTTAATCTCAAGCAAAAAAAAAAAAAAAACCCACAAAGTTAAGATTAGCTATAGCCACCCAAATGGTTATGTGATTCATTGTGATTTTTTCGGATGTCTAAAATATTTCATAGTAATGTAAAATATCATGAAACTATGAACAAGTGTAAAAGGTGGAAAATAGTATTTCATATAACATGAACTAGTTCATAAAATTATTCTTACCTTCTACTTAGAACACTAACAAAATAAAAATATTCACACAGATTCTTCCCAGATGGGCTAATACATTTAGGTCCAAATATGAAAGCATTTGAAAGAAGTTTTGAATAATTGTTAGAATTTTCCAGTCAGAACAAACCCCTATGAAAAGGGAAATGTAAAAAAAAAAAAAAATGGAAAGGGAAATGTATCTTGGTACCTTCCCCTCAATTTTGGTATAATACTACTTTAAAAAATAAAGTCTGAAAAAAAAAGTCTGAAGGGACACCGGGGTGGCTCAGTGGTTAGCCTCTGCCTTTGGCTCAGGGTGTGATCCTGGGGTCCCAGGATACAGTCCCACTTCAGCCTCCCTGCATGGAGCCTGCTTCTCCCTCTGCCTATGTCTCTGCCTCCTTAAATTCCTGTGTCTCTCATGAATAAATGGGTAAAATCTTAAAAAAAATAATAAAGTCTGAAAAATAAAGGGAAAATTGCAAATAGATATAAGGAGAGGTATATATGTGTATTTTTTACTTACTACACTTTTTGATAATTTGAATGTTTACCATGAGAATATATTCACATATTTAGTTTAATTAATAAATGCATTTATTATTTATAAGATCAAATGTTTTAGTACCAGCTGGAGACCCTCTACTTTTCCTTTGAGGTACTTATCTAAACTATAGTACTTGAAATTACTTGAGAAAATCTGTTGTTTAATATCTATAATCCCCTTGGCCCTTTCCTCGTGGTGACTTGAAAAGCTCCAGGCCTCATATCTATGTTTAAGAGAAGACGAAAGTAAGAAGGAATGCTGACTGTATCTGTCTTTTATTAATAAGGACACGGAAATTCCCAGAAACCCACAAAGAAAGTACTGCTTTACAACTCACTGTATAGGACTGTTACATGGGAAAACCTAACTGTACAGAGGCTGTGAAAATTAGTGTTTAATTTTCCAGTCTTTATACTTATAAGGAATGGGGATGGGGAAAAAATGTAAAGGGCTATTGGGTCATCATCTATCATATCAGGCTTTAAAATTTTTACTTAATAAATTTAAATTTCATTTAAATTCTGTTTATTTCATTTAACTGATAACATAAAATATTTGTACTGTAGATCCTTGCCAAAGAATGTACTTTCTACCTCACTGCCTCTAATTAAGTATGCATAATTATACAAAACTGTGGCCAAGAGAACCAGTGTTTAGGAAAGCTTTACTAGTGGTTATAGCCTGTCCACTCCAAATACTACTCTGTAAGCAAGTCATCTAGCTCAACACCATGTACCCCTACCTTGATTCTTCTGCTTTCAAGTGTCTTTAAATTAAATTACTTTTCTAAAATTGATCTTGGCATTGAAACCATCAGGCATTCATGAAGAATATTATAAGAAACTACACTATGAAACTAACTACTATGTTTTCTTACAAATTATATGCCTGTAGTGTTGCAGAATTTAAAAGTCCATGAGTTAAACCATTGGTGTATTTTGAAACATTTTTTAAAATTTATTTTTATTTATTTATTTTTTAAAAGATTTTATTTATTTATTCATGACAGACATACAGAGAGAGAGATAGGCAGAGAAACAGGCAGTGGGAGAAACAGACTCCATGCAGAGAGCCCGACCTGGGATTCCATCCCGGTTCTCCAGGATCACACCCTGGGCTGAAGGCGGCGCTAAACCGCTGAGCCACCCCGGCTGCCCAAAACATTTTTTTTTAAATTTAAGGATAAACATTAAATATTTTTTTCTGTGATATCATATAGTTTTCAACAACATGATTTTTAATGTCTGGGTTTTTTGTTGTTGTATGGTTGTGGTATATAATTCATTTACCTAATTATCTCCTGCTCATCATACAACAGTTTCCAGTGTTGCTACTATAAATTGCAATGAACGTTTTGTCATTAAATCTTTTGGACCCTCACTGACTATTTCTAGAAATGGATCAATGAGTAAGGATGGGTTTAAGCCTTTTAATTTGCAATCAAGTGGTATTTTAAGGGAAGTGAGTGACATGAACTGGTAAAAAAAAGTAGCTGGGGAATATTTTATTTTCAGGAACTGCAATGATTAAAGAAACAGCAGTAAGTCTAATTTGGCACAGCCAACATATTGATTTGGTAGGAGTGATGATAATGTTGGAGACTCGAAGATAGACTACATTCATAAAACACTCTGACAAAAAAGAAGGCAGGTGTGACAGAGGTGATAAACAGAATCTTCCATCATAGTTTGAATGAGGTGGACTGGATTTGCAGATGGTATACCACCTTTGACGCCATTTGAGTAGAAGAAATATGATTATGCAAGCATAGGTTTGGAGGAAGCTTAAACTGGCCATAAGGCTGCAGTGAAATTAAGTTATATGAAGGGCAACTGGAATCATAGAAGCATTACATGATCATTACTGGGATTTGTATTAAATTGCATGATAATGCTGTGTCTATCTTTTCCTTTTAAATTTTTAGCCTTTTGCTTTAAGAAGACATGTATAAACAAAGTGTATATGAATGCAAATGTGTATGTATTTGTATCTTTAGAGTAGTATTTTCTTTGACACCCCTTCCTTAATTTATACTGTAATATAGTTTTCTTCCTATGCAAAGAATTCTACCTATCTCTAAATGTACACGCAACTATGTATGCATACTGAAGGACACACTTCAACATCATGTGCATATATAGTGCATATCAAGGGTTTTTATTAATGGTTTTTCAAAAGGAGTTCAATTATGCATAAATATTTGAAACTTGGTTTTCTCATTCAGTAGTACTTCACACAAACCATTTGAGTCATCTGGATTATTTACATTTCTTTTTTATTTTTTCAGTTGTACGACTTTTCTCATGAAATGGATTTCCCAGTATTCAACCATCCTTCTTTCTGAGCACTGGCTTTGTTTTCTTTTTTTTTCCCCCATTATGAACAATAGTGCCTCAAACATTCTTGCTCATAACTGCCCTCCCCATTCTTGCAACTGGCCTTTTGCTCCAGGGACAGTCAAGTGGCCACTGTTACTTCATATCTTCATCATTGGTTCTTGAAGAATCCCTTGAGGGTTAGGGTGGTTTCCATCCCACCTGCCATGGAAGAAGCACCAACGTCCAAAGTATTAACTTGTCCTTGGAGCTACCAGAGGTAGAGTTCAGAATACAAGTGCAGATGGTTGGGGGGGATGCATGCAGACAGGAGAACTGGATGGAAAATTTGTACCCTTCCTTGCTCTCATCCATGATTATTCATAGAGCAGGAGTTTTATAGGGCCTCTCAATAGATGTCACTTGTGATTGAGTATGCCTTCTGTGAGGCTGCAGCTATCTTGATAATACAACACATTATATATATTTTTCCTTCTTCCCTGACTCTCTTATTGCTCTGGATTGTACCTCCACTAATCTGTTAATAATAAAATTGTGCCATGGTCTCTCTTTTGGGAGGGAATTGAGCTAAGGCAATGTCTTTGCATTTTTAACAATATATTATTTTATTTCTGTGAGAAAGATTTGTGTGTGTGTGTGTTTTCATATTTCAAAAAAATAGTTCATGTTTTCACCATCAATGCACGTGTACCATTTATTCCACATTCCTATGATGGGGTTGTTTAACTCTTTTAAAATTTTTGCTGGGCAGGAGTTTGTTTTTTGTTTGTTTTGTAATGTAAAAAAAAATGTAATTCCAGTATAGTTAACATACAGTGTGATATTAGTTTTAGGTGTACAATATAGTGGTTCAGCAATTCCATACATCATCCAGGGCAAGGGCACTACTTAATCCTCAATCGCCTATTTCCCTGATTCCCCATCACCAAGAATCTCCTCTCTGGTAATCATTAGTTCATTCTCTATAGTTAAGTGCCTGTTTCTTAGTTTCTTTTTCTCTGTCTCACTCTCGGTCTCTCTCCTACTCTCTCTCTCTTTCTTTTTTCCTTTACTTGTTTTTTGTTTTTTTCTTAAATTCCACATATGAATGAAGTTGTATGATATTTGTCTTCCTCTGACTTATTTCACTTAGCATTACACTCTCTAGCTCAATCCATGTCACTCTAAATGGCAAGATTGTATTTTTATGACTGAGTAATATTCCATTGTGTATATTTTCACATCATTTTTATCCATTCATCT
The DNA here is from genome assembly GCF_018345385.1 of Vulpes lagopus. Classification (NCBI taxonomy): domain Eukaryota; kingdom Metazoa; phylum Chordata; class Mammalia; order Carnivora; family Canidae; genus Vulpes; species Vulpes lagopus. The sequence continues at coordinate 42,341,771 of NC_054826.1, forward strand.
TTGATGGACACTTGGGCTGCTTCCATTTTTGTCTGTTGTAAATAATGCTGCTATAAATATAGGGGTGCATGTATCCTTTTGAAGTAAAAACCACTCATTTTAAGTGTACAGTTCAATGATCTCAGTAAATTTATAGAGTTGTATACCACCAACAAAATCCAATTTTAAAACATTTTCATCCCATCAGAAAGATTCCTTGTGCTCATAAGCAGTCACTATCAAACCCTTCACTTACTTCCAGCCTCAGGCAACCACTTCTCTAATTTTTTTCTCTATACATTTACTTATTCTAGCCTGCCATATAAATGAGATCATACAATATGTGCCACTTTGTGACTGGCTCAATTTACTTAGCAAAATGTTTTGAGGGTCACCATGTTGTTATATGTATTTATAATTTGTTCCTTTTATTAGCAGAGGTTATTGTATCATAAGGATATACCATAATTTGTTAGATATTTATCAGTTCGTGGTTGTATTGTTCTAACTTTTTGGCTATTATGAATAATGCTACTATGAACATTTACACCAAGTCTTTGTGTGGATATATATGTTCATCTCCCTTGCTTAGATGCCTAACTGGAATTTTTAGGTCATAGGATACATTTATATTTAACTTTCAAAATTATTTATTTGAGAAAAAGAGAGAGTGTGATGCATAAGTCGGGGGAGGAACAGAGAGAAGCTCAGCAGATTCCCAGCTGAGCATGGAGCCTGACATGGACCTCTATCTCAGGACCCTGAGATCATGATCTGAGCTGAAATCAAGGGTCTGATGCTTAACCAACCAACTGAACCACCCAGGCACCCCTATTTAACTTCTTATGAAACTGATAAACTTTTGTTTTTTAGAAGTAGGTGTGCCATTGTATGATCCCCTCTAAAAGGAATGCAGTTCCAGTTTTGTACATTATTGCAAACTCTTGTTACCATCTATCTTACTTATTAAAACTATTCTAGTGGGTGTGAAGTGGTATCTCATTATAGTATTAATTTGCATTTTCCTAACAACTGACAATGTTGAGCATCTTTTCATGCATTTGTGGACATCCTTACATGTGCTCTAATGAAATGTCTATTCAAATATTTGACATTTTTCATGGGTTTTTAATCTTATAATTAATTTATAAGAGTTTTATTTTGTTTTCCCTTTTCTCTGATAATCTGAATACAAAACCTCTTTTAGAAATATCTTTTATAGGGATCCCTGGGTGGCGCAGGGGTTTAGCGCCTGTCTTTGGCCCAGGGCGTGATCCTAGAGACCCGGGATCGAGTCCCACATCGGGCTCCCGGTGCATGGAGCCTGCTTCTCCCTCTGCCTCTCTCTCTCTTTCTGTGTGACTATCATAAATAAATAAATACATAAATTTAAAAAAAAAAAAATAAAAATAAAAAAAAAAATAAATAAAAAATAAAAAAAAAAGAAATATCTTTTATAAATACTTTGTTCTATTCAGTTGCTGGTCATTTCACTTTCTTAGTGGTATTTTTGAAAGTGCAAATTTGAAATCAAATTTGAATTTTGATGAAATCTAATTTGTTATTTTTTCTTTTATCACTTTCACTTTTGGTTTTATGTCTTAAGGGATTTAAAACAGGTAAATAGAGAATAAGTAAGGATATAGAAAATTTAAAAACCATTAATCAACTTGACCTAATTGAAAAATATGGAATGCTCCAGACAACACCAACATACTATACATTCTTTTTAAATACACACAAAACATTTATCAATTTAAACATATTCAAGACCAAAACAAGTCTCAATAAATTTAAAGTAATTTACGTCATAAAACAGATTCCTTGATTAAAATGGAATTAGGCTAGAAATCAACAGCAAAAAATCCATAAAATCCCAAATATTTGGAAACTAAATAATATACTTCCAATTAATACATGAATCAAAGAATAAATTAAAAGAGAAATTACATAGCTTTGTTAGTTGACTTAAAATGAAAATATCAGCGTATCAAAAACACATGGCATGCTGATAGGGCTATACTTAGAAGGAAACTTATAGCACTGAATGCCTTTATAAGAAAATAGGAAAAGTTTTAAGGCAATGATCTCATCCACTCTTTTAAGAATCTAAAAAAAAGAAAAGGAAATAAACCCAAAGTAAGATAAATAATATGAGACCAGCACAGAAATCAGTTAATCCCAAATCAGAGACAAAATAGAAATAAATTTAGAATCTTAAGATTGAGAAGATCAATAAAATTGAGAGACCTCTGAGTTGATCATTTGACAAATTAATCAGGAAAAAAAAATGGAAAACATATAATTTCTCAATGTTAGGAATGAGAAAGGTGACATCACTAAAAATTTACATATATTAAAACGACAAAAAGGAAATGTTATTAACAATGTCAATAAATTTACAACTTAAGATGAAATAGACAAATTGTTTAAGAGACACAAACTACCAAATCTCACATGAGTAAAAATGGATAAATGCAAATATAACTATTAAAGAAACCAGAACTATCTCCACAAAGACAACTCTGGGCCAAGATGGCTTCACTGGGGAATTCTACCCAACAATTAACAAAGGAAAATAACAAACAATTTTAAATAATTTTTTCATAAAATATAATAGGAGGTAATATTTCTCAATCTATTCAATAAGGCCAGCATTACTATGATACTAAAAGTAGACAAAGACATTATAAGAAACAAAACAACGGACCACTTCATGAACACTGATGCTAAATTCTTAAAATTTCTTCAGATCTAACCTTATATGAAAAGGATAATACATGATGATCAAGCAATATTTATCTAGGAATACAAATATTATTTATCATTTAAAAATCAATCAATTCTCCTTTCCTTAAGTATGGGCTGTGCACAATGACTTCTTTCCGAAGAATACAGTATGAAAAAGGGTGAAAAAAGAGTAACTTCTCAGTAGAGAAATCTGACAAACACTGCCTCAGTCATATGATCAATCATCATCAGGTATTGATGGCATGTACCCTGATATGATAAGGTGAAAATGGCACTTTAGCTCCCTGATTGTCTGCCAAAACCCTATCATCTCAATCTAATCATGAGAAAAATTGCACACGGATTTCACTAGCAGAGCCTACTTATGAAATACCTGACCACTACTCTTCAAAATTGTTAAATATATAAAAACAAGCATAAGAAAATGTCACAGCCAAGAAGACTCTAAGGTTACGTGAATTCCATAGGATGCATGTTTGTGTGCTTTCAAAATTCATATATTGAATCCCAATCCCCAATGTGATGGGATTTGAAGGTAGGCTTTGGGGAGCTAAATCATGAAAGCAAAATCCTCAGGAGTCAGATTAGTGTTCTTACAAGAGACTCTAGAGAGCTTCCTTCTCCCTTCTAGAGTGAGAAGTTATAGAAACAAAACTGCCATTTATGAACTAGAAAGCAGTTCTAAAAACTTCATTTCTGGTAAAAGCTTGCTTGGTTTTGGACTTCCCAGACTCCACATTGTGAAAAATAAATGTCTGTGGTTTATAAGCCACCAAACCTATGGTATTTTTATTATAACAGGACAAGTGAATTATGACAATAACCAAAAGTATGTGATGTCCTGGATGGGATCTTGGAGCAAGAAAAAGACATTGGATAAAAACTAGAGATATCTGAATAAACTATGGATTTTAGTTAATTAGTTAATTAGTTTAATGTCAATTATTCCATTGTTTTAACAAATGTACCATACTATTGTAAGGTATTACAAAAAGAGGAAACTGGGTGTGGAATATGTGCAAACTCTTTGTAGTATATTTTCACATTTTCTGTAAATCTAAAACTATTCTAAAAATAAAGTCAATCAATGCAATTCACTTTATGAATATACTTAAAATGAAAAACCAGATGGTCATTTCATTTGGTGCAGAAAAAACATTTGACAAAATCTACCATCTATCCCCAGTAAAACTCTTAGCTAACTAGGAATATAAGGAAACTTCCTCATGCTGATCAAGGCCATCTATGAAAAATAACTAACATCATATCTAAAAATGAATTAATGCTTTTTACATAAGCAAAGCAAATATTTCTTCTTTCACCACTTCTTTCATGTTGTCCTAGAGGTCCTAGCCAATGTCTTATGGTAAGAAAAAAAAAAGAAAAGGATCTCAATTGTAAAGAAGAAATAATACTACCTTATTTACAGAGGATACCTAAAACAAAACAACAAGAAACAAAAATAACAACAAAAAAACCTAAAAATAATACCTAAAAAACAAAGAAATAAAGTAGAAACAAGAAGCTATACCAAAATATGGTTATATGAAACTCTATTGTATTTCTATATACTAGCAGCAAACAACAGGAAATTGGAATTAAATAATCATTTCTGATGATGTAGAAAATATGAAATATTTAGGATAAATATGACCAAAGATATATAACACTCATGCATTAAAATCTATAAAACATTGTTCAGAGAAATTCAAGAATTAAACAAAAGGAGTGATTACTGTGCTAATGGATGAGGAGATTCTATATTACTTAAGAAGTCAATTATTCCCAAAATGATACACTGATTCATCCCAACCCCAATCAACATTCAAGTAGAGCTTATATAAAATTGACAAACTGATTTACAAAGTTAATTTCTGAAATTCATAAGGAAATACAAAGGACCTAAACAAAACAATGTTGAAAAGAAAATATTGGAGGATTTGCACTTTAAATATTATTTCAAAAGCTAATTGATAATGGCTGCTGTAGCAAGATATATAGTTTAATGGAAAAGGAAATAAAGTTCAGAAACAGATCCTTACTTAGATATTTTTAACAAAAGTGCCATGGTAATTCAAGGGAGAAAGGATAATTTTTTCAACAAATAGTTCTTAGACAATAGAGTATCTATGCTCCTGAGGGAACTTTTTGCACTTTCAGTCCAAACCTAGCATCGTATGCATTCATTAACTCAAAATGAATCATAAACATAAACATAAGAGCTTAAAACTATAAAGCTTCTAGAAGAAAATATAAAACAAAATTTTTATGACCTTGGTTTAGGCAAGGGTATATTTATACAACAAAAAAACCAGTCTTTGAATGGTATTTGAACTTAAAATTAACATCTAAGTTTTAAAAAGAAATAAAAATATAAGCCACAAACTTGGACTTGTTTCCAGAATATATAAAATACCTTGAAAATTCAGCAATAACAAATCAAACAAATAAATTTTAAAAAGTTTGTATGGATATTGAATAGACACTTCATCATTGAAAATATTTGCCTGGAAAATATCATCTTCAATGATGCTCAGAACTTTTCACAAAGTAAAGCAACTGGTAAGCAACTGGTAACTGGTAAGCCCTTATAGTGCTGGTGGGAATACAAAATAGTGCGACCACTTGGGAGAATATTTATCATATGACTTAGCAATCCTACACTTGGGCATTTACCAAATGAAAATATGTGTCAACACTACACTTATACACCAATATTGAAAAGAGGGCTATTTGTAATTTATTTGAAAAGATGGAAATTTCCTACATAGTCCTCAATAGGTGAATGGATTAACAAAAAGTGGTAGATACGGTAGAATATTACTTAGCATTAAAAAGAAAAAGTAATGAACACTGACTATTGATCCACACCACAATATGGATGGATCTAAAAATAATTATGCTGAATTCAAAGAGCAGGGATAAAAACCTGCATAATATGTGATCACATATGCAGTTGACTGTTAACAACTGGGAAGTAAAGAGCACTTCCTGCCCCAGTCAAAAAACTTCTATATAACTTAAACTTCCCTAAAACTTAACTACCAATAGCCTACTGTTGACTGGAAGTCTTACCAATAACATAAACAGATGGTTAATACATATTTTGTATATTATATGTATTCTATGCGGTATTCTTAAAGTGATAGCTAGCTTTTCCTTATTTTTTTTGTTTGACCGTGAAGATTTATTTCCAAATTGTCACAAATCTCCAAAAAAATCAATATATTTGTTGAAAAAATATGTTTATAAGTAGACATGCACAGTTCAAATTCATGTTGTTCAAAAGTCAACTGTATATAAAACTCTAGCAATTCAAACTAATCTATAGTGATTTTCAATATTCTATAATCTATAATAATATAAATATAAATATAATATAATTATAAATATAATATAAATATAATAGATATGATTATAAATAATATAAATAATAATATAAATTTTCAATATTATATAATCTATAATCTATAGAAGACAGATCAGTGGTTTCCTGGGAATGGAGTATGGATGGGGGTCAGTGTTTGATAAGGGTAGGGTATGATGATTACCAAGGGGCATGAGGAAAATTTGAGGGATAATGGTTATATTTATTTACTTGCTTATGGTGCTGTATTCCCGGGGGTATATTTAACTAATCATACACTTTACATTTATGCAGCTTATTGTCTATAATCTACACCTTAATAATGCTGTTTAAATAAATCAAAGAAAGGGAGATGAGACAATAGAAAGTTAAGGTTTGTGCATGTGTGTATGTGTGTGTCTATGTGTATCTTGCACTTTAATCTTTTATTCTCCATATATGTTTTTGTTATTGTTGTTTTCATTGGGTGTTTATCTTATTCTACTTCACTAAGTTATTCTACCTGATTTTGTTCTCTTATTAGGTTCCCTGACATAGGCTGATATTGTTCAGTTGTCACGTGGCTCAGCTCCTATTATGGGAGTGTCCTGTATAGGTATCCTGTGCATGGTGGAGGCTAAAAGGTCTTTCAGGACCAAGTTTTGTAGGGAAGCAACATTACCCTAGAGTGGCACCCTTCTGGGCTCCAAACAGGGAGACCCAGCAGTCGTTAACTATGGGAGTTTAGGGAGATCCTTCATCATTTTATTTTGTAAATATTTTATTTATTTATTCATGAGAGATAGAGGGAGGCAGAGACGTAGACAGAGAAGCAGGCTCCTTGTAGGAAGCCTGATATGGGACTTGATCCCAGGACCCCAGTATCATGCCCCAAGCCGAAGGCAGACGCTCAACCACTGAGCCACCCAGGTGCCCCTCCTTGATCATTTTAGATTATAATTCAAGAATATTCACACATGCTCAATGGTGATCATCCTGCAAGTGCTTCATAATTTTCTAAATTGAAAACTTTTACCTAATGCACTGTCTTCTTGTCCCTACCTCTGTGACCTGATTTTCTCCTCATCTCACTCAAGTACTTCTGGGAAGAAATGCCTTTATTATATCTCTGACAAGGTCCCAGCAGAGCTCAAGATATCACCATAGCCAGTTAGCTGCATGTCCAAACAGCTTGTTGGCACTGGATATTTCGGAGTTAGAAGTGTAGATAGGGGCAATGTTTTTATAATTTCTCAGGTATTTCAAGACATATGTTTTCAAGTAAAAACAATGGCCTTGCCTATGATGGTCTAAATGATTTACAAAATTCTCCTGAGAGTACAGCTTGGCCTGCAGAAAGTGGCATGCTGCCTATGTACTCATAAGACTTCTTATGACAGCAGTATTTTAAATAATAATTGGTCCTTTTAATCTATAACAGAACATGTACTCAGGGGCCGTCCATGATTAAAATTAAACCTTATTTGTCTTTTAACATAGTACTATATTCTTGTGTAATTGAGTAGGAATTGATACTAGTTTTGTGATGGACACTAAGCTTATCCAATATGACGAAGACAGATTTCTAAGAAGACGACTCCGGTGTTTTTGTGTACAAAGAGGATGAGTAGACCATATCAGCGACATTTAATTATTCTGTATGTAATTATTCATTTGAGGAACACAACTTTTCAGAGAAAAAGAAAAAAAGGCAGACCGATACAATTACTATTTGCCTAAGTACACTGTTTGGTAGGAAACTGTAATTAGTTTTTCATTAAATTTGCATGAAATGATTTAAAAAAAATAACAGGAGGAGTTAAATGCATGCATCTAAGAACAGAAAGTTTGGATGTGAGTTAACATTATAATATAGCTGATTTTTTAGGCAGAAATACAAGTGATAATTTCTCAGATTTAAATTAAAAGCTAATGAGTTTTAAAAAGTCTCTTAAAATGCAAAGTTTCATGAAATATGTTCTAAAAAAAACAGTAGGAAATTTCAGTACGGATACTTTGTAGTCTTACTTGTGGGCTAAAGTTTGTTTGTACATGTGACTTTGTGAGAGCTTAGTTTCTGTGTTTAATATTGTATATTTAGAACAATAGGTAATTATCTGTATTTTATTTGCTAAACCAAACTTATCAATGTGCTTCTATAAGGATTAATGGAGAAAAAAAGCCAGCATTATTTGTGAAATGTATGAGCTACTCCCAAAACCTGTGTTCTTAAGTAGAAAGATTGCCACTATTTAATTTTTACAAAGCAGAGAATCTTTTTCAAAATATAGATTGAATAATTGAAGTGGAAAGATGGATTACTCCACTCATATATCTTAATTTTGTCTTGAATTAGCTACTTTCTAGGTAAAAATTATTGCATTTCTCATCGTTAATAATTTTTTAAGACCCAACATCACAGACCAAAGACTGTTCTCTTTGGATCACGCAGATATTGACACTCTATTATACTCACCTGGCAAAACCATAACTTTTTAAATACAACTAGCTACCTATACCACACCTGTACCTGCACAATTGAACACAGGTGGAAACTCACATGGCTGCTGGCTGCTCTCCTCCCTTCCCAATTGTCTAAAATCTTATCTTTTCTTAAATCTGAATTCTTGCTTCCAAAACAACATTCAGAAGAAAATTTATATATCCTGAACTACCTTCATTAGCACCAATACTCTGCCTTCTGTGAATACTCTGAATGAATAGTGATTCCAGTGAAGGCCAACATGTTTACTTGTGCATATGTGATCATTGATCTCTCCTCCAGCAATTCTTCTCTTTGTCCTATTATATTATTTTTCCCTGTTAAGAAAAATTATATAAACTTGGAATTAAGTAAGATTAATTTATGCTTTCCTAAACTTACACTAGAACATTTTCTAACAATCTTAAGAATCACCTAACCAGTGGCAATGTATTTTTCCTTAGAAAGTTTTAAAAAGGGAAGCCCAGGTGGGTCAGCCATTTAGCGTTACCTTCAGTCCAGGGCCTGATCCTGGAGACCTGGGATTGAGTCCCACGTCAGGTTCTGTGCATGGAGCCTGCTTCTCCCTCTGCCTGTGTCTCTGCCTCTCTCTCTCTCTCTCTCTGTCTGTCTCTCTCTCTCTGTCTCTCTCATGAATAAATAAAAAAATCTTTAAAAAAAGAAAGTTTTAAAAATTATCAAATATATTTCAATTAAAGGAATTTTGCAGTGAGTGAAATGTACTTTACTGTACTTACTTTGTCACATATCACCTCCACCAGGTTACTTCACTTTTGTTGATGCAGATGAACAAAGCTTTTAATTTTTTTTAAAATGAAAAGTTTTGAGCCCAAGATAGGACAGATGCCCTGAATACACAATCTTCATGAAGAGAGTGCACCAGAGAAAGAATGTTTGACACAAGGTTATATATATATTTTTCATAGAGAGTTACGAATAGTTATGACATAAGACACTCAAGAAAATTACAGACTATCTTCTGCTTTTAGTATGTGCAAGGTTGCAGGCTTCAGAGACATGGGAATTTAGAGAGATTCTTGCTCTTATTTTTATGTTTGAAATGTTTCTTTTTGGTTGTTTGCTAACAAAGCATGAGTACAATGTGTGCTTCGGGCAGAAATAGAGCCCATGCTTTGAAGTTAGGTCAAGTCATTCTGACCTTGGTAAAAGTTAAAAATATAGCTTCCCTGAAAACCCAGGAGCAGAGCCCACAACATTAAAAGTAGAAATTTTCTTTATCACTATCTGTCCATTTATTGATATTATCTTTAGTGCATTTTAAAATAAATTATAAAAAAGATTGAAAAACATTCTCCCCCCCCGCCCCCAAGCTCCTCTTTTTCTGAATGGTCTTTATCATCATGCTGGTTCTATCATTAATAAGTTAAATGGAATTGACAATCACTATATATTTGTATGAGACTAACATTTTATAACTTTTTCATATTTATATATTCATACTCAATCAAATCTTTCCCATTACACATAATTATATCTCCTTTTAAAATAGCCTTCTCTTGACCCCCTTCCCATTTTAACTATTACTCTATTTCTTTCCATTTTAAAGCAAAATTCATCCAAAGATTTAATGCTCTCCATACACTCTAGAACTCATACCAATCAGGCTATTTCCCTCAATTCTCTGTCAAACTATCTCATCAAGATTGCCAATCCCTTCCATGGTAGTTAATACACTTATTTCATTCCACAAATTATTTATCAGTAGCATTGCCCACCATTTGTCCTTAACTTCCAGCTCACCATTTTCTTTTGGTTTTCTTCCTCTCTACTGGATGCTTTTCTTAATTTCCTTTGCTGGTTTCCATGGGTATTAATGGATTTTGCATGTTGGGCTATGCTTTAAATCTGCATGTAATCAAATACAATGATTCTTTCATTTTTTAAACTATCATCTGGCTATGAGCAGTTTTAGAAATATACTGTTGATTTCTTGCCTTCTCCATGTATGAGTATCGATCTCTATATAAACCTTAGTCAAGTAGCAGTAAATTTAAATTAACTATATGAATCTAGAAGATATATTTGTTGTAATGCAACTTCTAATATAACTGAATAGTCTACCATATTTAGAAATAAATTCAAACTTTTATTTTAACCATATTTTATTCCATTGTGCTCACAAATAATAGAATATTACAATATGTTCTGTTGTTTTGTAATCTGAGACTATATAACTACCATAATGTTCTCTACAAACCAATCTTTTAATGGTATTTTAAAACATATTAATTTCATCATAAAATTATCCTTTAATATATATTCCTTGAAAAGATACAGTTAATTTAATAACATATTTCAACATTTGATAGGAGGACTTTTACATAGTCTTGGAAAGTCCCTGGAAAACTTGAAAGGGCAATTTAATTGTGATTTTTAATTCTGTGACTTTCTTACTGGATAGAACTTCTGCATCACTAATATAAACTATAGTGCCATTTTGCATTTGAATCCCTACTTAAAGTTTCTAATCCTTTTATCTAGTTCGTGTGCTTTTGATTCTAGATGTGGGACTTCAGTTTGATAGAATAGTCCTACTCTGGCCATTTTAACCAGGGTCCTAATTCCCTTAAGAACTATCTGGTTGGTTTGGGAGCACACAACCTCTTAGAGATCAGAATTTTAATAACTTCAACATAAGTAATGGAAGGTTCTATTTCATCACACACATGACAATGCCTTAGATTTTATGAACATTTGTCCATGTAACTCTAAACTAATGAGGGATTAATAATCCTTATATTTGAATATGTATGTACAAATGAAGAGTATGCCTCCAAAAATAACAATGATAAGGTACATATGTTCTCTGGTTTTATTGTCATTGCCTCATACGTTTATTAAGTTCATTTGCAGTTGCATCTGACCTATTTATGAGCTTAAATAAAAATTTGATTACAGATAGTATAACTTTATTATATTTCTTTGAACCTCAACCATGTTTCATATCTTCTAAATTACTCATATTTTAGTTCTGAATAACTTCAGACTATTTCTATAAAATGAAATACTGAAGGACAAATATTTAGAAAGAAAATAACACATTTACATACATACTGTGAATTCTATTCCTTAAGAAAGATGACAAATCTATTTTGAGCAAAAACAATATCATTAGAAAACATATAGTCTCTCAATATGCTTCTTAATTCATTAATAATATTTCTAATTTCTGTGAAATTTGCTCTAAGAGTAATCATTTCTCATGTGTACTCAAAAGATATGTTGTGTATCTGGTTTTAAGATTGTGTTTATCAAATATTTTAACACTCTCTTTGAATTTGGAGACTGGATGATAGGCTCATTTTCTATTAAATTATTTCTAGGCCAGGGAAATACTTAGTATACTGACTGAGTATAGCCTACCACCTAATTCAATCACTGGGGCTAAGGGCTTCTAGATCAGGAATATTCTCATTTTTATACCCACAAGAAATCCACTTCAAACCCACTCTAGATGCTATAGTTATTAGGTATTTAATAAATGTGAAAGGAAAAAGAAATAAAGATAGGAAGAAAAGTAACCTCAGTCTTGCCTGCTAAGCTGTAGAATTAAGAAAAGTTTCAGAGTAAGGTTTCTGAGAATGTGGATTTCTCAAGATCAGTTATTTTCAGGCAGCCTGGGTAGCTCAGTGGTTTAGTGCTGCCTTCAGCCCAGGGCGTGATCCTGGAGACCTGGGACCCAGTCCCATGCCAGCTCCCTGCATGGAGCCTGCTTCTCCCCCTGCCTGTGTCTCTACCTTTCTCTCTCTTTGTGTGTCTTTCATGAATAAATAAATAAAATTTTTAAAAAATCAGTTATTTTCTTTAAATTTATCTCTACGAAATTTTAAGGAAACTTAAAAATTTCTACATGTTGTAGATAACTTTGCTACTGTAAGTTATTTTCTGCAAACAGATGATATTTCATTAAAAAACCTTTTTATAATAACAATGTTGCCTGCATAATGTATTTTCAAAGGAGTACTCCTGCTCCTAAATGGTAAAACATCTTATCCTCAGGTGCTTGCTTCCTAACACAACCGAGACCTGAAATAAGTACTCAAAATATACTATGTATTTGTCCTAATGCTCAATATACACTGACCCTGCTCACATATTTTAACTCATTCAGGTGATTTTTATCATTGTCAAAGGAATACCACTTGTATTTTAAAAGCATATTCCCTGGTCAGATCTAATAGTTCCATTTGATCAATGCTCTAGATGTTATTTTTTTCCTTCCTCTCCTTCCTTGCACTGCACTAAAATGAATGAACCAGTGCTATGCATAATGGAAAGTGCACATTATGAAAGTCATGGTGTAATTTCAGTGAAACTTCCTTGAAACCTATTGATCAGGTCACTAATTCTCTCACTGATAAAAATACTACATTTAACAGACTACATCTAGTGTTAAACTACTGTTGATTTTTTGACTATATGCCAGAAGGAACAGACCGTATGTTTGCTTCTGGACTATGGTTAACACTGGATAACTGAAATCACAGAAAGTGAAACTGCAGATAAGGAGGGACTACTACAAAATATTAATACTGTAATCAGCATGTGGGTGACTGTTTTCCTACAGTCAGTAGTCAGTGGAATAAAAAATGGAAAAAATCCAACGTATCTAATGAATTCCAAAAATATGGATTCAAATTCAGAAAACTGTTTCAGCCTCTTCAGGATCATTCGCCCAACAATAAAATGAATGACAATCATTTTTTTTAAGTTGTCCCATATTTTTGTGAACAGTAACATGTTTGTCAATTAATAGTAACATGAATATCAATTTGTGTATTTTTTCAGTGGTAGGAAGTTTTTGTTTTGTTTTGTTTGTGTTTTTACAAAGAGGGTTTTTAGAAACTAATCATAGAATAAGTAACCTACCTTACTGGAGATTATTTCTTAAATATTCATATTTCCTAATCAAATATGATCCACTAGCTGGTGCCTATCTAAGAACTATTTATTGTTGATCTGTAATGAGATGATACAGAAATTAAGAATATCAATTTATAATCTTTTATAGATTAGAATCTTTTATTGATTTTGACATCGTGATATTCATGTGCATGATCATTTTTGTAGCACTCTACTTATTTACAAAAATATCAGTGCACAACTGACAGAATTAAAAAAAAGCTGGTGCTTTTTCACAGAAGTCTGAGAAACACTGCTGAATAGGTTTTGAATGCTGCTATGCTCTACAGATTTTGATTCTCATGTGTAGATTATTTAGGCCACTGCATCTTTTGCTCTGTCCCTCACTCTAATCTCAATATTATTGGGGCAAGGACAAAGCAGAATAGAGTGAAAGGAAAGGGAAGAATCTTGTTCTTTCAATTTTAGTTGACAATTACATTATTATCAATTACATCCCATACTTAAAAATAATAACTTTTAATCCTCCTAATTATAGTTCTCTCAGGATCCCCACAGGAAAAGACCTTCAATGGTTAGATTACATTTTTTCCCACTATGGTCATTCAATGAATCAGTGTCGTGTAACACTTGAAATTAAAATCCCTTAGGTACTTAATATAAATTTTTGAAATAGTTGCATATTTGAGAATATGTATTAAAATATAAAATATGTTTAGCTCTAATAAATACCTATGCTTGATGTTTTCTGACTCCACTAGAAGGAAGACTGAATTAATCAGATGATTTCCTTAGCATGGAGGGAGGCCACATTAATGTCAGTGTAAAACTTCTATCACCTACTAGGAAGAAAGAAAGTAAGAGTTCAATAACCATGTTAAAATCAGATTCAATGAAAGAAAATAAGTCAGAAAGATCCTTGATAGCATCTCTGGGGAGGTGCAGAACATTGCACAGATCAAATTTTATACCATTCCCCACCCTCCCTGCTTCCCCAAACTCTAAATAGATAAAATCACACTAAAATGCATATGGTGTCATGTTGCAAAGGTAGCCAAGGGAAATGGAACAGAAGAGAGGTTGCACTTTGTAGATTTTAGGGAGGTGAATTAAGGTGCTGGGTTGTAATATGTTATAGCCACTCATTCCACCTATAATAATTTTTAAACTAATCCAGGGTATAAATGTCTGATACAATTTCCAAAAAAAGTTCCATGTGGTTTTGTGCATGTCCTTGTTTTCTTATTACTATACTAATGTGAATTAAGCCACCTCAAATTCTCTTTTGGAAAATTATATAGAGAATAAACAACCAAATAAAATGTCCATTGCTAACTTGAAACTGTGCCCAATACTCTTTCTTAAAATATATGTTTAATATTATGCCACTCTTTAATATCTATTATTTTTTGATGACTTCATAAAAGAATACCTCTGAACTTAAGTTCAATAAAGAAAAATATCCCCAGTTCACAATTGTACAGAGTTACCTGGAGCATATCACCATCATCACCATGTGAATGAAAACATGATCTCTGTATCAGCCTATTTAGTTAATAACATTGAAGAGTTCTTTGGCCTGGTAGGTTCATATTTACTTAGAAATTATAAGTTTCAATTATCTACCTATAGATCACAAAAGCAATATTATAATAATAGTAAATTCAATTAATAGTGATAATATCAATAGCTATTGTATTTTGAACTTTTATTATTATGTCAGATAATAATATGTTGGGAATAAGAGTAGTTCCTTGATGATAAGATTACTAAAAAGAATAAATGAGGTTCTCTGTTCAAAGAACTTTTATTCCTATTTTATAGAAGAAGACACTATGGCATGGAGAAATTAAATATCTTGCTGAAAATCAAAAAGATAGCAAGACGACAAAACTAGGAGGGTGCTGAGTTTGAGCCAAAGCTGGGTCATGTTTTTCTAGCTGGGGAAGGAGGATAGATTTTTAAAGGGATTCTATGAACCAAATAAAAAGAACTAAGCCCTAGAAGAAGGAAGGAAAGGTGGGAGGGAGGCAGAGAATAAGTGATTTATATTATTTATGATGTCTTAAAATTTGCCAGAATTAAATGAAACATTTAAAGAATAGTTTACCAGTAAATGATTTAGTTTGTTACATCCCACCTTCTTGACACCATACCTTTGTTTGAATAGTCATTATTCTGTTTGCTTTAACAGATTTCTGTTTGAAATGTTTTAGTCATTTTATCACAAGCTCGGTGCTTATCGACTTTTTAGATATAGGCGCCAATGGGGATTAAGTATTGTGCATTAAAGCTATTTTGTTAAACTTGTTGTATTTTGCTAATTTATTTAAAAGGTAAAATATACTATCAGCTATTATACTAATTAAAAACAAAAACAAACCCACAGTATCTTTATACAGGTTGAGTTAATTAAAGCTAGATAAGAGACATCATAAATTAATTATCCAAACTGTGGATGAAATCAACCTACTATGGTAAACATAGTTTACAAATTTTAGATTAATACAAATATTTTTCTACAACAAATATTTTAACAGATGTAGTTTCTTATAACAAACATTCAGACTCACCTATGAAGAATAAAACAAAAACAAAACACACACTTTCAATATTTAAGCAAAATGTTGCCCTGCCAAGCAAGCAAAATTTTTTTTAAGCAAGCAAACTTTGACAGAACTTAATTCCATAATAAAATAATGCATTGTAAGAGAAGACTTCACCTACATTGGATAGTAACTGGTATGTATTTGCTAATCCCTCTTCTCCTTTTAACCTATCTAATATGCTATCACATGGATCTCAAGATTTTCCAATTCAAAGCATTATGTCAACAAATAACTATCCTTTTAAGATTGTCTATTATTCCTGAAGTAAATTTGTTCCTCTTTCATTTTGTAGCCGATCCCCTATGGTCCACTCCTCATGTGTCTTTATTTTGATGAAGTGCTGCCATCATATTTTCCTGATATTTCCATTTTTAAAAATGTATCCTTTCTTATTGATTAATTAATTATTAATTGTTTTAGCCTATCTAGGGATTTAAATTTAAAAAACAATTGCTGGGATATAATATTAGCTTAAACTCTATTGGAGAGTCCTTGTAAATTGCTACTGTGTATACACACATGCACAATCACAAGAGTTTATATATTTGGTTTATATATTTGGCTTATATTCATATTGTATATATTGGTTTATTTATGCAACATTTAAAAAATTAATTACTTGTCAATATTTAAAATTTAGCTGATTTAGTATAAAATGAGAATATCTCTTTTGTCTGAAGGAATCTGAGGATATGGTCCTACTGGGCCTGCATTTAATTTCCATGTAGCAAATATTGATTGGAATTATATTGTTGTTGCTTCATTTTAATGGATACAGGCAGCTTCTACTTCATTCATTTTCTCATATCTCCCCTGTAGCAATCATTCTTCACCCATTTAAGACACCAGCTTTGCCTTTGTTAGAATTTGGGCTTGGGTTGCTTTCTTTTCCCCCTTTGACAATATTTAATACATTAGCTCAAAAAACAATGAGGTATGTGAATAATACACCAGAGATGTTAACATCTTATTCACATGGAAATAATGAGAAATTTAGGAAGTACTCTGTGAGATAAAGCTATACTATGATAGGTATAACTTCTATGAATCACTTAAGACCTTGCCAAGTATAAATCTCCAAATAAGAATAATATCCAAAACAGAAAGGAAAACAATAAGCCCATTTGTGAATTATTGGTTTAATATTATTTTGTCAAGTATAATTTTTTAAATTGAGACTTCTCTTTATCATAGGTTTCAGTAAATCAGCTTTTTTGCATGCTAAGCTCTGCAAAATTTATGAAAAGAAAACCTATGGTCATGCAAAATAGTGGTCATTCATTGTTAAGCAATAGTAAAAATAGGAAGTGATATTAAACAGTAATAATAAATATAAAATGAAGAAATGAAATGCAAGATTAAACTTGCTAAATTGCTATTCATTAATTTTTGCATTTTTTTCTATTGTAAATTTTTATCAACTTCATACTTGCATAGTCACAAGTCTATAGGCATGTATATGACCCACAATATAGGATCTTACTGCTCTTTAAGATTGACTCTATCTGTTCAAAGAATTGTGTACCCTATCAGAGGAAATATTTTGTTTTGTTCTTTATATGTTTAATTAATTTATTCAATTTAAAAATATAAATTATTATACCTTTTCTTTTATGACAGATTGTCCTTATTTCACAAATAGGGAGTCGAGCATATCTCTTGAGAGAACAGAGAACCCATGAGTTGCAACCCAACTTAATAGCTGTGTAACCTTGAACAAAATTCACTACCCTGAGTGTCAATTCTCTACCTCCTGGGATAATGTATATAAAGCATTTGGCTTGGCATATTTTATGTTTACATATGTATAACTGTGTCTCTGTCTGCATATCTAAAACTATCCTAAAAAAAGCACATACATACGTATATCCTGTTTTTGTAGTTAACTTCAGGGATTGCAAAATATTTTTATCCAACATGGTTTTGATGATTGCCTATTCTTTCATTGTATGAATTTATCACAATTTTTTGAGTCCCCTCTTGTTAAATGGTTAGGCTATTTCTAGTATATCACTATTATAACAAAATTGGGATGGACTTTCTTTTAAATATATTTCTGTGTAAATTTGACTTAAAAACATTTAATACAGCTTATAGATGCTACAGGATATAATGTATATTGAATTTATATATATGCACATATACATATACTAATATAGAGAGATATACAGTATCTATATACATAAAATCTTTAAATATATAATATATAGTATATTATATTTGTATTTTTCCTTTTCTGTGAAGTGGATCTTAAAAAGTTAGAAAAAGGTTCTCAAAGAGAGAAATAAGATATTTTGAAAAATATCGTCTGCTATAAAGAAAATATATTATTCTCCTACCTTTTAGTTAATAGATTTATTTGTTATATAGGCAGCACTTAGTTCAGTGTGATTAGGCTGCTAAAATGTTTAATTATATTATACCAGTTGCAGTTAAGTAATTTTGTGTTAATGTATAGGATCACAATTCATTTATCCTCAAGAAATGCAGTCAGTGTTGTTCTTTTGAGAATCTATTTTGTAAACTCTCTCCACAACATTAATGTACTGTTAGAATTTCTGGAGTTAAGTGTGTTTTAAAATATTGAAGGAAATAGTCTTTTATATAGAGAAAACACTTTTTGTGGAGAGTGACTGACATGGCAGTTTTGTATTTTAGCATTATATCATGCATTAGAAAAATATGGAAATCCCTGCATAGTTTTAAATAGGGCATGTCAAACTTCTCAGTTATTTGAGAACAAGAAACTAACCAAGCATGGGGGAAAATATTGGAAATTGAATCTCAAGTTGGAAAAAAATTGTAAAGGCTCCACACAAATGTTGACAGCCCAAAGAGAAAAACATAGTGATTAATTATATGATCCAAGGAAACTTTAGTACACACATTCATTAGTAAACATTCAAATTTATTGGCATTTATTATTGATAATGATTACAACAGAGAGGTTTTTAAATAGCATGGAGGGTGACAAAATAAACATATATTCTAGCATTGTATGTTTTGGGGTTTTGAAATAAATGAGTCCATAGTTATGGAGTTGTAGTCCATTAATACTAAGATATCTAGATATAAAGCTCAGAGTAATTCTCTTAAAAAATTTGTGTCAACATTGACAGCTGACTTCAGTGGTAATTCTAAAGAGAAAAATACCTCTAACCTGAAAAAAATATATTTAAGGAAGCTAAAAGCAAATAATGCCCGATAATAGCAAAAACTCATATAGCACTTAAGTGTAACCAGGTAGAGTTCTTAGTAAAGTAACTAAGTAACTGAATTAATGAATTTGATTTTATCTACAAAACAACTCCAACTCTATGAGGTAGGTACTATAATGGGATCAAACTCCATTTAACAGATAAGGAAACTGAGGAATGGAGAAAGTAGAATATCTGGCCCAAGGACTGACAGATAGGAGGTAGAAGAGCTGGAATCTGAACCCAAACAGTATGGTTCCAAATTGTATACTCTTACAAGTATATTAGCAGTATTTTCCAAAAAGTCGCATGTTGTGCCTCATGAAACTATTGATGCTAAATACTAAATTATAAGCTTTTCTCTAATAAAAGGAATTGAAGTCAAATAAGCTTATGAAATGCAACATTCTCAACTCCTGTTTGGAAATCACCATTTTGAATATTTACCTATTTTTTAAAAAAATGACAACAAAAAACTCTTGATGCAATACAACCACAAGTACATGATTTTATCCAGAAATAATCAATCTTTTTTAATACGTTGACTGAAAAAAATCTACACTAATTATTTAAAGATATTCGAGAAAGAGAAAGAGAAATAGAGAGCAGGGAAGGAGCAGAGGAAGGACTACAGTCGGATGCTTAAAAGGACTGAACCACCCAGGTGCCCCTAAAATAGATATTTAATCAAGGGACAGAACATGTCATTAAATTGGTTGTTGTTGTTGTTGTTGTTGTTATTATTGTTTTTCTCTTTGGGAGATGGCTGATATGTCCTGGCTCAGTCAACAATAGGCACAACCACCCTTAACCTGAGGACATACATATTGACAAGACACCATCTAGGTCAGGTTTCAGATTCTCTCCTTCAAGTGTCTGTGGGAAAGGAAAGCATGGATATGAACAAAGGAGATTATTCAAACTACAAAAATAATAGTTATATATTTTTAGTCATTGAGGGTGATATAAAACAAATACAAAATGACAATACTTGTCAAGCTTTAGAGTATCTGACTCATCAGCCCTTGCACTTATTCTAAATTGTGGTATTAGTGGTATATTTACAGTTTATGTCCAATTTTCCCATTCTTCCCTTAAGCTTTCACTCTTCTAGTGACATAAATTATGGCCAGATATTTATTCCAAAGTGAACTAGGAAAAAATGAATATAAGACTTTTAATAGTAGAAAAATAGGATATTGTTCCATTAATGTTCTAGGTCAGGTACACTTAACCTGTGATCCATGGATATTTTTTAAAAAAATAATGTGGTGCGCATGTATAAGTATGTCTTTTATTTTTCCTGGAAAAATAAAAGTTTCTAGTTTTCATGAGAGTTTTCTGTTTCCTATCATCTTTAACATGTTTGCTATTACATTTTTAAAAAGAAAATGTAGTCTAAATTAGGTGGATAACATTTTTAATTTTTTATTATTTTAGTATTTTAAAGAATATATAATCTAAACTTGGGATGATACAGAACAAAAGTACATTTGAGAGGCTAAATAAGAAAATCAACAAATATTTTTACTCAAAAATGAATTTTGTTTGTTTAAGATAATGCTTTCTTAGGCAGATAGTATGAAATAAATCGTTTTATATATTACGAAAAAATATAAAGCTAATAATACATTTAGCTTTTTTCTGTATTATTTTTAACTAACATATGCTATATGAAAGGTCACAAGTTTGTTTTTTCACAGTAATTATGGACATAGTAGTTAATTATAAAGCTCTTTAAAATATTGTTACTTTATTTTTAGTGGTTTTTTTTTTTTTTTTTTTTTTTTGTATTTGAACATATAGGACTACTCTGATGTTATCCCTGCTGATTGAGGTACGAGGGTAACACAAATAAAATTTTGCTAATCTAGAGTTCACTCTAAGCTGCATACATGCTTTTTAAAGTCCATATACAAAACCATCTGGACAAGTAGACACAGCAGTTTGATGATGTTATGTAAACTCATCATTTATATTAAGGTAACATGATCTCATCCTAAGGATTTCTGTAGATGTTAAGAGGATAAAAAGCTCAAGTGGGTGAGGAAGAGAGGATGTTTTCATCATAAGAGAGTACTTAGTGATCGTGCTTAAGCACATATTATTAGTTATTTTAAAAGTTCATTTGTCTGTACAGAGCATGTGAATGTAGAGCCTAAGTCATTTTAAATCACCACACTTGTGAAAATACTATTATTCTAAGAAGGATTTCAAATAAAAGCTTACCATTTTAAGGCCTTTTCCTTGGAACTGCTTTGGTTTTTTTTTTTTTTTTTTTTTTTTTTTTTATAAATAGTAAAACTTCCTAAAATTCTGGTTAAATACTGTGTTTATGAAGGTTAATTTTCATCAACACTAATAGGTCATGCAGTTTTGAAATGATCAGTTGACTTTCTAAACTCTTAATCTTGAATTAAATCATATTTTTCATATAATTCCTTCCTTTTTTTCCTCTCTAACATAAAAATGATTGAAATACTAATAAAGCTTAACAGCATTCTATGAAAGATTAGTGATCATCAGGAGAGGAGTTACATTAATGTACGGAAAACACTATTGTTGCCTCAATATCTTTTGATTCTCTATATTTTCCTTTTCAAGTAAATATTAAAGATACACATTTAATTAGAATAGGCAGTCTTGTAAAGAACAATTGAAAATCAAACAAGATTAGCAAACCGAAGTGATAAGCAAAATATTTTTGAATTCCCAAAAACTCTGAGTAAAATAAGAAAATAGGAGACAAATAATATTCAGAAAGAGAGGTGCTGAATACTGTCAAATAGTTTGGAATGATTTAGTCAATGTTATGGCCAGTAGTGACACTTATAGGAAAGATTTAAGCTTTAAAATGTATCTTTATATTTGATGCTTTTATGAAACTTTTTCTAAGGAGTCTTGGTGCTGAGAGACTGGAAATCAGTAACGAGTAATAGCTATGTTCCAAAATAAAATATTTTTTTATTTTATTTTTTTAATTTGAATATAGTTGGCATATAATGTTCATTAGTTTTGGGTGTACAACATAGCAATTCAAACTATCTGTATGTTATGCTATACTCACCACAAGCATAGCAAAAATCTGCCACCATACAATGCTACTACAGTATAATTGACTATATTCTTTATGTTGTACCTTTCAAAATCAAAGGTTGTAAAAAAATAAAAGTTGTAAAAAAATAAAACTAAAAAATAAACACATAAAGTAAAAACCTTCCAAATACCTATTAGGTGAATCACCTTGTTTGAATTAATAGTTCTCAAACTGGATTTTTGAGACATAGTTTATTTCATCATACTCTCTTTGAATTTATATTGAGAGATTTAAAGTCACTATTTAAAAAAATAGTTGGAAGAAGTTTAAGACTTTCAGTGATGCATAAGTTTTTGAAGGTTTAATATTGCATTATGTGATAGGAAATGTAATAGATTGTAATGATTAGCCAATACTGAAAAATGACTAGAAAATTACTTAATTATTGCTCCATTCACCATTCTGTTATGGAAATTGAAGGATATTTATGAGGTACATCCAATGAGTAGATGATTCCTTAAAACAAAGGTTATAAAGGTTTGTAGTTATCTCGTAACAATTTATCAAAGAAATCAGGCTGCTACCAAAATGAAAACAAAAACCTTTTAATTTATTTTTAAAGGACCATTCTTTGTTTAATGGGGGCCAGGAATTGGAATCAAGAGTGTTACTGCTGAACAGTGAGACATCTATTTATGTAAGCTAATACAGATGGCTTTTGGTGGGGAGGTGGGGAGGAGGGTCCAGCAGGCAGTGACAAAGAAAATGAGTCCAAAGAGGAAAATCTGTGTGTTGGTTCCTGGGAAGAAAAACAGGGAATATTTAGTAAGGGGCTTACTTTGTTAACCCAACATGGTTCCATCAATCAGAAAGAGGACTATAAGTAAATATTGCAGCTATTTGTTTTCAGTGACTCTGTAAAAACAGATGCCTAAGCTGAGCTCTTTGATAGCCTAGGAGTTAATAATAGAGTTAGAGGAATGGGCAAGCTCCCCACACCTCCTCATCTCCTCCTGCTTTATGGATTATACCATGATTCCTTCTCTGGGAAAATGAGAGGAAAACAATACTCTTTGTCACTTTAAGGAAAACATGAATATGCAGTAGAATAATAGTATTAAACAGAAAAAAAACATATTTGTAAATAACACAAGCAACTATAGTCATTGATTATAAAAATTGATTCACTTTTTCAATATGAACATGTGCCCATGGTAGTGCATATGTTGAAATTTTTATATTCAAAGGAGTGAAGGCTGAACTTCCTACTGTCCTTATGTAGAAGAAATTGGTTTTTACTTGAATAAAGATCAAACCCTCTTTTGGCACAACAGCACAAGTTCTGTAGTGGGTAAAGAGAATCAGTAAAACACCTCCCTTTAAAATGTGATAAGGTTTTCAATAAATCAGTTACTTTATTAGACTCACTGTGTCACTCACAATGAAATAGCAGAGCTGTATGTCCCCACCAATATTTCATCAGTTTTATTTTGAAAAAGTATCATCTCTACTGTTCTGCCAGTATTGTATGATTTAGTGTTGTATACTCAATTCTGAAATATCCATCTGCATCTCAGCTATTCTATTCTTGGCACCAGGAAAGATTTTGCTTCAGGTTTTATTTATTCAGAGCCTGTAATGTTGTAATTTTTATATCACTGTCATGTCATTTTGCAACTAATGTCGTATATCTGATAAAAGAGCATAGGGAGAAAAGCTGTGTACTTATTAATTAGAGAGGTCTGATAAATGGATTATCTTATTTACTAAGCAAATCCTTGACAAGCAGGTGAATACAGATGGGCATATTAATGCTGGTGTCCTAATTTACCGCTGTGTTAACCTGAGCTTTATTTATTTATTTTTTGGGGTAAATTTCTGAACATCTCCCTGAAACCTGTCTTAATAATAATAACTAAAACCTCCTGAGTGACAATCATGTACTATTATATATGCTATATTCACACAAATTATTTCATTTGACTACTTTAATCAACCCTATAAGGGGTGACCTGTAAGTACAACCCCCACTTTACAGATGGGGAAACTGAGGTAAAACAGCTGCAGTAACATCAGATATCATGGCTAATAAAAGTAGCGTTGCAATGAGCCCTGGTAATTCTTTGAAGATGCTGTCTTGCGTTACTGCCTTTGATAATGTTTGCCTCCTATAATTCTCATTCTGACTTTTTGACAAATATATAAATATTTATAAAAAATATTAATTTGTGTAATATATATAAGCTTTTCATGTGGATTTTGCTCTTATATTGTTGATTGTTCATTGATAAACTATACAGTTTTTTGCTTCCATTCTGTAGCATAATGCTAACTTGCTTATTGTACACTTACTGTGATAGGGATCCTGACTAATGGTGTACTTCAAAATATAAGAGAATATTATCAAGATTTATCTTGTTTTTGCATGGAAACAAAGTGATTTTCATTCAGTGTTGTCATTCAAATAATTTTCACTTGAAGATGAGTCAGTTTTCTCCTTGCAATCCTCTTTATTTTCTGTTGGACCATTCACTGACTTGAGGCTCATGCAGGAAATGCATAAGAATGATTAGTTTCTTACCCCTGTATTATTGCTTTTTTATTTTGATATTTAGCTTCTGGAACCGCTCTTAACACAACACACACACACACACACACACACACACCATTGTTTTAAGCATTCATTTTAGGAAAATACATGTGAAATAGCAGAGAAGTAGGACAATCCTTGGATAAATTTTTATTATATTTCTGTGTAAAACCTATCTATGAAGACTTTCAAGAAGAAAGACATGGTTATTTTGAAAGCAGGGTGAGATAAAATTGGACTCATCTTCAGATGAATCTCAACTGTGTTTCTGTCTGTTGAGTGATTCTCATTCATCTAGTCATGTTCTAATCACTGCCAAATCTTGCCATGTCACGGATGTCAAGATGTATAGGATGTTAGTGTCAACCCCTGTTTAACTGTGACCAACTTGGATTCCATGATACCTTATTCCTGAAGGCTCAGCCACATTCTGAGTCTCCCAGGGAAGTTTCCAGAGCCCATAAAAATGGGTCAGAGTGGAAGTGCATTAAGCCTTTGTAAGCCTAGCCCTTTAAGTTTCTCCGACTTGTTCCTTCTATTGGTTTGTGTGACTGCTCTTCAACTCCCATAGGGACTTCAGTCCCTCTCAAAGATGTAACTTCTTTGGTAGGTTTCTAATATTGGCCAATATTCCTACATATTTATCCCTATTTTCCCTTTACTTTCTGTGACTCTGCCTATCCTAAAAGATTGATTTACTGAGACTGAAGGCTATATTGCTTTGATTTTGAGTATTATCACTTATGGCAACCCTTGCTATCCTCTCTACCAGATTACAACCTCATGGACACGGTCACTGGCTTAGATCAAACCTGAATAGGCTAACTTCCTATAGATAAACATACCTGTGAAAGTGTTAGTGACAGAGCTCAGCACTCAGGATAATTTATCTGCTACTTTCTCAACTTCCTCCCCTTTCCTATCAGCTCGGTCCACCAAGTTCCCAGCATGTCAATGAACTGAGCCCATCTGAGAAGCAATATTAAATATATAGCTTTTCCTCTCAAGCAACTTATCTCCAGTGGAATACTAACAAACACATCCTAGGTATTGAATACTGCTTTCACTTTTGTTTGTGTAATGTAAAGGCTAAAGCAGGCTGGAAAAAGACAATGTGATCACGAGTTTTCTGCTGCTGAGGAAGGTGGAAGCTGACCTAGTAAGGCCCTGCTGGCTAAGCATTGGCATTTTGACACACCATACCATATATTTCTTATGGAGGTAAGTGATAAGGCTGGAATTTCAACTCAAGATCCTACCCATTTGCACCTTCTCTTGCTGTCTCACTTTCTACTGTGGTGTTCATATTAGCTGGATTAACTTGGATCAATCACTTAACCTCTCTGGACTTTATATATTGTTTTGTGAAATCAAGGAGTGGACAAGATGCTATTTTCAATTTCTGATATAAGATGTCATACTAAGTGTCAAATCACAATTCCAATAAGCAATGCCCATAGAGCACTTCTAAAAGGCTGGAAATGAAGAGAAGAGATTTCCTTTGCCCAGGGCCCACCTCTACTGGGGACTAGCTCAGATTTAAGTCTGTTTCATTGTGATTTGGCACTTTGTACATTGTTAGCCTGCTTCTTACTTTGAATAACTAAGTCTGTATCTTAAATATGTTCGTATTTCCATCCAAAGAGAGATAGATAAGAGATAGATGTCTCCAACTTCCAAGTTTTACTGAAGAAAGCCTTTTACAAAGTCTTGTAAAGGTTAAAAAGCCTTGCTATCATTGCCAGAAGCATTACTTTCTTATTTATTTATTTTTTTTGCTTTGCTTATTACAAACACACATATTGGGAATCTCTACTCAACAAAGCCATTTTTTAAAAATTTATTTAAAGGGATTTTCCTTTCTCCTTCAAGTTGTACAGGCATGAACATATTAGAAATATTCTGAGGTAAATACTTAGAATTCTGAATTATTTTCTGTAATAACAAAGTTTCCCAACAGTTTCTTACAGATTCAGCTGACTAATTACTACAGATTTGGTTGCAACCCAAGTCACTTTAGTACCTTAGAAAAAGTGAGATGCTTCAGGCAAGATTATCAGCATGAGAATAAATGAGTTAGCAAGCATTAATAAACCTGGAGAACAACAGTGTTAAATGTTTTATGCATCATTTGAGTATGTGCCACTGCAGAAAATTGAATGAACAGCTTTTTGGTTATGAATACTGGAAGTAAATTTTAAGCATTATTTTGCATTTCTTTTAGTGACAGACTTATCAAAATGGACATTTTCTGATAGAGAATGCCTTATAGGCACTCTCTCAGAGTTCAGCAGTGTGTGTAAAAACTCCATTCAGTCACCCTTTGTATTTAACTTCCTTCTCTCATGATGAACTATTTACCCACTGAGAATTTACTGAATGTGGACTCTCTATCAGAGAGAGGGTTACATTGTGCTCACACTTAGGGCTACAACAATGAAAGAGAATTATGTCAAATACTCTAAAAGGTCACCAAGAGCACCACTGGTTCTGAAACAGTTTTTAGCATTTAAATTTTGTTGGATTATTGAACTATGAATGATAGAATAATATCAATAATTTTCTTAACAGCAAAAATTTGCTGAATAGCTACCATGTGCATAACACTCTGCATTTCAGATATAAATGGCAAACAGCACAATTACTGCCCTTGGAAATGACATTCTAGTTATTTTGCATATGGATTTTCTGTCCCCACATAGTTCTTCTAGTCACATAAGAGGAAAAGGAAGAAAAGTAAGAAGAGAAGCCAAAGGAGGAGTAAGGGGAGAGATAGTAACAATGTATGTGTGTGTGTGTGAGAGAGAGAGTGAGAGAGAGAGAGAGAATCTAATGTGCTCTAGAATTGTTTAAATTTCAAATGAGGTATAGCATGAACTCTTAAAAATTACTTTTCATTTAGCTGGAATGAAACTAATATTTGCTGTGTCTCCTATGTGTTAGGAACTGTATATAAGAATAATAATCAACATTTATTGAGAAGTAACTAAGTGCTTTACATGGATTATCTTTACATGGATTATTGTATCTAATCCTTTATATTATGCTTCAATCCTGTTTTACATGTGTCATTTTATCTAATCATCCCCAAAGCCTGATGAGATGTTTGTCCTCATTTTAAAGATGGGGAAATCCAGGCACAGAGGGATAGATAAAGTGCCCAATTTCACATAGCTGACAAGATAGAGAGCCAGGATTTAATTTCAGGCAGAGAGAGATTTTCCATGAAACTAATAAAATTTAAGATTCAGGAACACTCACTTTTGCTGCTTCTTTGAAGGATTTATATTTAAATTGTATTTATAATTTTGCTTTTTTTTTTAATCTTAAAAGAGACCCTAAAAACTTTACAAACTTTAGGTCTTAGGCATTGGACCTTATACACAACTTCAAATTCCAGTTAATATAACTATAACTCTACCAGTTTCTTGAGGGAAGTATAACCTTCCCTCCTTTGACCATGGAAGAAGTGTACTTCCTAGAAACAAAGGCCAGTCTGTCCATCTCTCTCTCCTCTGGAGCCTGTTTTCTCTCCATTTCATAGACACTGTGATCAGTTCAGTTATATTTATTTAAATTCTCCTTCATCTCTCTTATCATTCTATTTCTCTCTATTGTATGGTCCCATCAGCGTTCAAACATGCTCTAGTTTCACCATTAAAAAGAGAGATTTAGAAAAATGAAAAAAAAAAAGTCCCAAATTTCCATTCTAGCTATTTCCGTACCATTTTATTTCTTTTTCAACTAGCAAAAGACCTGTAGACAGTCTGTCTTCACTACACTCATTCTTTCATTTATTCAACAAATGTTAATGATACCTGCTATCCCGTGTCAGGCATTGTGCCAAACCACAGGATTAAAACAAAGAATCCAGACTTCACAGGTATACTGACTTACAATACGAACTTGTATCTCATATGTCCTATTGTCTGAGATGCACTCAAGGGATAATAATAGGGATCTTGGTTTTCTCGTGTCTTATCTCTTATCAAACGTGTTTGAGTTTTAAAGTCTTTGTGTGCTCACACCCGAAAAACTCACCAATACTTTTCAAAAGCATTGCAAAATATTAGTGGAATATTTAGGCTCCAAATTTGGCATATGTACCTGAATTTACCTAGCTCTACTGTCATCTAAGGATTATTTTAATTTAAAATGTTGGCTGCACCTAATCATTTAGATATTTAGGTCACTAAAGTGAGTAACAGCTGTCGTTACCAGGTGCTCAAACAAGAGGGGATTTGTTCCACAAAATGGCATTTTCCTGGGCATTTCTATTAATATGGGTATGTTTAGTGGAACCCCAGTTTATAGATAGTATAAGTAAGCAATCAGGATAAAGGAATAACTTTTGAAATCTCGGTCAAGTATAAACATTAACAAGATTTTAATGTAGTTCTCTTTGATTGCAGAACCTAAGATCTTTCAAATAAATGTTATAAATGCAGCAGAATCAAGAAACATAGGATAGATGAGATTGAATGGGAACAAAAGGATCACAAAGGGGAGTATATTATGGAGCATGACTTTCAAGGAAAAAAGCTGTAGGAAACTTTAGGTAGAAAATATACAGTCATTTGTGCCTGAGGAGAACAGAAAACCCAGAATAGGAGTTTCATTAGACTGACTTTGTGTCTGTTGAAATCTTTCCTGGTCTGCCCCAGGAAAGACAGATGGAAGCTTCCTAGCTATGAAAGGCAGATATTTTAAAAATTCCATCAAAGAGTTTGAACTCAGTTGATTAGATGTCTTCTTAAACTATTGATAAATTGTTTGCTTTGTTATCATTTCCTAGTAACCAGATTCACAGTGTTTTGTTTGTAGAATACCTATAGCTCTTGCTATTTTTGCTATCAAACTATTGGATTCTTTTGTTATAGAAGAAGCATTTTAAAGGGAGGATTTGTTCCTACTTTCCTTTAGCTGAATTTAAGCTTATTTGAAATTTTGTGTGATTTAGTCTTCTGCAAAGAGTTTTGTTGTGGGGTTTTTTTCTCCCCTTAATTTTAACTTGAACAGCTTGATGAGAGTTTAATAGAATTTGTTTTAAAGTTATTGCTGACCTTGAATTAAGTGGGAGCCAATATATCCCCATGCAGGTGTGGGCTTCAATTTATGGCAAATATGTTTGTCTTTACAGTTATGCATAATTTCCAAATTCTAGAAATTACTTCTGTTTTATAGCTGTATCTTCTAAACCCATCATAAGGAGGGCTCTGTCAGCATTTCTATTACATTCTTTACTTTACAGAGGTTTATAACATGGTCATAAAACTCACTCCAGGATTAGTTTTGGCAGATAAACTCTCATCTAGGGAAGAAAGGTGTTATTTTTTACCAACTGTTTAAAAAGAATATACCGGCTTGTCTCTTCTCATACAATTGGAGTTCATAGACTCCTTTTGTGCTGCCATACCTCATTCTCTAAAAAGGGGATGTCCTAATTAGTCTTTATATATTATATCTGTGCATTAGAACCTCTCCTTTTTCCTCAAAAGGAAGAGCTACATAGTAAAACAAACAAACAAACAAATAAATAAATAAATAGATAAATAAATAAATAAATAAAAAGCTTGCTTGAACCCTAGAGTTCAACAGACATGATTTCAAATCCCAATTCTATGCCTTAATAGATTGTGAGTTAGCTACTTACTGAGTATAATAAGCACTTAAGAAAGGTAGCTATAGAGGTATATACTATTCATTTTTTTAGTATTTTTTATCACTTAGGAACTTAATGAGCTCCTTAATCAGATGCATATCATTTTCTCATTCAATATTTATTGAGCATCAGAATGGATGCTAGAAATACAAAGGCAATATAACAGCTGCTGTCCTCAAGGGATATGTAGCTCAGTAGGAAAGAGTTAGACTTCTGAAGAGACAAAGTACAGAATATTTAATGTTTCCCTAGAGGCTTGGACAGCTCAGAGCAAAGTCACTTAATTCAGAGTAGGGCATCACTGAAGGTTTCTTTTTAGGGAGTAAGTAGAAGAGTAGATATTTCTGTAGTGAATATTAAAGGATGGTTAAGAGAAAGATAAACATCCTTGAGTCATGGTTGCAGCATGTGCAAAGCACAAAGAGGAAAAGCATTGCCTAAACTAGGAAATAGAATGTGACTGCAGTTAAAAGTATAGAGGGATATGATGGTAGCAAAAAGGTGAAATGGAAAGATAGTTCTAGCTTTTCTCCCTCATGGTAAACCTCCTAGGCTCTTTCTTGACTCCGAGATCTTACATGCCATATAATCCTCTATTGTGGTTTTGCACGTTTATTTTGATAAAGCATTATCTCCAGTAATTTCCCCCTAAAAATTTTTTTGCAATAAGTTTAATTTTAAAAATATTTTATTTGACTAAAATGGCTTTATTGTACCCTCTCCTTTGGCATAAAAATTTAAGTCAGTATATAATTTTAAGTAGGAAATTATTTCCCTTAAAAATCTTGTAGTATTACTCCACTGTCTTCAAGCATCTGGTAGTGTTATTGGGAAATTTCAAGCTCTTCTGATTTCTAATCTTTGCCTATGACTTATACTTTCCCTATTAGAAGATTTTAGAATATTCTTTTTGCCACTGTTTCTGGAATTTCACCTTTTTTTTTTTTAATTTCACCTATTTTTACTAGTTGTTCTGACAGTCTGTGGACCTTTAATCCAAAACCCCATATCCTTTAGAGCTAGAAATTTTCTCAAATATATTATTTTATCATTTTTTCTTTTTTCGGTTTTTAGAAATCTTATTCATATCTGAGATAATATTATGTGCTCTAATGTTCTTTTCTTTTCTCTCATCTTTCATTATTGTGTCCTTTGGACATGTTTTCTAGTTGTTTCCTTCATTGTATCTTTGAATCCTTCTATTGTTTGGCTTATTTTTTAATTTGTCCATTATGTTTTTTAAAATTGTTTAATTTTTCCATCATTGTCTTGGACCATTTTTATTCTTTAAATAATTCTTAAAAACAATATAATTTTGCTATATGAAGGGATATACTCTCATCAGTCTTAAGATAATGATGATAGTTTTCTTTTCTGAATAGTTTCTGTTTCATTATATTGACTGGTTTTGGTCTCTATCTTCCATTTTGGGGGATTTCTTCAGATGTTTTGTTAATCCTGGTTGTCTGTTCATGATTAAATTTGGAAATGTAAGAGGTAATTCGAAGCTATGAATACTTAGGTGGTGTTTGTAGACTTTGTTCTTCATTGTGTACATTACTGGGCAAGCCAGTTTTTGGAATTTCATTAGATCAACATTTTTTGATATTTCTTCTTAGATTGGTCAGATTTCCTAGAGAAAGCTTTTTCAAACTTTTGGTAGAGAGTAGGGGTCTAGGTAGTAGTATTATGTGAGTTAGCATTCTGAATGAAGTGTTGAGCTTCTTTAAGATAAGCATTCCAAATAAATGCATTCACCAGTTTGAGGTGTAAACCCATTTAGTTTCTGGGATTTTCCCTGCTAGTTTGCAATTCTTTTGTCTATGGTCAGGTAATTTTTTTTTCTCCCCTTCAAGCAGATTTCCAGCTTCCACAATGTTGCTGGTTTCTTTTCTCCTGTTCTTTCCATTCTTTGAGTTTATGTTTAAATAGCAAACAAATGAACAGAAACTCTATTATAGTGTAGTGGTGTTTGGAAGGAAGAAAGTTTACATGCATGGGTTCAATCTACATTCTTAACTTGAAACCAGTTCTCTCCTGAATACATGTCATTCTAACTTTTCCCTCCAGAAGCATGATAAACTGCATTTGTTGAGGTCACTAATGAATTTACATTGCTAAACCCAGTGTTTTTGTTTTTTTCCTTTCAGTCTTCATACTTGTCCAGCCAGCAGCTATGACAGGTGAACAGTCTTACCTCCTTCATACGGTTTCTAAAATTGGCAAACATACTCTCCTGATTTTCCTTCTAATTTTGGGACTGCTTAGTCTTTCACTTTTTCAGATTTATTATCTTTTCATCCTCTCAACTGTGGAATCTCCCAGGATTTAGTCCTTGGACTTTTTTCTTTTCTTTCTTTCTTTCTTTCTTTCTTTCTTTCTTTCTTTTCTTTCTTTCTTTCTTTTTTCTTCTTTCTTTCTTTCTTTTCTTTCTTCTTTCTTTCTTCTTCTTTTCTTTCTTCTTTCTTTCTTTCTTTCTTTCTTTCTTTCTTTCTTTCTTTCTTTCTTTCTTTCTTTCTTTCTTTCTTTCTTTCTTTCCTTTCTCTCTTTCTTTCTTCTTTCTTTCTTTCTTTCTTTCTTTCTTTCTTTCTTTCTTTCTTTCTTTCTTTCTCTCTCTTTCTCCTTCCTTCTTTTTTTAATCTCCTTCTTTTCATTTTCTTATCTAGCATCATGATTGTAGGTACCGTTTATATGCTGATGACTCAAAAACTTTTATTTATCTCTCCTGATCACCAAACTGAAATATTCATTGTCTACTCCTGGATATATAAAGTTATCTCAAACTTAACATCAACCAAATTGAGTTCTTGATCTCTTTCCCCAAATCAATTTGTCTTTCCCCAAATCTTCCCTGTTGTATATAGTAAATGTTCTGCCAATTACCCAAACCAAAGTTTGAGGTGTCTTTGATTTCTCTTCCTCATATACTTCACCTAATATCAGGAATCGGATCACTTTTCATTATTCCCGTTACTATCACTCTCATTTAAACTACCATTTACTTTCATTGATTATGATAATAGTATCCTAAGGGGTCTACCAGCTATTTCTTTTGTCTTTCTTCCAAAATCACAGTTTAACTGGTATGTTAAAGCACTCCAGTGTGTTCCTATTTCACACAATGTAAAAATAAACACTTTTGTGATGGCCAACAAAGTCCTGCATGACTTCTGTTTCCTTTGCTTCCCATCCCACATTACCTTTCTAACCTTCTTTTCTACTTACTCCTGTTTTGCATCACTCCAGCCATTGTTTTCTTGTGTTTCCTTAACATGCTCTCTTGCCTCCATCTGGGCACCTCTGCACTTGCTATTCTCTCTGCCTGGAACATCCTTCATTCCCACCCCTACTCTTTACCAATAGTCACACCTCCTTCAAATCTCTGGTTAAATGTCACCTTCTCAAGAAAGCACACCTTATCTAAAATTCCAACTTTCTTTTTAAAATAGCAACTGTCCTCACCCACTCATCATTCTATATATGGTTTGCTTTCACCTTTCATCAGAAACTAACATATTACACATTTGTTTATTTTCTTTAATAACCATTAGATTATAGATCTATGTGAGTAAGAATTTTCATCTCTTTTGCTCACTGATATATCTCTAGTGCTTACAACATGGCCTGACACAGAGTATGATCTTGATAAATAAATGTTGGGTAAATAATTGAATGAGGTATATTAGTTTCATTATCATTTTGCATTTGAGGGGATTAAAACTCAGGATTAAGTAACTTGCCCAAGTCCTCAAAATTCCTTAAATGTGTGCAGCATAATTTAATTCGGATCTCTCTGGCTTCAGTGCCTACACATTATCTAAAGAGTAAAGTGCAACTGATAAGTAAGTAAGATAAAAATTAGAAATTGTCTAGTAGACTTAAGAACAAAGAAATTTTCTTGGTGGCCTTGTCAGCAGCAATCCCAGGAAAGTAATGAGAGAGAAGCCATAATGTAATAGGTTTAGGAATGAATGGAGACAAGTTTAACTGCTTCTTCAAGGCCATGAAAAAAAAGGAAAGGGGTACATAGGAAGTTTCCTGGTTTTGTGTGTTTGCTTGTTTGTTTGCTTTTTTAGATGGGGCAGTCATGAGTGTGTTGAAGTACAAAAGATAATGAGAACCAGTTGGAAGCGAATGAGGTAAAGGAGAGGGGAGAATGAAAAACCACTGAGTGAATGGGACAGAATGTGACAAGAAACATAGAAAGAACATAGAAAGAAAGGTTTATTTATTTACCAATTCTCACAGTAATGTCATTGCATCCATTCATTTATTTTTTCAATAAATATCAACATACAAGGCCTTATGCACTGTTATAGGTCCTGGGCATAGGGAATGAATAATAATATTGTTGAGACTTTATTTATGTATTTATTTTATTTTATTATTTTATTATTTATTTATTTATGCAGGAGGTGCTGAATTTTAAAGATGCAATGGACTTGACCAAAGTAATTCATCTAGGAATTACTGGTGTCTGAATTTCAATCACAGCAGTCTGACTTTACAACTTCTGCCTTTAGTCACTTTTTTCCACTAATTAAGAAAATATAATTTATATTCTGGTGAGAGAGAGAAACAAATAAGAAATCATTAAACACCCTACAAAGATCATTTTACCTTTTATAATGAGATTTAACATAGGTTTATAAAATAGCGACTTCGGTGATCAGAGCAAGTTTCTCTGAGGAGATGATATTTAGGCTAAGATTGGAGCATAATCAAAAGCTAGCCACTAAATATTTCAAGCCCAGAGGAGGCCTAGTTACAGGATATTTGTGGGTTTAAACTTTTTTATAATTAAGAATGTAAAGAATGTTAGTGTGTACCTGGAGAATAGGAAGTGAAGATGAAAAGGGTTGGCATCTCAAATCAGTTTAAACTGGTATGTAGGGCCCGGGTCAAGTGGGAGTTTGTGAACCTGTGGAGTTTAGATTTTATATTCAGTACACCAATGTGCCATTGGAAAGTTTTAAGTATGTATTTAGTGTGAGGTAATTTATATTCTTGAATGATTATTTTGATTTTAGAGGGCCCTACTGATCAGATTTCTTAATGGGTGAAATACATTAGAAATTTAAGTTAGCTTATGTTTTAGGCATGTCTTCCAATATACCAGTTTATTTACTGCAAAAGTAGAGCATACCAGCCATATGTATCCTTTTCACTTGATGACTATGTAGATAATCACTCCTTCCTAGTTATTGGAAATAATGAAATGGCTAAAAATGCTGGAAAAGAATATTGTTTGGGAAAGTAAATTCATCCTTTATTTTGTCAGTATTCACTGACTACTTATTGAGCCCCATACTAAGTGCTGGAGGAAATAGAGCTCTAAGAAACATGTGTTATGTGCCCACATGGGGATGGAAATGGCCATTGAATAGTCAGTAAAGTAGTAGCCAAATGTTGATATTATAACTACTCACTGTATTTACCAAATGAATTTTCAAGAGATGTGAGTTGAACAAACTAATAAAAAAGAATTTAATTGTTAAACTTAATGATTTTGATTGACCATCTCATTAATACTCACTTTGTAGAGACCGAATAAAGAAAATAAAATTCCATGAAGAATGAAAATATAATATATACGGTCCAGAGATGTAGCCAGTCAATATGATATTCCAAGCAAAGGAAAAAAAAGAAACAAAGTAATACAGAAACAAAATAATAAGATTTAAGAGATATGTTGAAGAATGACAGAAATAAATACTTAGTGCCATTTAGAAGTATACTTCAAAAAGATGAAATGCAAGAATGATTACATTAGAAAGGCAATTTTGTTTAAAGCCTTTGTTTTGTGGAAATTTTGCTATTTGTTGGTTCTCCTCCCTAGGAAACAAGCAATGACTCCTTCAAAACAAAGAACATTGTCATGGAAAGTAGTGTTGCCTATTGATTAAGAACATGGGCTTTGGTCACGTTAAACAAGCAACAACAACAATAACAACCTGGATTCAAAGCCTGTCTGTACAGTTTATTAGTTGTGTGAACTTGAAGAAGATAATCAGCAACAGAGTGATCCCTTTTCCAAAAGAAAAATATTTTAGAGCTAGAAAGCAACTTGAGGTCATTTAATTCGATACTTCTATTTTACTGATAAAGAAATGTTGCCTCAAGGTTGGTAAATTATTTGTCTAAAGTCACATAAATTGCTAATGTTCAGGCCTCCACGGTCACAGCCATTCCAAGGATGTATTCCCTTCTAGAACAGAGATGGCAGCCCTACATGGTGTCTGGCATGATTAGAAAACTTTGAAGTATCCCAGTGAAAATTAAAGCATATCCACAGAAAAATCCCAAGTTGCATCTGATTAGTTTTCCTTTTAGTATCTCAGACTTGCCACTTCTTGAGTACTGCTTTCTTCAACTCTGTGCCTGAAATATAACTTACTTGTGACTTTTTGTTATAGGCCTGCAAACTTTTGAAGCACATTCTATTTTGTTTGTGTCTGTGTTTCCTGTTGTTCCGTGCCATTCCTCATAGGTGCACACAGAGGTGGGAAAAACTCAATATATATCTCCAATTACGCTACTGCTGAGTATGTATAGAATCCTAATGGGATAAATCAGTGATCCACAACACAAGGTCCATTTCAGTCAACTTCATTTGAATACCCTTTATATCCCTTTGCTTCAAGAGAAAACTTGAGTTTAAATGGTAACGGATGGTAACGGATGAAAGTGATTAAGCCAGAGTCAAAGTTTGGGGTTCTCTGATCCTCAGACATCAATACTGGCTTCATACTCCAGTGATGTTTGTTGGAACATGGATATGCAGAAAGGTATGCTATAAATAGCAAAACATCATTTTTCCTGCTCTGTAGCAAAATCACAAATGTATTGGCCTTGTTTTTGTCATATCAGGCTTTACTGCCAAAACATGAAGTCTGTTAAAGACACTTGCCATATCCATAGAATGATTTGAACCCTTTTTAAATTTGCTCATCACTGACTTAATGCATAGTAACTAGCCGATTAAAATGATTTTAGAATTGGCATATAAAATATGTGGCCATTACAGCCATCTTTTCAGGAGTGGGAAAAACTCCTGCTGAAGCTACAGCTGGAAAATAATTTGCTGAAAAATCGGCTGAAGCGGGAGGTTCCAGCTCATTGAAACTCAATTTATTATATGCTTAAATGACTCCTGGAACAGAAGAATATGTAGGCAGTACAACTAGACAAGGCAAATTCTGTGCTGATAACAAATGTGTAAAACTTCAATACCTATTGGAGAAGTGATAGCAGCCAAATTCTATACTTGCCAACTAGTAGAAAATGTGAACATGCTGTTAGATAATTAACATTTTCCTTATTATGCAGGACTGGGTAGTGAATGCATAACCCAACTCTTTTTTCCCTCTGGATAAGTTGCAACTCAAAAAAGCATATGATTAAAGCAAAGCTCAGTTTTCTGAGAAACTTTGTGATCTGTGCATTAAGGTTATGATATATTAGCCTGTGGTTCTAAGGTAACAGATTTATAATCACGGACCTTGGTTAATAATATCAGATGGATGGTGGCTTATTTTATCTTGCACAATTCTGTTAAATCTGAAACTGACTAGGGTTGAAGATTTACTATGCTGATATTACACCCAGTTTGCCACGTCTTACCATTTTATATGTGCAGACAACACTTGATAGGAATTCTCAAAGCCATGCAATGCCAGGGATAATTCAAAATGGCCAATAATAATAATTAATAATATTATGACATTTTGAGTACTTGTATACTTTTAGATGAAACATTTTTATAATTGATTTGAATTTCTAATGCTTGTATGCTCAATGTTGAGCTCAGTCTAAAGTTTAGAACTCCCAACGATAGCCTGTTTCTTCTCAGCATTGCAGCAAAGTTTCAGAAGGATTTAATCTATTTTTTAAAAGTTACGGAAGTGTTATTTAGAAGTCTTTTAACACTAAAAAGATGATTAGAGTAAAAAGTGAAATACCCTCTTTGTCCTACAGCATTGCAATTTTTACTTCCCTTCAACAAGGATTAGACTTCTTTTCTTTTTTTTTCTTTCTTTCTTTTCTTTTCTTTTCTTTTCTTTTCTTTTCTTTTCTTTTCATTTCTTTCTTTTCTTTTTTTTCTTTTTTCTTCTTTTCTTTCTTTCTTTCTTTCTTTCTTTCTTTCTTTCTTTCTTTTCTTTTCTTTCTGTTCTTTTCTCTTTTCTTTTTTTTTTTTCTTCTTTTTATTTTTATTTATTTATTTATTTTTTTAAGAGAGTATAAGTAGGGTGGGGAGGGAGTACTGGGGAGTAGACAGAGAGTGAGAGAATCCCAAGTAGAGCCCAGTATCATGACCCTGAGGTCATTAACCACAGCCAAGATCAAGAGTTGGACACCTAACTGGATGAGCTAGCCAGGTGCCCTACACAAAGGTTAGATTTATTTTCATGTGTCTTTCTCACATTTTCCACCTATAAACATTTGTTTTTACAATGCATTTACAAAAGTACACTTACAGAAATGTATAGAGTTTTGTGTTTGCTTGTGTGTAGGTATATGTGAATCTTTGTGTGTTTTTACATAGATGTTTTTGGGCAATGGTATTACACTATTTTTTTTTTTTCGGTTTAAATTACCTTGTGGAGAAATGCCATAGATATAAGTGGCTAAATCAATAGATCTATTGATAATGTAAATTATCTCTATATATGGTTTGAATCTACGAATACCATCCTGAATGATAACAATAGTTTATTAAAACATTATTCTAGTCATGGAATTTAGAATATTTCCTTTTTTATATAAATAATAAAAAAAATGAACATCTTTTCCCCTGGCTAAAGCATATCTCTATTAGAAATATACATGCAGAATTGCTGAAGAAGGGGGAATATATATTTTTTTAATTTTTGATAGATACTTAAAAATTGGTTTCTAAGTGTACATGAAAATTCATTCCTCTACATTTTATCATTAGATATCTTCATTCTTACAGATATGTCTTTGTTTTAATTTCCATTTTTCAAATAACTTTTATTAGCCATTGTATGTCGTCCTTTATAAATTTCTTACACATATACAATTTCATATTTTATTTAATCTCTTGTCTTTATCGACTTCTAGGAGTTCTTTATATGTTTTGGATATATGTGTGCATGTGTATGTGAGAGATTAATACATGTATGAGAGAGGGTGAGAGAAATGTTGCAAATATTTTGGTTTATATGCTTATTTTTTTAAAGATTTTATTTATTTATTTACTTATTTATTTGAGAAAAAGCAAGAAAGAGCACCAGCAAGGAAGAAGGGCAGAAGGAGAAGCAGACTTCTCCCAGGGCTTGATCCCAGAACCTGGGATTACAACCTGAGCCAAAGGCAGATGCTTAACTGACTAAGCCACTCAGGTGCCCCGCACACTTATTTACATTAACCTTGGTGTCATATTGCTCAGTGGAGGCCTGGCAAACTTTAAAGTAATAATATTATTTATCAGATATTGAATATTATAAAGATTGTGAATACTGAACTGTGTTCTTTACATCTATCTCTATTTTTATTAGATCTATTTTATTCAGATATCAATTGATATCACACTATAATTACGAAAACTGAAGCTTGGTGAGAAGATGTGATTTGCTTAAAGTCAAACACTAGACAATAAACAGATAAGAATTTCAATGAGATATTGATGGCTCTCCTTATCACATTATGCTGCCAATATCAATAGAGATCATAATACTATGATCTGTACCTTTTTGAAACTGTTTAAACTATACCAAATGTTAAGCCTTCACATGGTGCTGACCTCAACTGCCTTGATGAGTGAAAATCCAAGGACTATGGCAATACAATGAGTTTTACTTGTTGTGTGGCAGAGTCTAGAGCCTAAATTAAATGTCACAATATGTAAGCTTTCCTCCCAATACATTAAGAAAACACTCTCATAAACACAGATCACTTGTATCTGCTTTGCTCACTTACATAAGGTTAAAATATGAGATATTTTACTTTATATGTTGTACATTTCATTATTATGCATTACAAACTCAACGGATTCTTTAGAGGTGATCCATTATGAGGTTTAGTTTGATATTGAAAATCCCAACACAGTGAAGAACAAGCTACAAATTTGCCATGAATTTTACTTAATACATCTTGCTTAATATGTGTGCTGTTTTACTCAGCACCCTTAAATGGAGTTTGTCAGGTATTTGTTTGATTGTTAGGGAAACTGTAAATATTCAAAGTATTCAGCATATTTTCAGATATTAAAACTATTGCTCATCTTGATTTGACGCCTTTGAGATTTGAAAATGGGCTGTATCAGCATTAGAGGAACTCAGTAGATGAAAAAGTGATGGGAAATGTTGTCTACCAGACATAGGTACTGGTTCTTATTTGCTAAATTTTAGGAGACTGAAAGGCAAATTTTCTGCCCCAAACTGACCTTTCTCAAATTAATAACTCACATCCAATCCTGATTACACTTTATCTGTCATTCTCCAGCATTAATTTCTGTACAATATGGTTGAATGCATGTGATTTTGTCAGCCCCATTTCGTAAAATTAATTAATGGTGATTAGATGTATGAATTTCAAAAATTTAGAATATGTTTACTGATGTAAAAAATATTTTTAACATACTATGTTTTTATTGGGTTTTATGTTTTTCCCAAGACCCAGAGAAGCTTCTAAATATATATATATACTGTGCATTATATGTAATGCTTACTGCAGATATAAAGGACTAAACCTAAAATATAGAAAATGAAGAAAACCCTTGTTTCAACCAAAGCATTATAAGACAGATTTTATAATTTAGTTTTAAGGGTAATCCAGGTTCAAACTTAATGTCAAACATACTATGTACTCAAAATTTGAAATATGTGATTGTCCTTAGAGAAAATCTTAGAACACATGTCTTCTTGCCAAATTTGTATTTGCATAATAGTGAGCTATAAGGTTATAGATCACTTTGTGGCAGAGTGCCAACCCATAAACTGCTTGGTAAAGCTACTAAAAACTTCAATCTGAAATACATTTATCTCAGTTAAGAGTTTGAATCCTCCATAAAAAATGAAATGCACTAGAGTCTCTTAGTTCTTAAAAAAGAGAGAGAGAGCAAATTCTAAATTCTGTTTATTTCTACATTTCTTCCTTTAACTGCTGCAGACATAAATGCAAAATGAATGTTGACATATTTGTTTAGCATCCCTGAACAGATTAAACTGCTTTAGAAGTTCTTCTGTAATCAGGCTTGAAAAATGGAATCTAGCATTCACATCCCTGGATAGATTAAATTGTTTCAAAAGTTTCCCATTAATCAGACATGAAAAAAATATTATCAAAGTAGCAGTAGGTTCTTTGAAAAATACTTAAAATTGTCCTTACAACAAACTTTGCTGCAGCTTCACTGTATAATGACTTTTTTGGTCATACATATACAATACATTAAGTTTATAACCTGTTTATGTCCTCTATAAGTGTGTTTCTAAGTACAAACAAATATTAATCCATTGTGAAATGCATTGTGTATGTATAAAGAACACTGGGTTGGCTGTGGAGCTGTCAGTTGCTTATGATGCATCTTTGGGCAAATAAAATAGGAAATATATATATTTTTTTAAAATTGAGCTTTGTTCAGGTGAACCTTGAGTATTTGAATATTATTCTTTATAATAATTTTGTAGGTTTAACATTGTTGTGCCCATTTTAGAGATGAGAAAACTGAATATCAAAGATATTAGTTGTCTTGTATCTAGGTAGTAAATTGTTGTATCTAGTTGTCTCATAGCTGTTAGGCAGTAAATACTCAGTGTTAGACCTAGCTCACCTCAAAGTTCCTATTCCTCCCATTCTTCACTATCTCTCTGAAACTAGCTTTCTCCTTTGTAAAATGAAGTGACTGGATTATATTATTATTTGGGAGGAGGATTTCTGTGGCTCTCATATATAGGGTCTCTGGTTCTTGATTTGACTTAATTTCTCCTTTCAAGATTGGGTATATCACCTAAGTATTATATAATACATATAAGTGATTTGTGACACTTAACTCCATTTTCCACTCAAATCCTCTAAATTCCTACCAAACAGGCACTGAGACTTGGGATAAGAAATGATTCATCTACTATTGAAATGCATATTATTCTAACAGTGAGAACTCGAGTTTATTTCCATCACCCAGCCAAGGAGTATAAAACTTGAGTTTGATAGGACCCATGCAGGCGAAAGACATATATCCACACCACTATATTTTTAGTAGATTTGATAAATTTACTTTACTTTTGAAGGTAGTCAACAATGAATCACCGCTAGTTACATTAGTTCCTTCACAGGTTTTGCTCTTCACAGAGAATTCTTTCAATAAAATTATATGACATTGCCAAATAATGATAAAAAATAGAGGTCATGTTCTCTTGGATTCGAGTATGATTTTAAATGAAAAATCTTTGTAAATGAAATTTAATTTCTACTTTTCCTCACATGTAAAAAGTTATTAGATGCATCTCATTCATTTAGAAGAGTACATTTAATATGGCTTAGCAAAAACTATGAGCTGTTTTTCAGAGGCAGTTGTACTAAAGAGCATCTTGAATAGTCAAAGAAGAGGTCACAATTTTAGTCAAATATTTCATGACACAAATGATGTCAAAACTATTAAGATGTCATGGACAGATTTGTGCTTTTAACCATGATAGAGTAATGGGTATCCAGCTCTCCTCCATAAACAATATGAAATTGGATAATATATATGAGGCCACATTTTAAGATCTAGAATGATAGGCAATATGTGAAAGAGATCTTTGAAAAAGAAAAATGTAAAAGATGTGTTTAGTTTGCATTCCAGATTTTTACTTGAAGATGCCTTCCAAAATGCGATGCAGAGAAATTAAACTCAAACAGAAACTAGAGGCCTCAATAACTGGGGGAAATAGAAATCAGAGTTTGGGGCTGTTCAGGTGCTGAAATTTGTGGAACAAGGTATTGGAGACCAGGAATCCATGCAGAGAAGGAATCTTAGAAATTTGCATAATGTTCCATTTGAGTATTTAGCCAAATACTAATATGTGCACATGGTAAAATTCTGCAAGGCTTGGTAGAGAACAGCTGTTGAATGTCGTTGAGCTGAAAAAAAAATTTTTTTTTCAGAAATTACACAATACTGAGAGACATTGGTGTTCTTACTATAAATAAACATTTCTGAGCTTACCAAACATTCAGTTTATTCCACTGAATGCCCATTCAATTTAGCATAATGGTCAAACCTTAGCAGTATGTCTCTGTAAATGTACTCTAACAGAGCCTAAGACAAAACTATGACAGGATAAAATTGTACAACTTAACATCTGTCAAAGAAAGAAAATATAATTTAGTCAGAAATAAAAGTAGTACCACAATATTGAGAATACCTCTAAAAAGAGTAACCTTACCCTCTTTCTGCTTAAGAAAAAACAAAACAAAAGAAAGCAAATTGAACTGTAACTATAAATAAAAGCAGTCAAT
Organism: Vulpes lagopus; assembly: GCF_018345385.1. Classification (NCBI taxonomy): domain Eukaryota; kingdom Metazoa; phylum Chordata; class Mammalia; order Carnivora; family Canidae; genus Vulpes; species Vulpes lagopus. Next base: position 42,385,793 of record NC_054826.1, read on the forward strand.
AGAAATAGCACCAGAGATTTTATATATGTTGAAATCAGCAGTCAAGAACTTTAAAACAACTGTTAGAAAATGTTCAGTACTTTAGTGAACATTTTAGTGAAAATGTGTACAAAATGAGTGAGAGATGGAAAACTGGATAGAGAAATGAAAAATATGATAGTACCAAATGGACATTCAGAAACTGAAACTTGAAATATCTGAAATGAACACTTCTCAGTATAGCTCAACTGAAGATTAGACACTAGAAAAGAAAAAAACCTTCAATAGACTTAAAGGCATATCAGGGAAACGAAAACAAATGAAACATATAGAAAACAAAACTAGAAAAAACGTGCATAGTGACTTGTGCGGATGAAAAATTATGTTGTCTAATGTATATCTAGTTAAAGAAATAGAAAGAAGGAAGAACAATCTTTCAAATCTGATAAAGTGTAAAACTCATAGATCCAAGGAAAACCTACCAATAGTCACGTTTCAAAAATCAAAGACAAAGAGAAAATATCAAAAGCAGCCAGAGAATGAAAAAAGTATTATATATAGGCAAACAATGAAATCATTGTTGACATCTAATTAAACACAATGTAAATCAGAAGACAAAGGAATTATATTTTTAAAGGACCAAAGAAAAAAGGCATATAGAAATCTAATCCTATAGATTATATTATTAAAAAATGAAGGTGAAACAAAGACTTTTCATGTAAGCTAATGTTGAGAAAATTTGTTGCAACCAGCCCTTCATTAGGGCAATATTAAAGAAGATTCCTCGGGGTGAATAAAAATGATGTCAGAGGGACTTCAGATATACATGGGGAAATAAAGAATACATGGAACTGTAAATATGTAAGTAAATAAAAATATTTATTAAAGAATTTATATCCAATATATTAAAAGTGTTCTGGACTTAAAATGTGTAAAATAAATATATATAATATCACAAAGGACTAGATGGTGACAAACAGAATTATATTGCTGGAAGCTTCTAAAAGTGTATATGAAGTTGTAAGTGTTAATCCTTACTGTATTTTAATCATTAAAGCAACGACCAAAATTAAAACAAAGAGGTCTACCAAAAAGTTATACCAACACACCAAGGGAGGAGATTAAGAGAATGAACACCAAACAACACCTGACTAATTGAAAAAGAGAGAGGAAAAGAAAAAAACAAAAGAAATGAACAGAGAGAACAAACAAAGGTAATAAAACAGATGGTAGACCTAAAATTAACCTTATTGATAATTACACGAAACACTAATTGACAAAACTTTCCAATTAAAAGCATTAATTGCCAGACTAAATAAAAACAGTTAAGATCAAAATATATTATATTTGCAGAATAAATTTACATTTAAATTGAAGGAGTCAGAAGTAAGAAGATGAAAAAAATATATTCTATGGAACACTAATCAGAAGAAAGTTGAATTGGTTATAACATTTCCAGAATAAGTAGACTTTAAAACAATGCATTCTACAGACAAAATAGAGGAATATTTTTAAGGATTAAATTTATAATTTATCAAGAATTTATAGTAGTCCTAAATTTGTATGTGCCTAGTAAAAGAGCTTCAGAATATATAAAACCTCAAACTGGCAGAACCAAAGGACAAATTCACACTCAAATTAAATACTTCTCTTTCTGAAATGGATAAAGCAAGGTCACAGAAAATCAGTACAGATATATTTAAGCCACAAACTTGATAGATTATCAACCAACTTGAGCTAATTGACATTCATAGATGATTCAAACCATATAAAAATACATATTCCTGGGTGTCTGGTGGCTGAGTTGGTTAAGCCTATGCCTTTGGCTCAGGTCATGATTCCAGGGTACAGGGATGGAGCCCCACATCAGGCTTCCTGCTCAGAAAGAAGTCTGCTTCTCTCTCTCCCTCTGCTCCTACCCCCTGCTTGTTTTCTCTATAGGTAAATAAATAATAAAATCTTTTTAAAAATGCATACTCTTTTCATTCTTTTTTTTTTTTAATTTTTATTTATTTATGATAGTCACACACAGAGAGAGAGAGAGAGAGGCAGAGACATAGGCAGAGGGAGAAGCAGGCTCCATGCACCGGGAGCCCGATGTGGGATTCGATCCCGGGTCTCCAGGATCGCGCCCTGGGCCAAAGGCAAACCACTGCGCCACCCAGGGATCCCCTGCATACTTTTTTCAAATGCACTTTATATTTTTTACAAAACAGACTATAGGCCACACAACATGTTCCAACAGATTTAAAAATATTTAATTCATCTAGAGTATGTCCTCTGATCAAAATAGAATTATATTAAAAATCAATATTAGAACAATATTTGAAAAAAAAGTTCTCCAAATTTAGAAAGTTGACTAACATTCTGAAATTCCTAATGTTCTAACTTGCCTTTGGGTCAGTGAATAAATCAGAAATAAAATTAGGTAAAAACATAAATGGAAAAATTCTGTATCAAAATTTGTGGGATGTAGCAAAAGCAGTGTTTAGAGAAAAATGCATTGTTTAAAATGATTGTATTAGACATAGAGAAAATGTAAAATTCATGATCTGAAGTTCCATCTTAAGAAGCCAGAAACAGAAGAATAAATTAAATGCAATGTAAGTAGAAAGAAAAATAATAGATGAGTATGACCATATAAAATGTAGAAAAAGTGGGGAAATGAAGAAAAATTAAAATTGGCATTTCATTTTTAAAAATTTATTTTATTTTTTAATTTTTTAAAGATTTTATTTATTTCAGAGAAAGAGAGAGAATGAACAGGAGGAGGGGAGGCAGGAGGAGGGAAAGGCAGAGAGAGAGAAGTCTCCCCACTGAGCAGGGAGCCCCAATGCTGGGCTCAGTCATAGCATCCTGGGATCATGACTTGAGCCAAAGGCAGACTTAACCTACTGAACCACCCAAGTGCCCCTAAAATTGGCATTTTAAAAGTACTGAAATTTTGAGATACCTGGGTGGCAAAGTTGGTTGAGTGTCTGACTCTTGGTCTCTCTCTCTCTCAAATAAATAAGTAAAACTTTAAAAAACTAAAAAATAAAAATAAAAGTATTGAAATTTTGATCTTCTTCAGTACAGATCACACAAAAAGAAAAGAAGTGGAGTCAATGAAAATATATCATTAAATATCCTAGTGATACTAAAAGGAAATAAGGAAATTTATAAGCAATTTTATCTTTTTGATCACACAAATAACTAAACTGAGCTATGTATATTGTCAAACCTGACACTGGAAGGAACAAAAATATCTGAATAGCTTTATAGCTCTTATTTTTTTTAATTAATTTTTATTGGTGTTCAATTTACCAACATACAGAAAAACACCCAGTGCTCATCCCATCAAGTGTCCGCCTCAGTGCCCGTCACCCATTCCCCTCCAACACCCACCCTCCTCCCCTTCCACCACCCCTAGTTCGTTTCCCAGAGTTAGGAGTCTTTATGTTCTGTCTCCCTTCCTGATATTTCCCAACATTTCTTTTCCCTTCCTTTATATTCCCTTTCACTATTATTTATATTCCCCAAATGAATGAGAACATACACTGTTTGTCCTTCTCCGATTGACTTATTTCACTCAGCATAATACCCTCCAGTTCCATCCACGTTGAAGCAAATGGTGGGTATTTGTTGTTTCTAATTGCTGAGTAATATTCCATTGTATACATAATTGGTATTTGTAATTAAGCATTTTCCCATAAAGGCAAGTCCCCAGATGTACGTAAGAAATAAAGAATACCAATCTTATGTAATTTTTTTGAGAAGATAGAGAAAAGAGGGACTCCTTTCCACTTTGCCCTGATTATGATGCCATCATCAGTCAAAAGCATTACAAAATTTTTTTAAAAATTTTGTTTTTATGTTTTATGAACATTCATGTGAAAATCCTTAAAACATTAGCAACTTTAATCCATGCAAGTGTTGGAGATGTGGTACATCCACTTTGGAAAACAGTTTATTTCTTATTAATTTAAATATATTTTTATCAGTTAATCCAGCCATCTAGATATTTTTTTACCCAAAAGAAATAAAAATATATTGACATGAATTAAAATGAATACATAGCTTGTACATGAAAATGAATAGCAGACGAGTTTATATTTATAGTAGCCCAAAACTGAGGGAAAAATGCATACAGTAGAATGAAAAATGAATAAACATATGGACGATTTTACAAAGATAATATTGAGTGAAAAGATATATGTACTCCTTTCTTGCATGAACTGTATATGATTCCACTTGTATAAAGTTCAAACTATCTGTGGTATGAGAAGTCTAAACGGTGGTTACCTTGGAGTAAGCAATTAGTAAAGTGGCTTGATAGCACTTCTGTAGTTCCAATGTCATTGTTCTTGATTTCAGTGCCAGTTAGGGAACTTTGTTTTCTATGTTAAGAATGCACTGCGCTGTAAGCATATATTCTGTGTTGTTTTCTTTATGTTATCTTTAAAAATTGCACTAAAAAATTAAAAAAAATAAAAAAATTGCACTAAAAATTATTGGATTTCAGAAAGGGTTTATAATATAAGCTTGAGGTAAAATTGGGATATAGTTTGGCTTTTGGAATTTTATTAGAATTACATTATACCAATATTTTTATTCTAATGATCACAATTTTGTGAACATTATCTAATACAATGATTGGAAAATAGAAGGCATACAAAGAAATGCATTGTTTCAAGAATGAAATTCTAAGGGAGTGAATGAGTGACTCTTATATGTACAACCAATTGTAATATTTGTGATTATTTCCACACACACACAAATATAATGGGAATAAAAGCACTGCAGGGTAATCAGAGCAACATATTTTTCTTAATGTATTAATTTCTCTCTTAATATAGCTGGGTATCTAGATAATCAATCAAACATGTAGAAACTTAAATCTCACACACATCTCTTCTTTTAATTATTTTTTTTCATAACAGCCCTTGGGAAGTTATACCATTTATTTCCAATGGCTCTTGTTTTCAGCATAATAAAATTTTTCATCCTAAAATGTACTAAATACACTCTCAGAAGTGATATTTTCACATAATAATGTTAAGCAGTGAAACACTAATCCATTTTCATGACACAGTAGTTTGTATTCAGAGCATATCATATGGAACAAAGTTAAATTGTATACCATTTAATTTCAAGTGATACTACATTCTTTTATTTGTCTATGCATGATTAGCAAAAAAGATGTAGAGGTAGCATCTTTTATAAATATTTGTCTGTTTTCTGTGTATGTTTTCCATACTTCTTCTGAAGTGCCCTTATGTTTGTCCTTGATTTTGCTTCAAAAGTGCCTTAACTTTATATTTAAATATAGGTTGAGTGCAAGATGACTATGAGTCTATAGAGTCTGTAAAATTGATGACAATGTATCAAACAGAATGAATTTATTTTTCAAAGAATTACTCCCTTAGGCACACTTTCTGCCAGTCACATGCCACTAATATGTATCCTGATTTGGAGAGTACAATATATGTTCAAAATATTATGTATTGCATACAAACTATGGTATTTATTTTCAGATTATTATTCATCACTTGTATAAACTTGTTTTTATTGGACTTCATCATATTTTTTTCTCATTACAATTAAAGGAAAAAATGTTTTCAGATCATGACTTCATCACTTAGCAAGAGGAATTTAGGAATAAATTGAAGTGACTAAACAAGATATGGTGTGTTTGATCTCCCAAGAAGACCAGTGATTTTAATTACAAACAACAACAAAAAATACTGCCTGTTTTCTTTTAGAAGTTTTATGGTTTCAGTTTTATATTTAGATCCTTAACCCATTTTGAATTTATTTTTGTATATGATGTAAGAAAATGGTACATTTTACTCTTTTGCATGTGGGTGTCCAATTTTTCCAGCATCACTTATTGAAAAGACTGCTTCTACCTCATTGTATATTTTTGTCTCCTTCGTCATAGATAAATTAACCATGTATGTTTATATATACTTCTGGGTTCTATCTGATTCTTTGTGTTTGTTTTTGTGCCAGTAGTTTAATGTTTTGATTACTACAGCTCTATAGTAGTATCAGATTTGAGATCTTGGATTTTGATACCTCTAGCTTTAATCTTCTTGCTCAAGATTGCTGTGGCTATTTGTGGTCTTCTGTGGTTCCATACAAAATTTAGATCATTTGTTCTACCTCTGTAGAAATGGTATTAGTATCTTGTTAAAGACTGCAATGAAATGTAGATTGCTTTATGTAGTATGGACATCTTAATGATATTAATTCTTTCAATCCATAGCATGGTACATCCTACCATTTCTTTGTGTCATCTTCAATTTCTTTCACCAGTGTCTTATACTTTTCTCAGAGTATAGGTCTTGATAAAGACCTTGGTTATTTTTTCCTTGGTTATTTTTTTCCTAGATATTTTATTCTTTTTGGTGCAATTGTAAATGGGGTTCTTTTCTTTAAATGGATTTATCTTTCTGCTTCCTTATAATTAGTGTATAGAAATATAATTCTGTATATTAATTTATATTCTGCAACTTTGATGATTTCATTTATCAAATCGAATATTTTTTTTTTTGGTGGAGTCTTTAGGGTTTTCTATACATAATATTACGTCACTGTCAAATTGTGACAGTTTTATTTCTTCCTTATCAATTTGGATACCTTTTATTTTTATTTTTCTCTTGTTTGATTGCTAGGGTTTTCAGTACTATGATTAATAAAAGTGTTGAGAGTGGACATCTTTATCTTGTTTCTGATCTTAGAGGAAAATCTCTGTTTTTCTCTATTGAATATGATGTTAGCTATGGGTTCTTCATATAGGAGCTTTATTACGTTGAGGTCCGTTTCCTCTAAACCCACTCTATTAATTAATTAATGCACAAATGTTGCATTTTGTCAAATGTTTTTTCTGCATCTATTGAGATGAACATCTACTATCTTGAATTTTGTTACACACTAAATATTTTCTTTTTTTAAAGATTTTTTTTTTTTGAGAGAGAGAGAGAGAGAAGACAGAGCACAGAGGGTGAGTGAGACAGAGAAGCAGACTCCTTGCTGAGCAGACAGCCTATGTGGGGCTCAATCCCAGGATACTGAGATCATGTGGTGAGCCAAAGGTGATGCTTAACTGGTAGAGCCACCAGGTGCCCCTTAACACTAAGTATTTTCTGTGACACATGTTGAACTATCTATAGTTTCAAACTATAAAATGGTAGGCAATTACCAGTCATCTTCAAAGTTTTATTCTGTGTGTCTAAGAGATTATAGCTAACCACACCAATATGAAATAAAATATGTACATTCAACTACAGTAATTATTTTGTAGAAATCAGAAGGCTTAATATGGAAAGTGAATCACTATGCATGTGAAACTGATAGGATAGAGGAGAGTTAGCAGGAAAAAAATAAAAAAGAACTGAGAATTTCTACTAATTCAATTGTGAACTTCTAGATTTGCCTATGGCAAATTGTTGATCACAGTCTTTAATGGCACTTGAAATATCAATTTTTGAATATATTACTAAAATACTCACTGCAAAAAAAAATACTCACTGCATTGACAGGCAGGGAGAGAAACAAGACTAATTTACATTAAGGTAAAATTTATTGTTAAAACAAAACAAAACAACTTTGGCATATTTACTGAAATTCATAGCAGTACTAATTTAAAGTTAGCACTTTATGAAAAACTTAACAAAGAATATGTGTACATGTGAATAGTAATACACAAATGTCCATATAAATCAGATTACAAATATAATTAAAATTGGTCACGGTGTTAGGTTAATGTGAATATATATTTTTGTTAATAAGTGAAGACGATGCAATATGTTTTTAAAATTTAAGCTTGTCTAAAAGATTTGAAGCATAATTAGTTTTGTTTTTTAGTTCTTATTTTAAAAAATTAAAATTTCCCCTGAAAAAAAAAATAACATTATTGTATATCCTGGATCTGTAAGGGATTATGTCTCCTATGCCTCTTAATTTTTAAAAATTTGATTTAAATTTGACTTTGGTATAAAATATAATTGTCATAAGGAGATGCTGCAGAATGTTCTTTGAACAAGATTAATGCAATTCTATATTTATTATTCTTGCCTTAAGCATAAAATCCAGAACTCCATGATGACATGTACTATCTCAGAATACACTTTTTTAATACATCTATTTTGAGTTATTTCAAAGTTTCTAAAATGTGAGTATTAAAGTAAGAATCTGATTCAAACTGGGAGTCTCAAAAGTAAGTATCCAAAGCATTTTCTTAGAAGACAATCAGAAGTAGTATGGATAAACTTGGATTCAGCTCAGGATTTCCCTTGAGTTTTTTGAAACAAATATTATTTAATTAAGGAAGTACTGGGCTTGGTAGTCCAATATATTATAGTTAAGTGCACTATATTTTCCAGTTTCCATTCTTCTTTTGAAACTTGCTTGGGCTAATTATTTTGATTATTATCTCTCTTCTTGAGAGTATTCAGATTTTCATTTTTTTCTTGTATGATATATTTTATGAGATTTTGTTGTTACGAGTGACAGATACCTCTGTCAAATTAGATTGTGTTGAAAGAAAAAGACAAAAAGCAGAATTTAATAGAATACAAGTTATCTCAATCAAAGGTGATGAAGTATAGTTCTTCTTTCAGAAAGAAATGAACAAAGAACTGGAATGGCAGAAAGGTATATTTGTCTCTCTGATGCTATATGTCCTTCTATCGCTATTTTCCTGTGGAAAAGTGTCCACATCATTCATTATACATTGGCTCCCTCTGTTTCGGTGCTCCAGTTTTAGGGAAATATAGACTCTTACCATTATGTAGAATCTCTTCTTTCTAATTCTAAATACCAGATAGAGAAAATGTGATCCAGTTGGGTAAAATGTTCACCTTTAATCCAGTGGATGTGGCCAAGGTTGATAAGAAAGGGTGCACTGTTCATTCAACAGAAGTTTTAGGAACACATTCAAAGCAGGAGACTTAGGGGCAGTAGATGTGGGTAATAAGGGAGGTACAGGTGTATGCCTAATAAACACTTTTAGGATGCAACAGACACAGAAATATTTTCTACATTCACAGTGTGAATGTAGTGGCATTTTTCAGTTGTCTAGATAGGTAAATTTGAATAACTCCTTGAATAAAAAAATTTGTACTTATAATGAAAAGTTACCTACACATACATACCTCATTCACATCAATAGTCTTAAAGGTTTTCAATACTATGAACTTTATTATAAAATTATGGTTTGCTTCTATAGAATCTTAGAGTTCTGAAATGTTAACATAAATTCTCTGAGATCCTTGTAATTATTAACAAAAAATGGTATATATAAAGTAATCTTAAAGATCTGCAATAATTAAGAAGAGATAATCATAAGGTCATTGGCGACAAAACATACTTGAAGGAATAAAAAAAGGATGGAAATAATAAACTGAGTATTATATAGAGTAGACAAATTTGTTTTATTGGCTTTTATGGATGCTGTAAAGATTTCTTTGCAAGTTGAATCCAGAGGTACTGGCTTGGATCACCGATGCTTCACTTGAATGAAATTTTCTATGCTTCCTTATGAGAAGAAGAGCAAAAATCCAACCTGCATTTGTTCAGCATCCTCTTCAAGTTCTGAGACAAGCCAAATGCTTCCAGATTCTCAGAGACAAGCAGAATATTGCCAAATGAAAATGTTTACAAGATCTTGCTTGCTCATTTCAGCTGTTGGCCTTGATGAGTCAGGTCAGGTAGAAACCTCTCACTGCCTGTTGTATGAGTTTCTTATTCTAAGAAAGTTGTGGGTCAAAAGTGTATCCAGCTCTCAGTGATAACAAAGTTATGACAATAGTCTTCATATGATTAAATCACAATTCATTTCAAATTGTATCATTTTTTAACTACTCAAGTTAAACTTTGAATTAAGAAACAAAATGATAATAAATGTTCTTAATTTTTCACTTTTAACATTAAGTGGCCAGAACCATATGCACTTTGATGATTTCATCTTAAAATACCATGAAAACACAACAGATTTCTGGCTCAGTAGTTATCCAATGATGAGAGATACTTACCAAAAATGAAATTTTAAGTCCCAGTGACAGGAAAGAATGTGACTATGTAGGGTACTTTATTTTTTTTTTCTTTTTCTGACACCTGCAAATAATTCTGAACAGCATTTTTATCTAATTTGAATGAAGTACTTTATCCCTTTTTTAAATAAACACATTTAGCATCTAAAATATTATCTTGGCCTTCTAATGATACGATTTCTCAACTCAACTGGTAATTTAAGAGCATGGAATAATTTAATGTATGATGTGTATAGCATCTTGACTATAACTAACTATACATTAGCGGGTGAAGAAAATATGAACAAAAATTTGAGTGCTTTGAAAAATTAAGTTCTATCACCTAGACAAGGAAAATCCCCTAAACTCTCTGTTTTGAAACATGAACAATCATTTGGTGTTGTGTGCAAGCAAATTTGTCTTGGCCAAATTCCTGTCTTCTTAAAATCAACATCTTGGTGAGAGAGATGCTAAAGATAAAGCCAGGTTTGTCTTATGTTATTAGTAAGTCAGAAAATGTGATAAAACGCAGGACAGTTTAATGTACAAGAAAATGAATTTCTATAAAGCCCTGTAAATCATATAGGATCACCAAGTTGGAAGGTCAAATGAACTTAAAGAAAAATTAGTCAAATATCCTTACTTTTACAAATAAAGATGATTAAAAAGTGAAGGGATGGGATAAATGACCCAACATCATAGAACTTGCCCTTATCCTACTGTTTTGTTCTCTGTTTCATATACTTCTAGTAACTCCTGCTTTGGTTAAATATATATAAAGATTTGGGCAAAGTCAATGTACTAGCCCTCTATAATAGTCAAGTTCTCTCAAGTATCATAGAGCATGTGTCTTTTTTATTTTCTTCCAAGTGGGAATCATGATATTCAAAGTAGTAGAATACTTCTCTTAATACTAAATAAAGGATTCCAGTTAAAGTTATGTTTCACTATAATGTTATCTCCTAATGTGAAATCAGACTGACAGGGGATTTTGAAAAGAAAAAGAAAAACTTCCATACTTGTTATTTAACTAGATATAATTTGTTTCCAAAAGGTTGTGCAGTACTGGGGCTTGATTTAATATTTTTTATGATGCTTAGTAATATTAAAGTAGAGCCCTGATGATCATGAATAAACAAACTCAACCACCCTTGAGCTATGTGAAAAGGAAAGTTGATAAACAGAATCTTGACCTCATGGGGATATTTTAAGCTTTTCTTTTAGTGAGGCTTTCATGGTAGCACCATTTTATCTTTCAGTTTCTATAATATGTATAACAGCTAAGTCAATAGACATTTATCTAATTCAGGCAAGCTAACATTGTAATACAATTACATTTCCTAAAACACTTTCTGTAAGTTTGTTTTGTAAATTCATTTTGAATAACCATATTATATTACTAAATCTGTTTTCATTTCTTTAAATTGAAAAATTAAATAAAAGCTGCTAATGTAAAGGTACATAGCTATTTGTTTGCAAGAACTATAAATCAATTGTTTAAAAAAGAAATGAGTATTAGATTCGACATTTGAATCCATTCCAGAGATTTTATACCCCAGTAATTTATTTTAGAATAATCAGTTAACGTTTTATTAATGGCACATCACTAGTTTTGATATTAAGTTAAAACATTCCTGAAAATTTCTGAACCTTCATTAAAATATATTTTTATCACTTTCTGGAAGAAAAGTATTGCAAAACTACCAAGCCTTTATATGGCTCCTATAGCTACCATACAGGTTGTCTCATTTTAATTGTGACTGTCTTCAAATAAAAGCTTCTTCCAGATGTACTAAAGGAAACAGTAATCAAATCTTAGCCTCACCATCTCTAATATATGCTACTCCATTTGGATTTTTTCCTTTGAATTCTTAATTAAAAAAATATTTTAATGAGAGGCAGCTTGAGCGTGAAGCTGTCAGTTCTACCCCTGTCCTTGATGCATACCAAAAGTTTAAAAAAAAAAGAAATTTCACTTTTAAAAGAAGCTCCACTTTCTTGAGACATTTGTATTCAAACAGGACTCTCTCTTTCTCCTTCTTTCTCCTGGGAGAACAGTTCTACTCTTCAAATGAAAAAGAAATAATAAAACACATCAGGAACAGCAGACCTCAGACCTAACGTTTCTCTCCTTGTCTTGGAATGTTATTTCCATATAGAAAGCTACTCTAATGGGACACTTGTAAATGGCAGGGAATTTAGCCCTTGTGGAGTCCTCTCCAGAAATTGGATTTTTGCTTAAGCAAACAGCAAACCATGCAGCGGGGGAAAAGCTATTTATTTGGCTGCCTGTTGAAGAGCCTAACAAAAATACAATTCAGTCTGTTCTGACCGTTGAGTCAATCAGCATACACAGGAAAACAAAATCCAGTTACTTATGTAAGGTATCAGATGAGCTCTTTCATGTAACAGTTAATCTCAAATACACTTTAATGATATTTTTCTTGATTACCCTTTTCTTAGATATAATGGCTCTTTGCTGTTTACTTTCACATTAAAGAAGGGTAAAAGGCTTATACAAGCTGCCAACTTCTACTCAGTCTTTTGAGGGATTATTTAGAATCTTTGCTATTCAAATACAGGCAAATTTATACCAAGGAAAGTTAATCTCCAGTTTACGACATTTAATAATGTCATTCAAAACGCCTCATGACAACACGTTTACCTTCTTAAATCAGATTTAGATTCTAAAAGGTTCTTATGATTTATGTGAAAAATATTGCATAATCTTTTCATTTGCTTTATAACGTATCAGACATCCTTCCACACACAATGATGCTTTTCTTCCTTAAGCGAGTAACCCCTGCTATAAAAAAATAAATAAATAAAAATAAAAATCTTTTCTAATGTCTCCAAAGTGGCATTCTAAAGGATAAGAGGAAATATCTTCACTGAAGGATCTTCTTTTATGCATAAGAAAGATAAAGGTACTTCTTAAAAGGAGACAGACCCACTAATTTAAGCTTTGGGAATATTCGTTTATACTTGCTGGCATTTTGGTGTGTCCTTTGCAGTGAATAGTTTCTTTCACTGTATTTCTCAGAAACAATTTCCATCTTTCTACTAACAAGTTTTATAGTTAAATATCAATGAAGAAAATGAATACATCACCTTGCTTTTTCCTTCTTCTCACCTCCCAACCTATGAAAACCTGATATTTTACTGAACCAGCATTCTGCACTCTGAGAGAAAGTATAGAAGAATGACAGCTTTTTAGACAAATATGTCATGATTGAGGAAGGTGGAAGAGTCAGCTCTCTCCCATAACTCCATAAATGATTTGGTCAAGCAGAGATCTTTGTTAGTGAAAAGTGTTAGAACCCAGATCATTTAAAACTAGTGTGGCTCAACATTATTTAGGCATTATTATGGAGGAGTTTGCCAGGGAAATATATGGTCTAAACTCATTTGATTATAGTATTAATGCAAAACAAGTTTTATATAGTTGATATCATTGAAGAGCATTTAATATAATAAATTGTATAGACATTTTGTAATAGTTTATAATACTTATTCATTTAAAAACCCATATATTTTTTGAAGTGGTTATATATATGCCTATCTTAAATATGCATAAACTGTAAAAAGTATGTATTGGAATATACATTTGTTTAACCTTATAGAAAGAGCTATAGTTTGAATTGAATTAGTGGGAGGAAAACATCAGTCCACTTCTTAATTTCTTTCTGCCATAAGAAATAAGTTATGCCAAGTCTTCACATAATGAGTAAAAGATTCGAAAAAAATAATCTTGTAACTGGCATTTCCAAATTCAAATATTCTGTTCTAAGCTAGATAGCTTATTATACAATAAGAATTGTTATCCTTGTTGCTGTAGTTGCAGTCTTATTTCTGAGATGAAATGCACAGGCAAAAGTTGATTTCAGAAAAATGAGGGATGCCTGGTGGTTCAGGGTTGAGTGTCTACCCTCAGCTCAGGGCGTGATCCCAGGATCTGGGATCGAGTCCCGCATCATGCTCCCTGCAAGGAGCCTGATTCTCCCTTTGCCTGTGTCTCTGCCTCTCTCTCTGTGTCTCTCAAGAATAAATAAATAAAATCTTAAAAAAAAAAAAAAAAGAAAAATGGTACGGTACAAAACAATACATGCACATTTGTTTAGAAATTTTTGTTTGTAATTATTAGATTTATACTTGCTCATAGTAGATATTTAAAATTACAAAACAATATAAGGAAGAAAATTAAATTCACGTCCAATTATGTTTCACCAATCATCAAAAATATGCCAATTAAAACAAAATAAAACCAAACCACTACCTCTACATGCCCACTACTATGGCTGGGGAAGAATTTAAAAAAGACAAAAAAATAATGTCAAATGTTGACAAGGATGTAGAGAAACAAGAATCCTGCTGGTGGTAGTATAAATGGGCAAAAATATTTTAAAAACTTGTTAGCAGTATTTAGTAAAGCTGATCATAGCCATGATCTATGAGCCTATACATCTACTTCTAAAACTATAACCAACAGAAATGTATATATACATCCTTTGCAAGATATGAAAATATTGAGGATCTTCATAGCAGCACTCAGTAATTAAAACTGGAAACTACTCAAACGTTCAGCAACAGTAGAATTGATACACAAATGTACTATGGTGCATTCACAGAATGAAATAGAATAAACCAATGATAATGCTTTATGGAAAATTGCAACTTCATACACCAACATGAATACATTTCATGAATATGGCATTGAGCCAAAGTATCAGACAAAATAGTGCATATAACATTATTCCATTTATATAAAATTCAAAAACAGGCAAAACTAATTCATGGTATTAGAAGTCATACTAGTAAGTAACTAAGTTACATAAGTAACTACCTATTTTCCAATGTAGGGCCTGGGAGAGGTCCAAGTTGGTTTCAAAAATTTCATCAGATTCTATGTTTAGGATAGGGGAATTTTCTTACTGTGTGATAATATTTACAAAAGAAAACCACATGTACTCAAATAAAAATATACTTTGACATATCTATTTGCAGCAATTTGAAATACTTAAAAGTTAGATTTTTAACATAAAATTTTGAATCATACCATTTATATATATATTTTAAATTTAGCAATGTGTATTTATCTATTTTTTTTGAGGACAATGACTTTTAATGGTAATATAGCATCCAATTGTATAAATAAAAAATACAATTTAAATATTTTTTCTCAGGGTACCTGGGTGGCTCAGTAGTTGAACGTCTGCCTTTGGCTCAGGTCATGCATGATCCTGGGGTCCTGGAATCCCGTCCCACATCAGACTCCCCACATGGAGCCTGCTTCCCCCTCTGCCTATGTCTCTGCCTCTCTTTCTGTGCTTCTCATAAATAAATAAATAAAATCCTAATTTTTTTTTTATCTTTCTGAATAGTCTGCTCTTCATTTTCAGTAGTATAAATAATGCTACAACAAATATCTTTCTGAATGCTGATTTTTTTCAGGATTAAATCTAAATAGTGTGATAACCAAATCAAGGAATATGATCATTTTTGAGCTTTGATAAATTTATTAAATTGCTTTAAAAAAATATTTTATCAATTTGTGCTCCTATCAGTTGATGGGAAGAAAACAATAAAGTTTAACAATCTTTGTCCAATGGGCAAAATAATCTCATTATTAAATTACAATAATTTTTATTTTCATATAATTTAATTGTCAAATATGTTTAATGAGTAATTATTTTCTGTAGCATGATACATTTCCATTTTAGGTAGGGGAATTTTTCTCTTTTTGCTTACTTTTTTATTTTCTTAATTTAAAACATTCTCTATTAATTATAACAGCACTTTGTTTTTGCATGCATTCTTTCAAATTACTTAGTAACCTATCATTCTGTATTTTTTTTTGTAAATAAAGGGGTTTGGAATGTATTTTTAATAATATTACTGAATTCTCCTTTAAAACTTCTTGAATTTATTTTGACATGGGCAGTCGTGTTAAAACTTACAGTAATACCCAAATGACATGTTACTCAAATTAAGATATTTTTGATACCTAGCTCTCATGCAGTAATAGTTTATTTAATGAAAGAACTGAGTCTTTTAAAATAATGAACTAAGAGCCCCATCAGAATTTTTCATAGGAGCAAATGTAATTCTTAATCAGAAATAATAAGATGGCTTTAAGTAGACATTTTATGATAATAAATTTTAATAATTTTTGAAATAAAACTTAAGGTTTCAAAGCAAATTTTAGCAATTAGCTCATTTAACCCTTCACAAGATGATTGAATTCACTATGTCATATTCTTCAGTTTGTCTTAGTTATATTTGGAACACATGACTCAGGGTTGTAAATAATATTCCAAGTATGATCTCTGTGTTTAGGCAAATCTAGACCCTAGTTTAAAACAATGCCATCAGGAATCCATGTCTTATCAACTCCCAGTTTGGCTTTCCTTTATGTTGGCATGATCCTCTGGCAAGTTCTTCCCATAGGTTACTAAGATAGCTGCCAGAAGCCCCAGAACAACCTCAGTAGAAAGAATCTTCTTCTCAACAGTTCTGCTAGAAATCATAGAGATGGTTTCATCCATCTGAGCTACTTTCCTAACTTTGTAATCCCTGTACCTATAGGGATTCAGCTTTCTCACTCTCTGCCTTTAATCACATGCTCACATCCTGGGGCCCAGAAATGGGGTCAGAAATCAAGCATCAGATATTGCCCAAGAGTTGAGCAAACTGGTTCTTTGATGCAAAACCATGATACTATTAGATGGAGAGTACATATTGGGGGCATGCAAAAATAAATGTTCCCTATGATTGCATATATATTTGTATGTATTCCCCACATATATATACCAAGTCTCATCTATTCTCTACTTCTACAGTTTATTAATAGATCAAAGTGCAGAAATTGCATTTACTGATTAATCATCATCATTAGATTTGATCTATCATTCTCATTATTAGATCTTCCAAATTAGAGTCATATGCAAATTTAGCATAATCAGCATTGGGTAAATGTCCTTATGTAAGTCATCCAGCAAATGTTGACTGGTACAAGGATATGTTCATACAGACTTAGAAGTGAAATTATACACTACAACACTACATAATTTTTTTCCAGGTTGTCACCTATCCTTTTATCAGGACACTTAAGGATTTAATACCAACTGTAAACCTACCTAGTTACATCATTATCAAAGCATGCCTCTCAAGCATGTTCTATAAGAATATCATGAAATATGTTGTTAGATACCTTCTTAACTCATTATATACTGTGTTTACATAATTTTCTATCAGTCTAGTTCTATTACCAAAAATATAATAAGCTAGTCATTACACAAACAGTTTGGTATTGCATACTATTCCTTGCTTACCTAAATACTCATATATCATGCTTTTTGACATTTTCATAGTCAATTACAACTCTCTGGCCAACAGTTTATTTCATCCCAGATTTTTCATGTTTTAAAAGATATCCTCATACAGGGACACCTGGGTGGCTCAGCAGTTGAGCGTCTGCCTTCAGCTCAGGGTGTGATCCTGGAGTTCCAGGATCGAGTCCCACATCAGACTCCCAGCATGGAGCCTGCTTCTCCCTCTGCCTATGTCTCTGCCTCTCTTTCTCTGTGTCTCTCATGAATAAATAAATAATTTTTTTAAATCCTCATATAAAATACTTTTTAAAATTTGCCTATCTGCCCACAGTTACATTCATAAGTCCTTTCAGGACCCTGGAATGCAACTCATCTGTATCTGAACTCATTTAGATAGGCTTAAAAATAATTTATCCACTTAATTGGGCTTCAATTATTACTCTACATTTTCCTGTCTGAAGATAATTTTCTTGACAAATAATATTGAACAAAAATAGTATTTGACTATATTATACCATTTGCACTTCATCAAGCATCAGTTCTTTGCCTGGGAGTTGTTCCTATTTTGAATATTACAAAATCGTCAATTGTTGCAGTTAGCATTATTCATCAGCTTAATTCATTTTGAGCTTTAGTTTTCCTATTACCATTTTTATAATCCAAGCAACCATTTCTCTTCATTCCTGAAGGTTCTGATCCTTTTGTATCCTGCTGTGGAGTTCATTTTCAGTGAATTCCTGATTTCCTCTTCATTAGGATCCATCCTAATTGTACTGTAGCATGTTATTTTTCTAAGTGTCTCAAAACTCTTGCAGTAGCTTCTCTGTCTGAAACAATGGGTTTTACCTAATTTTTTTCCCTATTATTTTATGAAATCAGATTTAAATAGATTTAACTATGCTCCAGACTCCCTTATTTGAATATAATAACGTTAAGGTAACATGTTTTATTTTATAATGTAGACTAAAGGAAAAACTTACTAGTATAGATTTTAAGACCTGAATTCAAATTCTTGATGACTTCCCTGTTGGATCTATGTTCAGGGATATATCATTGAATAACTCTGGGTCTCATTTATTCTTACTTGTAAGATAGGAATTAAAATTAAGTCACATGGATAATATAGAATGGAAAAGGTCCTGTGGGGGGGAAAATAATTCAAAAAATGAAAATGAGAAAGAAAGAGAATGAGAGATGGAGAAAGAAGTCTCCTCTCTTTCACTTGCCCAGCTAGCTCCCTATTGCTCAGCTTAGAAGTTAGCTTGCCTTTTTTCTCTATTCTAAAAGATAGAGTTGTTGGCAATTCAATAATTTATTATAATTTTTTAAATTAAAGTATATTTTTCCTGATTATCAAAGTAACACTCATATTACAAAATAAACACTGAAAATATAACACAGGAATTTAAAGACTTCCATAATCTCACTCCGAGATAATTGTTAATTACTCCTAATAGTTCCCACATATAGTTAGCTAGGTTTTTGCTCTATAAGATCACTAATAAATAGACTTTTATAAAAATGAGACCCAGTTTAGCAATGTGCTTATTTGCTTTACTTAATACATCTTGGATATCTTTCCATATCATTTTTTGTTGATATGTTCATTCTTTTTATCAGGATTACTTGCTGCCAGAGAAATGAAATAATGTGTAACAAATATCTGTAAAGTTGAAGTGCTCTAGTCCACTGGCACCTGCTCCATGCCGATTTACTGGAGTGTCCTATACTATATTTCCACAAAAAATAGAATTTCTGACTCCCTATCCTTTATTTTGATCTTTCCTTTTTTGGTTCAACTATGTGCAATTGCTAATAATCAACCAGTTGGATTTGCTAAACAGTAGTTTTCTAATTTTGCAAAGTATTACTTGAATTATTACCTTTAAAGGCCAGTTTAGAGCTCTCTAAGACATATTCGACAAGTCTCCTGTGTTTCATTGTATGATGGTAAGATAAGATATAAGAAGAGAAGGTGTTCACATTTGGTGCTAAAAAGAAGATTTCTAATGGAAAATTATCCTCAAATTGAAATCATTTCTTCCTTATTAGGGAAGCTCACCAATTCACAGTTAGGAAGATGTATTTGCTCTTCTTTCTCCTACTCTGCCTTCTCCCCTCCTGCAATAAGCTGATTTCTTTTTTACTTCCATAAGCCATGCAACTTCAAAGTCTAAAGCTATTGGTTTCAGAGGCTCTGTTCAGTTTCAAAGGTCACAGGTCCTTCCACCCTGTCCAAGCTCGTCCAGATCAGGTTGTTTGTAGGATTCTATTGCTTTGATCTTTGATGGATTACTGGCCAGGTCAGGATTTCCATGGAAGCAGATTTGAGAGCATTTGGCTATGGGGAGAAATTTTGGCAGGGCGTTCTTTAAAAACTTGTTAGATGTTGAAGAGCAAATCCACTATTAATAAAGTATTATGTAGTATATTATTAGCCTCAATAAACATTATCAATATTATAATTCAAGCATTATAATGAAAGTGGATTCCATCTATTTAAAGAGAGAGTATGATATAGATCATCGTGTTGCTAATAATTGATAGAGAAGCATAGTGTTACACAATACTTCCTGACTGAGTGGACTATTACTTTTCTATTAAATTACATCAACATTCAAATGTCCTTTATACAAGGAGTTTGCTAGTTATTTTATACTAAAAGGAAGACTTAGCCCTTTTAGACTACATCTGTTTACTTTGTTCAAATACAACTAATTGACAATTTATTTGACTTTAAATTGCATTTTTAAAAATAATTCTACTGTTTTTTTATTTTAATTTTCTGGTGGTCTTTTTGATTTGTTTTTAGTAGATCACAAAACTTGTTTCTTTGTATATTATGCTGGTTTGAAAAACATAATGAAAAATTCATTTCATTCATTTTTCATTGTTTTATATTAAGCATCCCCATGTGGATTTGCATTTTGTGTTTCAAAACGGATTAGTGAATGAGAATAATGGCAAAAATATTTTTCATTTCTAATTGTCCTTAAATCATTTATATTTCTACCTTATACATTTGTTACACTGCTAGGAAACCATGACATACTTTGTAGTTAAAACAAAATATTTTAATGGTGGGGGTGGAAAATCTCTCCAGACTTTTTTTTCAACTGTGGTATTTAAGTACTGATTCAATTAGAGCTAAGTGAATATTCACCAGGAAAGAAAGTGGACTTTATAACCAAAAAGCAGGTGATGATCAATTTCTTACTTTCTTTCATGCTTGCTATTAAATTGACTCAAGTGCATTATAGTTGAAAGAGTCCATTGGAATTCTCTTCCTTGATGGAGGGTATGGAAACAATATTGTATTCTCTAATGACTAAAGTAAGAAATTATGATTTTGCTTGTTTTCCTCAGCATCTGCAGGGGAGTACATCACAAGAGGTCACTGAGAATGCCTATTAATTTGTGGCTTGAATTTGTGCATAGCTGATATTATCCTATTATGCAAAATGGAATAATAGGAACACCTTCACAACTTTTTAAAGCATTTATGCAGAAATCCAAGTCCATGTATAGCACTTAGTAAATGAAGTATTCCTAATGTGGAGAGTTTTATTTCTTTTCTCTTGCAACTAGTTTCCCTAATTCTTTCCCGTGGGAGTAGGATCATGCTACATAATATACCTTAGACTGTATGGATGTATTTTAACTGTATCATATCCTTCATGAAAAAGAAAACTAAAGGTACCTAGATAATAAGATACTAAGTCAAATTGCCTCAAATCACTTTTTCTCCAAATATGATCCAACTCTTATGAAAGAGTGGGTTATGTTCTTTAAGATTTTTGAAGAGTTGGCAGTTAGATGTGATCTAATAGCAATACAGCAATAGTGAGTATTTGTGGAGTATTTTATATATGCTAGGCTCCTTTTCCAAGTGTTGGGCATATACCATCTTATTCAATCCTTACAGTAACTTTACACAGTTGAGATTATTTTACATTCAATTTTTTAAAGTAAGATACTAAAATCTGAAAAAAATCCAAAGATTGTAAGACTAGTTAATGATGGATCTGAGATTCATATTCAGGAAATGCAATTCTGGATTCTGGATTTTTTACTACTGAATTAAAAAAAGGGGCCTTCCGAGACCACTCCATATGCAATACTGATTATTCCCTCCACCCTACTACTGTCAAGTTGGCATTTTACGTTCTTTTATCCTGTCTCTTTTTCTCCTCAGCTTTCATAAGTCCCTGCATATGTTATTTATATATAAATTTGTATATAAATTATTCAGCATTTTATTTATTTTAGCCTTCCTCTACTTGAGTATGAGGTTCTTATGGGTCTTATAAATTGTCTCTTTTATTTTTGTTTATATCCTGAGTTCATAGAATGATGCCTGGCTAAAGTAAGCCCCTAAAAATAAAGTACATAAGGGATGCAAATCCTTGAGGATTCCCAGCTGGGGTGAAACCAACGTGGTCCAAGAATACAAGGCTCTAAGAGCGGGGGAGTGGGGGTTGTATAAAGAGTGGGGGTTGAGATGAGAGGAATCTGGGACTAATGTCCTATCCATGGCCAGAGAGTGGGATGGAATGAAATAAGGGCATGTTTCTTGAGCCAGAGCTAAACGTATGTATGATAGCTGTTGTGGCAGACTAGAATTCTGCTTCTATGGCAAGAATCATAGATGTTCTAAGAAATCCCTTTGCTTGCCCAAGATCTGAAGTTAATGATGCCCTTTATCCTAGGTCTTTGAAATCTGTTTGACCAGCTCTAAGATAGACAAATTCTTCTCCATCTTGAAGAATGAGCTCCTTATATCAAAGGCTGTACTTGCAGCAACAGGGACTTTAGGTTTTCTGTTTCTTTACATTGAAGACATCAGAGATTTAGTCTTCTGTATCCTCTGGTTCTTCTCGTTTAAGTTTTCTTTTGCCAAACGAACAGATCTGAGTCACTCATATTCTTTCTTTAATGAGAAAGACTATTCCTTCACCACTAGAAAGGAGGGTAGAAAATATTGGCAACAGACCATTAGGCTGCAATCTCTGTCTAAGGTGATAGATTTAAAGATTGATCACTAGCTAATTCATATTTTTTTCACAGTTTTGATTTAAGACATTGATAGGAATTTGAAGAAAAACGCAAGAGAATATTTTGGTCTCTGCCTTCAGGACTGCTGTTTACAGTCTAGAAGAAGATCTAAGAATGTATAAATGCATAACTCCATAACACAATAGAACATGATTGAGTAGTATAATACTGTGCAACATTCAGTATAAAAAATTTGATTTGTCTGGACCACTCTCTTCCAGGTAAACTCCTTGAGCTAGCATTAGCAATCAATAGGTAGAGAATGAGAAGGAAACTATTCCACGTGAGAGAATGGGCATGTGGACAGTTATTGGCATTACTTAATGTCTGCTTTACTTTGTGACTATGACTTAGATAAAGGCAGAATCCTTTCTTTCTTTCTTTTTTTTAAATACCATTAAACTGGTACTGGGTTAATTGTACACGTTAGGTGCTCAATAAATAGCTGTTGAAAAATTAATAAGGAAATGAATATTTGAAAACTTTTTTAATATTTGAAGACTTATAGGGAATATTTCTAGATATTGAACAGATCTGTTTGAAACAGAGATAATAATAATGATTTTTATTGGGTCCTTATTATGTGTTAAGGACTGATCTAAACATTTTGCATTTGTTAACTCCTTTAGCTTTCATGACATACCAGTACAGTAGGTACTTACATTATTTTTATTTTGTAGTTGAAATAAATGAAACAGAGAAAAGTGGAGTAACTTTTCCACAGTCACACAGCAATTACTGGCAAAGCAGTAATTCTAACCCAGTCTGTCTGCACAATCTGTGTCCTTAACCCTATAGTATAACTTCTCTTGTAGATAAAGTTATAACATAGCTTTGAAAAATTTTTTTGGAGGTCCTTTAATGCCAAGTAAAATAACTTTGAGGGGTTATTTGTTTTTTGTTTTTGTCTTTAATTTTAAAATCATTTTATTTTATTTAGCTTTATTGAACATAATTGACAAATAGAAATTATATATACTTCAGGTGTGCAAGCTGATGGTTTGGCACATGACATATTGTGAAATGATCATTATAATCAAGCTAGTTAACATATCCATCACCTAACAGTTACCTTTTCTTTTCCTGCCCCCTCCCGCCATGGTGATTTGTTTTTAAATTTTTCTTTCTTCTTTTCATTTGTCTGTTTCCTATTTTTAGTGGATGGGATTCTTTAAATAAGTGCAGCTGCAGAAGGACATCTTGCAATACATAAAATGGATCAAGGGAGAGGAATGGAACAAATATAACATAGCTATCAAGGATTAAACATGTGATGCAAGTGATGGCAATGACTGGAAATGCAGGAAGGAAAGTGTGATATGATAAAACCTGGAGGAATATGATTCAAAGATAATTTCTTTTTTCAGAATTGATTGTCTGGGAAAATGCTGGTGTATACTCTAATTATTGATCTACAGAACACATTCCTTGAGGCCAATTTTATAAGAAATATTAAAGTGTATAAGGGCAACTGACTTGGCAGTATCTTCATAAAATCTACATAGATGTGAATAGCAGGTGAATAGCACATAAAATGCAGATTATTCCCATGGTAAAAAGGAAATTCCTATTCCTTCAGGAACCTAATTCTTAATTTAGGAAACTTATGCTTAGACCTTAGACATAGGAAGTGGGAATTACTAAACATTTGTTTCCAGGAAGAAAAAAAAATATTCAAGGGAGAAATTTTTGAATATTGAACCATAATTTTAAAATCTAAAATCCATGGACACCTGGGTGGCCCAGTTGTTTATGTCAGACTCTTGGTTTGACCCAGATCATGGTCTTGGGGTGTGCAATCTAGCCCCTTCCCCCTCCGTTAGGCTCCACATTCAGCTTGGGGTCTGCTTAGATGCTTGGGATTCTCCCTCTCTCTCTCTCTCCCTCTCTATTTGCCCCCTCCCTCCACTCAAGTGTGTACTTTCTTTCTCAAATAAATAAATAAATAAAATCTTTTAGAAAAGAAAAAAAAAACAGCTATAATCCACATTAGAGATACTTTGGTCCACAAAGCACATTTTACTATTGAGATACCAGAGACCTTAACAGGTTAAGAAGAATTTAATGAAAAACAGCATTAGTAGTAGATTGGGAGAAGAAGCCAGTTTCATCTTGCAGGTTACTGGTAGTTACACCAGAAAACAAAGTACACTGATGATATTCTCTGTCAAGCAGCCTGCTACCTTGTCTTCTACCTGTAGCAGAAGCTGTTGTTATCCTTTCCACATTATTTGTTTGACAGGACACTTTTCTCCCAGCTGTTGTGATTATTGATGCTAAGTGGCTCACAGAAATATTTTTCCCTGGAGAATTGCCCTTGTCTGTTGGGAATCACTTTACATAGAGACCTATGAGTTTATGCCCCTCCCCCCTGCTACTATGGCAGACAAGAGTCAGTATATGACTGATGATGCCTGGGCCCTTGTGTCAAGATAGACCAGCTCTGTGATATTCCTCATGCTCCAGAGCTCCCTGTGAGGTCAGGCTGAGGGTAGATTTTAGCCACATTTTGCTTGGCTTTTTTCTTTTTTCTGCTCTTCTTACCTTCATGTTGGTTTGTGGTTGTTGGTTTTTTTCCAAGAGCACTCCATCAATAAATCACCTGCATGAGCCTCTTTTTTTTCAAACGCTACTCCTTGGGAGCCTCATTTAAGACAGTAACTAATACTGAGACTCACAGCATCACTGATGGCTGCCGATTTCTAACATGGAGCTGTTAGGTGATATAATCTGTCCTGTTTTTGTTGGAGTCTGAAGAGCTGATCTTGGAGTTTGCAGAGGAGGTATGCCGACACCTTGACTGAGAGCTCGAGTTCACAAGTCAATAGTTTGAGTTTATATCCCAATGTGGGACAAGTTACTCAATTCCCTCTGTTTTTAATATATTCTATTCACCTTGTAAAATTTGTCTGAAATAATAGGAAGAAAAAATTTCAGTTTAGTCATTGTGACTTTGGATGAATAATTAATAGTCATAAAAAGTATCATTTCTATCCAAGTTATCTTAATAGGCAAATAACTGTAGTTTATTTACTTAACATTAAAAATAGTTTAAATCAGTGATATAACCCTCTAAATACTAGTTGATAATTTTATTTTTAAACTATTACTGTGTTCTTTGTGGAGCAGGGGTTTGGCAGAGTGGGGAACAGAGAAAAATCAGTTTTCTTTATTGCTCACCTCACAAAAACAGTTTTGCTTGTCTTTGCTGGGTAAGTCCATTGGCATTTTCAAGGATGGCTTAAGTATAATTTTTCCAAAAACAGATCAATTGAAAACTGAAATGTTTCTTATTTTGGAGGATAGATTTTGTGAATGCTAGTGTGTATAAAGATTGCTTATTTGTTTGATTTTTCCCGATATGCTAAGAATTTTTCATCCACAAGTAATGGGTATTTTTGTGTTTAAGATTTAGAGATGAGAAAAGAAAACAATTGGCAGTGAGCGACCTGAAGTGTTAATTTCCACTTTGTACATTGTACCATGGCAGCTTTTAGAGTCATTTATAATTTTCTAGGTTGAATCAAGATGAACAAAGAAAGAAAGAAAATGAAACAAAAAGAGGAAAACACTATGAATGAATATTATATGAGCACCCATATGGTCAGAAGATTAAATCAAACGTATTTAGGAAGTATATCTTCTAATCAGCTCTCTTGTGTGATTTATTTTTAGTCATCCTTACGCCTTTACTACATGGTACCTGGTGCCTGATCAATTATTAGTTTGAACATGGAGTGCCGCTTTTTAAAGAGCTATCAACCCCCTTGAAGTAAATTGTATCCCGTGGCTAAAATTTGACATGGTTCAGGAAACACATACATCGTATATTCTTCAGCGGTGGGTTGCTATTTCTCAGACCCCTCAGAGGCATTTACATCCTTAGTGTTTGAGCCAAACTTTCCAGGGCTTGGATTCTTTGAAAACTTCAAATGCTCTGTAGTGTTATCAGACCAGTGGTGAAACTGATCTCAAAGTCCACTATTAAAACTCCCCTCAAGGACATTTTCATTAGAACTTTGTACATGGGCAGTTCAAAAGATCCAGCTATTGATTTTTGTTCAGAAGTCCTGTCTCCACTTTCATATTACGCAACTTTTTTGACAGACTTTCAAAAACCACAAACTGTGGGCTGCCTGCGATTCCAGCCAGGATTTTATGCTGCTCATTTGATTTCCTCAGGCCACATCCTTCTCGTGTCCTTGTCAACACTGCAAGGAGAAGAGCCGTCTTAGAAGATTTGCTAAAAAGCAGAAGCAATTTCACAGCAATGGAAGAAAAAAATCTGACCTTTCAATGCACAAAAAAATCTCACTTAAGTAAATAACCTTTTTAGCTGTAAAATTTTGTTGCGGCATTCATTTATCAGACATATAGGTAATCAGAGTGTTTATTTCTTTTCGCCATTTAAAATTTCATGAAAGGAGTGAGGAAGCGATGTGTGTAAATTGCAGCAAAGAGCCTCTAGCATATGCGCTCAGCACATTTAATGGAATTATCTATTGTAGAATAGGAGGCAGAGGCAGCTGAGGAATTAATTATTGGGATAGATATTTTATATCTATCTGCCAGTGCAATGTGAAATAAGAATTGCCTTCATATTACTTCTGTCACTTTGTGTGGCCTTTCAAAAGTGACAGTTTCTAAAAAGAGAGAAGTGAATCATGTGTTTGTTCCTGATCCATAGTGTGCGCATTTCATGGCCTACTAGTTCATTCTCAATACAGCAATTTTAGTACAGTGTGTAGAGTTCAATTCTAAGATAGCTAAGTGGAGGAAGTGATGTGACAGTTTACACAGGTAGGGACCTCATTGGTTTCAGACTTGGAGATAACATACGAATGTAGCTTTATATATCAGAATAAAAAGTAAACTCCACAGGGAGCCCTATCTACATAGGGCTTCTTTTTTTCACACATGTGAGTTTTATATGAATATTACTATTAGTTATCATTAGAGCTAGCCTTTTGCTGAGTGGTCACTGTTGAAAGGCACTGCACAATAGACTTCACTTGCACTATCAGATTTTGTTCTCAAAACAACCCCTTGAAGTGGGTGGTATTAATATCCCTATTTAATGGATGAGGAAACAGTGGCTGAGGGAAAAAATAAGAAAATAATTCAAAGTCTATAACTAGCAAATTTTGAAAGTGAAACAAGCTGAAAATTCTACTCGTATGCTTAAAAAGATTGAGCCAGGGAATATGCAAGATCCAAAGACTGACAGAGCAACAGGGCTGGAATTCCGTCTCCAAGATCATGGGTTATAATATCGCACGCCACTAGGGGGCAACATAGACTCTCCATCTACCTAAGGCCATTTGTTCCCAAAATCTGTACACAATGCATGGAACAAAGACCAGTAAAAGGACATAACTCCAAACACTCCAATATTTAAAGCAGACATAATACTTTATTAAAAGATTAAAATATGTTATCTCTTACAAAGAATGTTGCCTTATTTATCAAAGTTAAATAGATTTTTCTTATTGATATGAGTGCTTTAATTACATGCTTTATCTTTTTCTTTCCTAACCTCACTTTCCCCCAAACTCAACTTGTACTCTACCATACAATGACAACCAGGCAGTGAAACATGGTCTCATTTGGGTTTTCTTGTCAACCTTTTCAAGGAAGTATTGGAGTGCAGTAGGTTTACCGCACACAAAGCATTGTATCCAAGGCCAATTTTAAAATGTCAGACAGTGAAGAGTTCCATGCTGCCACAATTCAGGATGCAAGTGGACACTGGTGAACAGTCAGATGTGTCTCTTTTAGATCAAATGTAGAAAATGTACTGTTCCTATAAAAAGCTGTTAGCAAGTTCATGAACTTGACAGCACAGGGCAACGGCTTCCTATTGTAGGAAGAAATGAAAGCATGCGATACTTGGTTTTCCTGATGCTTCTCTCTTGTTTGATCCTTTTGAATTCATTTTCATACTCCCCCTGCTGGACTTAATCAGGCCTAAACAAATGAGTTTGGGTGGTTGCAGCCTGTTGACCTGTGGATGACACATTTCACATCAAGTTGCCCAGGAGTTCTGTCCTTTTGTGCCTTGTTGAGTAGAAATCAGTCATTTGAGGCCAAAAACCATTTCAACCTTTTGATATTGTGTGTTAAAACTTATATAAAAGGGGGGGGGGTAATTCACTACTGTCTGACTTAAGCAGTTTCAGTTCTGATAAGATATCAGAAATAAATAAGATGCTCCTGTAAAACATTACAATAAGGGTCAAATTTAAGAAATTTGTAAAACAGCTTTGTTTAACTCTTGGGGAGTTAACATTTACAGAGAAAGTATATGAGAAACATAAAATCATGTGATTTTCAAGAGAAACTCTCCAGCATATTTATCTTTTTAATTACCTTAAAATAAATAATTTCAGTGTTCAAAATAAACACAAAAATAGAGATCTTTTCAGTCTTGGGTTGCTACAATACTAGCTGTTTATTGAATACCCTCTGTGAATCAGGCTCTGAATCATGCTTTCTGAAAATAAATAGCTACAAATCCAACTATCATGAACACTCACTTGGGTCCTGGGTGATTAAAAAAAAAAAGAAAAGTCTTAGAAGATTTTATTGATGACACAGTTCTTGGAGGTCGCTTGCCCTAGATCAATACTGAATTATGAACCAGTTACATGTAAATTATAGAAAATTATTTTTCCATTGTGACATTACAGTCTCTTCTAGATCCTACAGCTTCCTAAAAAGGTAACAAGATCACTGGGAAAAGGAGAGTCATGCGTTGCCTCTTCTGCTTTCATTCCTTACTTGGAACTTTGCCCTTGGAAGTCTCCTATCTTATCCTCCTGATCTGTGACACTATGTGTAATCTATCCCTGCTAACATTATTGATGTTTTGAGTATATTTCTTGTGTACCCAGGGTGTTTGGAGGGTCGTCATTTTGCTTCAATGACTGTGACAAATGCCCAAACCCCATAGATCCTACATACCAACTAGCAAGAAGGACAGCATAAAAGTTGTTTGATTTAAAAATGTAGAAATACGGGGCACCTCGGTGGTTTATTCAGTTAAGTATCTGACTCTTGATTTTGTCTCAGGTCATGATCTCAGGGTCCTGGGATCAAGCCCCACATGAGGCTTCATGCTTACTGGGGAGTCTGCTTGAAATTTATTCTGTCCTTCTGCATTTCCCCCTGCACACAAACTCTCTCTGTCTCTAAAATAAATAAATAAATCTTTAAAATGAAATGAAATAAAAATGTAGAAACACAGAAAGAGTATTCAGTGTTTGAAAAGGAAGGAGAACATGATATTAATAGGGAAAACTTAGATTTCATACCCCTGGTACTTAAATAGAACTCCAAATTAGCTGCCTCTTTTCTTTTGAAAACAAACTCAGCATATGGCTTCATGCACTCTTCCACATCATCCTATGGGATTCATATTCATCCCAATATCAATCATATCCTCTTCAGAGTGTGTCAGATACTTTCCGGCCATCGTGTTGAAAGAAAACCACTTTCATTTTTTTATGTTTTCAGTTGTTTGATATGGTTCAGTTATTTTTTAATTGTTTACTTAGAAAAAGCTCTGAAATAAAGTGGCTTTTGTTTATCTGTTTTTAACCTTTTTTTTTTTTTACTTTTAAAAATATTTTATTTATTTATTTGGGAGAAAGAGATAGCAAGAGAGGCACCAGTGGGGTGGGGGTGGTGTGAGGCAGAGGGAAAGGGGAGAAGGAGAAGCAAGCTCCCTCCTGAGCAGGAGACACAGAGGAGACAAGACCAAGGAGACACAGAGCTCCATCCCAATACCCTGGATCAAGACCTGAGCTGAAGACAGATGCTTAACTGACTGAGCCACCTAGAAGCTCCTATTTGCCTGCTTTTTAAAAAATCTTTTTTTGGACAAGTTCTGTCTATTTTTTTTTTAAAACTCCAATTTTATTGAGATATAATTAACAATACACTGTATTTATTTAAACTTTACACCATAGTGATTTGATATATATTGCAGAATGATTACAACATTTTGGTTAACATCAGTGACTTCACGTAACTACAATTCTTTTCCTTATGGTGAGAATTTTTAAGATTTACTCTTCGCAACTTTCAAATATACAGTATTATTAACAATAGGCACTGTGCTGTACATCATACCCTTAGCACTTATTAATTTTATTAATATAAATACTGAAAGTTTGTACCTTTTGACCATTTCACGATTTCCTTTATCCCACCTCCTACCTCTTTCAACAAGCAATTTGTTCTTTGTTTCTTGAGTTTTGTTTTTGTTTTAGAGTCCACATAGAGGTGAGATCATATAGTATCTATCTGTCTTTCTCTGTCTGGCTTATTGAACTTAGCATAATGCCCTCAAAATCCATTTGTCTCATATGGCATAATTTCCTTCTTTATTGTATACTCATATGTATATTTATATCACATTCTTTTTATCCATTCACTCACGGGGAGACATAGGTTGTTTCCATGTCTTGGCTATTGTAAATAATGCTGCAGTGAACATGAAGTTAAAGATGTTTCCTTGACATAGTGATTTTGTTTTCTTTAGATATATACCCAAAAGTGGAATTGCTGGATCATAGAGTAGTTCTATTTTTAATTTTTTCTGGAACCTCCATATTGGCTGTACCAATTTACATTCCTACCCATAGTGCACAAAGGCCTCCTTTTCTCCAAATCCTCATCAACACCTCTTATCTCTTGTCTTTTGCTAGTAACTATTTTAACAGGTGGTAGGCAATAGTTCATTGTGGTTTTAGTTTGCATTTTCTAATGATTAGTGATATTGAGTACCTTTTCATATACCTACCGGTCATTGAAATGTCTTTGGAAAAATGTCTCTTGAGTTTCTCTGCCCATTTTTTTTTTAAGTTCTGCTCTTTTAATGTAAGTCTCCTGAGCATCTGGAAGGGTACTAGGTATGTTTCGATACTGAATACATATTTGTTAAGTGCACTGTAATTCCATAGTTGGGACAAGGGAACAGCAGATAAATCATTATATACAAATCAAGATATTCACATCTAATCCATCTGGAAAATATCAGCACTTTTTCAAGAAGAATGGGGCATCTTATGACTTTACATTAAAGTAAAGTCATTTTTTACAGTATCTGAACCAATAATTGTAATAATAAAGATTTAATGGACATAGTGTGTCAAACATTTGTACTTATGAAACATTTGTGGGACATTATTTCTTTGAATAATTAAAACACACACACACTCATTTTAATCAGAAGAGGATACTGAATCGCAGAAAAGTGAAGTGACTTGTCTAAAATCACTTGGCTAGCAAGTGGAATCGACTGTTCAAACCTAGGTCTGTCTCTGGTTATTTTCTTTGTCACTTTTCTGTGACCTTGCAGGAATTCCCTTTTAACTAAGAATATTTAAAATCATTCTTATCTCATCTCTGCAACTCACATTCAATCAGTCACAAACTTCTATATGTTCTATCTCAGAAATAATTTATCAATCTGTTCTGTGCTCTTTTCTCTGATTCTCTCCCTTTTGTAATCTAGGTTCTCCTTAATTTTCATCTCTATTATTTTGACAGTCCCATCTAGTTTTCCTGACCCCAAACTCTCCCATTTCCCAGTTCAATGTTTTTTGTTTGTTTTGTTTTGTCTTATTTTTCAAAGTGTTCCCAAAACTTGCACTTCCTCAAACTATGGCCCCAGACTACCACTTCAAATTTACCTCTTCCAGTACACAGCACAAATCCTACATTCCATGAGGAATGTTCTACATTGTGTCTGTGCTCTTCACACGGACTGTTCATCTTATGCCATGTTCTTCATATGAGTCGCCTGTTGCCTTTGATGCCCTTGTGGAACTTCTCTATTTTGAAATCTTCTCTTAATCATCAAGCACATGCTCAAATATGAATCTTTCCTGGATTTTTTTTAAGGCAGCATTATTTCTTTATTCCCACATCACTAGGCACATGATCACTCTAAAATAGCATCTTTCAGATTTACACATTTGTGTCATGTTTTGGATAGTCATGTTTTATTCCTAATATATCTCCATTAAAAATTGTAGTCCCAGCCACATACTTTGTTAAATGCATTAGGAATAAACTAATGAGGTTACATATTTAGTAAAATATTTTGATAGCCTCAGATCCTTTACAGAAAAAAAAATGGGTCAGTGGCAGAAACTTTTTATCAAAAAAATTTTTCATCCATTTGGGGAATATAAAAAATAGTGAAAGGAAATAAAGGGGAACGGAGAGAAAAGGAGTGGGAAATATCAGTAAGGGGTACAGAAAATGAAAGACTCCTAACTCTGGGAAATGAACAAGGGGTGGTGGAAAGGGAGGTGGGCAGAGGGATGGAGTGACTGGGTGATGGGCACTCAGGGGGGCACTTGGCGGGATGAGCACTCAGTGTTATGCTATATGTTGGCAAATCAAACTCCAATAAAAAATATACAAAAAATTTATATTCAAGTTTAAGTATTTAAAAACAGATGAAAATAGACTAAGATGAATAGACAGGCCAGCTCGCTTGGCTTCTCTTACATCCTAGACTGGCCTGCAAATAAGGCTTAGATTCTCTGTGACTTCATGTAAAAACCACAGGCACACGATGCCCAGAAACTTGTGTGAATTATCTTTGTTGCTGTTGTTGTCTTGTCACCTTATATTTGAAAGCCAGATCTCTTAAAAGAGATACTCTTGTTTTCTGTAAAATGCATTCATGTGATATTCTTCTAAAATTGAATTTCCCTAAAATTTTTCTTTTTATTACTGATTTTATTATCTGCTTTTATAGCAAGAATATGAACATTTTATCACAGGACTTCCATGTAACCTGCCTGAGAAAATACTAAAACAATGCTGAAATTCCTTCTAATGTGTACTTGGATCCAGCTAGGAAAACTGAGAGCAATTTGGGAAAGGTTCTATGAAAAAAAAAAAAAAAAAAAAAAAAAAAAAACCCACACACACCCCTGGTGAATTAAGGAAAAAAAAAAAAAAAAAAAAGAGTGTCTCTATTTTAGCAATGTACTGGTTTGATAGTCATGTATATAGAGACTGTGGCTATTTTTATTAAGCTACTTTGAGCTTGAAATCTTTCACTTAGAAAGCAGTGGTTGGATTTAAAATACTTCAAGTAAAAATACTTTAAGAAAGTGGTTTTGATATGTAAAGCTCTTCTGTCACTTGTCAATGTGTACATCATTTTATTCTCTTATTAATCCTTTTCTCAAATTAAAATTTACAACAATTTATTAAATACCTACGAAGCATCAGGAGTCCCCTGTTCCGGGATGCTGAGTGGCTCAGTGGTTGAGCATCTGCCTTTGGCTCAGGGCATGATCCTGGAGTCCCTGGAACGAGTCCCACATCAGCCTGAGAGGAGCCTGTTTCTCCCTCTGCCTGTGTCTCTCTCTCTCTCTCTATGTATCTCTCATGAATAAATAAATACAATCTTTAAAAAAGAAAAAAAAAAGAATCCTCTGTTCCTGGTAGTTGGCTTACTGTGATGAGCAAGAAAGATGTTTTTTCTGTCTTCATAATGCTTAGAATCTATTGCAGAAGAGTGATACTAAACATGTAACATCCAGGAGCACTAAAAGGAAGTACTGTGGAAATGTACAATTGTCGAAGCCGCCTATGGTGTAGAGAAGCTCAGGAATGGACTCCCTAAGGAAATGATATGTTAGGCTGAGACTTAGAGAAAAATTGCAAGTTACACTAACTAAGGAAGGGAGGGAGTAATCCAGGAAAAGGGGAGAAAAGGTGACAATTAATGACTATAAAATTTCACTACTTTACATTAATCCAAACTTCTTGGCTATAAATGCAGTCATGTTGAATAAAGGAAAAAATTATGTCAATTTTTATTGAATGTTTATTGAATCACCTTTTTAATAGTAAAAATTTTGTAAACCATCTATATGTCCAACAGTATGAAATAGACTAGAAAATTTGAGTATATATCCTCTCAATGGTTAAAACATTTTAAGCACCAGAATAATTGCATTGAGGACTGTGAAGCAAAATAGGAAATGTTTATTATATATTATGTGGAAACACAGAATAATGTTATAAGTCCCTCATAATTATATATACATGCAAAAAAAGATATGAAAAAATCCCACCTGAAATAATTGAAATTATCTTTGTGTTTATTTAAGAAAATCTTGGTTCCTATGCCAAAAATGTATTTTCTAACTTTCTGCAATGTAGTAATATACCCTTTAAAAAATATCTCATTTATTTATTTGAGAGAGAAAAGGAGATTATGAGTAGGGGGAGAGGTAGAGAGAGAGGGATAAGCAGACTCCCCACCAAGCAGGAAGCTTCTGGGATCATAATCTGAATTGAAGACAGACACTTAATCTACAGAGCCACCCAGGTGCCCCAGTAATACATCTTTTTAAAAATTAATAAAGAAACCATTGGATAAAATAAGTTCTGCTTTAAAACTAACCACAGCAAAGCAAAGTAAATCCCACTTTGAAATGAATATCATTAAGAAATTTTTCAGAAATCAAGAATTTCAGCTCCAGTAAGAAGAGTAAAGAAAAGTTCATCATGTTCATTTTAATGAAGACAAACAATAGCATTTTACTGATTTGATAGAGCCTTTTACAGAATGGGAGAACTGGAAAGTTCCTTCATGTTACTCTTACTCTACTTCCTTTCTTTATAGCTGAAAAAAGCTGAGAATGGTGATATACACTGGAGTCCTTCATGTTACTCTTACTCTATTTCCTTTCTTTATAGCTGAAAAAGCTGAGAATGGTGGTATACACATATTTGAGGGGGCATGGCAAACCTATACATTGGGGTATCTGTGAGCCAGAAACGTTAAACAAAGGGAAATGAAGCTATAAACTCATTCTCCTGTTCTCTTTGAGATTATAATTTATAACAAGAGGGAAGATGTAACACTTAACTCCTGTCTCTCATTTCCCAGGCTGTGTCACTTTTATTTCCATCATGATTGGTAAAATGTAGAAGAGTTTTTAGAAAGCAAACCATGAATTTCCTATTTGTCTAACTACCATTTCTCCCATCACAGGACAAACTGACAATCTGTGCAGCGTTACAGATTCCTCACTGCCACAATAACAAATGGTTCTAAAAATGCCATACGAGTCCTCTTCCTGCTTCCCTTGTTGGGAACAAAACTGATACAGAAGGTTTGGGCTGTGAGTCAAGAAAGTAGATAAACAAACCGAACTAACAGTTGGGAGTAGGATTAGAGAAAATGTTCTCCTGAGATTTCTATTGTTGGAGGAGTAGATAAGACTGCTCACAATGAAGGGGAATCTAGCAGTACGCACACACAAAGAGACAAAGTCTAAGCATGTTGCCAGCATATAGGGCAAGAGACAAAATTGGGTTCAGTGGGAAAGGACATTTCTGTTATTTCCCTTGAAAATTATTGGCTCAGCTTGTTTTTGTTTTGAATTTCCTCTCTTTAAAGTAATATGTTAATTTGATTTACAAACTGATTACTTATTCATGGCTTTCCCTACATACCTAGTTGTTGTTTGGAGAATCACATAATATTGAGACATGTTTTTTCTTCTACCTTTGACCCACTTTGAGGCAGGTTAAATGAAGTGGGAAATTGTCATTTACTAGTGAGATTGATAAATCTGGGAGCCAAAAAAAAAAGAATTTGAGCTCAATGAACATTTTCTGCAAGATCTCTTTTAGAAAGTAGAGTAATTGTTGACATGATTTTTTTCCCAATTCATCTGGACATTGACTACAAATGAGTCAATTCAAACAGGTAGTCAAATAGAGAAAAATCAATCAAATCAGATAGTTAAAATCTTACAAATATCAATACCAGCAACTGCTAGATTAACATGTAAACTGTGCTTTGCAAAAGGTGAGGTTTAACTCCTTGAAGACCTTCATTTCCCGTTATCTAAAATGATGCATTTGGATTAGATTACCTACAAACTTTTGTCTACCCCTAAATTTTGTAACTTTTTAATTGAAATATGTTTTTGACTACTGCTAGGATAAGAAAATGGTTTGAACAGCTAAACTGAATTTCTCACAGCAAGATATCCTGCCTTGACAGTTGGCCTTACAGACTGGACCATCCTACTAAACTTATAATTGATATTATGTTTCAAACTAAAATATTTTATTTTTATTTATTTTTTTAAGTTTTTTTTTTTTAGTTTTTTTTTTTATTTCTATTTATTTATGATAGTCACACACAGAGCGAGCGAGAGAGAGAGGCAGAGACACAGGCAGAGGGAGAAGCAGGCTCCATGCACTGGGAGCCCGACGTAGGATTCGATCCTGGGTCTCCAGGATCGCGCCCTGGGCCAAAGGCAGGCGCTAAACCACTATGCCACCCAGGGATCCCTAAAATATTTTATTTTTAATTTAATCTTGTAGCTCACATACTGTTTCAAAATAACATTTGCATATACATATTCATAAAATAATCTCCCCCCTCCACCCCAGAAAAAAAGAGCAACTCAGCCAAATATCAGTTAAAGTATAATTTAAAACAATTGAGAAAAACATACATTGTTCTTTAATGAAGTGCTCTACAGAGTCATAAATTTATGTCAAAATGCTTAATATTTTAACGAAATGTGATTTTAGACATCAGAATAATGTATTTCTACTACCATTAGCAAGAAGTTAGATAGGTCCTAAATCCTAATCCTAATCCTTGCTTGTCAGAATGACATCTCATCAGCATTTCTTGATATAGTTTCCCAGTAAAATTGTTAGATGATGCCTCCCTGGTTCTATAAAGCTCCTGGAACCCACTTAAGACCATGAGAAAATTGTCCAAGGGTTTTAACTTCCAGCCTAGTAAAGTCCAAGAAAAGTTTTTGCCTTCTATATACTATTATTTTATAAAAGGAAAAAAAAAATCCAGATTTCAAGGAATTGAAGAATACTAATAAAAAAAAAGTTGTTGGCTATGTTAAATCTAAGCAGGAAGCCAAATAATTACCCCTTTAGCTGGGGCACTTTGTTATAGGGCTAAATAGATTAAATCAGACATTTGAGATTTAATCAGGCTCTGAGAATCTTTTGTTTTATATATAGATGGCCAGAACACAAGCATATTGGTAGAAAAATATATAAAATAATTAAGTAGTTTAATGAATTACGGGTCATGTGTATGTGTTTGCCTATGACTTTTCTCAATAATGTGGCAACCTGCACTCTTGAACTGAAAGGAATTAATTCCTAATGGAGTATTTTATTTCCAAAACCAACAGAGGTAGAGGAGAGTTAAGGTCTAACCTGTGACTTTTTCAGTATTTTGAGGATTTTATCCAGATCCTTCTCCTTTCTACACTGTAGCTCTCCATGTGTCAATATAATTAACACTTGTCCAAAATAATTTTCTTGCTGTTGCTTAAATTATTATTTGTTTGGCACTAGAGTCTTAGGCATGACTCATTGATCTTCTAATTGTCTTATCCTTTTTCTGGCTTTTTTTTTTTTTCACATAATGGAGGAAATTAGTTTATTTTTAAAGACTATATCTTGCTTGTCAGAATGACATCAGTATTTCTTGATATATTTTCTTCAGTAAAATTGTTAAATAAATATACTCTTCCTTTTTTTTTAAACAATGTAGATCTATACCTGCTTTAATCTAACAAGATAAAATGTTGTTCTTTCTCACCTTTAAAAATATTATTTATTAGATGGGATGCCTGGGTGGCTCAGCAGTTAAGCATCTGCCTTCAGCTCAGGGCATGATCCTGGAGTCCCCGGATCAAGTCCCACATCCTGCATGGAGCCTGCTTCTCCCTCCGCCTATGCCTCTACCTCTCTCTTTCTGTATCTCTCATGAATAATTAATTAATTAATTGAATAATTAATTAATTAATTGACTAATTAATTAAATAATTATTTAATTGGAGTACCTGGTGGTTTAGTCAGTTAAGTGTCTGACTTTTGGTTTTGGCTCAGGGTCCTGGGATTGAGCCAGGCATTGGCCTCTGCACTCAGCAGGAGCAGGAGTCTTCTTTAGGATTCCCTCTCTTCCTCTGTCCTTCCCCTCCATCTTTAGAATAAATAAATCTTTAAATATATATATATATAGTTATATATATAATTTTATATATATAGTTATATATATATTATTATTTATTAATCCAACTCCAAGAACTTCACACATTTTTTTATCAGCCAGTGTATGAGACAACAAAATTAATTCTAATGAGTCAAAGTATATTCCTTTTGAAAATTAACATCTACTTAATAGCTAAGGGTAAGGTAAAATGTTCTATAATAAGCCCTCAAACAATCTAATGTTGTTGGGAGTAGAACTCTTTGATACTACTCTGATATCCAATTCTTTCAATGTGATCATTTTTGTTACACTTATTACAGGCTATGAAGTTTTACAGAGTTTTCTTTATTCCTCTTCTTATATTTCTTGATAATATGCTTTGGCATGAATATTTTTCAATTCAATCTTAAAATTTATGGTTTTTGCTTTTGACAAAATATATTTTATTACAATTTGTTAACTTCATTCTACTTCTAATAGGGATTCCTTTTAATTGACATTGGTTCTCCTTGTTAATCCTCTCATTTCATAGAGTTGTTTTTTTAATAGGATTTTTTTTGTTCTCTTTTATTTTTTATCTCTTTGTCTTTCAGTTGTATTTTTGGGAAACTTCCATTTTCCTTCTAAGCCTTTAATCTACTTTTCCTTGTATTTATGCTATTTTTATACTTCTATGACTCTTCCTTATACCCAGAATGTTCTTTTTTTATGTGTATATTTGCTTTTGTTGTTATCTATATGCAACACTTTGTGTGTTTCTCTGACTAAACTGAAAATAGTGATTTTAAAGTATTTAGTTTTCCCTACATTGTTTGTTTCTTCCAGGTGTCTTTCAATTAGTTTCTTTTTTTTTTTTTTGTATGAGATTTTGAATTTCAATTATTGACTTTATTCACATTTAACAGCAAGAAACTACTTAAAACATTGATTGTTCTATGTGCAGGAGCACACCTTGTTTACTAGCATAACTTCACAATGGGAATGTGACCACTTTCTAGGGAATCATGGAAGCCTTGATATCTGAAAATCATATATATATATATATATATATATATATATATATATATATATATATGGGATTTTCAGCTTCCAAAGAAAGGAATGGCACAATGATTTTGTTTGAGGATAGACCAGATATGAGTGCTATATTCTGAGAGGCCTGTGTGCTTTACAATGCCTTCTTCAGCAGAAGTCTGCTCTCATGCCTTGGACTATCTTAGGCAAGAAGCACAACCTAGGAAGGCTGGGGATAGGAAGAGTCCTGAGCCTGGATTCTGGACTTATACTCTATTTATCCACTTTGGAGCATTTTTGTCTGCCACTCATGTGAGGTCAACCAGATATTCTGAAGAAATCCAGGACTCAAGTCCTTGGGGTCATCCCAGGATTCCATGGCTGACCCCAATTCCAGTAAGGCAGCCTGGTAAGTGAATTGCTCCTGCTGACCAGAAAAATGTTTCTTTTGTAGAATAATGTGAGTTTAGGCCACTGGAATGGTGTTGACATACTAATTTGTGGTGATTCTTACTTATGTCAGACACAAAATGAGGTAAGATCTCATGGTTACCAATGTTTTATCACTAACCGATGAGTTTGAGCCCATGTATGAGCCAATGTGTTGCCTGTTGTCTGTGTTCCTACCATAGGACTCCCTCAGTTTTACAGCCCCCAAAGATGGTGGAGTGGTAGTAAGTGTTCTTTATTTATAACACTTTGCCTCTGCTATAAAACCCCTTCAGAACCTATACCACATGGTATGTGGTCTTCTAGTGCCTATACATCTTGCCTCCTAAAACTTCTAAGATCTTTGCTTTTTAATCCAGTGGGTCCTTCAAATTTTGTTTTATTACCTCTTCTTAAATGTTGAGGTCCTACTCTCCTAATTTGGAATTTAGCCATATTGGACAAAGAATGGATATTCCTTGTGTTAATAGAATGGCTCTTCTCACTCTGACCATAGGCCCCTTCCCTATCCTCCCTGCTGGTGGTGGTATGGAAGGTAGGAGAGTCAGCAGCATTCTAAGAATGTAGTGATTATAGCCTAAAGCACCCAAGAGAAGACATAGATGAAAATTGTGCTGTGTTATCTTTACATTAAGACTCTAAAATGGTAAACCTAGCATGATGAGAAAAAAATCATCATTCACATTTTCCTGTGTACTTCGGGTCAGACCTGCATTTATGTTTATCATCAAAATCATAGTTACAGCCTTCGAGAAAATCAATAGACTCCAGTATTACTGACCAGCATAATGGATGATACACTATCATGAGAAAGAAATACAATTTAAATAAATAAATAATAGTAAGTAACTTCAGAGGTAAGAAAATTTTTATTGTTTCAATACAAACAAATTCTGAAGAACAACATTGCTACCTTTTTCCCTAGTACAAGATATGAAATTATTCTGGAATGACAAATTTGAAAATCTAGAACAGAAAAAGACTGTTTCTTTACTTGAAGATGGAAAGATACTACCTAAGCACCATGAAGAATCTTCATGTGCACTGATGGGTAAATAAACAAATATATATACACATCTTTTTTATCCCACTGTTCAAAATGTCCATCAATAAATTGATATAACTCATATGGACTCATACATTTCATAATATGTTTTTAAAGAAAACACTTTTGAACAGATGTACATCCATAAAAAAAGAAAAGAAAAAAAGAAAAGAAAAGATATTTACCCAGGTCACACTAGTGATAGTTCCTTTAGCCAATGAATGACTCATATGAGGGTATAAAACCTGACTTCCTATCTTGAAGGAAAGAAAACTTTGTGATCCCATTCACATTCTAGAGTTCTCCATGGGATTAGGTTGAGGCTAGATATCATCTGAAACTACATTTGCTTAGCTTCTTTCACTCCCATTTCACATCTTCCAAAATTGACCTGACCTCTATTAATCTGATTTTATCTGCTCTCACATTGTCTTTGTGTGATTAAAACAAAATGCTTTACTGTAATGTAAATTGAAAGGAGAAAAGAAGACATTTGTTTAATTTAATCAATTAAAAAAGAAGGACTTGAGAGTATAGCAGATCATAGGTCCAGGTAGGCCAGGGAGCTAAATTTATCATAGTATGTCTCATATCAGTATTAAACAGATGCCCAGGTTGTGATGATAAGGGAGGTGTCAGTGTTACCATTAGAAAAACATCAGGTTGACATACTGGGAATGGGATAATATGGATAGGAATTGGGTTTTTGAAATTTTGATCTGGAAGTTTGGTACCTGGAACTTGGCACTAGAGTTGAAATTAACATGACTGCCCCAAGTAAGTTAAGCCACTAACAATATGATCAAATTTTAAGTCATCAACTATTTCACTATAATGATTTCCAACCATGCAGGAACTCTGTCTAGTGTGTTTGCTTGCCAGTCAAGGATAGAAAAGGAGATTGGCAACTGGAAACAGGAAATAGACGAGTACTCCTAAATGCCAATTCTTATCTATTAAAACCAAGGCAAAGCAAATATCATCTGCTCCTTAACCTACCACGAAACAAAGCTAATTAGTTCATGGAAGAAGATCTTCCAACTCTCAGTTTATTTCTATAGTACTTCTGGCAAGGAAAACTTAAGTTTAGAATTTTAATTTAATAATCTTTAGTAGTATATACACTGTTCTAATCTCTGTCTCCATCCGTCCTTACCACTTTTGAGGAAGAATAAAATCCTACCTGAGTACAAAGGGGATATTGATGAAATGTGTTTTCATGCTCATTACTTTGCAGATTTTACTGTTTTTAGCACTGTATACCACCCTCTTATATTCCATCCTGATACAGACTCCCAAGATACAAATACCCATTCTCTCTTTTCTGTTTTAGTCTTTTAAAAGCCACAGATAACTGCATTTACATAAAGGAGTAAATAACTGTTAAGAGATTAAATTTTCTTTCTCCAATGAGACATTTAATTTTGTAGAGAAACAAATCTTTAAAAAATATAAGCAAAGATTAGAATTTGGATTCTTATTTATTAGTCCTCCAGTGAAGGAAATCTGTTCATTGCCCCTAAAAATAGCTATAGACCTTGTATATTTAATATTATGAATATTCATAATAAATAGTGTTATCATTCATGAAAATTTCCTTAAATACCTAGTAGTACCTAATAAAAGAAAGAACTAACCTTAAACACAGGGTGTGATTCTAGCTTCTTGATGAATTGCTACTGACAGCTTACATCCTTTTAAGCGTTTTTACTACCCTAGTTTCAGTTGTCTTTAGACAAGCCTTTCTGGATTTGAGAGACAAGATCCAATCTCATTCAATATTCATAGAATCTTTTATCTATTTTTCATAATTTTTTATCACAATCTAAATTTTGGGGCACTTGAGTGGCTCAGTTGGTTAAGTGCTGACTCT
This sequence comes from Vulpes lagopus, assembly GCF_018345385.1. NCBI lineage: Eukaryota > Metazoa > Chordata > Mammalia > Carnivora > Canidae > Vulpes > Vulpes lagopus. The sequence continues at coordinate 42,428,589 of NC_054826.1, forward strand.
TGATCTCAGTTTGAGTCTAATCTCAAAGTTGTGAATTCAGGCCCTGTGTTGGGTTCCAGTGTGGTGCCTACTCAAAAAAAAAAAAAAAAAAAGGAATTGGAATTGGAATTTTATATTTACTTATGTGGTTTTTTTTTCTATAATGTTGGTTTTATTCATGAGTTTTTATTCCTTAGAGTGTTTATTTTGGTAGACAACAGAGGACATTTAGTGTAGTAAAAATACTCTTTAAGATACTATAATATACAAATGATACTTTTGTCCAAACACTAAAAGTTAGCCGTAATGGAAACTATGTACTTTAGGTAATATGACCTGTCAATGTAGATTATCAACTGTAACAAAAATAGCAGTCTGTGAAGATGTTAACAATTGGAGAGGTTAAATATATATGAAGATGGAGGGGATATGGGAAATTACTCTACATTTCTCTCAATTTTACTGTGAAGTTAAAACTTTCCAAAAAAAATAGTCTTAAAGCATGAAGAAACATTTTTACAAAAAAATCTATGCACAGATGTTTATAGCAACTTTATTCATAGTTGTGAAAACTTGGAAGCAACCAAAGTGTGCTTGGTTAGATGAATGGATAAGTAAATTGTGGTACATACGGATAATGGAATATTATGCAACACAAAAATAAAATGAGCTATCAAGCCATAAAAAGACATGAATAAAACTTAAAAACACATTGCTATGAAAATGATGGCACCATCAGTCATTAGTTAGGCTGTGGGGAGAGAGATGAACAGGAATAGCACAGAGGAATTTTAGGGTAATGAAAATATTCCTTGTCTGATACCATATGATGGATATATGTCATTATACATTATTCTGAACTCATAGACTGTACAACAGCAAGAATGAAGCTAAGGTAAACTATGGATTATGATGTGATAATGTAGGTTTATACTAGGTAGGAAAAAAGAAAGAAAAAAGAGAGAGAGAAAAGAAAAAGAAAAAGAAAAAGAAAAAGAAAAAGAAAGAAAAAGAAAAAGAAAAAGAAAAAGGGAAAGGAAAAGGAAAGGGGAAAGGGAAGGGAAGGGAAGGGAAGGGAAGGGAAGGGAAGGGAAGGGAAGGGAAGGGAAGGGAAGGGAAGGGAAGGACCATTTTGGTGAACCATGTTGATAAAGGGAGAGGTTGTGTATGTGTAAGGGACAGGTGTATATGGAAAATTTCTGTACCTTCCTCTGTTTTGTTGTAAACCTAACTTAGCCTAAAAAAACAGTCTTAAAAATAGATTACTAAGGCGTATATTCTTATCCAAATATTCTAATGAATTAATAAACTTTAAAAATGTTTATGTTACCTTTATTTTCAAGTTATTTTCACTAATGTAGAATTATAAGTTGGCTATTATTTTCTTTAAGCACATTAGAAATGGCATTTTCATTATCTTATGACTTTCATAATTTCTATTTAAAAGTCACATATTAGTCTTATTGTTGGTTTATTGATAGCTATGCATGTTTTTATTTTTAATTTTTGGCATTTATGATACGTTCCATTTGTCTTTGGTTTTCAGCAGTTTGATTCTGATTTGCCTAGGTGTGGTTTTCTTTGTGTTTACATATGTTTGGTTTGTAAAGCATTTTAAATCTTTGGGTTGATGCCTTTTATCAGTTCTAGAAATTGTCTGCCATTATTTCTTTGAAGATCGCTTCCACACCATTCTCTCTGTCCTTTTGTTCTAGAACCTGAATAAGCACATATTGGAACATGTGAACTGAGTCCATGTATATCTTAAACTGTTACTTGTGATTTTTAAATTATTTCCTCTCTTTCAACTTGTTTTTTTGTCTTCTTATTTTTCTATCAGTTTACTAGTTCTCTTTTCTGCTGTATTCAATCTCCCATTAAATTTACCTCATGGAATTTTATTTTAGATATTATATTTTTATTTATCAGAATATTCATTTGACTCTTTTCATAGATCCCAATATTCTTGTGTAATTCTCTATCATTTCTTACAGTTTGACCACTTTTTCCCTGTCTTTGCCTGAACTATTCATTAGTTACTTTAAAGTTTTCTTATATTAACTGCAATGTCTGAGGAGGGATAACAGTGAAAATGGTGGAGTTATGACCTCCAAAAAGGTTTTGCTCCATAAAAGCAATAGGAAAACAACAAAAGATAATTCTTAGAATCAATTTTCCAGAATTCTGATAATTAACTAAAGGCTTGCGGTAATCTGCAAAATATTTATCTAGAAAAAAGTTCTGTATCTTAAGAGGATGATGAACTTTAATGTAGTTGATCTTTTCATATTCCCATCACCTACTCTTCAGCTTCACCATATCGTAAAAAAAAAAAAAAAAAGCCCACAAACTATAGTAAAAACTAGCAGCCTGCTAGCCACCAGGACAGGGTAGGAGCTTCTTCCAACCTTATTCCTGTAGAATTGCTATTATTTGAGATACCTGTCTGGTAGCTCCCAGAAAATCTCCATTTGTAGAGTTATCTTTATTTGATAAAATTTGGACCTCTCTTAGTGCAAATGCCTTGTCCTGTGGGTGTTTATAAAAAACTTACAGGGGCAGCCCAGGTGGCTCAGCGGTTTTGTGCCTCCTTCAGCCCTGGGCATGATCCCGGAGACCCAGGATCGAGTCCCATGTCAGACTCCCTGCTTGGAGCTTGCTTCTCCCTCTGCCTCTGTCTGTTTGTCTGTCTGTCTCTCATGAATAAATACAAGTGCTTCAGCATTTGCCTTTGGCCCAGGGTGTGATCCTGGAGTCCTGGGATTGAGTCCCACGTCGGGCTCCCGGCATGGAGCCTGCTTCTCCCTCTGCCTGTGTCTCTCCCTCTTTCTCTCTCTCTCTCTCTCTCTGTGTCTATCATGACTAAATAAATAAAATCTTAAAGAAAAAGAAAATTTTATTGATTGATTGATTTCCATTGCTGTGTATCCACTAGAGGTTGTGTGTGGGTTTCTATTTTTCCTCCCACTGACAAAGACTTTCCGTCTATGATTGGTCTGATCGACTGAGTCCATAATCAGCAAAATGTCCCCAGGAAAAAAATTGTTTCCTCACTTAAGGATTTTAGTTCATCTAGTCATTTTGACTTCCACAGACCTTCAATATTTTACAAATATTAAAAAAAATTTTATCTAGAATTTTTTCTAGTTGTTTCAGCAAGGAGTATTGGTCTTGCACAACATATTGGGAAATAAAAGGTACATTTATTATATGTTTTAGGAACAATTTCTATATTAAAAAAATATTTCAGAAGTTAAAATGGAAAACAGAGAGAGACAGAGACAGATACTGAGAAAGAAATAGAAATATACATCTACCCAGTTCACTGTAAGACCGGTAAGGAAAATCTTACTGAGAGGATGACATTTAATAGAACTGAAAAATAATGTAATGAACTATGCAGCTTGGGTAAGGAAACTTCCAGATAGAGGGAGCAGAAATTGTGGGTTCTTGAGGTGGAAGTGGTCCTAGAACTCTGGAGGAACAGTCAGAAGAGAGTGTGGCTTAAGCAGAGTGAAAAAGGGGGACAATGGTAATATATGTATCATCAGATGAGAGAAGAACAACAATGAAGTAAGTACTGGATAACACAGATAGCCCTATAGATCTCAGGAATGCCAGAGTCCTAAGGCATTTTGAAATAAATCTAATCCAACCTGTCTATTTCATATAACTGTAATACAAGAACAGAGAGGAAAATTTCCCTGTCATACAGTATTCCCTATATGTTTTCCTTACCTAAGATTTTTTTTGGATAGGAGTTGCTCCACTTCCACATAGACCCAAACAAAATCACCTGCCCTATTTAGTTTAGTTAAGGGGGCTCCTTTGACTGTCCAGACATACATTTATCTGGAAATCTAGCTACAAAACATATTTGCATATTGTACTTTATTTTAGATTTTAGTATGATGACCATTTTCAGCAAGAGTAAAATCATATAATGTGCACAGTCTAATGAACACTGATAAATATTGCATTCCCTTACAGTGAACAAATTTTTGCCCCCTGCTGTTTTCCTAATAGCTTACATTAGCAGGCCATGATTACTGGATTTTCATTGCTCTTCATCAGAGAAATGGCTGAGATCATCTTATTCTCACACTGCATCCATTACAGAGTCTGAGCTGTAAATATAAACCATTTCTATTACTAATGGCCCAGTCTGTCGCATATTAACTGTCTTCCATTTTAGCAATGCATCTTGAAGTCTTTTTTACTGAGATAATTGGTTATGCTATTATGTACTACACCAGTTCCTACAATATACTCTTTACGTGTTTTAATTCTTCATTTAATTCTCACCAATTCAACCCAGTTCTTATGGATTATACATTGTCATATTAATTTTTCAGATGAAGAATGAAAGACCCTAGAGGCTTTGTGTGCTAGAAAGTGGCAGAAGAGACTTTCATCTATTTCTGTCTCCAAATCCCATGCTCATCCATTCTGCCATGTTGCCTTTTTTCCTATTCACTTTCTTTTCTTTGTGGGTGTTGGAACTTCTTTATGATGGGAAAAGCTAATTCTAGAGCATAGCACTCACCTACATTCTGTAATTTTGAGGAATACCATTACTCTATAATAAATTGTAGTCACTAGACCCAAGGGGCTAGGAAGGAAGTGTGGGGCATACTTAGAAAGGGATTGATATTGATATTGGTGGATAAAATTAAAATAATGATTGCATTGTATCAATTGAAATTTTCTTCAAAATTTTACTATTAAAGTTTCTAATTCACAAAAAAGTAATTGATAAGTATCCATGTACCCAACAGCTAAACAGTTATTTTGCCATATTGCCTTAATCCATCTATCTATGAGTTGTATCATTTATTTATGAGTATGCTTTTTTTCTGAACCATTGAAATTGGCACAGTCACAAGAAAAATTGGCTCCTAAATATTCCAACTTTATTTCTCTTAAAACTCTATGTTTCTATATTAGTGCTGTAGCATCATTATACAAAAATAGTAATATCACTTAAAAATCATTAATATCTAAAATCTAGTCCACAAAGTTCCAAAATGTTCCTAATAGCTATTTTTGTTTGCTTTTTTATGCCAAAATGAAATCATTTTTTTCCCCTTTAGGTTATCTCTTCTTAGGCTTAAAATTTAATCTTTACAATTTTCTTACCCATCCGTTTTTGTTGTGGTGGTGGTGGTTTCCCACCACACTGACTTTGTAAAGATTCCAGAATACTTTTCTTTTAAAATACTTTACATTTGAGATCTTTCTGATTATTGTATCATCGAGCCTTGCCTTTATCATATACCCCCTACCCTGGAACTTAGATCTAAAAGTGAAATAGATTCAGGTTAACTATTTCAAGAAAGCAATCATTTTAGGGGACAATATCTACTTCACATTGTGTATCACTGAACTGCAAACAATATCAGGGTTCCTCAGAGTGTGAAACAATACATTTGATTACTTAGTTAATGGGGCAATCATCAGAACTAGTTAAGTATTTTGTTTTCCCCTTGAAATAAGCTTTGTGGCTAATAGTTGACAACTAATGCTTTTAATACTGCTTAACCCTTGCTTGAAATAAAAATTTTACTGAAAATTGCAGAGTGATCTCACTCCAACTTCTGTAGATCAAAGGGGAATACCATACCTCTTCAAAAGACAGTAAATGCCCCTTTCTTACCCTTCCGTTACCAATATTCATAGTAAGGATTTGATATAATAATTACTTCAATGGCCACAAATTAATTTATCTTCATTTTCTCTGTCCCTCCCCCCATCTTTACCACTATTACTAAAGGATTTTATTTATTGCATGTATTTCTTTTTTATTTTTTTTTAAATTTATTTATGATAGTCATACAGAGAGAGAGAGAGGCAGAGACACAGGCAAAGGGAGAAGCAGGCTCCATGCACCGGGAGCCCGACGTGGGATTCGATCCCAGGTCTCCAGGATCGCTCCCTGGGCCAAAGGCAGGCGCCAAACCGCTGCGCCACCCAGGGATCCCTTATTGCATGTATTATAGTCAGTTTCCAAGACTTCCTTTTCCTAACTCACAACCAGATTAAAACATTTCTCGAGACTTAATTCCTTTTAATTATATATGGTCTGTAGAAATCAAGGTCTGGGCACTAGGTGTGCTTCTTGATACTGAGTTATCGTTGCTCTGGGCTCTTTCAATTAGTAGGGGAGAGAGTTAAAAAAAAAAAAACAACTCTGTATCTATGTTTACCTATATAGAGAATATATCATTAGTTTATTATGATATGCTCATTTATTTTCTTAATAGAATCATTTGATGAGAAAAAAGGTTTTTAATTTTGATAGGGTATAATTTAAAGTTCTGCTTTCTGTGCCCTGTCTAAAAACCTGATGAGCACTGGGTGTTATATGCAACTGATAAATCGTGGAACACTACATCTGAGACTACTGAGGTACCATATGTTGGCTAATTGAATTTAAATTTAAAAAATTAAAAAATTAAAAAAAATTAAAAAAAAAAAAAAAAAACCTGTATGACTCTCAAGTCAGGCAGATGTTCCCCAGTGCATTCTTATAATAGCTTCATAACTTTAGGTCTTATGTTTAAAGCTATAAATCCATCTATAATTAAATAATTTTTGTGTATGGAGTCAAGTAAGAGTTGAGGTTCATTTTCTTAGATAAAGTTGTTCTAGGACAGTTTGTTAAAAAATAATTTTTTTTCTCCATTGTTAATGCTTTTTCTTTTTTCTTTTTTTAAATCAAATGGCAGAGAGGTTCTATTTTGTCATTGAAATATTTGTCAAAATTTATTCCAGTATCAAATTATCTTGGTTACAGTAGCATTATAAGATAAATCCTGGAGGGTCAGGGCAAGGTGGCGAGGAGTGGGGTCCCCTCACCCATCCCCACCAACTTACCTAGATAACTTTCAAACCATCCCCAAAACCAAAACCTGTGAATTCGACCTGAGATTTAAAGAGAGAACAGGGATCCCTGGGTGGCGCAGCGGTTTGGCGCCTGCCTTTGGCCCAGGGCGCGATCCTGGAGACCCGGGATCGAATCCCACGTCGGGCTCCCGGTGCATGGAGCCTGCTTCTCCCTCTGCCTGTGTTTCTGCCTCTCTCTCTCTCTTTCTCTCTGTGTGACTATCATAAATAAAAAATAAAAATTAAAAAAAATTAAAAAATAAAGAGAGAACAGCTGGAACGCTACAGAGAGAAGGGTTTTCACCTCTAACAAGGTAAGAAGGCGGGGGGGGGGTGGATTAAAAAGAATCCAGTGGGGGAGGGGCCCTGCGTGGAGGCAGCTACGGGGGCGGAAAGAGCCAGCAGGACAGGAAAGCCCCACCCCGGAGAAGCGGGAACTTTAAAAATCCACACCGGATTCTCCCCGGAGGGAGAGGCGCTCCGCAGGGAGCCCCCAGGTCACTAGAGGAGGTGCGCCCAGGGAGAGTGCGCCCCAGCCTGGGGGCCGAGCGCCGTAGAGGGCTGGAGCGGGCCGGCGGGGCCTCGGGAGCAGCTCAGGCCGTGGTCCGCGGAGGGGGTGCGCCCTGTGCCTTCGGGAGCCGCCGCCCAGAGCGCGATTCCAGCAGCACAGGCCCCGGATCCCAGGGCGCCGGGGGGCACAGCCCAGGATCCTGCCCTCCCCCTAGGACAGGCGGAGGCGAGGAGGGCACAGGACAGCGAGATCGCCGCTGCCACCCGGCGCCCCCGAGCTGTGCAGGTCAGCGCACCCAGCCCCGGAGCATCCAGGCCAGTGTGGACAGGGAGCTGCGGTATTTACTGCGGGAGCTGACTCCAGGGCTGGGGAGCTGACTGCCGCCAGTGTTGTTGTTCCTCCTGGTGTCATCCTGTGCCTGGGACAGAGCAGGGCCATCAGAGAACAGGGGCCTTACAGGATGAACAGCTCCCACTGAGCCGTGCACCTGGCAAGTGGCAGAGCAGCGCCCTCAGGTGCACACATCTGAGAATCAGCACAGCAGGCCCCTCCCCCAGAAGACCAGCTGAAGAGCAAGTTCTTGACCTAGCAGTGCTGTAGAGCGCCAGGGGAAGTCGAGGGATTTACAGTATATAGAACCAGAGGGTACCCCTCCAGTTTTTTTTTTTTTCTTTTCTTTATTTCTTTTCTTTTTTCTTTTTCTTTTCTTTTCTTTTCTTTTCTTTTCTTTTCTTTTCTTTTCTTTTCTTTCTTTTCTTTTTTCTTTTCTTTTCTTTCTTTTCTTTCTTTCTTTCTTTCTTTCTTTCTTTCTTTCTTTCTTCTTTCTTTCTTTCTTTTTCCTTCTTTCTTTCTTCCTTTTTCCAGTACAATTCGTTTTTAGTCACTCTGCACTGAACAAAATGACTAGAAAGAAGAACTCACCACAAAAGAGAGAATCAGAAACAGTACTCTCTGCCACAGAGTTACAGAATTTGGATTACAATTAGATGTCAGAAAGCCAATTCAGAAGCACAATTATAAAGTTACTGGTGGCTCTGGAAAAAAGCATAAAGGATTCAAGAGACTTCATGACTGCAGAATTTAGATCTAATCAGGCCAAAACTAAAAATCAATTAAATGAGATGCAATTCAAACTGGAGGTCTTAATGATGAGGGTTAATGAGGTAGAAGAAAGAGTGACTGACATAGAAGACAAGTTGATGACAAAGAAGGAAGCTGAGGAAAGAAAGAGAAAAACAATTAAAAGACAATGATGAAAGGTTAAGGGAAATAAATGACAGTCTCAGAAGGAAAAAATCTATGTTTAATTGGGATTCCAGAGGGCGCTGAAAAGGACAGAGGGGCAGAAAGCATATTTGAACAAATTATAGCTGAGAACTTCCCTAATTTGGGGAGGGAAACAGGGATTCAGATGAAGGAGGTAGAGAGATCCCCCCCCCCCTAAAATCAATAAAACTGTTCAACACCTCAACATCTAATAGTGAAACTTGCAAATTCCAAAGATAAAGAGATCTTTCAATAGTAACTCTGAACATGAATGGGCTTAATGATCCCATCAAAAGGCACAGGGTTTCAGACTGGATAAAAAAAGCAAGACCCATCTATTTACTATCTACAGGAGACTTATTTTAGACCTAAGGACACCTACAGTCTGAAAATGAAAGGTTGGAGAACCATTTGCCACTCAAATGGTCCTCAAAAGAAAGCAGGGGTAGCAATCCTCATATCAGATAAATTAAAGTTTATCCCAGAGACTGTAGTAAGAGATGAAGAGGGACGCTATATCATATTTAAAGGATCTATCCAACAAGAGGACCTAACAATCATGAATAGTTATGCCCCGAATGTGGGAGCTGCCAAGTATATTAATCTATAAATAACCAAAGTTAAGACATACTTAGATAATAATACATTCATACTGGGAGACTTCAACATGGCACTTTCTGCAAATGACCGATATTCTAAGCACAACATCTCCAAAGAAACAAGAGCTTTAAATGATATACTGGACCAGATGGATTTCATAGATATTTACAGAACTTTACATCTGAATGCAACTGAATACACATTTCTCAAGTGCACATGAAACTTTCTCCAGAATAGAGACTGGGTCACATATCAGGTCTCAACCCATACCAAAAGATTTGGATTGTCCCCTGCATATTTTCAGACCATAATGCTTTGAAACTTGAACTCAATCACAAGAAGAAATTTGGAAGAAACTCAAACACGTGGAAGTTAAAGAGCATTCTGCTAAAAGATGAAAAGGTCAACCAGGAAATTAGAGAAGAATGAAAAAGATTCCTGGAAACTAATGAGAATGAAGATACAACCTTTCAAAATCTTTGGGATACAGCAAAAGCATTCTTAAGAGGGAAATGCATCACAATAAAAGCATCTCTCAAAAAAACTGGAAGAAACTCAAATACAGAAGCTAACCTTGCACGTAAAGGAACTGGAGAAAGAACAGCAAATAAAACCTACACCAAGCAGAAGAGAGTTAATAGATTTGAGCAGAACTCAATGAAATAGAGATCAGAATAACTATAGAACAGATCAATAAGCCAGGAGTTGGTTCTTTGAAAGAATTAATAAGATAGATAAACCATTAGCAACCTTATTAAAAACAAAAGAGAAAAGATTCTAATTAATAAAATCATGAATGAAAAAGGAAAGATCACAACCAATACCAAGGAAATACAAACGATTTTAAAAACATATTATGAGCATTTACACGTCAATAAATTAGGCAATCTAGAAGAAATGGAAGCATTTCTAAAAAACCACACACTACCAAAACTGGAACAGGAAGAAATAGAAAACCTGAAGAGGCCAATAACCAGGGAAGAAATGGAAGCAGTCATCAAAAACCTCCCAAGACACAAAAGTCCAGGGCTAGATGGCTTCCCAAGGGAAACGTTAAACATTCTATAAAATGTTTAAAGAAGAAATTATAACTATTCTACTATCAAATGTTTAAAGAAGAAATTATAACTATTCTACTATCAAATGTTTAAAGAAGAAATTATAACTATTCTACTAAAGCTGTTTCAAAGGATAGAAAGGGAGGGAATACTTCCAAACTTGTTTTATGAGGCCAGCATCACCTTACTTCCAAAACCAAAGATGCCACCAAAAAGGAGAATTATAGACCAATATCCCTGATGAACATGGATGCAAAAATTCTCAACCAGATACTAGTCAATAGGATCCAACAGTACATTAAGAAGATTACTCACCATGACCAAGTGGGATTTATCCCCGGAATGCAAGGCTGGTTCAACACTCATAAAGCAATCAACATGATAGGTCACATCAACAAGAGAAAAAACAAAAACCATATGATCCTCTCAATAGATGCAGAGAAAGCAGTGACAAAATACAGCATCCATTCCTGATTAAAACTCTTCAGAGTGTAGGTATAGAGGGAACATTCCTCAATATCTTAAAAGCCATTTAGAAAAACCCACAGCAAATATCATTCTCAATGGGGAAACACTGGGAGCCTTTCCCCTAAGATCAGGAATAAGACAGGGATGTCCACTCTCACCACTGCTATTCAACATAGTACTAGAAGTCCTAGCCTCAGCAATCAGGCAAAAAGAAAGAAAGAAAGAAAGAGAAGAAAGAAAGAAAGAAAGAAAGAAAGAAAGAAAGAAAGAAAGAAAGAACATTCAAATTGGCAAAGAAGAAGTCAAACTCTACCTCTTTGCAGAAGACATGATACTGTACACAGAAACCCAAAAGACTCCACCCCAAGATTCTAGAACTCATACAACAATGTGGCAGTGTGGCAGGATACAAAATCAATTCCCAGACATCAGTGACGTTTCTATACACTAACAATGAGACTGAAGAAAGAGAAATTAAGGAGTCAATCCCATTTACAATTGCACCCAAAAACATAAGATACCTAGGAAAAAAACCTAACCAAAGAGGTAAAGATCTATACCCTAAAAACTATGGAACACTTCTGAAAATAATTCAGGAAGACACAAAGAGATGGAAAAATATTCCATGCTCATGGATTGGAAGAATTAATATTGTGAGAATGTCAATGCTACCCAGGGCAATTTACACATTCAGTGCAATCCCTATCAAAATACCATGGACTTTCTCCAGAGAATTGGAACAAATCATCTTAAGATTTGTGTGGAATCAGAAAAGACCCTGAAAATCCAGAAGAATATTGAAAAAGAAAGCCAGAGCTGGAGGCATCACAATGCCAGATTTCATGTTGTACTACAAAGCTGTGGTCATCAAGACAGTATTGGCACAAAAATAGACACATAGATCAATGTAACAGAATAGAGAACCCAGAAATAGGCCCTCAACTCTTTGGTCAACTAATCTTCGACAAAGCAGGAAAGACTATCTACTGGAAAAATGACAGTTTCTTTAATAAGTGGTGCTGGGAAAATTGGACAGCCACATGTAGAAGAATGAAACTAGACCATCCTCTTACACCATACACAAAGACAAACTCAAAATGGATGAAAGATCTAAATGGGAGACAAAAATACATAAAAATTCTAGAGGAGAATACAGGGAACACCCTTTGTGAAGTTGGCCACAGCAACTTCTTTCAAAGTACATCCATGAAGGCAAGGGAACCAAAAGCAAAAATGAATTATTGGGACTTCATCAAGATCAAAAGCTTCTGCACAGCAAAAGAAACAGTCAACAAAACTAAAAGACAACCTACAGAATGGGAGAAGATATTTGCAAATGACCTATCAGATAAAGGGCTAGTACAAGATCTATAAAGAACTTATGAAACTCAACAGCAATAAACAAACAACCCAATCATGAAATGGGCAAAATATGTGAACAAAATTTCACCAAAGAAGACATAGACATGGCCAACAAGCACATGGGAAAATGCTCCACATCCCTTGTCATCAGGGAAGTAGAAATCAAAACCACAAGGAGATACCACCTGACACCAGTGAGAATGCTGAAAATTAACAAGACAGGAAAAAAATGTTGGAGAGGATATGGAGAAAGGAGAACCCTCTTGCCCTGTTGGTGGGAAAGTGAACTGGTACAGCCACTCTGGAAAACTGTGGAGGTTCCTCAAAGAGTTAAAAATAGAGCTACCCTATGACACAGCAATTGCATTGCTGGGGATTTACCCCAAAAGATACAGATGCAGTGAAACGGCGGGACACCTGCACCTCAATGTTTATAGCAGGAATGTCCACAATAGCCAAACTGTGGAAGGAGCCTCGGTGTCCATAGAAAAATGAATGGATAAAGAAGCTGTGGTCTATGTATACAATGGAATATGACTCATCCATCAGAAACGATGAATACCCACCATTTGCTTCAACATGGTTGGAACTGGAGGGTATTATGCTGAGGGAAGTAATTAAGTCAGAGAAGGACAAACATTATATGGTCTCATTGATTTAGGGAATATAAAAAATAGTGAAATAGAATAAAGGAGAAAGGAGAGAAAATGAATGGGAAATATCAGTGAGGGTGACAGAACATGAGAGACACCTAACTTTGGGAAATGAACAAGGGGTGGTGGAAAGGGAGGTGGGCAGGGGGTTGGGGTGACTGGGTGACAGGCACTGAGGGGGGCACTTAATGGAATGAGCACTGGGTGATATGCTATATGTTGGCAAGTCGAACTCCAATAAAAAAATAAAAAATAAAGATAAATCCTGTAATCAAGTAGTGTAAATCCTCCAACTATGTTCTTTTTCAGATTACTTTGATAGTTTAACTTCTTTGTATTTGCATATACATTTTAGATTAAGGTTGCTGATTTCCAAGAAATAAATTAAGCCTGAGGGGATATTCTTTAAAATTGCCTTGAATCTGTAGATCATTTTGGGGTATATGACATTTTAACAATATTGAGTTATCTAATACATGAAACAGGTATATTACTTATAGACATAGCTCATTTTACTGTGCTTCATCTTACTACACTTTACAGATACTGCATATTTTTACAAATTGAAGGTTTGTAGCAACCCCATTTCAATCAAGTCTGTTGACATGATTTTTCCAACAGCATTTGCTCATTTTATGCTTCTATGTCACATTTTGGTAATTTTCACAAAATTTCAAACTTTTCATTATTATTTTATTTGTTAGAGTGATCTGTGACCAATGATGACAACTCACTGAATGCTCAGATGATGGTTAGCATTTTTTAGCAATAAATATTAATTTTTAAGTTGTGAGTGATATATACATTTCTGAAGACATAATGCTATTGCACACTTAGACTATAATTTAGCATGAACATCACTTTTATATGCACTAGGAAACCAAAAAATTCAGTTGGCTCACTTTAATATGGCGTTTGTTTTAAGTACTCTGGACAGAACCCACAATATATCTATGGTATTTCTGTATCCAGTTTCTTTAACATTTCTCAGAAATTTTTTGTAGTTTTCATTGTAGAAGTCTTGCATGTTTTTTGTGAAGTTTCTCCCTAATTCTTTCCTTAAATATTGGCTTTTGTAAATAGCACATTTTAAAAAAAATCATACGCTATTATATTTTTAAAAAATATTTTATTTATTTATTCATTCATGAGAGACAGAGAGAGAGAGAGAGAGAGAGAGAGAGACAAGAGAGAGGGGCAGAGAAACAAGCAGGCTCCATGCAGGGACCCTGATGCGGGACTCGATTCCAGGACTCCAGGATCATGCCCTGAGCCAAAGGCAGATGCTTAACCACTGACCTAACCAGATGTCCCTATAATATATTTGATCATTTTCCCTATGCTGTTTTTAATCCTTGTGACTTATTTATTTTATTATTTATTTCACAAATCCACCCACACATACCTCCACTTTGACAACCACCAGTTCATTCTGTGTATTGAAGTCTGGCTTTTGTTTATTTGTTCATTTGTTTTGTTTTGTTAGCTTCCACATATGAGTAAAATCATATGGTATTTGCCTTTCTCTGACTTATTTTATTTAGCATAATTTTCTCTAAGTATATGTATGTTTTTGCAAATGACAAGATCTCATTCTTTTGATGGCTTAGTAATATCCCATTGTTTATATATACCACATATGTACTAATTCTTCTATCAATAGGCATGTAGGTTGCTTCCAGATCTTGGCTATTTTAAATACCACTGCAATAAACACAGAGGTGCATTATACCTTTTTGAGTTAGTGTAAATAGCACCTTTTAAAATGTAATTTATCGGGACACCTGGGTGGCTCAGTGGTTGAATGTCTGCCTTCAGCTCAGGGCGTGATCCCAGGATCCTGGGATTGAGTCCCACATCAGGCTCCCCTCGAGGAGCCTGCTGCTCAGTCTGCCTGTCTCAGCCTCTCTCTCTGTATCTCTCATGAATAAAATCTTTAAAAAAATAAAAAATAAAATTTAATTTCTCAACATTTGTTACTATACAATTTACCAAAAACTTGGTAAATTTAGGTGCTAGCTAGTTTTCTTAGTTATTTTATAAATTGCCTAGGTTTCTGTACATAAACAGTGAAGTCATAGACCTATAGTGGCATCTTAACCTCGCTCCAAACTGATGCTCTTTATTTTTTTATCTTGTTTTAATTCATCGGCTGTCACCTCTAACAATAATGAATCAAAATAATGAGGGGAAAGGGATTCTTTATTTATAATCTTTGGAGAAAATTGTATGACATTATCTATAAGGAATCTTGTGTATATATTAATAAGGCATATTAGAGAATAATTTTAATGCCTTTTTTGGTCAGGATTTGATATCTGCATAATTCTGGTTCATGAAATGAAATATATTGAAAAGTATAAAGTTAGTGTCATTTCTTCTTTAAATGTTTGAAAAAAAATCACCAGTTAAATCAGATGGACTTGAAATTTCCCTTTTTCAGTGATTTAATTTGTTGCACTTTTTGAGAAATTTGTACAGACTTTTTCTTGACAAATTTATTGTTGTAAAATTCCTTATTATTTCCTTAGTATCTAAAGGTTTTCATTTCTGATATTGGTATACTATATTCTAATTTTCTTTGATCAATCTGGAGATTTATCAATTTTGTTGATCTTTTTAGTGATTTATACTTTCATATATTGAATATTTCATTGATGTCTAGTATTATATTTCTCCTAAAAATAACAGGCAACTGATTACAGATCTTTCATTTCTAATAAAAGTGTTTAAAACTATATTTTTCCCCAGCACTAATTAAATGAATCCCCTATTTTTGGTATTTTCATTATTGTTCAATTGAAAATGTTTTCCAATTTCCCTTAAGATTTATTCCATTGTTTTTATATTATAAATGTGTTGTTTAATTTCCAAATATGTTAGATTTTTCTAAATCTCCAGTTGTTTTTATTTTGTAATTCAATTCTGTTTTGAACCTTAGGATATAATCCCCATGAATTTATTTTTACAGCTTTAATGAAGTATAATTGATATTTAAGGGCTGCCCAGTGTCTTAGTTGGTTAAGCATCTTCCTTCAGCTCAGGTCATAATCCTAGGTTCATGAGATTGAGCACTGCATCGGGCTCCCTGCTCAGGGGAAATCTGCTTCTCCCTCACCCTCTCCCTCTCCCTCTCCCTCTCCCTCTCCGTCTCCCTCTCCCTTTGTGTGCTCACTCTCTCTTTCTCTCTCTGTCTCAAATAAGTAAATAAATCTTTAAAATATATATTCAATAAACTATATATATACTGAAAGCAAGCAATTTAATATGCAATTTTGACATAGGTATACACCTGTGAAAACATAAATAGAATTAAGAAAATGAATTTATTTTCGTCTTCAAGTGTTTCCTCATAACCCTTTGTAATAAATCAGTTCTCTCCTTTTCTGTTCTCATCCTCTAACTTCAATTCTTTCATAATCCAAGGTAAACACTGACTTACTCTCTGTCACCATAGATTAGTTTATATTCTTTTAAAAATTATATGAAGTCTAATACAGTATGCACTTTTTGTTTCATCTTCTTTGATGAAGTATCTGCTTAATTATTTTGCATGTATTCTATTGGTTTTTTCCTTATTATTGAATTTTGAGAGTTCTTTTTATATTCTAGATAGTAGTCCTTTATCAGATGTATAATGAAAATATTTTCCCCTCTTCTTTCTTAACAGTTTCTTTCAAGAAGCAAAATTTGGTTTTTACTAATTTCGATGAAGTCCAATTAATCAACCCCTTGTTTTATGGATTGTGCTTTGGTTTTATATTTAGGATATATTTGCTTAAAGTAATATTTTTTCTTCTATATTTTAATATTATATAATATCTTATTAATATAATATTTTAGAAGTTTTATACTTTTAGGTTTTTACATAAGTGATTATACTATGTTTAATTTTGAATTAGTTTCTATATGTGGTATGAAGTACAGATCAAAATTTATATTTTGCCTATGGCTATACAATTATCCTAGCACTATTTTTTGAAAAGACTATATTCTCTCTTGATAGGAATGGAAGTATATTAGATAGATTTAGATACAGATATAGATGTAGTTATCAATGTAGAGATAAATGGATGGATACATAGATAGATAGTCTGTTTCTGGACTCTGTTCTGTTGATCTATTCACCTGTCTTGAAACCAAACTTATATTTCCT
The DNA here is from genome assembly GCF_018345385.1 of Vulpes lagopus. Lineage (NCBI taxonomy): Eukaryota > Metazoa > Chordata > Mammalia > Carnivora > Canidae > Vulpes > Vulpes lagopus. The sequence goes on from NC_054826.1 coordinate 42,445,527, forward strand.
GGATCACTATAACTTTAAATTAAGTTTTGAAATTAGACAATGATAGTTCTTCAACTGTTTTCTTCTGTGAAGTTGTTTTGGATATTCAAGGTCCTATGCTATTATATAAGAACTTTAAAAACAGACTTTAACATGTAAAACATTACATAAATGTGCATTAAGTTCCCTCTGCAATGCATTTTGTGGTTTTCTGTGTACAAATCCTATACAATTTTTGTCAGATCTATCCCTAAATGTTTTATATTTTCAATGTTATGATAATGAAATTTTCAAGAATTTTAAGTTTGATTGTTCATTGGTAGTATAGACAAACAGGTTTGTTTTGTTTTGTTTTACATATTGGCCATAAAATCCTACAACCTTGATAAGCTAAATTATTGCATCTTGTAGCATTTTTGTAGATTCCATTGGAGTTTCTTCATACGTAATTATGCTAGTTGTAAATAACAAGAATTTTGTTTCTTTCTTTATAATATGCTGTGTTTTATTAATTTTGGTTCCTTTATTTCACTGTCTAAAATCTCCAGTAAAATGTTCAAAAGAAGTCATGAGAACACACTTCCATGTCTTACTCCTAATGTGAAGGATAAAAATCTTTCACAGTAAAATATTATATTAACTGGAGGATTTTTAGGCAACCCTTACCGATTTGAAGATATCCTCTATCATTTCTAATGTGTGTTAAGAGTTTTTCTGAGGAATGGATGCTGAGTTTTGTCACATCATTTATCCACATCATTTGAAATAGCTATATTGTTTTTTATTCTTTTTTTAATACTGTCAATTTTGTTGTCAATATTCAAGTGTTACCGTTTACATATTCTTAGATTCGTTTTGCTAATATTTTCCTTACAAAATTGCATTCATGTTCATGAGACATATTGGTCTGTAGTTTTGTCTGATTTTTTTTCTTCTGATTTTAGTATCAAAATAATGTTGATCTTATAGAATAGGTGAGGTCTTCAGTTTTCAGGAAGCGTTTAAAGCTTTCTTTCTGTATAGGCTTTGTGAAGTTTTATATTATACTTATTTCAAAAACTAATTTGTAACATTGCATTGTTTTTCTGTGCTTTGACGTATATTAGGTAGCATTGAAGTTACCTGATTTGGGAAGTTTTGGTAGATATCCTTGTGATTCCATTTGGTGCTAATGCTTTTTCTGATTTCATAACTTCCTTAATTTTTCTAGAGAAAATTTAACCTTAATATTTTTATAAGTGCAGAAGTTTAGTTTGTTGTCATATTTTTCTAAAAATTTAACAATTTTATCTAGGTGTTAAAATGAATTTCTATAATAGCATGATCCTTTAATTTCTTTTGTTCCATTGCTGTTTCTCTTTTCATCATTTCTTCTTTCCAGTATGTCTTTATCTTTTTATTTTTTTAAGATTTTATTTATTTATTCATGAGAGACAGAGAGAGAGAGAGAGGCAGAGACACAGGCAGAGGGAGAAGCAGGTTCCATGCAGGGAGCCCGACATGGGACTCAATCCTGGGCCTCCAGGATCATGCCCTGGGCTGAAGGCAGCGCTAAACCGCTGACCTACCGGGGTTGCCCCTCTGATATATCTTTAAAAAGAATTTGAGTCCATCAGTTTTTCTGGACTGTGTTAACTCAACTTTATTTTTACTTTTTTAAACAAGCTTTTTTTCTTTAAATTCCATTTACTTAGATTTATTATTTGCTGATATCTGCTTTTATCTTCATTATTTCCTTTACTCTGCTTTCCTTTTGTTTACTTTGCATTCCTTTTTTCCAACTTTTGAGATGGATAATTAATTTTTTGTCACTAAAACTTTTTAATAGTGTATAATCTTAAGGCTCTGCATTTTCCTGTGATCTCTACTTTATTTATATCTCATAGATCCTGAGAGATGGTTTTTCATTGTAACTAGTTTTAATATATATGTAATTTTGTTCTTTACTTTTTATAGATGAGAAAATTATTTAATAGAGCATTTTAAAATTTCCAAGCAGGATGTTGTTTATAATATTTTATAATTCACTTCTAGTTTTATTACATTGTCATCAGAGCATATTATTCATATAATTCGAATATTATGGGATTTACTATGATTTTTAGAGGTATGTAATATTTGGTGAGCTTTTAAAAATTACTTGCATATCCTTGAAAATAAGTTGTGTTATATATTGTTTCTGTGTCAAATTCTATACCTATAGGACTTTCTCCCTATCTTGTTCTCAATATTTCCAAGAAAATCCAGAATATCTATGCTGTCTAGATCTCCTGTATTTTCCTAACTAAATTTTGTTATCTTGATTAATCAATTTAAAGAATGAATTTGAGTATAATTCTGTCTTTATATCATCTTCATATATTCTATTTGTTATGCTCTTGCTGGCTTATTCTACAATATTCATTTAGTAGTCAATATATACCAAGTACTGTGCCAGAGACTAGGAAAATAATTATTAAAAAGACCATTATTTTCCTTCTTTTATGGCTCTTGGTGCAAATTCCTTGGCATTTGCATCCTCATGGTAACATCTTTTTCTCACAAAAACCTGTCAGAATATGTATCTTAAACATAAATTTTCATCTAAAAACAATGGCAATCACCATGAAAAAGGACCACAGAAAATGGACAATATATTCCATTCTGACCAAGCCTCAAGCCTTTTCCGATGGAAAACACATGAGCATTTTTGCAAAATGTTAATTACTAACCAGTATGGAAACTTTTTTTTTTTTATGCTGAGAAATGGTGTTTGGATATTATTTTAGAAAAACTGTAAGGTCTAAAAAATATCCTGACCTCTTTGATGTAAAGTCTTTCTATGCATTGTGTTCTAACTTTATGAATGTTATACTGCTACCATTGAAAGCAGACTGTATTAAAAAAAATCTCTGTAATAAGAGATGCTTATATATGAACCAAAAGTGGATATGTTATTTAATTATTAGGTTATAACCCAGGTCATAATTTATTTTTGAAATGTCACCTGTTGATAACATGATGTTCTTGTTTTATTCTTTAAGCCATCTCATATCTAATTACACTGAAAAAAAATAAATGAATAACATTCTTTCACCTTCAAATAATACCATCAACAGCAGATGATCTATATAGACGTATTAGCTTTCTAGAAAATTTGATGATTTCCATAATTAAGGCCCACAAGGTAATACAGATGTTGAGCACAATAACTCTGTTTAGTTTACTAAAAATAAGTTTCCATTTCAAAGCCTGCTTTACCTTAACAACATTGCACATGATATTAGAATAGCTCACAATTGTCATCATAAAGGGGAGAAAATTATATATCATTAGTAAAAAATTATTTTGGAATTTACATTATAAAAATCTTTTAATGATTTTCTAACATTACGTGTTTGTGTGCATGTGTTAAATTATGTTAAAATATTTCTACTGGAACATATAAAAAAGCCAAATGCTGCAAGTGGTCAGTCCATAGATTTATCATTGAAGCGTCTTCAGTCTGTGTAAGAGCAGCCATGTAGCATGCCCAGATAATGTGTCTCTAATGATAATTTCCAACTATTATAATTGTTCTCTAAATTTCTGTTTGGTGACAACCTTTGTGAGATAATTACACATCATCAGTGTTCTAATGAACTACGAGACGCTTAATGCCTGGACATGAGGCAGGGTAGCTAAGAAACATGTGTCACAGGCAGTTTCGCAGGAACTAACATACAAAAATGTAGGCTTCATTAACAGTGTTCAAAAAGACAGATGAGTCTCCATCCTGCCTAACTCAGTGGTTAATTTATTGACTAACTTTAACAGTGACGTCCCTTTGGAGGGTTTTTAATAGTTTCTAAGTTGCTTGCTGAGGTTTTAATAGACATTTGCCTCACTGAGCTCAATAAATATAGAGTGTAGTTTGAAATCTTGCAACCTAAAATGTAAGCAACTGACTGAATGAGGTTAGAAAGGATTTATATTTCTTCTAAATATACTTGTGAGCTGAAGTTCAAATGAAAAGATTTCCAAAATATCTACCTACTTTCTTGAAAACTTTCTCCTATTTTATGTTAAGACCTTTGGTGCTATAAAACAGAGAAAAAAATGTGTCAGGAATAGAAAATAAAAATTACTAAGCAATTCCTTTTGGTTTCCTCCAGAGTAGATTTTGGAAAGGAACCAACCAGGTTAAGTCAAAGTAAGTGGCATATTTCATTCTCAGGCTCCAATTACTTGGAACCAAAGGCATCATGGTTTATAAGGACATTACATCATTCATGCAGTGCTAAAGCTTATCTATTTGGCCATTTATAAAGAGTGTTTTGGGCTATGATGTTAAAACAAACATGAAAAATAATAATAGTTAATGTGTATTGAATGCTTGCTCTGCTGGACACACTGTATTTTCATGAGAGTAAACTTACTGATTCCTCTAAAGGATCTTAGAAGACAGCTATGATTATTAACATTACTTTTTATGAAAACGGTAAGATACAATTTCCAAGATCATATAGCTAATAAATTTTAAAATTTGGGCTTGAACCTACATAGTTTATTCCTAGGAACAGATCTCTAAAATATCAAATTACTATGTGAAATTACTTTTAGAGAACAGATCTCTAAAACATCAAATTACTATTATTACTATGTGAAACATCAAATTACTCCTTTTCAGGGTGGGGGGGGAGAAAAGTTTGTTTTGGTTTCAGTTTTGATTTTGTTTTTCTTAAATGCAACCACTTTTGTTTAAAGTTATCAGTCAACTTTTAGTAATAAACTTGATTGGCTCATATAAATGAACATAAATCAATATAAATGAAGAACTATAAAACAAAGATCCAATTTTGATTAACTTGTGATTTTAAACTAACTCTTAAAATTTTAAAACTTTCATTTGTACTTTTCAAAATATACATTTCATACCATGTTTATTTTTCATTTTTATTGTTACAACATATAAAATCAAGACCAGAAAATTGAAACAATTATAAGTTTATTTTTTTAAGATTTTATTTGTTTATTCGTGAGAGAGAGAGAGGCAGAGACATAGGCAGAGGGAGAAGCAGGCTTCTCACAGGGAGCCTGAAGCAGGACTCAATTCCTTGACCCAGGATCATGCCCTGAGCCAAAGGCAGACAGTCAACCGCTGAGCCACCTAGGCATCCCAAAACAGCTATAACTTTAAATAACAGCTAGAATATGTTACATTCTCATTTTCAATATTAATTTCCAGAAATTAAATTGACATGCCATTTGCATAACATTTCATCAAGGTATTTCATGATAAAAAATTTTAAAACATCATTGTAAGATTTTATGGAGAAAGAGACTAGTAGTTATGATTTTAAAATGACCAAAAACAATGTGTGTTTGTGAAAGGATTAATTTTACAGTGATTGGACTACTATTTTCTGAAAACAGATAAAAAATGTGACTACCCTAAAACTGTTATGTTACAATTTTCCCTAGACAATTATAAATCAGGTATTTATTTATTTATTTATTTATTTATTTATTTATTTTAAAGATTTTATTTATTTATTCATGAGAGACACAGAGAGAGAGATAGAGGCAGAAACACAGGCAAGAGGGAGAAGCAGGCTCCATGCAGGGAGCCTGACCTGGGACTGGATTCCAGGTCTCCAGGATCACACCCTGGGCTGAAGGTGGCGCTAAACTGCTGAGCCACCAGGGCTGCCCAGGCCTATATTTAAATAGCAGTACGTATTTAATACACTGACAATATGAAGTATCATTTTCTAGGGAAATACTTTGGATATCATTTTGGTGATCACTTTATATAATTTCATTTTTCTTATGGACATTTTCTTGGAGATTTCTTCCTAATGTAGTGGAATGATTAAGAACATTTGGAGTCCATTTCTTTGGAGGTTTCTCTAAAGTGGTATTGATGTGTCTATAAGGCAAACCACCTAATATAACATGACTATTGTGAAGAGTCAATGATTTAATTCATAGAGACCATTTATCCAACTTCCTGGCATATGCTGGACACTCGGTATTGGGTAGGTATTGCGATAAGATTATAAAGTGTTTCCTTCTTTTTTCCCTATTCCTGTTCTTTGCCTACCAAGCATTTCCTGAGCTCCAAAAGAAAAGCAGTCTCTTCCTCCAGCCTATTTAAGTAATATTTCTTAGAAATAACAAATTTTGTCACATATTTATGATGTAGGTGGCTTAAAGATATACAATTATCCCTTCCTCTCAAGCTAAAAACATAACTCTTAGAAGAGTCTGAGTCTTTCTCTGAGAATATAAAAATGTATCAGAATTGGTGGTCATGTTCTCATTCTCAGGTCCTGGAAATAGTCAGGAACTTTTTCTTCTTTGTCCAGAGAATGTAGCACATGTTAAATAGAATGTGGAAGAACCCAGATATTTAATCCTTCTCTCTTTTGTTTAATATTTTAATATTTTCATGCATATTACCTTTATAATCCTTTATAGTAACCCTAGAGCTAGGTATTATCACCACCACCACCCTCGCCTTTGGGTGATGGGCTGGACAAAGAAGAAAAGAAGACTCAAGAAGATGAGATACCAAATTAAAAATCACACAGCTAAAAACAGTACCAGGGGATTTCCTTTATTTTGCAGCATTTAAAACCATGTTTGTAGCACAGAAGTTACTCTCTATATAGTTATTAATTTAAACTGAACAAGTATATAATATTACATGTATGTAATAAAAGAGAATAAAATAAAATAATCATAATAATAATTATGATAGACCTAGACACATATATATGTAGGTTTAGAAAAAAATCTGTGAAAGGTGAAAATATAGTAACAATAGTTGCAAAATACTTTCTTGAGTGCTTATGAAAAGAATCAGTCATAAAAAAAACAAAACAAAACAAAACCAAAGACCAAGTAAATGAACAATTAAGATACCAATACAGCCAATAAAATTGGCTTCTCAGCTTAAACTGTACCTCAGTTTTCAGAGCTAGCAATTCAAAGCAATATTAATAAAATCTCTGAGCAATACTTGCATGATGCTTGAAATTTGCTATGTGATGAATCTATGTATTTCTGAGTTCTTATCCTCAAATCCTTTCTTTCTGTGCCATGTGGTGATGATATCACTAGACAGGCTCTCCACACTATGCAATCTTTAGCATAATTTGTCACTTTCTTCTAAATGCTAATATGCATACACCCACTGCTGACACAAATCCTCTATATATCTTCTCATTATGTATCTTGCATTGTCTACTGACACACTCCTGCTTAATGCCCCCACCATATTTTATGATATGACGTTAGCAAAGAAGATACATTGGACAAAGTCTCTTGTTCTCTAATATAGAATTTTCTTTGTATTCCCTAATACTTACCTTAACTCTTCAATTATAATATCTTATGCAATACTAACAATCATCACAAATGTATACTATTGCAAATTTTGTAAATTTATTTTTCCTGACAAATGTGGAGGATTGCCTTGGTCTCCAAGGATAAGTCTCTTTAAAGTTATAGCTGCAGCATAAACTGGTGACCACATTGACCAATAACGTGAAAACACTATTCTCTTTACCAAATGGTACACATAATCCAAATTAACCTTTAATTAGCTGTGAATTTATAATCACTCTAAATGGCCTTTTTCTTTTCTTTTAGAAGGTCATAGAAGTATTCTCTGTTATCTTTCTCTACTCTCATCCTCAGCCTACTAAGATATTATAATAGTTTAAATGGAACATAGAGGCTCTGCAGCCTTAGGTCCCTGTCCTTGCACATACTCTGAGCTGCCACATGCATGACAAACTTAAGTTGTTGAAAGGCAGAAATCCCTTGTTATTTCTGGCTTCAAAGGGAAATCCAAATAGATTTTTCTTTTTCTATTTTTCATTTGTTTCTCTTGGCACAGTTTGATGCAATCATTTTTCCCCCACTTGAAAGGTGTAGGACTGATTAGCATAGAGACTGTCTTCTTTGAGGGTCATTCTGTTCTTCACTTGGCAAAGATTACTATGCTTGAAAGATACAGGACATTTCCTTCTTCTGTGATGAACACTTCAAATATTGTGTAGGCTATGCTACTTTGTTTTTGGGTGAATAATTTATCCTTTGATGTCTTGGATCCTATAAAAAAAGAACTTTGTGGTGGCGAGAGCACTGGTTTTTCCTTGTTAAAATGTTCAGAGTTGGAAAACACTTTGACTCTTCTAGAAACAGCCACTAAAGATTCTCAAGAAGGGGGATATTCTCCAGACTGCTTGCCAAAGTGACCTTGAAATATATTAGTTGCCATTGGAAGATTTTTCACCCTAAATTGACTTTTTATGCTGGTTAAACCACTGTGTGATTGAATAATTAAATGGTATGAAAAGTGGAAGGAATTAGAAATACAATTTTTAAAAAGTTGTAATTCAAATCAACATGGAACATAATATAAAGATAAATGAGTGAGTTAATATCCACCAGAGTGTCAGCTCTATTCTCCGAATATAAGAAAGAGCTGTTATTTACTAAGATAAGCCATTCTTTTAGTAGAATTTATAAATAGCCCTAAAATAGTGCTACAATTCTAATCTTCCTTTATTTTCCTTACTTGCTCCATCCACTCACTTCCAACCAATTACTGCTACAAATAGATTGCCTCTGTATAAAACCAACCACTCTGAGTTGTGGTTTTATACAGTGATCTCTACAGTAACCCATGGGTGGTGCCCTTCCATAGCCTCAACCCTCAGCATTTAAGAGCATTCTGGCCAAATTTCTCACTGTCAGCTCCTGAATTGCATTGCTGATGAATTTTCTTCCTCCTGAAGGCTGCCTTAGGACTTGCATAGTGAGCCAATAATTGCAAGAAATTAGCAATCCCTCAACCAATGACATATGGGGAGTTGGCATTTAAATTCTCTAGATCCGGGATCCCTGGGTGACTCAGGGGTTTAGCTCCTGCCTTCGGCCCAGGGCATGATCCTAGAGTCCCAGGATCAAATCCCACATTGGGCTCCCGGCATGGAGCCTGCTTCTCCCTCTGCCTATGTCTCTGCCTCTCTTTCACTCTCTCACTCTCTCTCTCCTGCCGTGTCTCATGAATAAATAAATAACAATAAATGAAATAGAGACTAAAAAGTCAGCAGAAAATGTCACTGAAACTAAAAGCTGCTTTAAACAAAATAGACAAACTTTTAGAGAGACTCACCAAGAAAAAGAGAGAGTGAACTTAAATAAATAATAAAATCAGAAGTAAAAGAGAAGATATTACAACTGATACCACAGAAATGCAAAACATTGTAAGACACTACTGTGACTAATTATAAGCCAATAAGTTGGACAACCTAGAAAGAATGAATAAATTCCTAGAAATATACAATGCACTAAAACTGAATCATGAAGAAATAAAAAATCTGAAAAATCAATTACTTATAAGAAGAGTGAAACAGTAATCAAAAACCTCCCAACAAAGAAAAGTTCAGAACAAGATGGCTTCACTGGTAAATTCTACCAAACATTTAAAACATAATTAAATCTGCCTTTTCAAAATTTTCCAAAACAGTGAAAGAGGTGGGGGACACTTCAGAATTTGTTTTATGAAGCCAACATTATATTGATAAGAAAACCAGACAAGGATACCAAAAGAAAGAGTACAGACCAATATCCCTGATGAATATAGTGAAAAATCCTCAACAAAATATTAGCAAACTGAATACAACAATACATTAAAAGGATCATACACTATGATCAAGTAGGACTTTTTCCAGGGTTGGAAGGATGGTTCAACGTTTGCAAATCAATCAATGTGATATACCACATCAACAAAATGAAGGATAAAAATCATATTCTCATCTCAATAGATGCAAAAATGATAAGAGTCAACATTTATTCATGATAAAATTTTCAACAAATTGAGTTTGGAAAGAAAATACCTTAATATCATAAGACCTATAAAAGCATGAGCTCACAACTAACATCACACTCAAACGATGAAAAGCTGAAGGCTTTTTCTCTAGGATCAAGAGCAAGGCAAGAATGTTCATTGTCACTACTTTTATTCAACATAGTATTGGAAGTTCTAGACAGAGCAGTTGGCAAGTAAAATAAATTAAAAGCATCCAAATTGAAGAGGAAGAAGGGAAGCTGTCTATATTTACAGATAATATGATATTATATATAGAAAACCATGAAGACCTTACAAAACAACTGTTAGAACAAGTAAGCAAATTCAGTAAAGTTGCAGGATACAAAATCAATAGACAAAAATTGCTTGCATTTTTATACACCAACAGCAAACTATCTGATAAAGAAATTAGGAAAACAATGTCATTTTCAATTGCATCAAAAAGGATAAAATATCTAGGGATAAATCAATCTAGGAGGTAAAAGCATGTATAATGAAAACTGTAAGACATCAATATAAGCAATTAAAGAAGACACAAATAAATGTGTGTCTGTGATCATGAATTGGAAGAATTAATATTGCGAGTCATGTGCATACTACCCAAAACAATCTATGCATTCGATACAATCCCTATTAAAATCCCTAGAATTTGTTTAGAACTACAGAAGACCTCAAGAAGCCAAAGCAATCTTGAGAGAGATGAACAAAACTAGAGACATTGTACTTCTTGATTTTAAGCTATATTACAAACCTGTATTAATTAAAATAGTAACATATTGGCATAAATCCAGACACATAGATCAATGGAATATAATAGAAAGCTCAAAAATAAACTTACACAATATATATGATCATTTAACTCATGACAAAGAAGACAAGATATACAATAAGGAAGGGATAGTGTCTTCAATAAGTGGTTTCTTCAATAAACTGGACAGCTACATGCAAAACAGTGAAATGTACCACTATGTTACACCATGTACAAAGATACATATGCAACGATCAAATGAAAATGTATTGAAGACTTGAGCAGGGTACCTGAAAACATAAAACTTTAAGAAGAAAACACAGGTGGTAATTTCCTTGAAATCAGTCATGGCGATTTTTTGGATTTGACAATAAAAGCACAATCAACATAAGCAAAAAGAAACAAGTGGGGATGTATCAAATTAAAAACCTTTGCACAGTGAAGGAAACTATCAAAAGAATAAAAAGGCAACCTAAAGATGGGAGAAAATATTTATGAATCATATATGTGATAAGTGGTTAATATCCAAAATATATAAAGGACTCATATAACTCCATAACAGAAATAACAAGCAATCTTATTAATAAAAGGGAAGAGAAACTGAGTAGACATTTTTCTAAAGCAGACATAAAAGCCAATAGATATATGAAAAAGTACTAATCAGGGAAAGACAAATTAGAACCTCTATTAGATATCACCTCACACTTGTCAGAATGTTTGTTAATAAAAAGACAAGAGGTAATAAGTGTTGGTGAAGTTGTGGAGAAAATGGGTCCCTTGCACACTGTCCATGGGTATATAAATTGGTGTAGCCACTATGGATATCAGTATGGAGATTACTCATAAAATTAAAAATTCAACTATCATATGATCCAGCGATTCCATTTCTGGGTATATATGAAAGAAATGAAATCACTATTTCAAAAGATATTTGCATCCTTATATTCCTTTGAGCATTAATTACAATAGTCGAGACCATGGAAACAACCCAAACATCCATTGATTATTGGATGGATAAAGGAAATATAGTATATGTATGGTGTATGGTATATATATATATGAGATACGTGCGATATTGTTCAGTCATTAAAAGGAATGAAATCTTGTCATTTGTGACAACATGAATGGAACTTGAGGACATTATACTAAGTGATATAAGTCATAAGAAGAAAGATAAATACTGTGTGATCTTACTTATATTTGGAATATAAACAAACAAACATATAAACAAATGAACACATTCATAGAAACAGAGAACAGATTGGAGGTTTCCAGAGGTGGAGGCTCAGGGACAGGTGAATAGAGGAAAGGTTGTCTAAAGGTACAAACTTCCAAGTATAAGATAAATATACCCTGGGATGTAATGCATATCATGATGAGTATAGTTACTGTATTGTGTATTTGTAAGTAGCTTAAAAAGTAAACAGAATGCTTTCAAGCATTTAAAAAACTGTTCTTGGTTAAAATGTTCATTCACATGTAAGAATACCAAACTGATTATTATTTTTTTTCTTTTTTTCCTTCTTCCATTTGTTCTGGATAAGGCTATTTAATTTAAACAATAATATTACTAGTATGGAAAGTCAGTACTTTAATTGTATGTTTATTTTGAGGAAGAACACACATACAAATGTGTATAGCATATGGAGGTCTTATCCAGTGTGAAGAGCATGATTACTTGGCTTAAACTATGCAGTCACAGCATTCTATTGCTTTAAAATTAGTGGAGTATCAAATTAAGATAAAAGAAAAAGCAAATTACTGGTTTCCATAAGAAATGTCTTAGAAAATACTTTAAAAATATTTTGGAGACTATAACAGTCCTCATGCATTCAGAATTTTTGTTGTAAAAATTGTCTAAGGTATCAGACCATCTTTCCTGTCATAACTAAGAAGACATTTTATCCAACCTTTTCAGTCTCCATCACAGGGATACTTTCTATGTTTTTAAGGTGAAATGGAGAGATGTGACAGTTACTGAGAATAGGCAATGAACTCATGAGATTGATATGTCAGTCAGGGCTCATCAGAGAAACAAAGCCAAAAGAATATTTAAAGATATTTATTTTAAGAAATTGATTTGTGTGATTGTGGAGGCTGGAAAATCCAAAATTCACAGGTCAAGTTGGCAGGCTGGAAACTCCAGAAGTTTTTGCTGCAAACTTCAGACAGAAACTCTTCTCATAAAAGGCACCAATCCTATTGGATTTAGGGCCCACCCTAATCCAGTATAACCTCATCCTAACTTGATTACTTCTGCAAAGATTGTATTTCAAAAACATATGTTTCATGTAGATAAGAATTTGTCAGGGCATACTATTAAACCAAATAGAATCATTTTGTCATTGTTATGATTATTGTTTCAACTCAAAGAAAAAATAAAATAATAACAAGAGCAGAGAGTTTTGACACAGATACCTGGACTAAAGTTTTAATACTGTCACTTTCTAATATGTGTTCTTTTAGTTAACCACTCTTAGTGCATCTTTTTCACTCTGTTAAGCCTGGACATAACATTTGCAATACATGGTTATTATCATATCAAATTCAATTATTTACATAAAGTACCTAGAACATATCCACAAACAAAAATGTATTTAGAAAATGGTAGATATTGTTATCTACTTAAATTAGTTAGGAAAAAGATAAATTCTTATTAAATAATATTTTCTCAACATGGACATTGATAACATTGCTAGAAAGGACAGAAAAAAAAATCCAATGAAAGCTTACAGAATTATATTTTCTTCTTACGGAACACATTGTGGCATCCCTGGAAGAAAATGGGAAAAGTTCAGCACGTTCAGTTTGGCTGGATACCTAGCATTATTAAATGCAGATTTTTAGAATTGTGTGTACTACATATGTGCCCCTGTATGTATATGCATGTTTGTTTGTAAGAGAGAAAGAAAGATGAAACAGAGAAAGATGGTGAAGAAAAAAAATTATTGTTTGTTGAGTTATAAGTGCAAATTTGGTGTCAGGCACAATGCTGTATTATCTTACACTATATGATATTCATGACAATCCTATGGAATAGATGTAATTATTGAAAATCCCTATAGGGAAAATGATAAAGAAAATATAGTGATATTCCTTTAGGATATTAAAAAAAACTAATATAAGGCAGATTTTATTACCAAGGTTGGAGAACAATATACACTGAGAGCCTGTTATAAAATAGAAATTTTTGGTGACATGAATACATGTGGGGGATGGTATGAGAACATTGGAGAAAATTTGTTCAAGTATGTGATTGTTACAGGTTAAATTGTGTAACACAAAAAGTCATATGTTGAAGTCCTTATCCATAATACCTTAGAATGTAACTATATTTGGACATAAAACATTTAAAGAGGTAATTAATTTAAAATGTGGTCATTAGGCGAGCTCTGATCCAATATGACTAGTTAGCTTAAAAAAGAGGAAATAAGAGTGATGCCACAGAAACACCAAATTGTAAGAGAATATTATGAAAAATTATATGCCAACAAACGACATCCTAGAGGAAATGGACAAACTCCTAGGAATATATAACCTACCAAAACTGAAGTGGGAAGAAATAGAAAACATGAGCTGAACAATTACCAGGAATGAAATTAATTAGTAATTTAAACAAAAAAAACACAACAAATATTCCCAACAAACAAAAGTACAGGATCAGACAGCTTCACAGGTTTATTCTACCAAATATTTAAAAAGGAGTGCTCCTATTCTTTCCAATTATTCCAAAAAATAAAACAGGAAGGAAATCTTCCAAGTTCATTTTATGAAGCTTGCATTACCCTGATACCAAAACCAGGTCAAACACCACAAAAAAAGAGACCTACATGAACATAGGTGGAAGTGTCCTCAACAAATCACTAGCAAACCAAATCCAACAATACATTACAAAAAATCATTCATCACAGTCAAGTGGGATTTACTCCTGGAATACAAGAATGGTTCAATATTCAATAATCAATCAATGTGTGCTATATCACATCAATAATAGAAAGGATAAAAACCATATGATCATTTCAATAGATGCAGAAAAAGCACTAGACAAAGTACTTTGATTCATGATTAAAACTGTCTATAAAGTAAGTTTAGAGGGAACATACTTGTTGGCCCTGTATGCAAAACCCACAGTTAACATCATACTCAATGGTGAAAAACTGGAGCTTTCTCCCAAGATCAGAAGACAAGATATCCAACTCACCACTATTATTCAACATAATACTGGAAGTTCTAGCCACAGCAATTAGACAAGAGAAAGGAATAAATGGCATTGAAATCAGTAAGGAATAAATAAAAAGTTCACTATTTGCCAATGACATAATCCTGTATATAGAAAACCCTAAAGACTCCACTAAAGTAACCTACTAGAATTGATAAATGAATTCGATAAGATCACAGGATACAAAAATCAATGTACAGAAATCTATTGAATTTCTATACACTAAATAATAAAGCAGCAGAAAGAGAAATTTAAAAAGCTATTCCATTTACAATTGCATGAAAATAATAATATGCCAAGGAGGTGAAAGATCTGTATTCTGAAAACTGTAAGACATTGATGAAAGAAATTGAGCATGATAGGAAGAAATGGAAAGACATTCCATGCTCCTGATAGGAAGAACAAATATTTTTAAAATGTGTATACTATTCAAAGCAATCTACATATTTATTACAATTCCTGCCAAAATAGCAACAGCATTTTTCACATAACTAGAACAATCTTGAAAAGCAAAAACAATACTGGATGTATCAGAATTCCAGAGTTCAATTATATTACAAAGCTATAGTAATCAAAAGAGTGTGGTACTGGCACACAGATACATAGATCAATTGATCAGAACAGAGATCCCAGAAATAAAACCACAATTATATAGTCAATTAGTCTTTGACAAATAAGGCAAGAATATGCAATGGGAAAATGACAATCTATTTAACAATTGGTGGTGGAAAATCTAGACAGCTACATGTAAAAGAATGAAATTAAGCCACTTTCTTACACTTTAAACCAAAATAAACTCAAAAGGATTAAGGACCTGCATGTGAGACCTGAAACCATAAAAATCCCAGAAGAGAGCACAGGCAGCAATATTTCTAACCATATCACATCTTTATAGATATACTTCCTGAGGCAAGAGAAACAAAAGCAAAAATAAACTATTAGGACTACATCAAAATAAAAGGCTTCTGCACAGCGAAGTTGACACCAACAAAACTAAAAGCCATTCTACTGAATGGGAGAAGATATTTGCAAATAAAATATCTGATAAAGGGCTAGTATCCAAAATATATAAAGAACATACACAACTCAACACCAAAAAAATTAATTAATTAATTAAAAACTCATCAAATAATCAAGTTAAAAAATGGGTAGAATACATGAACAAATATTTCTCCAAAGAAGACATACAGATAGCCAACAGACACATGAAAAGATGGTCATCACTCATCCTCAGGGAAATGAAAATTAAAAATCACAGTGAGATATCACCTTACACCTGTCAGAATGTCTGAAATCAAAAGCTTAAGAAACAATGAGAATTGGTGGGAAAGTGAAGAAAAAAAATACCCTTGTGCACTGTGGGTGGAAATGCAAACTGGTGCAGCCACTGTGGAAGATGCTATGGAGGTTCCTCAAAAGATTAAAAATCGAATTACTCTATGATCCTGTGACCACACAGCTGGGTATTTATCTAAAGAATACAAAGAAAAAAAAGCTAATTTGAAGGGATATAGGTACCCCTGTTTATTTTGCAGCATTTTTTAGAATAGCCAGATTATGGAAGCAATTTAAGCATCCATAAATAGATGAATGGATAAAGAATATGTGGTACACACACACACACACAGAGGATTATTATTCAACCGTGGAAAAGAGTGAAATCTTGCTATTTGCAACAACATGGATGAATCTAGAAAGTGTTATGCTAAGTAAAATAAGCCAGTCAGAGAAAAACAAATACCATATTACTTCACTCATATGTTGAATTTAAGAAACAAAAGAAAAAGAAGTAAATAAAAAATCAGACCCTTCAACAGTAAAGAACAAACTGGTGGTTATCAGAGAGAGGTGGGTGGAGGCATGGATGAAATAGGTGAGAAAGATTAAGAGTACACTTACCTTGATGAATACTGAGTAAAATATATGGAATTGTTGAATCGCTATATTGTTCACCTGAAACTAATGCAATACTGTATGTTAACTACATCAGAATTAAAATCTAAAAGTAAATGAAATTAAAAGTTAAAATTGAAAAGAATAGAGAAAATTAGGACACATACACAAAGGGAGACAATGTGAAGAGAATGTATGAAGACAGTCATCTACTAACTAGGAGTAGAATTCTTGGAAGAAATGAATCCAACCAAAACCTTGATCTTAAGACTTCTAGACTCCAAAATAGTGAGGAAGAATTTTATGTTGATTAAGCCACCATTCCATAGTACTTTATTATGTAAGCCTTGGAAAACTCATATAGTGTCCTTCAAGGATGGATGTCTAAGCAAAGGGGAAAATTACAAGGATTCTGAATATAAACATCTTTCTAGATTAATGTTAAGTATTAAGACAATTTATATGATTGATCAAAGTTAGCTAAACTATTTCAATTTCCTATGTCATATATAAAGTCTACAGGTGTTCTCACTACTATCTATAATTCATAGCTTTGAACCAATTTTCGAAACCCAGAGACAACTAAGAAAAACTAGTGTGGCATTTTGTAAAAGAAATATAAACATAGCTCTTTAATTTTCTTATAATTCCTTACAGATAATCCATAGGAACTCTAGATCTGCACTATTTGAACAAAAATCTAAGTATCTAGGGTAGGAGCCTAAATTGAACTTGTATTTTACAAGATCATATGTATTTATGTGTCCAGGCTGGAGACTTACATATGAATCAAATGTCAAATAGTAACCAACAAACTAAAGTGAAGGCCCTACATCCCATTTTAACATTTATTTTATTTAAGAGTAAAGCATTATTATAATAATTTTTTTAGAGTTTGTCACAATAAGGATAATATAATGTAGGGACTTGATAGATTTTTATTCTCTTCCACTCCATTCAATATATTTTAATCCAGAGTAATTATGTTTCTTCTTATTGTATTTTCCCATGTATTTTTTATGATGCTTTACTTTAATGTGGATTTATCTTTTGAGGACTGGTCTTATGCAGTTTAACACAGTTTTTGTAAGCATAGTGTATTTAAAATTATAATTTTATTCATAAAATGTGTTTAGATTATACACTTTATTAAAAATTTAAAGTTAGTTATAATTTATAAAACAAATATAACAATTTTGCAGAATAAATAGAAAACAGAAATGTGCAACCTTTTTGGTACTCTCAAAAAATTATATTTAAATAGTGCCGAATGTCTGGTATGACTAGCAGTGAATCTTAGGGGGCAGGAATTAATGTTCCTTACCCCAACGTTTAAAAACATTATTCATATTACTATATTTGGGGAATTAGAAAAAGGCATAGCTTTCCCTCAAGATATATAACAAGCCAGTTAAGAAAACTTTATAAATATATTTCTTCTAATCCAAGTGACAAGGAAAAACACATTGATTAATTTGTAACTATTTAAAAAACAAAACATTGAGCACATAAAAATGTCACAAACAAAATAATAAAACATATTCAGTCATCAAGCATTCATTGAATGTCTTCACAGTATAGAAGGTATTGAAGTAGGCAACAGTGGACAAGTCAAGCATGAATTTTGCACTTGAGCAACTGCTGATCCAGTAGGGGGAGTAAGACATATATAGGTAAACATGTGCGTGCATACACACACACACACACAGAGACATACACAGTTACTATCCAATGAAAAGATGTTAGTGCAGAAAAAGAGGGCCAGATTATTAAACAGTATAATTATCTATGGTGTCAAAATTATGATATTGCATCTTTGTAGAATTCATATTTGGATATCCTAATTATGAATAATTTTGTTTTAAAAGAGGAAGGGGAGCCAGTTCACAATGACCCTGGTAATCTAGTCTTTTATAATCTTGAAGCCTTGACTATGGGTTCTTTTAAGTTTCCCCTCCTAAAATACAAGGGGTGTGTGTATGTGTGTGTATGTGTGTGTGTGTGTGTGTGTGTGTGTGTGTGTGTGTGTGTGTGTGGTATTGAGAAGGTGGGGGGCGGATTTCAATAATACTTTAACAACTAAAACAATTTAAGGAAATAATCCTTACTAATCAAGGGATGAAAAATGATGTGGGTCATATCTGATTATTAATGCGAACTTTAGTTGAAAACAAAATAGGTTTAATTGACAAACTCGATGGTTAATGGTTGTCTTTTGGAGTTGTGAACCTTTTACTTACTAACTTATCAAAGAAACTCACTATGTAAATTGAATGCAGACAAGGTAATGAATATATGGGTTTTAAAAAAGATTTTATTTATTTATTCATGAAAGACACAGGCAGAGGGAGAAGCAGGCTCCATGCAGGAAGCCCGATGTGGGACTTGATCCCAGGACTCCAGGATCACTCCCTGAGTGAAAGGCAGATGCTCAACCGCTGAGCCACCCAAGTGTCCCTGGATATATGTTTTGATGTTTGACTAGAATTTCCCTAAAACAATATTTCTGGTATCACCATTATTAGTTTCACTGTTAATGGAAGTTCTATCTTATGTAGTAAGAAAAGTATAAATTGGTGTACATGATAGAAAGATCGTCAAAATTGTCATTTTTTTCTTTAAAGTTATATAACCTTATGAGAATTAATAAGATTGTTCATTGTGATGGCTGGATATATAATTAAAAATTCAGCACTAGAAAGCATATAAGAAGAAATATACAGAACCTACACAAAGAAAACTCTATTATTAAACAGCTAAGAGAAAACTTGAATAAATAAAATCATTTATAATTAATTGATAGACACACTCAATATTCTAAAGACATTATTCCCAAATTAATTTTTAAAGTAATGCAATTATAAACAGATTCTCATTAGTATTATTTTTCAGAACTTTATTGCCTAATCCAAAAGTGTATCTCAATATAAATACTTAAGAGTCAATACTATTTTTTTAGGTAAAAAAATATGGAATGGGAACTTCATCAACTGATATTTTGATACCATAAGTCTACAAAGAACAGAACAGAATACTCAAGAAACATATAATGTCAAAAAAAGAAACATATAATGAGTGTGTTTATATATATGTGTATATATATTTATGTATATACATGTATATATGAATGTATCACATGATTTGAATTTCTTGATGAAAAACATCATATATAAAGAATGTTGAGAAATGTGTATTCATTATATTTATTCATCAGTAGGAAAGCTAGATATCTTTTTTATTATACTATATTAATTTGCTAGGGCTACCATACAAGTACCATAGACTGGTTTAAACAACAAAAAATTTCTTTCTTTTTAAGATTTTATTTATTTATTTATTTATTTATTTATTTATTTATTTGTTTGTTTGTTTATGAGAGACAGAGAGAGAGAAAGAGAGGCAGAGACATAGGCAGAGGCAGAAGCAGGCAGGGAAGCCCAATGTGGGACTCAATCCTGGGACTCCGGGATCACATCTTGAGCTGAAGGCAGACGCTCAATTGCTAAGCCACCCAGGCATTTCTAAACAACAAAAATTTATTTTTTCACAGTTCTGGAAGCTAGAAGTCCACAATCAAGGGATCAGCAGTGGTGGTTTCATCTGAGGCCTCTCTCCTTGGTTTGCAGATGGCCATCTTATTCCAAAGCCTTCCTTCACATGGTCTGACACTAGCCATATTGGATTAGGGCCACCAATGTATCCTCATTTTAACTCAATTACATTTTATGCCCTATTTTCACATACAGCCACATTCCAGGGTTAAGGACATCAACATATGGATTGGAGAGGTGGGGGACACAATTCAACTCATAACATATATCATGAACCAAAAAAAAAGGATTCAAGATATAGAGTAAAATATGAAAAATGAATAAAAAACTTAAATAACCAGGAACAAAATATCAGTAAATATTAATTCTATCTTGAAATATAATAAAGCTTTAAAAGTATAAATCGACAGGCAAAAACATAAATGAAAATGTTTAAATATGTAGTTACATGAAAAATTGAATTTCTGGACATCAAACTGATACCATAGTAAAGCAAAATCAGTAAAAACGACTTTTTTAAAAAAAATTACTTATTTATTCATGAGAGACACAGAGAGAGAGAGGCAGACATAGGCAGAGGGCAGGCTCCATGCAGGGAGCCCAAAATGGGACTTGATCCAGAGACTCTGGGATTACGCCCTGAGCCAAAGTCAGACCCTCAACCACTGAGCCACCCAGGCATCCCATGAACCACCCAGGCATCCTGGTAAAAATGATTTTGATATATTTTGGCATTTTTACCTGTGAGATAAAGACTTAAGAAAAAAGATTATAGTATAAGAAGAAAATATTGGACAAAAAGAGAGAAAAAGTCATAAGTAAAAAAACGAAAGTGACAAATACATTTGGGTAAAGTTTTTAGCTTCACTAATAACCAAAGGAATGAAATTTGAGACAACTTTGGGGGCATTTTAAATTACTAATTTAGGAAAGATTTTAACTTCGAAAGTTATTAATACTGAAACATATTAATATACTTTCCAGTAATGACAAGGTTGTGAGGATTTAAACATTATGTATCATTAATGGGGCATACATTTATGCAGTCTTTTGAGGTCATATATAATAAAAGTTAGGATTTTAAAATTTTTTCTACCTATCAATTTAATTTTACATACAGATTGTAAAATAATCAGATAAATGCTTGTATCCATAAATTGTGCTATCTGTTCCTCTAGAGGCATACAGATATATATACTAATAAGTGCCCTTTGGCTGTGGAATTATAAATTATTTTAATTTATTACATAATTTTATGTACATTCCAAATGAAATACAGTACATTTTACAATAGTAAAATGATGTCATCTTGAAATTTGGAAACTGAGAGGAGGATTAGATTACTTGAAACAAAGAAGATTTAGAAATTCTTGGTGGAGGATATGGCATTTGTCTTTGAGTTGAGTGAAATTTATAGTGATATAAGCAGGAGAGCATTTGAGGCAAAGGACAGAGTTTTTTGGGGCATATCTGATACTTTTTTTTTTCCTCAAGTGTAACACATATGACAGAATTTAGAAGGGCCCAATCAAAATAGATGGTTGGGATTAAAAATATAGAACAGGCTGAGACAAGCAGGTGCAGAGAAGCAGGTCAAATTAAAAGGCTGGTGTAGCAGTTCCATTGGGAGGAATAGGGGCAATGGGATTGGAGAAAAAAGAATACATTTTTGGTTGAGTGTGTATGGCATAGATATAGAGCAAACAATGAAGCCAAAGTCCAATATAACAAGTTTTAGTAACAGAGACCTAAAAATGTGTAGATGTAAGTGAAAAGAAGTGGTAACATCCATTGACCAACTTCCATATTAGGATCTGTGCTTCATGCCTTACGTCATACTGGAGATCTTGGTTTTGCTTTGTTCCTATTATATAAATGCCCATAGTTACAGCTAAGTAACTAGAAGATTCAAACCTATGTATTTTCAGTTTTTGCATGACACATACCTGTGTACTTTATGTTTTAGAGATAAAATAATCTGAAATGATTTTTACTATTTCAGTCTGTTATTTCCTATTCTGTATTTTTATGCATGTTAGTTCAAAATTATATTTTAAAATGTAGAAACTGAAGTTCAAGGGCATTACTGAAATTTCAGATGTTTTAAACCATCCAGTTCTTAACTGTGTCCTTGTAATATAGATCATCTGGCCTGTTTTTGTCTATTCCTTTCTACATGATAAATGCAGAGCAGAATGCTAATATCCTTAGGCAAGGTCTTACTTTAAAAATGTATATAAGAATTTGTTGCTGATAGAAGCTTTTGATGAAACCAAGAAATAGAATGGACAGAGCAGATACAATATATTATATAGAACTAATGACATCAAATCCGGCACTTTATTAACCTTGCTGTTTTTATCTTTGAATTATTGTTGGTTCCTAAAAGAATAATGTTCATGAAATTATTATTATATGTGAAAGTAATCTGAAACATATTCTAACACTCTGGTTTTTTTCTTGTACTTAGAGAACTATAGGATAGAAGCCAGTGGGCTATTAGCAGATCCAGTTGTTTTCTTTTCCTTTGATTTAAAAAAGAGGTACACAATCTAAAAAATTATGTCTTAGTAATACTATAATTGCCCATGATAAAGCATTGCAATAAGAACAAAATAATATAAAAACAAAGTCCATCTTAGTAATTGGGATATATAGTTGAAGGTTGCATGTTCACTTTAAAGTTGATTAGTGTCACATGAAAAAAGAAAAAAAAAAGCACTTCTGCAACACTCTACTTCTAGTGCCTTTTCATTATGATAATGTCTCCAAGTCTGTATTATTATTTTGCAAAGGACAGAGGGCAATGGAGTTCTGACAATAAAAAAAAATTAATGCAATATGAACTATGTTAACAATTGTAATAATAATTTTAAACAAATTACCCAGCTAAACATCGCTTTTCTTGTAATTCATCTAGTATATACAAGTGGCTGAATAGAACTCTATCTAGAAGTTAACTAAAATTTATTATGAAACTTTTACCCTATTTCTTTCATTATATGTTTTGGCCTTTGGGGGAAAAAAAAACACCTAAAAAGACAGAAAACAAACAGAAACAAAAACCTCATCCTTATTTGGGATCTTTACTTTGTAATGGAGCTTTATGAAATTAGTCATATTTTTCCGTTGCAGAAGTTTAAAAATTATGTAACTAAATGTAATTAGTTACTAAGACTCTGGGTGTGGTTTTTAAAGTCCTCCTAGTTTCAGATATTCCTCTTTTTTTTTTTTTTTTCTTGAGATCTTGAGAGGGGGAGAGAGGGAGAAAGAGAGAGAGAGAGAGAGAGAGAAGGGGCAGAGGGATATCAAGAGAGAGAATCTCAAGCAGGCTGCACATTCAGTGGGAGTCTAACTCAGGGCTAGGTCACAGAATGCTGAGATCATGACCTGCTGAAATCCAGAGCTGGATGCTTAACCATCTGATCCACGCAGGCACTCTTCTGTTTTTAAAGTATAAATAGAATAAATTAAAACTGAGAAAATTTTAACTTAGATGCATTTCAAAGTTTAAATTTGTCCATTTTATTCCCTCTGAGATACATTATGTGGTCTTGTAAAGATATTTGAAATCAGTTCTGTCTGGGTTTCTTACTCAGGCCCCATCGATTACCTGATGTATAAAGTTTCCCCTTTTAATTAGTCTCTCAGTCTTAACTTCCTTTTTATAAAATGATACTATTTAGTATCCATCTTGCAGAGTTGTTATGAGGACTAAATGAGGTAGTGTGTACACAAGTCCAGTCTTTACAAGTGTCCATAAGTGGCAGTTTTTATTGTACTTATTAATTTGATAATGGATAACAGAGAAAGTTCTATGGAAGAGAGTTTGTGATTCATCTAATTTATGAATTTTCTCTTAATTTAGTTTTTAAAAAATATTTATTTATTTTTGAGACAGAGAGAGAGCAAGTACACAAGAGGAATGGGCAGAGGGAGGAGAGAGAATGTCAGGAAGACTCAGTGCTCAGTGTGTAGCTCAAGTTGGGGCTCAATCTCATGAACCTGGGATTACTACCTGAGCTGAAACCAAGAAGCAGCCACTTAAGCAACTGCACCATCCAGGAGCCCCTCTCTTAATTTAGTTTATCCAGTCTGTTGCATTCTGTGAATTACAGATCTCTCTCTCTCTCTCTCTCTCTTTTTTTTTTTTTTTTTTACTGATACGGGGTTTTTCTGCAGTAGCAATTTTCCAAAACTCATAACCTGATTCATGGATTATACAATTGTGTATCGAAATTATAAAAACGTCCTTAGACTTGTCAATTCTACTTGAATTCATAAGAAACCATTTATGTATGAAAAGGTATTAATTAAAGCAAGTTTTTGGCAAAAGTCAAAAGCATCTTAAAGGTCTGCTATAAAAAAAACTGGTTACGTAAATTATGGTATATGGTATATATAATTTATATATCTATGATATACATAGAATAGAGTAATAGGTAACCATAAAAAAAGGACAGGGAAGTTCATTATGTATTGGCATGGAATAATCTTCCAGATATAATGCTTAAGGAAAAAAATTGAAGATGCTAAAGATGTGTAGAGGTGTAAACATGCACATTCCCAATATGTATGTCTGTGTGTTCACATGTGTTAAGTGTAAAAGAACGAAAAGAACTGCCAGGGTATTCAAATAACTGATAACATTAGATGTCTGAGGCAGGAAAACGGTTGGCTGGTGGCAAGGTTTGGAGGGAGACTATCATTATATACACTTTTGTGCTTCTTAAATTTGGAGCCATATGTCACTATTCTCTATTCAAACAAATGAGGCATTTCAAATTCTTTAAAAACGAGCTTCAGTAAAAATAATCACAGGATCATCACTTCATGCCCCAGTTTTTCTTTATGAATTTACATTAAAATCCTAAAGAATTTGAGAATATTGTAGCAATACTGCCAGCTCTTCTGATACTCTCTAGATCTATAGGGGACACATATCACACACATGCATATAGATAGACACATGCATGCTGGTATGTACACACATGCACAAAGATAAAGACTGCAAAACCTTTTTTCTAAATGACATAATTCAGGCATATGTGAATTTAAATTGGTCAGATAGGGTTCACTTTTGGGAAAAAAAGACTAAGGTCATACTAGAGAGTTGTTTATTCTTTGGAATCAGAAAATTCTGAGTCTGAATCTCAGCTTTTCTATTTATAAGCCTTTTTCATTTGCTAAGACCTATCATTGCCCACTGAGCAAATGGTACGTGTAGATTTAAGCTCCTATGAGATATAGCTTTATTTACTCCATCTAAAGATATTCCAAAAGATTTCTAAAATTTTGGGTTAACTGGAAGAAAAAAAATATTTAACACATTCACTATGACTTTGGGAGTAACAGACCTGTCACAGTTGTTACAATTGTGCTAACGCATTGAGCACAATTTTCAATGCAAGCTATTTTTCCAGATCACTCTGGGAATATACTCCTGAATAACTTTACCTAAAGGGTAGAATCAGTTTGGCTTTGTTAATTTGCAAGTAGGAAAGTTTTATCTTTTGGTATTTCCCACCCTTACTTCTATAATCTACAAATCTCTACCTCTCTTCAAAGAATTCCTTTCTGAACAATAGGTCAAACATTTACAGGTGGCTGGTTTTGTTTTCTGGCTTGTGGAGTCTGAATGTTATGAACTTGGGTAGAGCTCATTAAAGCTTCCTTTCTGCCTTTCATTATAAAAAGCCCAAGTGACAGTACTTGAAAAACAGCCTCTGGCTAAATATTATTGAAATCCAAAGGCCAGTAAGCGAAGAATCATTTGCTGGTCAAATCTATATTAATCTAACTTGTTATATTGTCTTAACAACATTCTCAAGGGTGTTTTTTCGCTACTGAAAAGATTCATTTCAATAAACCAAACATACTCTATCTACTTAAATTAGCGTATTTATGCTGGGCCAATTTCATAATTGTTCTAGAGAAAATAATCTCTCAATAGTCCATCTTGGCCAGACTGTTGTTTATCAAACAGAATAATAGAGTCTGTTTAACTCTAAATATTACTTGATTTAAAAACCACAGCCTTTCCATTAATTACCATTGACTCCGTGGCATAGATGGCAATGATTTAATATGGGTCAAAATCTCATTACATAAAAATAAATTATAATAAAATCCTGCAGTTACAGGAAACTACCTAAATTCCTAAATTGCACTTAAATTTAGGCTACTATAATTCATTATAACCAAAATCCAATAACAGCCAAGAAGTCCTTTTGAATCTGATGAACTTTATTGCAAAATATTGGCAGTGATCAGAGAATTGGCACCATGGACTCTTGGGTTAGTGAAATCATGAACCATTTTCTCTCCCTGTGTGTCCCCTAGAATGCCTTAATTTCAATCTATTTAGCCTCTTTCTCTTTCTTCATGCTCCACTTTAAATCATGCCTTCCCGAATTTTCCTGAAATTCTCCTCTCCATCCCTCACTACAGGAAAAATTAAATATATTTTTTGAAAATATTTCAGTTTGTCCCTCCTACTGGTTTTTAAGTTCTTCAAAGGAGGAACTGTCAGCATTTTGTCCTGAATTCTCTCATAAGACATTTCCATATGAAGCCTATGAGATTTTAAAACCAAAGCCTTTCAAATGATGTTTTTTAATTGAATATCTTTTCCTTGGTGTCAATCAAACTGAAGGAATGAGACTTCCTTTGGGCCTGTTCTTCTCTTTGTTCACATGGTATCTCAATTTTAAGGTCAAAAAGAAAAAAAAACACCTAATATGTGCCTTTTTAACTTTCTTACCTTTATGATTTCTACTGCTGTCAAGGAAAGATTCTGTGATTTTGTTCTTTTCTTCTGGTGGGCTTGACATATTGAATCTTCTACTCAAACTCATGATCGACCATGATTACAACTTAAAGCTGAACTTAATAAAAAAAACTCATAAAATAATGAAATATTAGATTAGGAAAAAACTATCCATACATCCACATGTTTATCCATCCACTCATCCATCTAAGTATCTATCCATCCATTTGTTCACTTACTGAATAAAGATTTAAAGATAATCTATTATATATAAGCAATATAACAAGTGGTCAAGATATTGATAAAAACTAGTAGATGAAGAATAAACTTTGTTCAAATAAAGTGTAGGACAGTGCTACAGTGTTATAATAGAAGTCTGTACTATGTGGAGCATGCCCAAGAGATATGGTTATGTCTACATGGAAGATTAGCAAATACAGAATAAAACACAGACTAAACTATAGACGTATATAAACTAGTTCAAAAAGAGGAGAATGACATTCTGGGAAAAGAAACTCCTAACTCTGGGAAATGAACAATGGGTAGTGGAAGGGGAGGTGGGAGGGGAATGGGGTGACTGGGTGACAGGCACTGAGGGGGGCACTTGACGGGGTGAGCACTGAGTGTTATACTATATGTTGGCAAATAAACTCCAATAAAAAATATAAAAAAAAACAAATAAATTCTCTAGACTAAATAACAAAAAGATATTAGTATTCAAAGCAGATGAGTCACTCAAGGAATCATCAATTCAGAGTTCAAGTTAAGTGGGATATTGAATAAGAAATAAGAGAAAAGATTGGATTACTTAGAGAAGAGATGATAATCATAATGATGGTGATGTTAATTTAATTAGTAAGTAATTTGATTTATACTACAGGTCATAGTCTGTTGAAAGTTTTAAGTAGCTTTAAATTTCAGGAATATGAATTTGGAACAAGTGTGGTGAATCACTGGAAAAATGGGAGAATGGAAAGCAGGAATCTAAATTAGGTATCACCACTGCAGTTCAGTTAGGTGACTTGGATGGCTTAAGGATAGACCAGAAGAGGCAGAAGACTGAGGTTTGAATTAAGTAGTTTTAATAAGATGTGGTTAGACCTCTTAAGTTTTCATCTTGGTCAACACAGAGTCTGATTGTGTCATTCATTAGGATAGAGAGTATAGAAGGAAAAACACCTTTGGAGGCACATTATATTGAGTTTAATTTTAAGTGTGTTGCATTTAAAGTACTTCTGAAACATTTATTTCAAACTCCCAGCCCCTACGGGAAACTTCCTTTCAGCCCTCTATTAGGTGATGCATATACAGATCTTTGCCATATCCTGCTGGTCTGTTCTTGGGTTTATTTGCTTTGCTAATTAATTCTGTACTCCATGTATCTTACCAGCTTGGCTTGGCTCATAGAAGTTCTTTGTCGTGTAGTCTTATGTTAAAGGCATTTCTCCATTAAGCATGTAAAACAGCCTCATAGATCTAAACAT
This sequence comes from Vulpes lagopus, assembly GCF_018345385.1. Classification (NCBI taxonomy): domain Eukaryota; kingdom Metazoa; phylum Chordata; class Mammalia; order Carnivora; family Canidae; genus Vulpes; species Vulpes lagopus. The sequence continues at coordinate 42,474,017 of NC_054826.1, forward strand.
GAGATCAAAAGATCAAAACATTTTTTAACAGTTTCCCAAGAGATTTTCCCAAAGCAACCAATGCATTACAGGGTAGGGAAGAGGGAATGGTTATTTTAACATCGAAAATGGTTATTTTAGAAAGTATCTTTGCCAGTGGGACTGGAAGAGTTTGAAATAAGAGTCTGAAATCAGAAGTCTACTGAAGTATGTAGACATGAAGTAGCTTAGGGATTGAGGGTGACAGGAATAGAGGAAAAAGGAATAAAACTGGAGCTATTTAAGAAGGAAGAAACAGGGCACCTGTGTGGTTCTGTTGTTTAAGTGTCTGCCTTCAGCTCCTGTCATAATCCCAGAATCCTGGGATTAGGGCCCCACATCAGGCTTCCTGCTCAGTGGGGAGTCTGCTCCTCCCTCCCATTTGTGTTCTTCTCCCTCTCTCTCTTTCAGGTTAAATAAATGAAAAAAAAAATAAAAAAAGAAGAAATAAAGAACAGTATATGTTGCTAAATTGGAACATAAAGGAAAAAGGCATTAAAACCTCCTATGACTTTCATAATTTATAATTTTTATAAATCATAGAATCACTTTATAGATTGTTGGAATGTTTTCTTATCAGCATATTGCCCATCACAGTATTGCGTCCATATGCATGTTTGCAAGTGTGCAAGTTGCACATAGGTGTGCTGTGCATGCAGTGCAGGTAAACTTTAAAAGAAAAAGAAGGTAATATGCATTTGCTTATCCTAAAATCGGGATGAATGAGCTCATCTTTCATTTAGTTTATATTTTTTAATCTTCAGGGACATGTTTTTATAAAAAAAAAAAAAAGACCTCAGCATTTCTGGTGGGTTTAATTTGGTATAAAGGAATAAATTGTCAGCTTCTTCAGATTTCATGTGCTCTCTATATTTATCATAAAAGACATCACAATCTTGTTTATTATTCCAACTTATATCTTTTTGTCCCTAGTGTATCTTCCCTGTCTTAAACTGGCAGACAAGAACAGATTGAAAGGAACTCTCTTTGGCAGACCACAATGTTGCATTTCAGTGATTTCCATGATACTCTAATAAACAACAACTACAACAAGGCAATAATCCTAATGTGGGCATTACTAGGAGGTTCTGTTCAAAACATTTTAAAGCCATCTTTTGGGTGAAAAATAAAGATAATCCCATTTCACTCAGAGCAGGATTTATAGTTTAAAATATTCATTCATTAATTACCTTGTGAACTTGAAGAATTTCTTTTTCTCCAGAAAACATTTCTGGAAAATTAGATGCTAAAATTTTGTGGCTCTAATTGCATCCCTCTCATAATTTATTTCATGGAGTACTTTTTCAAAGTTTCACTTATGTGATAGGATTCTATTTTGCACCAAGTAAAATTTCCCTGTTATATGGGAACCATGATAAAAAAAAATATGTAGCTTAACCATGTAAGAGCTAGAAGTAAAACAGGAAAGAGGTTTCTGATATCCACCAGCCTGTGCCTTCTCTTCCTCTCCATCCAAGTCGGTGAGCTGTTGTCCCAAAGTGCTAAGGGCAGAGGAAAAAAACTTTAAGTGTAACATTGAAGTTTTAATGAAGATAACACTACTCTCTGTAATAGATAAACACTGAAATATTAGTGTCAACTAAACAGACTTTTTGTTTGTTTGTTTGTTTTCATAATATTCTGTTGGCATGGGCTGGATGTGGAGGGGGTGGGCAGTTCCAGCTATAATTTAGGAAACAAGGTTGGCCAAAGCTCTACCATCTATACCACTCAACATCCACAATCACAATAACCATTGATATTGGCTGGTGCTAGGGATTCTGCATGGGTATTTTTTAAAAGCATTTGCTGTAAGTGGGACACATCAGTTCCATTGACTAGAAATATCACCTTCATTTACACTTAACAGCAAGGGAAGCTGAAATATATGTTCTACCCATGTGCCTAGAGACACAGTGAATGGGTTTCATGAAGAAGTAACTAACCTATACTAGGAAGACTCATTCTTTAATATTAGAATAAGGTCATTCTCTTAAGTTCAGTTGGATGAGCTTGGGTGAAGAATTATGAAATTGGGACCAGATGACAAATAAAAAACCACTTTCTAGCAAGAAAATGGGCTTTAATATGGGAAATTAAGAGGTAATTATTGGAAGAAGTAAAATCATTTCATGTTTATATCCCTAAGTTGAGATTCTTTTAAAAAATCGTATTTCTCAATTATGTTTTATTATTTTTTTACTTCATTAGGCATTTTAATTCACATGTGAAAAATTTATCTTCCTTAAATAAATCAAATATAGATTATATGGCAATCTTGAAGTTGTACAGGAGAACCAGAAAATCTGCAGATGGTTTTTTTCCCTTGTTCTTCTCTCTGTTAGGGAGATGGTATAAAAGTCTAATTAATTACTCAATACACACAGGTGAATTTGGCCTGAGTAACAATTGTAGTAAGCTTTAATTTGTGTGTGGAATGTCTGTACCTTTTCCAACATGTCCTTCACAGATTCTTGATTGAGAGGCTTACAGTTCTTTGTTTCTTTAGCTCTAAAAAAATGGTAAGTAAAATTCAATTCTCCACTTTATTTTTATTTTCATTTTTTTTCAATTCCTCACTTTAGAGGTTCTCTTCCCTAGCCTCCTATCTAAAGTGGTTTATATTTTTGCATATACTGTGAGGGAGATCTAGTCACAGGCAGACATCTTTCTAGTAGGACTTTGCCTCCTAAGTATCATGATAGGCGAAGATTTCTTTCCACCATTTACGTACTTATTTACTTACTTATTTGTTTGTTTGTTTATGATTTTATTTATGTATTTGAGAGGGAGAGCAAGAAAGCACAAGCAGGAGAATGGCAGAGGGAGAAGGAGAAGCAGCCTCCTTCCTGAGCGAGTAGCCTTGTGCAGGGCTGGATTCCAGGGCCCTGGGATCAGGACCTGAGCCAAAGGCAGATACTTAACTGACTCAGTCACCCAGATGCCCTCTTTCTACCTTTTAGAAATGTCTGGAGAAGCCCACTAACTTCCCTTGTTTCTTCAGAACTCAGCAAGTTTTAATTAGGGAAAACTGACCATGTTTTGAGGGCCTTTCTAGATTTCAATCTGTCATGCCTGCCCACCAGACCAAAGTACTTAGCTGAATTTTTATTTCTCTTAGTTTAGTTACTCTGCCCAGCCCAAGTCCAATCTGTAGCTTGTAGCTAGAATTATCAAAGGTCCACAACCATTGTCAGCTTTCCTAGCCTTTCCAAAATTTGAGTTTATCAAATCTTTGTTTTTCTTCAGCAAATTGGTCTATTTAAAAATATCATTATAAATTATCCAGTTTGTTTTCTGATTCTTACAGTGGAGATGTTAGCCTACTATCTCTTAGCCATAAAGACAAATCTTAGAATGCTCACTTTTTTGAGGTGTATTTTTTAATTCTCTTGATCTTAGTTGTAAATGGCTAAGCACTGTATTTCAATTTAGTTTTCAAGAAGCATATTCTTGCCTAGATGCAATTTGTTTCTTTACACCTTATAGAAACACAAGGTTTTCCCTCATGATATTCACTTTCAGTATTCTGCTCCCTCATGCCCAGATAACATATTCCATTTTGTGTAAAATTTAGTTTCTCCAAAGACTATCACTCATTTTATTATCCTTTGTGAGAGTTATATGAAGTTTTGGAGGAACAAAAGTCCATGAAAAGAACAGAGAAAATGCCCAGTGAAAAGAGGCCTGGTGACATCGACTTTAAATGTGCAATTGTTCTGATGCCAGATTTCTTTCCAAGCACTGCCAATTGGCAGACACAGAAATCCTCACCTCCTCCCAGTGTTAAACTCAGCAGTCAAAAACGAGATGTAGTGGGAAGTGTTGATTTAACACCAGGGAAGAAACATGGTCTGATGCTAGCTTTAGTAAACATCTCAAAGAAGGTTTTTAAGAGTGTTAACATAAAAGGCAGACAGAAGGACAGAGTCTTAGAGCTGTGGAGTAAAGACCAGGGAATTGTAGGGGTGTGAGGGGCAGCTCCCTGATTGACAGAGATGAAGAATGAGGGTTGGAAAAATCTAGAGTAAAACTTCATTTTAAATAATGTTTATATTAGATTGGATCATATGAGATTACCTGGGAATCCATGTAAATATGTACAAATACACAGATATGTGCATAAATGTTTGCTTGATGTATTAGGTAAACACAGATGTATATACATCGCTTATATATAACTATGTGTATCTGTGATATATATTCAGATGTATCCAAAAAACTATTCCTGGGTCTAGAAAAGTTTTTCTCCTTCTTAGAAATATTGACAGGCCATAATTAATTCCCTTGAAGTTTGACATCTACGTGCACAGTTGTATTTGTTTCCTAAAAACATATTGCACCAGACGCTTTGATGAATACAAATCCTTTTGATGAATTTGGTGATGTAAATGAACTCTTGGTCTGTTAAGAGAGAAAAAGGTAAATGAGAATGTAGTTCATACAATAACAGGCTTAAGTTAAATGTCATCAAAGAGTGGAGAGTTTTGAAATCTGCTAAGTATAAGAATGTTTCAAAGAGGTGGTGATATTCAGGTTAGGGATAAATGATAAAAATATAATATCTTTGTATCCATGGTCCTTTCTCTTTCTTCCTCCTGAAAACATCACTTCTAACATATATAAGTATTTAATATTTTGCTCATAAATATATGAGAAACTTATGGCATGTTGTATTTGAGTATACTTTTTACCTTTGTATTGGAATTTTAATGGAAATGTTTTATAGAATGTTTCATATCTGGTCATGTGAACCACACACTTTATCCTTGTTCAAAATTGTGTTAATTTGGGGTCTTTCTATATTTATTATTTTTAGGAAAGTTTGGTATACTCTGAAAAGTTCTGAGGAGAGTTTTAGTGAAATTGCCTAAATTAATAGAGTGATATGTAAAAAATATGTAAAATCTGTATTCTTTTCAGTCATACCAAACCAGGAAATGGAATTTATTTCCATTTATCTAACGACATATTTTTTGCAATCATTCTCTAAGTATGTTGTCGTTTGGAGACTTTATTATTATATAAACATTTTCCAATTGTTGGTGATGAGTAAAGAATTGTATTGGCTTTTCAATATAGTGATTATATATCCAGAATCCTCAATGAAAACTCTTATTATTTTATGGGAAGTCCAGGTGGCTTAGTGGTTTATCACTGCTTTCAGCCTGGGGCCTGATCCTGGAGACCCGGGAACAAGTCCCACATCAGGGTCCCTGCATGGAGCCTGCTTCTCCCTCTGCCTGTGTCTCTGCCTTTCTCTCTCTCTCTCTGTGTCTCTCATGAATAAATAAAATCTTTTAAAAAAAGAAAATTCTTATTATTATAAATCTTTTACGTAGGGGTGTCTGCGTGGCTCAGTCAGTTAAGAGTCTACATTTGGTGCAGATGGTGATCCCAGGATCCTGGGATAGATACCCTGCATTGGACTCCCTGGTCTGTAAAGAGTCTGCTTCTCCCTCTGCTTCTGCCCCCTCTCCTTCTTGTGCATGCATGCATGTGCTCTCTTTCTCTCTCCTTCCCTCAAAAATAAATAAATAAAAATATTAAAAAAAAATAAATACAAAATAAATACACCTGGGTGGTTCAGCGGTTGAGCATCTGCCTTTGGCTCAGGGCATGATCCCGGGATCCTGGGATCGAGTCCCACATTGGGCTCCCTGCATGGAGCCTGCTTCTCCCTCTGCCTGTGTCTCTCATGAATAAATAAATAAAATATTTAAAATAAAAGAAATATGTAGAATTTTCTCTGAATATCTATAGAAGTTTCCGTGATTTATTATCTGTGAGTAATGGCAATTTCATTTATTTGTTTTGATCCTTATAGTTATTTTTCATACTTATTCTGGATCAGTGTTGAATATGAATACAGACAGTGGTATCTTTGTCTTATTGGATTTTAAGGAGGGTAATTCTAATCTGTTATTGCTGTGTAAGATGTTTGCTGCAGGTTTATCATAGATGTCCTTTATCAACTTTAATGTAGTTGCTCTGTTTCTAATTCTTATCCAGGAATTATGTTCATCTTAAATGATTAACATTTAACAAGATATTTCTTTCCTTGTTTGTTTTTTACATCCAGGGTACTCATTATTGATCTTTTCCATGAGCAGATTTTTCCATCTATACGTGAGTGTAATATGAAACAATTCTGTATCTCTTAACTCTCATCTTCAAATGAGTAGGAAATGGCTACGGTGAGCTTAAATCTTGATATACGACATTCCAAGGTTAGCAAACATTGGCAAAGTTGAATGATTTACTTGAACTGAATTCACAGTATGAGTTTTAAACTTTATAACAGATTTACTAATTAACAATATAAGATTCATTTATTTTTTGTGGCAATAAGGAACAACGATTTTAATAGAAAAAAAATAAATTTTATTCTGTTACCTGTGCCACAGAAAGTCTTTGGAAGTTGAAATTTAAGAAGTTGTATTTTAATGTGGATTTTATTTCAAGTCTTACCATTGAAGAACTTGTGGTTGAATATCAATACCAATGCTCCCAGGATTCAGAGGATTTTTTAATCCCCACTCAAAGCAGTTATTCATAAACCAAAGGGCAGGACTTTTTCCTCCTTATAGAATTTTTTTGTCATGTTTTGGAATATTTGTAGTTCAGGTTGGACTCCTTGGAAGGATGCTTTATCCCTTTAGTAGATTCCATGTCAGAGTTCAAATGTGATCTTTTGCAATTTGGAATATCTCTATGAATAGAATTCCACCTGAGAATTTAGTGAAAACATCTTTACAGTATTCTGTCTTGCTACTGTTTTCATAACTTTAAGTAGCTACATTTCAGAAGGACTGTTTTGTCGAGAATCACTTGGAGTGGTAAAAAATATAAAATGTAAGATATCTGCATAAAATAACTGATTAAAACACCTTGCAATCTCTGAAAATCCTAACCAAACTGCCCCTCATCTTTATTTTGTGGTAATAAAGCACACTTGCTTAAGGTGTACACTAAGAATTGGTTATTGATGTCTGTAAACAGTATGTCAGATATTGCTGTAAAAATCAAAAGAACAGCAATGGCATAGCGTGTTTACAAAAACCTTTGAAGTTTTAGGTCATTTAGTTCAGTAGCATGTATATTACTCCAGAATCTAAGCTTACTGGGCACAACAATTTTGTCGATCTTTTCATTGTTACATTATCCTTAGCATAGAAAGTAGTGCCTGACACATGAGAGGACTTCAGTAAACATTTGCTGAATAAAGAAGTAATACATCAATGAATTACATTCTTATTTATATTACCCAGTAGATTATAAGTTTATTTAGAGTTTGTGTGATGCTTAGTATCTTATTTATCTGACACATTCACCAATAGTATAAGCATATATTTCTTCCAGATTAAAACCACAATGGTTGGGTTCCTTCTATGTGAGTCTCTATAGGTAAACACTTAAACTTTCATTATTGCTTTAATCCTGACCATGCTATACTAAATACTGTTGTTGTCACCATTTTGTTGAGGAGAAGAGAACTTAAGTATTTAGCATCAAATATTGCAGTGAAAAAGCCGCAGAATCACTTGTCTCTCTGCTTCTGAAAACAGCTCTATAATCTGTGCTCTGCTATGTCCCCAAATCCTCATAATCTATTTACTGTCATTCCTCATCGTCAGGGAAGAGAATTAAGCTTACTGAAATGAAAATGTTATTTTTTTTATATATAGCAACACTTACTTTGGAATGTTGAGCTACTTTTAAAAGCATCCATGAAAGTTTGCCAATTACCAGGAAGGTAACAGCATCAACAGCAAAACACATTTTTAATTCTGAAGAGTAAACTTTGTCTTTATTTTCACTATAGGCAGGGACCTAGAAAAAAGATATAAATTTCCATTTAAAGTTATTGCCTCTAAATTCATCTCTCATGCATCCCTATGTTTCATTATTCATTTCTCAACTGTGAAATTGTAGGCAGTTTAAGAAAGTGATGAAGATGATTTTGAGATAAAAGACAGGATTCATTGAAAGTAATATAACAAAGGGTCAGGAATTGGACATAGAGTAGAATGACAATACCGTTTTATTTCATTATATCATTTACTGCTGGCAAAAACTTGGTGATTAATTAAGAACATGGTCTTTTTTATCTTGAGAAGATCACACAACCTCAAATCCACCCTTACACGTGATATAGCATATGCTTTGCCTTTCTGCTCTTTCAGATTGCAATTTCTTTTATGGAATTTCTGTTGAGCATTCACTGAACTCTGATATTTTATTCTCTTTTTAAATCAAAGTTTTAATTCTGGGCAGGTGGCTGTTCTTGGAAAGGAGAGGAAGGAGGCATCCCTTAGTTGTCATGGCCTTTCTCTGAGGGTTCTAATTGACAAGGGAACTCTTTACAGGTGACTGAAGGAGTTCCCTTTGTACAGGAAATCTGTAATATCTCTGTCACTTTCTGCATGCAGATGACAAGCTTCTGCCAGCTTCAGAGCTTCATTTTCTTCAGCTTCAGGGACTTTTGTGATTTCCATCCATTCAAATTGGTCCAAGCCAGTGAACTATTCCCATCTCCAGCATTTCTTCAGCCAGACCAGTCTGCCCTTATCGTAACAGAGGTGCCGGAAGCTTTGTGAATTACAAGCTGTTTCTCATGTTTATTGATGGACTGCTATTTGGGAAAAGACTAAGAAAAAGTGTTTTTAATGTTCAGTTCATTTCTATTGAAACTGAATCACCCCTCCTAAGTTCTGCCTTCCATACAGAGCTCAGTTTCTGAGGGTGAAGCCTTTGGGAGAGGGAACTGAAGTAATTGAATCGGATTAGACAAGCCAGCAAAGCAAAGTTACATTCCATGAGGTGTTTCCAGTATCAAGTAGATGAATTGTAATTATTTAAGGATTAGTGCAAGCTTGAGATGAGGTCCATTCTGAATACTCCTCACTGTGTATAAACAAAAGCAAGAAGTAGTAATATAGGCTGTTTAAGCTTCTTTTTATCTTTAATAGATTTCTGTGAAAGCTTGTGTGAACTTGGAAAACTGCTGCTATACTGAACAAACTCACTCATTGTTTTTCAATAAAAAGTTAGGCCGAACTAAGCCCCCAAGTCTTGGGAGAGAGCTTAATGAAGGCTAGTTTCTTTACCGTAATTTACTGGGACAGCACTTTGCTGCATGCCATGGGCAGAGGGAATTGGGCCTTTTTTTTTTTTTTTTTTTGTAAATAAACCTTTTATTTTAGAAGAATTTCAGACTTAAGGACAAGGTAAAAAGATAGTACAGAGATTTCCTATATACTCTGAATATAATTCCCCCAGTTTGAATATATTATTCTGCTTTGGTACATTTGTTATATCTAATAGACAGATATTGATATATTAATGTTAACTAAACTCCACATATTATTCAGAATTCCATCTTCCTAATGTCCCTTATCTGTTCCAGGGTTCTGTAGAGGATACTACGTTTAGTCATCATGCCTCAGGCTCCTTTTGACTGCGATAGTTTTTTATACTTTTGTTTCTTATTTTTATTATGTTGTCAGTTTTAAAGTTTTCTTTTTAAAAAAAATTATTTATTTATTCATGAGAGACACACAGAGAGAGACAGTTAAATAGGCAGAGGGAGAAGCAGGCTCTCTGTGGGGAGCCCAATGTGGAACTCGATCCCAGGACCCCGGGATCATGACCCGAGCCAAAGGCAGATACTCAACCACTGAGCCACTCAGGTGCCTCTATCTTCTCAGTTTTAGAAAGTACTGGTCATATATTTTATAGAATGTCTCTGAATTTGAGTTTGACTGATATTTTTCCTATGGTTAGACTGAGGTTTGGGTTATTAGGAAAAAGATCAGAGAGGTAGAGTGCTATTTTTAGCACAACAGACTGGAATACAATACTGGAAGCATTCTATCAACATGACTTATTACTGGTGGTGCTAACCTTGTCCACCTAGCTAAGGTAGTCTTTGCAAGGATTCTTCACAGCAATTTTTTTTATTTTACTTTCCCTTTTTCTACACTTCATTTTCTTTAAGCAAATCACTAATCATAGCCCACAGTTGAGGCATTGAGATTCATACTCCACTTTCTTGAGTGGGGAGTATCTACATATATTGGAATCTTTCTGCACTGGAAATTTGTCTCTTCTTTTAATTTGTAATCAATTCATGATTTATTAACTGATTCTGCTTCTCCCTCTCCTTCTGCCCCTCCCCTTTCTCATGTATGCTCTCTCTCTCAAATAAATAAATAAAATCTTGAAGAAAAAAAAAACAAATAAAACTCCTGGTTGACCCTTGTCAACCAGTGATGTTTTCAGTCTCTATTGTTTTGTCTTTTCCAGAATGCTGTATACATTGAGTAATACTCCATTTGCCATACTCCACCAGGCTCTCTAAAACTCTTTTTGTTTTACTTAACAACATGAATTTCAGATTCATTCATGTTTTATATGGATTAATAGTTTGTTCCTTTTGGCTGCGAAAAGTATGGACACATCATAGTCTGTTCCATTTACCTATAAAAAACATGGTTCTTTTTATTTTTTTGTCAATATGAATAAAGCTGTTATCAATATTCTATGTGAGAGTTTTGTATAGACATAGGTTTTCAAATCATTTTAGGTAATATTTAAGATGGCAATTACTGGATCATGTGTTACATCTATGTTTAGCTTTACAGGAAATAACCAAACTATCTTTCATAGTGTCTGTACCATTTTTCATTCCTTCCACTAATGAATGAGAGTTCATACAGCTCTGCATCTTGCTAGTACTTGTTACTAGTTTTGTGTTTTTTTGTGTGTTTTTTTTTAGCAATTTCCAGAAATTTATAGTGATATTGATGGTTTTTACTAGCACTTCTCTAATTACATTATGTTGAGTAAAATTTATTTGCCTACTGTATATCTTTTTTGATGTGCTATATTTACAGATATTTTGTCCGTTTTTAAGTTGGAGTATGATTTTGCCTATTGTTGAGTTTTAAATATTCTTACTGATGAGCTTACTGTTCTTTTTTGTGTAGGCCAGTATTGCACATTATATGTCCCACATGCATCAAAAATACTCTGGGTTGCTGCTTAATTACAGTATTCTGGGCCCAATTCCAGATCTAATGAGCAGGGATCTCTTAGAGATATGGCTCAGTGTACTGTATATTTCACCAGTTCCACAAGTGATTCTTAAACACCCTAACTAACATTTGTGAACTACTGGTGTATCATTTGATGAGCCATTTTAGAGTTGTAATCAGGTGTTGATGAAGCTATCCTAAATAATTGGTTTTCAAACATAGCTGTAGATTTGAATCATGTTGGGAAATCTTTCAGATCTAAAAACCCAGGACTCTCCCCAACCTAATAAATCGGATCGTCTGAGAATGGGATCCATTCATCATTCTTGTTTAAATTTTCCCAAGTTATTCTAATGTACAGCCAATAGTAAGAACCACCTTCCAAATCATGTAGATGTCCAACAATTCTATTTGTTTCACCCTACTTATTTTTACAAAATACATTAAAATAGATTTTCCATTTCATTCATTGAGTTTTAATGATGTAGAATTAAATATTCATTAATCATCTACAAAACAACAGGCGTGGCATGATTGTAAATCACATACCAGATGATAGAAATATTTGATTTTGATGTTATGTAACAGTGAGGTCTTAAAGTCTTACGTGAGCAAGTCCCATACAGCAAACTTCTACCTAATTTATTTTAGGAAGCTTTGGGGGATGCCACAGTATCCTTCAGGGAGTCCACTTCAGTGTTTAATGCTACTGTTGGGAAATTTACCTTTTAAAATAATTAAAATCTTCGGTCTCAAACTTTTCTTTATATTAATGTATAGTCTCATAATTCCCCTTCTATCGCTCTGTACTGCAATGGTTAGCTATCACTAAAAGGACTAAAAAAGGCATATGCTTTACTATTAAGTGTTATTAAAAGGACCTTAGTTAATTATCTAATGCTATATTACAAGTTCCTTCCAAAATTTAGTGGTCCAAAACAACAAACATTTATTACATCATGATTTCTAGATGAAATATCAGGAGTGACTTATTTGAGTAGTTTTAGATCAGGGCCTCTCATGAATTTACTTTCAGATTATCATCAATACCGGCAGTTATCTGAAGGTTTGATTGGGTCTAGAGTATTCACTTCCAATATGGCTCATTCACATGGTTGTTGACAGGGAGATTCAGTTTCTTGCCACATGAATCTCTCTGTAGACTGCTGAGGGTTCCTATTACATGGAAGGTAGCTTCCCTCAGAACAAGTGATCCAAGGCAGAGAGCCAAGAAGGAGCCCACAATGCCTATATTACCTAATCTTGGATGTTACACATTGTCATTGCCACCATATGTTATTCATTAGAAGCAAGTCATTAAGTCCAGCTCATACTCAAGGGGAGAGGAATTAAGCTCCACTCCTTAAAAGTAATAGTAAATAATTTGTAAACATATTTTTAAAGCTGCCACAGGACGCTTTCAAACTTCATAAGAATTATTTTTAAAAATTTTCTGAAGCTATCATAAGCACATAAGATTTTATGCACTGAAAATTAAAGAACCCTTAACAAATACCGAAGGTTACTTAAAAACGACTTTGGAAGCCTCATCCATCAGTTTAACAAAATTTATTGAGTGCTTGTTTTACGTCAGGCACTGTGCTGCATTTGACAATAAATGAGAAAGATAAGTAAGATCCAGAGGATTAAATTTAAATCTGGAATCAGATAGGCAGTAGTAGGGACAAAGGCTACACCTGTACTTCTGTGCTACATATTTTGTGACAAAAATATAAATAGAACATATAGGACAAAATAGGACCTTAAAAAGACAAAAAGAGGAAGATAATTATGCCAGAGAATCTAGTTGGAAGCTTGGACAGGAGAGGCTTCCAAAGACAGTGATGGCTGATATGTCTTAAGAGATGATTCAATAATACTCATCAGGGTCATGAAAGAAGACTTTTCTTGCTGATAAAATGAAAAGGCATGATATCATGGGGAACTCTAAATTAATTCACTTAATCAAGCAAAGATTTTGTATCAAAGCACAAAAGAGCCAAGTCAAGAAATAAAGGTAAAGTCAAATCTGTAAATAGACTATGCTAGAGATCTCTACTCTTTTGTTATAAGTAGTTAACGAACACTTCTTTGCAAAATTATTGCTGTGTAAACAAAAAATACCACAAGGAACTCTGTAATCACTATGGCAAAGTAATACTATTCTTATGTAAGAATTATGAAAGCTACCTACACTGATCTAATAGTTTATTAAATGAATACATTCTTCCAAGAGCATGCTAATAATTATGATCTATTAGATGAATGATTTCTACCTTCATTTTATTCATCTAGACATGGACTATCATACTTATCACAATTTCAAATATATGGAAATCTAAAATATTCAAACATTATGCCAACAAGAATCTACTTTTGATTTTCTGCAATAGTCCCCATGGCTTGTTCACTTCTCTGGTGTTCAGAATGTGGAACAAATTTCAATATATCAAATCACTTATTGTTCGATCATATACATTTGTCTTGGTGGGAGTGGGGTGGGTGGGGATGAGATATGAACCAATCCAGCAGGCTGGAATAGAAGGGTTCTGGGTGCCAGGGAATCTGTTGTGTAAACTGTTTCTCATAGTATTCAGACTAAGGTAAGCAAGAGTGTAAATTCAAGGGGTAAAAATAAGGAAGGCAAAACCAAGCCAACTTAAGAAGAAATGTAAGACTAGATCAAGAACAGACAGGTATATACAGAATTACAGGTATATACAAGAACCAGTATAAACAGAAAGAGAGCATTAAATACAATGAAGTAGCTGATTCAGAAGGTTCAAAAATAATTTCAGGAAATGGAACCATGCACCTTGATATGCAGTAGTTGGCACCCATATACCACGTTAATGAATGGGGCTGATATAATTATATAGGATTGACATTTCTATAGCATCTTTTCCAAATCCTAGAAAAAATTATGTATTTTCTACTTACCTTTGTTTAATACTGAAAATCATGACCTAAAACACCTGAATGCCAATATCCAAAGGAAAATGTACTTTTCTGTTTGTGTCCTTATTTCCATTTGTTTTCATCAGCTTGAAAGAACACTTTTCATGTAAGCAATAACTCAGAAAGAACAGGGAAAAAAAGATGCATTTAAAATAGGTGATGAAAAAAATTAAAATGGAGATGTGGAGGAACTTGTTAAGAAGGATCAATTAGTGCCTTTTTCCTTTCCACTTATTTTCTTTAAGTGCATGGAGGTTGTTCACTTTTCTTGCCAGATAACACTTCTTCATGACAAAAATAGAAAACTGTGTTCCAGAGCCATAAGCAGAGAATGGTTATGATTCATTTCCAATGAAAGGGGAAGTGTGTTGCTTTTTCCAAGGCTCCTCAGAAGTTGGTTGAGCATCAGGTGCATCTGTCTGACTCCTCCAATCACAGATGCACCCTCTTGCTTAGCTTTGTGGAGACTTTTCTTCTTTCCAATATATTCTGAATCTCTCTCTGCATTTAAAAATAGATGTTGTATTTTCTGTCCAGTATTTAAATTAGGCAAGAGTACAGAACAGTTTTTCTGTACAGAGAGAGAGAGATTAAGAGAGAGAAAGAGAGATTGAGAGAGAGAAGGAAAAAGAGAGAGGCTGATTTTCAGTTATATGTAGAGGAAATAAGGATTCGGAGCCATTTTTATGAAAATGCCTCTCATTCTCCCCAGTTTCTGGGCACTGTTATCTTCAGCTCTCACACTGCTACTCCCCAGGTTATGGTCTTCAACATCATCAGCACCAAACGTTTTCCAAAATCATAGTGGGAGCAGATTCAATATTCTCATTAAACAGGATTTGGGCCAACTCGTCTAGATTTGAAATATGTGTCCACTTACCAAAAAGCTATAGACTTCAAGACCCCTGGTGACAGATCTACAGAGTTAGTCTAGTTAAAATATAAGGACAGCTACAAAAAAAAGGAGGAAAGAAAGAAGAAAGAAAGAAAGAAAGAAAGAAAGAAAGAAAGAAAGAAAGAAAGAGGAAAGAAAAAGAGCTGGCAGGGCTTTTTGGTGTTAGACTGGTATCACTGTTTTCTTAGTTTTCTACTGAGACTTTTTTTAGTTGTACACATCTTTTGTCTTAAACTGCATCTCTGCCTCTATGTAGTTCAAACCTACTGGTATATTTCAATTTCTAGCATATCAAACAGGAGGTTTTGCATGGCCCATAAAATACAGCTTTTTGCTATAGTTCATTCTATTCTCAGCATTTATACTTTTAATAATGATGTTATACAGAACTGTCTAATAAGATATCTCAATCCCTAATATATTCCATTAGAAAATAAGATACATCAATAATTGACTACTTCCTTGTTGCTTACCTTTTTGAGTAGTATAGTTAATCACATGGTAAATGCTTAATAAATATTGGATGGATTGAGAATATTTCAGAAAATTCAATGTTTAATTCTAACTGTTTATATACCTGCTTTCATGAGTTTGGAGCCTAAAGTAAAATGATTTCTTATACTGCAACAATTGTATAAAACACATAAAACTTTGCGGCAGAATAGGAAAAATGGCAATTGTCTCTCTTTGGATATATCCTTTTTAAGTTACAAAAATAAATGTAACTGATTTTGAGTGTTTCCTTCCAAATACAGAGTTTATGACTTTTATTTTTCAAAGATACTTTACACCCCTACACCTACATCACTGACATTGCTCATGCAGATGAAAGGAAACCACACGTATGAAATTAGAAAGTGTTTTAAGGGTCCTTTTAATTGTAAAAATCTCTGATTATACTACTGAAGAATTATTTTTTAAAGTGAACAAGGTCCAAATCTAACTCAATATAATGTTAGAGATTATTCGCATGGGAATGAGTTTATTTCTAATGCTATTTTGCTCATTTCAATTAATTCAGTGATGATATTGCATCTAAGTTAAATTAATTTATTAGTGGTATTACAGAGACTCAGACAATCAGTAGTAAGTTGAAAGACCAAATGAGGAAATTAATGGCAGCTAAGAAGAGAGATACCCACTGATAATCTTGTAACTGAAACAACATGGTCAGGATGTGGATGATTTACTATTTTGAAGGACCTGCCTATGTTGCCTTCCCTTTGCCTCACTAGAGCCTTGGAGATTAAGTGTTTAAGTCACAAACCAGGCCCCTAGCTCTTCTCAGGCAGGAGAGGATTAAAGTATCTCTGGAATTACAACTGCAGTTATTTCTCTTTCAATCTGGGAAGCTATCAACAGCTATAACACTCCCACCAAGCCTATATATGCGGATAAAGAGGTAATTAGCCAAAAAGAAAGTGGAAGGGATAAAAACAGGGACTGAACCTGACTGGCCCCCAATGAGAAATCCTCACAACATTGTGAAACACTTCTACATGGGATATCTGCAGTACTTTTGAGCTACACAGACTTATATTTTCTTCTTTGCATTTGTACTTGAAACGCATACTGTTTGAAAAACTAATCAGGTATCTCTAAAACTTTTAAGTTAAGACTCTCAGTTTGAGTCACATTCTGTTTCATTCTGCCTTAATCCCTAGATATATACTGATTGTGCATGCAGGACTCTAGTTTCTCCTTGACTAATGGAAGGAAGGTGAACCTCTCTGTCACCAATTAACTATTGTATAAGCTAAACTCCTGGTAGAATAAGATGACTTGTTGCAACAGTGATTTGAAATGGACCTAGCAGCATTCCCTGTAGTCAACATTCAAAATCCCATTATCATCAGGTCTCCAAGGAGTCTTGTTTGATAAATACTGTTGAAATAACAATTTTGTCATTATTTGTAAAGTGGCAAGATTCATAAGTATGAATAGAGTGTTTTTAAGCACAGTTGCACTGTTTGAACTTTGGTAAAGATGGTTGTGTCTGAAAGAATATGCTCATTAATCTCTACAAACAAGTTGTAGGTTTATTTTTTAATACCATTTGATATAAAAAAAGAATAAGAAGGTGGCTTTGTTAGCATTTTATCATGAATGCCAATAGTTATTTTTCTTGTGTGACTCAATAGTTCATGCCCTGAATCCATAAGAACATTGAAAACACAAGCAATTCAGTGTCTTAATCTCCATTTTGATGGTGATACAGTTGCCTCTGGAAGAAGTGCTTATTTCTTTAGAACTCTCTTGATATTATCTTATTTGTTAAACAGGTTGAATAAGTGTTCCACCTTCTGAATATATGAACTGTGTGTTTTCTCTGTACTTCCTTTGCTCTTTTTTTCTTTTTCATATTCTTTCTGTTTTTTTTATTAGCTCATTTCTTTTCTCCCTTTCAGTTAAATCCATGTGCAATGTAATCATCCTGTTGTATTTCACTTCTTATTAATTCAGAGCATTCATGTTCATTTAAAAACTCCTATGAAATGCATTTGCACTAAATAAGATTTTGAAATATGATATGTCTTTATGGATGAGGAAACTTAATAATAGGGACTCTTAAATATGCCGCCTCTAATTCAGGATGACTGACACATTAAATCATATCATCTAACTATACTATTGTGCTTTAAGAAATTCTGAACTCTCAAACGTAGCATAATTAATAGTTGAGAGAAATAAGACTATAATATTTAGTTTGGTTGGATCAGAAAAGCACATTTGGGAAACATTTACTGGAATTCAAAGAAGATGGATAAAAATCAATTTTGCCTGTTGACTACATTGCTGTTTCATTCTTCAGTTGCCAACACACCATAAATTGGTACTAGAATTAGAATTTTGACATATCATTAATCAGAAAAATAAATATGAAACAGCTTGATGAACCCTAGTATAAGAAACAAAAATTCAAATAAAAAGTTATCCCATATGTGTCATTTCTTGGAGGAGCTTAATATAATTTAGTAAATCACATTACAATAAAGGATATAAGCTTCTTATTCCTTATTTCAATAGAAAATTTTGAAGAGAAAACATTAGTTTAATATCATTAAAATGTGTTTTTACATATTTTTGGTACCATTTCTCATGATGCTCACATCTAAATTCTACTAAATTTTAATTTTAGGATAATAGTTTATATTTGAATTTGAAAATTATGTCTTTTTGTATGTAAAGTACTACTGGGGGATTATTATTAAACTATTTGAAAAATATAACCTCTAGTTTATTGAGCTGTATTACATATATTGAACTTTAAATATATCAATAAGGGATAGACTATGTCTAATTTTGAACGCCTGTTAGTAGGATATTAAAAATATCCTGGTGAGAGATTTTTTTAGCATGGAAAATGCAGTGTAGATGATAGATGATTTGAGTGCTATTTAAGAGCTAAAATCAACTGTCCTGGGGAATGAATTGGATATGGAAGAAGAGAAAGGGAGAAGCCAAAATGACTCCAGGTTTCTTTTCCAAAAAATTAAGTAGATGTTGATGCCAATCAGCAAAGATAAGGAACATTGGATTGACTATCTGGACTATTTATGTCTTTTAAAACATTCTTTCTTTCTTTCTTTCTTTCTTTCTTTCTTTCTTTCTTTCTTTCTTTCTTTCTTTTTCTTTTTCTTTTTCTTTTTCTTTTTTTCTTTTTCTTTCTTCTTCTTCTTCTTCTTCTTCTTCTTCTTCTTCTTCTTCTTCTTCTTCTTCTTCTTCTTCTTTTTTGTAATCCTGCTTTCAGACTTTACCTTTATTATAAAAAAGGCTCCAAAAAGGTATTCTCCATGTCTTAAGGATTATATCCAGCATTTAAGCCTATCAACTTTTCCAAAGTTGCTTATTTTACCTTGTTTTTCTATCTCTTATTTGGGAGAAATGCCATATTGAATTTTCTGGCTTCATTTTTGGAGTTAACCCGAATAGGATGCTGGTTTTGGAAACACCAAATTCTTGTGCTTTGCCGTTTTACTCTGTTGGGTATGGAGCCTCAAACTTAGCTTCCTAGAAAGGAAATCCAGGCCCATCTTCCCTATTCTTCTTGAGGGCTTTGTTAATAAAACCTCTTTGTTAAGCCTATGACCCAATTTAGTCTATCGAGCAGAAGATAAGAATAACTTTGCCAATATTTATCCTCACTTTCTGAAGAAAAAATAATTGTTATTAATATATTTATGGTCATTTAAAAAATATTTAAGGTGTTAAAATTGGATATATCTAAAGCATATAAGACAGAATATGTCATGTAGTAGGCCAAATATTACTTCATAAATATATCTGGTCCTAATCCCAGGAACCTGTGAATGTTACCTAAAAACACATTGCAAATATGATTAAGATAATGATTTTGAGATAGTGAGATCATCCTGGATTTTCTGTGGTCCCTAAATGTAATCATAAATTTTTATTATATAGGAGGGAGGCAGAGGGAGGTTCCAATAAGTTGGGCAAGGCAGTATGATACCACAGGCAGAGATGCAAGCAAAGCAGCCCCGAGGCCAAGGAATGCTAGCAACCACCAGAATCTGGAAGAGACATGGAGCCTTCAGAGGGAGCACAATCCTGCTGATACCTTGATTTTAACCCACTAAAACTAATTTCGGACTTCTGGATTCCAGAACTGTGAGAGAACAATTACCTGTTCTTTAAGCCACAAACTTAATGGTAATTTGTTGTAGCAGTCACAGAAAAATAGTGCAGGTGGGATAATACATGAGAATGGGCTCTAGAGTCAAACTGCTTATATTGGTAAACAGATACATATTTAACTATGATAATTGGTCAGATTATACCTTTCTCTGTATATCAGTATATTTTGTTTTATTTTGTAATGTGAATATCTTAATAGAAATACCCTTCTAATAGATTTGTATTTGAATTTACAAGAATAGTTTATAGAAAGTGTCTAATAAATCACACACAGATGTTAACTATTACTTTTTACTTAGCATTGTACTGTACTGTACTACCAAGGATACTTAAGGAATTTCCACTTTTGAAAATCCTACATAAGGTAGGTGATATTCCTATGACTAGAAGTATATAGATATGAATTATATCAATCTTGAGGATTTTATAATTATATAGCCAAAACATAGTAGTAGATTGACAAAATGATTCTGAGAGCTAGTCCTAACCTTATCTGATCAGGAACGACCTTCCTTGGTGGCAGCTTGGGATGGGGAATATAATTAAGGAGGGAAGCTGCCATAATTGCTGATAACTTAAAACAATTTACCAAAGTGACAGCAGTGGTCAGTTCTGGGATTTCCTCCTAGACAAGTACATAGAATTATTAAAAACTTATTTATTAATACTGATGACAGCCACATTAGCAGGCATAGGTCTGTAATGCTCAAGATGTTGGCAAGCTCAGAGACCCTGGGAAATGCCTTTAGAGACCAAGTTATCTCATTGCCTTTATGTGAACCTCTATCAAACTTTATATGAGAGCTTTCTGTAAACTTGACTCCGTTAGCTTAGATAAATTATCATATTCATTGTTCATTTTATTTGATGTAGCATTTTTAATTCTTCTATTGTTAATGTGAGAAATGAGCATAGTAACTGAGGTAACTAGAAGTATGTAGGGGAGGAAACATCTTTTTCTACCAGTCTTAGGCTCTCTGGCTGGGGTCCTGTAAATAAGACTGACAAAATATTAATAAGAGAGAAGCACACAAATTTATTTAATATAAGTTTTTATTTATTTAATTTAATATAAGGCCTGAAGAAATGGTTAAACCTGAGCAGTTTTTTTAATATACTAGCTATGATAAAAAGTGGAAAGTCATGGAAAAATATGATAGGACAAGAGGTTTTGAGATAATGGTAGTAAACTGGGGGAAATTTAGTGAGGTCCATTCATCCAGATTCTTGGTGGTGTTCTTCCATATTTGGATATAAGGATGCTCTTTTCCTCCAGGCATGAAAACTACACTCAACAAACAGTTTAGGATTTGCTTCAAGGAGTTCTTAAGAAGGGGGAAGATCAGAAAATCTTTCCTAGACTTGCCATTTTTCAGATTCCTCCAGTTTAAATTTTCAATATACCTAGGTGCTATATTTTGGGATGGGGTGTCTTGAACCCCATAGAATGTCTTAATGTGCAATTTTTACTTGAGCTTTCTACTCTATTTGGTCCATCTGCAACTCTACACTTGGATCATTTATTTTTGTGTTTAAAAGAATGTGGGCACCCTCTAGTCTCTTTGTGTGTGTGTGTGTGTGTGTGTGTGTGTGTGTTCTTATCTGCCACATCTTCCCAGAATTCAATGATTTAAAATATTTACTTCTACTAAAAACATGATATCTTACACTTTTCCAATATGAGATATATAATTTATCTTCAGTGAAGATTTATTTATATGCAACTATCTAACATTGAGAACAGTAGAGATCTTAGAAAAAGAAGATTTATGAGCCAACACATTTGGTGTAATTCATATTTCTTTAATATAATTCCTAATTAATGGGTCATTGAAATTTTAACCTACCTTATTTTGGGGTAGGTTATCAACTTGTTTAAATTTCCCTGTAGTTGCGGTTGAGGTGGTATCCTAAGTATCAACTTCCTTATTTATTAATGGATATCATTCAAGTTCAGTGTTTACCAAATGATGGACCACAGACTTAGTTCCACAAGTCATTATTTATGGTTCTGTGAAAAAACACTTTCCATGACCAAATAGGTTTGGAAAATACTTGGATAAAATTAACTTTGTTTCTTCGGGACTCCCCAGAAAACTTTAATATAGAGAATATATTCTGATTCTCCTACAGTTGGTAAACTTCATTGATCCCTGAATCTATTTGAAAAGATAAGCTTTATTTTATTTTAATTTTTTTTTCTTATTTGTTGGAAATAAACTAGTGTCATGTTGTGGAACTAGTTTTCCTTAGAACACAGTTTGGAACATAATGGAAAGCATGATATCTGAGCTTCACCTCAACTGTAACATTCCTATTTTTTCCTTTTTATATAATTAATTCATGTATTAATTTTAAAAAGTTAAACATAACCAACTAATAGTTTATTAATATATTCTTTGTCTCATTTCTTCTTGTCACGCCCTAGATGTAAAAGATAACTAGATTTGTTTATATCCAATTTCGTGTTCTTCCTTTAGCCCTTCCCCCCTTATCACTATTTAACCTGAATTCAGTAACCTTAGTAAATTATGTGCAATCCTTTCTAAAATTTTTATCCTTTGACCAAAATGCTCAGAGATACCTTACATCAAAAATAAACATATTCCTGACCAAGAAGAAAGAGCGTGACTGAGCATTATTTCATGAGTACAAAGTCATAGCAGGTTATTTTTTGCCATTTTTGGCAAAGAGAATTAGGGAAAATGTCTCATACTTCTAAAATTTTGAGAAATGAAAATGGATAATTTTTACTTCTAAGACTCTAAGAACCCCCTGGGGCAGAGTCTCTGTGACGCAGTTGAAAATGTCATTTTTAAGAGTATGAGAAGGACAGCTTTTCTTCCATAATTGATCAAACCCAAGGTAGCAATTTTATATATGTAAGTATATTCTTAGTAGTAGTTTTAGGACTGTTTGGCCAGGTAAAAATCACCATGTAAAGGGAATTTCTGGTTTTAGAGGAAGAGTGAAAAGGAAAAAAATAAAAAAGGATAAAATTCTAACCCACTCCAAATAGGGTTTCTCCTAGTTAAGAAGGAAGATTATTCTAAGACCTCTAAGTTACTGTAGAAAGAGGAAGATAAAAGAAAATTGAAAGCAGTTTCTTGTTTATATTTAGAATTTTTCTCCTATTCCTCTGTTATGAAGGAGATCTTTTGATAATACTGGAATTCATGGGTTAATAATCGTTTTTATTCACATAATAGCTGAGATTAGCCACAATACAAAGGATTTGTTGGAGGAATTCCATTTGTTAAAAAATGTTAATATTAATCTGTGATCACATATTTATAGAGAATCTATAGACTCAGTGCTTTGCTGAGATGTACCAGGAGTCCAATACATATATATGTATATACATTCAAAGAGGAAAGCTGTGTCCCTGCTAGTCATTGTAGATATGCAGGATCTCGGGTCATGGCCATCATCTTTGAAGATCCATCCCTAGGTCAGCTAGATAAAAGCCTTTGGTGAGCCTTTCTCACCCACTTCTAATCTATAGCTTCCATTAGCCACAAAAGGGCTTCTGTGTGCAAGGCCTCCCTAGTGTTTCTCTAATCTTCCTTAAAGTTCGGGGGAAAAAATGAGAAGTTAGAGGAAAATGAACCATTTTATTTTCTCTTTTTATCTTTGTTAAATTTGAGACCAGTTCTGTTGTTAAATTTTTCATACAAAACCTACTTGTGTAGTACCTGCTTAAAAATATAATCATCAGGGCGGCCCCGGTGCCCCAGCGGTTAGCGCCGCCTTCAGCCCAGGGTGTGATCCTGGAGATCCCCGGGTCCCACGTCGGGCTTCCTGCATGGAGCCTGCTTCTCCCTCTGCCTGTGTCTCTGCCTCTCTCTCTCTGTGAGTCTGTCATGAATTAAAAAAAAAAAAATTATCATCAAATCATCAAAGTGGTTTTTAAATAGTAAATCAAACAATCATCTTCTTATTCCCCCTACAAATTGATGCTAATGTTAAATATCAAAGAAATAAATTTTCACTTGGCAGCAGATACTTTTATGTAGAATGGTTTACTTTGTGACTAATTTTGTAATATTTGGGGTTACATATCCTAATATAACAAAATAAAATTTAGAATCAAATCCTCATATAGTTTGTAATATAAAAGAATAACTTTTATATCAAGTGATGCATACAAAGACCTTACTTAGTGTTTGGCAAATTGTGACCACTCAAAAATAATAGGTGTTTGTTTTATTATCATTATTATGCTCATCATCACTATTATTATGAGTATTGTTTTGAAATTGGAACATTCACAATATCCAACCATGAGGAATAGATTAATAACGTACACTGCACACATTTGGGATATAGAAGCACAACTTTATTGAAGACTTTTATAAAGATGATTCAGTTAAGTGGGGAAGTACTTATAGATACATATTTAAAATACAAAATAGCATTTATAGCCTATGCTAGAAAACATTTCTTACACATAAAAAAAGTGATCCTGAGGAAATTCTTATAAAAAGATACTAACATATGTATTTGGTGATGAGACAGATCTGAGCAATTTTATTTGTCTTTAATTTCACTTTCTTGTTTGTTTTAAAAACAAATATGTTACTTACAGTGGAAAAATATTAAATTAGGCATTTTAAGATAAACTGCTAATCCTATTTTTCAGAGAAAATCCAAGCACAATTTGCCATCATATTTTCATCAGAACAGTTTTGCACAAGTGTAACTGACTTCTTCCCTGACGTTAAAAATGTTATCTTGCAGTTGCTACTCCAAATTTCAACTTATAACAGTAATATTTGTAATTCTTTGTACTTGACATGCCATTTTTCGGGTTACTTTCTTCAATTAAGTGATAGAATTCATAATTTTTGGGATGCCTGGATGGCTCAGCGGTTGGGTGTCTGCCTTTGGCTCAGGGCGTGATCCTGGAGTCCCAGGATCGAGTCCCATCTTGGGCTCCCTGCATGGAGCCTGCTTCTCCCTCTGCATGTGTCTCTGCCTCTTTCTATCTGTCTCTCATGAATAAATACATAAAATCTTTAAAAAAAAGATTGTAATTTTAATCTTCTCCCATAACTTAAGTCAATTAGACAATTAAATGAAGACCAAAGACAAGGCACAAGACCAGTTCTCACTATCTGAGAGAATGGGACCTTGATCCTCACAAAGCTCATGTTTTAAGATCCAAAATTCTCATTAAGTTTTGCTACACAGAAATGTAATGTGCTTTGTTGCTTCTTCTCTTTTACTAAAATATCAATTTCTGGTTGATTGGTTATTGCCTAGAGTCTTGAGGAAGCCTGAGGAAGTTAATTCGCTTCTCCCTGGAATGCTTTAGTTCAGCCAGGCCCTAGGCAAGAAGGCATCTGGTGAGGGACTCTGTTGGAATCCTTCAAGTATAATGAAAGAAGTTAACATCTACATTACTCTAAAACAGTAATTGTACAAAATGTGGTCCTTGGAACATCTGCAACAGAATAATCTAGGGAGTGTGCTAAGAATGCAGATGCCTTGGCTCTACCCCAAAATAATTAAATAAAAATATTTGAGGTCAGAGATCAAGTAAAACCATTTTTAAAAAATAAATTCATCAAGGATTTACTTTGTCTATTAAGATTTTAGAAACAGTAATGTAAATGTTCATTGTTTCTAAGCAAGAACCAGTAAATACCTCTGTAGATAATTGCATCCTCACACCCATAACTATGTTTTAAATCTCAAATTTGCTTCTCTGGTATAAGCTTTAATCAGGTTGACACTTTTCTTTCTCTGCTCCTGGGGAGATAGATATGAATAGAATTATAACACTAATAATTTTCCATTAAAATTAATCAGCAATATATATTTTACTGCATCATCTTTTCTTCCTTTAGTCTTCCCTTTCCTCCTAAACCAAGGGGTAAAATTAAAAAACAAAAATGAAAACAAAAACAAATACTTATTGTGTTCCTTATCAATATGATGCAATTTGATGCCACGTTCCAAACAACTATAGTTGATATGAAGTCTTTCAAGAGACTTTCCTTTGTAAATGACAAAAAATGCAATTCTGACTGTCTGACTTAAACACTAAATAGAATTTACCAAGAAATACAGAGGTAGGGATAATAGTTTCTAGATAAGGCTTAATCCAGTGACACAATAAAATCTGCAAAGACCTGTTATTAGGCATCTACCTCATCCTGATATTAGCTGAATGTAAGACAGCCTTCAGCAGATTCTCATCACTATATTTTTCCTTATTCACCTCCAGAAGGAAGATGTCAAGCTAGGTAAATTTCACAAAAATACAAGAAATAATTTTTCCCAGAAGCTCCAGTTATATATCTTCTCGAACCTGATTTGTCCTACAACTTAGTCAACTACTCATCTCTGAACGAATCACTGGCTGCCGAAGAGAATTGCCTTAAGTCAGTCAACTTCTTTTCTGAAGTTGGAGGCATAGACAGATCTTCCTAGTGTATTTGGAGAGGAGAACTTTGAAAATGGAAGACAAGATGAAATCAGCTCATTGCATACAAAAGTTAAAGACAGACCGAAGTTGATAACTTTTCTCTTTAGTGAAGAAGACACAAATATTGTAGGATGCTACTAATCTGACACATCAGCTCAATACTTTGGACGTAAGTCAAGAGGATATGCAAATTAAAGATTCTATTCATCAATAAATAAATCAACTTTGGTAAAATTCATGATACACTTTATGACCACTTCCTTTCAAAAATATTTGTATTGCCTTATAAGTTAAACTATATGTTTAAAAATTTTTTAAAGTTATATAAACTTTCAGGAAATCCAAATAAGGATAATATAGAAGAAAAACTATCGGGATCCCTGGGTGGCTCAGCGGTTTGGCGCCTGCCTTCAACCCAGGGAATGATCCTGGAGACCCGGGATCGAGTCCCACATCGGGCTCCCTGTGTGGAGCCTGCTTCTCCCTCTGCCTCTCTCTCTCTCTCTCTCTGTGTGTCTCTCTCATGAATAAATAAATAAAATCTTAAAAAAAAAAAACTATCAAAAACACCCCACATTACATATTTTCATATGTTTATTTTTATTGGATTATCTGATTTGAATAATGCAATTATCTTTAGCTTTTCTGCTTGTTGAGGTAGGAATGGAAATATTGTTAAATCATTTTTGCTTTCTGGAAATATATTACAGAAAGCTTGTTCCCTAATAATGACCTCAAACAAGAATTTTTCTTATGAATCACTTTTAAATGATTTTCAAGGTCCTTGGCTGAAAAGGAAAATCCTCCAATTATGATTCTGTAAGAAATAATATTGATAGAGAAACATATAGCATGATTATATATAGGAATTAACAGATAAGACATACTGGAATATTTTATTCTAAATAGTCTATATCTAGCTTTTATCATTTATATACTCATATAAGATATGTAAATCAGAATGCTCTAATGTCCATTATATCTTAACAAGGAATATATAACGTCATCTGATTTTTTTTGTGACTACTGACATTTCTTTTAGCAAAGACTGTAAATTCTTTCCCTGCCCGTTAACTTAGAGTGGACTTCACATCTGATTTGCACATCTTCTACTTTCAGAACACACGACATCAGGGAGACTATTCTAAATCAGGCAAAATAGAAGAGTGGATTAAATTTTTGAATTGAGGAAAAAGTATACAGAAGTTATTATATTAGCATTAGGGACAGAGGTATTGACAGAGAATGTCAATAGGACACTGTTGGGGAGACTAGAAATTCTAAGTTTAGTGAATGTTACCAAAGGGTTATTTGTGAGAAAAGCTGAGGATTCTTATGATTTAAAGGCAAGGGATTCAGATTGAGAGTTTCCTTCCAGTTTACATCTTGCTTAGCAGCAAGAAATCAAATGAACAAAAGAATTAAAGAGGGAGAGGATATGTGTTACCTATCCACTATGACAGAGAATTACAAAAGCAAATTAATTGGTTCAATGATTACATCACCCACAACTATTACATCACCCACAACTTAAAAATTAATTTATCCTCCATTCAAAGCACCAGATGGATTGAAATTAAAATCATTTAATTCCATTTCCAAATCCTGAGGATGGGTTCCACAGGCCCAGGTAGGGTTAGCTGCACATCCTTTGACAAACCAGCCAATGGCATCTGAGAAGGTGACATTTATTTGGCTAGTTGGGCCACATGCCTATTCATAGAATAGTAAACCATGTCCAGTTTCTCAGTGTCCTATTGCAAAAGCATGGTAACTCCAATAAGTGGAGAGAAGAGGAAAAAGAACATTTCTGATAAATTCATAGGAGAAGACAGGGGTGGGCAGATAAAAATTAGGTGTCTAGACAGCAGCCATTTTGGAAGTACTTTATTTTTATTTTTTTTATTTTTGTAAGTACCTTCTTTTGTCATATTTGGGACAATCTGAGCATCCAAAAGTGATGAATGACAACTACTTGAATAAAATAAGTATCCACAAGACCACATTGATATAAATAAATAAAA
Organism: Vulpes lagopus; assembly: GCF_018345385.1. NCBI lineage: Eukaryota > Metazoa > Chordata > Mammalia > Carnivora > Canidae > Vulpes > Vulpes lagopus. Next base: position 42,502,040 of record NC_054826.1, read on the forward strand.
TAAATAGTTTTTTCCCCTTAAGTAGAATGTCAAATAATACATCTAGAAAACATTATAGACCTAGTGAATTCCAATGTTTGCTAATGTTTCTCATTAATTATAAATGAAAACGTAGTTTTATAGAGCAGAAACCTGTAGAACACACCTTAATTAAGACATCAAAGCTAACATCACTAATATTGGGACAGATATCATGGGCTTCCTAATATGCAACACTCAAAAGGACATGATACTACTTCTGTAACATTTCTGCACAAACACATAATCTGACTCTAACCATGAGAAACAAGAGACAAGATTAGACTGAGGGCTTGTTTATAAAATAACTGGCCATTACTCTCCAAAGCTGTCAATCTCAATGTACACAAAGAAAAGCCAATATTTTTCTAAGTTAAAAGACACTAATAAGTAATGATACCTAAAAGCATTGCATTATCATTGATTGTTTCTTGAGCTGGGGGAAAATATAGCTAAAACATAAATTATTGAAACAATCAAATTTAGATATGGATTGTAGATTAGATAATAGTATTATATTTAGGTTGAATTTCCTTATTTTAATAACACAATATGGTTATAAAGGTGAACATTTTAGTATGTAAATGTGTGGGCCCTAATTTACTCTTAAATGTCAGCCAAAGGATATAGACTGTGAATACATACATTAAGGATGTCAGCCTTTGAGTTAGTGAAGACCAAAAACTGTTGCTATTACAATCATTGTGGTATTTCCATGATATACCACAGTATGAATATTTAGAATATTATATGCTACCGATGCTTTTTTTCTTAAGATTTTATTTATTTACTTGAGTGAAAATGAGAAAGAGAGCAGGAGTGGGGAGGGGGCAGAGGGAGAAGGAGATGCAGATTCCATGCTGAGCAGAAGCCCAACATGGTGTTTGGTCCTAGCACCCTGGGACCATGGCCTAAGCCAAAGGCAGATGCTTAACCGACTGAGCCACCCAGGTGCCCCAACTATAGATACTTTGTATTTAGAATACTATATGTTATTAATGCTTTTTGGTTAGTTCTAGGAATCAAAGACAAAAATTATGACTAAAGAATGGGTCAGAGACTTCTTGCAAACATACCTCCATTACTGACTTATGTACTTATTCCCACATTAGATGAATGTATTTTAACGTGTTACATAGGTATCCAGTCTTGAGTGGGGTAGAAGGGACTCTGGAAAAGTCTTAGATTAGGAAAAAAAATTCCAGAAAAATCTGTAAGTTTCCTGCTTTTCATTTAAAAACTAAATACATAGAAAATTAACACTTTAAAACACACTTCTTTCAAACAAACATAAAAAATAACAATTTTGTTTCACAAAATTCTTTAATCGTAGAAACATTGTTTCAGATAATATGTTTTAATAAAAAGTGTTAAAAACACTTTTCATATTTTAAAGTTGGCTGAAATCTTATCCAATAAGTTGAAGCTTGTGGAAAGGATAATGGCTGTGGGAATTTGGCATGCAATTGGGCCATTTTCATTGTGAAAAAAAATAAATTTTGTAACATTTTTGTTCTTTTTAAATAAACTGGTTATATGTTTTTATTAAATTATAAAGCATTAAATTTAATTACTCAAAAACTCATTATGTATTTTAACATAAATTTGTATATTTTGGTAATGTCTGAAATGAAATATGGCATAAATTACCTAATCAAAAATAAAAACTGATACCCAGAGAAACTAAGGAAATTGCCCAGAAAGAACCTGTGTTTAATGTTTCTCTTAAAATACTCTTATCACTTTCACTGTCTTACCTCTTATTAATGGATCTTTTAAAAAATGATAGAAGCAACAAGAAATAGTAATATATTTTTTAAAATTTTTATTCTTTTACGGTTTATTTATTTATGAGAGAGAGAGCACGCTTTGTGGGAGGGGCAGAGGAGAGAAAGAGAAAATCTCAAGCAGTCTCCCCACTGAGCGCAGAACCAGCAGCAGTGGGGCTCAATCTCACAACCCAGAAATCATGACCTGAGGGGAAATCAGAAGTTGAAAGCTTCACCAACTGAGCCATCCAGGTGCCCCAGAAATAGTAATATCTTAAAGCAAAGAAAACCGATAAAATATTAATAAAAAAAGAAAAATAAGAATTTTTGGCTAAAATTAGAGTATGTATTCTATGTTTTTTTTTTTTCCCCCTATGTTCTACCTAAAATTCCTTTACTTTACTTAACTGGTTGACTAAAGCAGGGATTCGCTAAATCATACCCTTGGGGCTTGAATAGTTAATAGAGAGTCCTGAAGTAATGAACATGGTACAAAATAGCCTATTCTGAAGCACTATCTTTAATAAACTGTTTCTCTTATATAAAACATTCGGGGAAGACTCTTCTTCTAGACAATTTGTTGCAGATTAGATTAAAGGAGGGTAAAAAGCCCCACTTCTTACTCTCCTCTTTCTCTGGTTAGTTGCATAACCCAGAATTATTCATTTATTTGTTTATAACGAAACTAGCTGTAGCTATAAATCTGCATTTAAATCTGAATGTGAGGTGGTTATAGCACATGAGGAAAGAATATTGTTATTTCAGAGCCATCTACAAAAAAAAATTTTAAAAAGTAAAAATAAGAGAAAGAAGAAAGGAAGGAAAGAAAAGCAAGAAAAAAACTTTTTATTATTATGTTTATTATTGTTACTTATAATTTATAAATGATGAGGAATCTCCTCTTAAAATGGGTTGTTTTGGGGGATACCTGGGTGGCTCAGTGGTTTTGCGCCTGCCTTTGGCCCAGGGCGTGATCCTGGAGTCCCAGGATCGAGTTCCGTGTCGGGTTCCCAGAATGGAGCCTGCTTCTCCCTCTGCCTGTGTCTCTGCCTCTCTTTCTCTCTCTCTCTCTCTCTCTCTCTAAGTCTATCATAAATAAATAAAAATAAATCTTTAAAATAAATAAATAAATAATAAATAAATTAATTAATTAATTAATTAATTAATTAAATAATAAAATGGGTTGTTTTGGGACCCAGAATACTGTTTCTTCTTCTTCGCTTATTACACCAAAACCAAAATTCTTCTACATAGGATTATCTGTAGATTAAAAGATTCACAAATTGTAATTGATAGAAGTATATGTGTGTAACTATTTATGTAAGTGTATGTTTGCATGTAAACATCTATCTAGATGTAATTTTAGAAAAAAATCATCAAATAAAGCTCTAAATTAGAATAGGACCTCAATACCAAAGGAAATACTAGATAACAGGTAAGCCCAAATTTCTAAACATTTTAAAATTTACCAAAAAAATATGGTAATAGGCTCCTTTGGGCATCAAAACAGAAAGGGAAACCTAATCCATGACTTAAATGACATTTTTCATAGCTGCCCAAGGCTTTTTCTTGACTTTAAAGGACATTTTTCCTACTGGGCTTTATAGGTAGAACACAATAGAGTGCAGAAGAGGACAGTTTTCAACAATATTTGTGTAATAAATAACAAGTTCATTATGCTTTTTGTTTTAGAGTCTCTTGATGTAGGTAGAGTTCATATTGCCAAATGGTAAAGTATGCAACATAATTCCATACTCAAAATGACTCAAAATTTGAGGATGACTCAAAATTTGTGATTCTTCCCTATAATTTTCTCGGTGTCAGACATGAAATGACCTCAAATTTGAAGTTACACCTCTTTCTAACAAAAGTGCTACACTAGTCTTTGCAATCCTATGTAAGGCATTATTTGACCTTATGCCCCTCCAAATGGTTCTAAAAAGAAAATTTCATATTTCATAGAATATAAATATGTATGTAGATATATACAAATATAACATAAAATTTCATAGAATAAAATATATACATATGTGTATACATATATGCATATATGTTCCTATATATTCTATGAAATATATGTATACATATATACTATGAAATGTGGGATTTTCTTTTTATAACCTTTTATATATACATATACATATTAATGCATATATACATATGTATGTGTATGTGTATATATGCATGTGTGTATATATATATATAATTAGAGAGAAGGAAGATGGGCGATATATTCATATATTAAGATATATACAATTGTGATCTTTCTGTCAGCCTTTGATATACTAACTTTGATGAAACATGTTATCTTTTTATTTTAAAAAAAAACTAAATGAACTTTTGTCCTAAGATCCTAATGGTTTAAACATCCTGGTGAAAATGTTATATTGATGTGTAGATTTTGAATTTTTGTATAAGGATAATTAATTGTTGCTTGGAGGTTTGGGTTTGAGAAGAATTTCTGTGAATAAATTAACCTCCTTCACCTTTTACTCCTGCAGAGGAAGGAATGTCCGAGGTCATGGCAAATTCTAGCATTACAAACAAGATGTACTTCCTTGGATATGATTGCTTTCTTCAAGAAAATGATTAGATTAACATGCAAAAAACAGACTAAACTAGTTCTTATAAGGGAAAAAAAAATAGCTCCTGATACATTGAAAATCATTGGGACCAAAATCTATTTCTATAAACGTCAGTTTTATGATAATCAGAATACATTGTTTGGAGAAAAATACTAATTTAGGTAGGTCTGAAGAGTTGTCACCCAGTTAATTAATCCCATCTGCTAGTTTTACTGTCAGAGCTGCAGCAATCTGTTTGCCAGAAATTCAAAACCAGAAAAAAGGCCCCATGAGCCCCACTACCAATCTTTGTCTATGTCTTTCACCTGGTATACATACATTCAAATTTGAAAAGGTGATAAGAAACTATCAGGATAATCTGCTTTATTTCATTTGTGTTCATGGAAATTTAGGAAGTTAAATTTAAATATCATGGCATTCAGGAAAACCAAACTGTGAAACTGCAGGGGGAAAAAAAAAAAGAGACAGAGAGAGTGAGAGTGAAGGTGTAGGAATATGATTAAACAATTTTACCTTTGTTCCTAAAATAGAATGAGTGGTTTCACTTGCAATTAAAATGTGTACTTTACTACTTATAATCTTCTCCTTGATTTCTTGTGTCAAAAATTGTTCCCTGCTCTTCATTCTGTTAACTTTGGAGTAGAACTTGAAGGATGATCTTTTTCTTACCTACTGTTCCCATGTAGCCTTTATTCTTTAGATGATACTCTATTACGGTAGGCCTAACATTAGACTTGTTACTGAGAAATAATTCATATGTGACAATGTAATGTGAGTAATTATGTGCATTATAAATTTCCCAAATAGGCATATGGCATCTTGTTTTCCCCAGTGATTTTATCACTCAGGTGCTTAGGGAAGTGCATTAACTTTTCAAGACTTCCATTTCCCTAAGCTTTTAGATTATGCCAGAACATAGAATGTAAATAAACTGAGATATTTATCAGTAAAGAGAACTGAGTAAGCATATATGGATCTATTTGGCCACTGAACCTACATATCAGATTTATCATTAGAAGTTCATGAGATGTAAGTCATCAGGAAGTGAGGAACCAAGAGAGCTGACATTTTTAATCCTTGTTTTATTTCGTCTTGTAGTCTGATGCTGTTAATTACTCCTTTCTTCTCCTTCATAGTCCTTCCGTTATTATAATTAGGTCCTCTCTTGTATAAACATCTCTTCCAACCTTTGTATTTTTCTGCTTTATGTCTTTTTCTCGAGTGATCTTACTCATACCTATAGGTTGAAATGATTCTACTATGTCAACGTTTTAAATTTTATTTTCATCTACTGGATTCCTCTACTTACATGTATTTTATATGTACCCCACCCTCACTCCAAACACCACATTTTAATTTCCCTCAAACTTGATCTACTCACCTATATTTTATTCTTATACTAAGAGTGTCCTTATTTACTGTGTCTAATCAATTCAAAAACTCAGTCATCTTCTCTTTCTTCTTCACCGTATTCACTATTTGTGAAGTCATGATGCCTGCTCTGAACTGCAAACTCTTTGAGGAAGAAGACCAATAATGCCAAATATTAGCTCAGTTAGAATTTATGTTAGGGCACACAACAAATATTTGTTGATGTGAATACAGTTCCAAAAAAATTAAATATAATTCACATTATTTGGTTACATTGGAATTTTATTATTTTATTTTATTTTATTTTATTTTATTTTATTTTATTATTTTATTTTATTTTATTATTTTATTTTATTGTTAGAATTTTGTTTGGCATTATTGGGTCATAGCAAGATTTTAAGTTATTTTTGTTTAAGTCCTATTTTTATGGTCCTAGCTATCAGACTAGGATTTTACTTTCTTCTATTTGCACATGCCACATGTATAGAAAACCTATAACCCCAAGTAACATTTGAGATTTTATGTATCCATTTAAGAAAAAGATATATCTCTATAAAACCTTTAATTTATCTGGTTTCAATCCATTATAGCTTTCACTGATTTATCAATTTGTTGATAATGTGATATCTTTACTTGGGCCATAAATACAATTATGTGATTTTAAGAAAGATTTGTTTATTCAACACACATCTATTTAGTGGCTACTATATGTGAGGAACTTTCCTAGACACTTGAGTATATAGATAAAACAGGCAATGACCCTTGCCCTCACAAAACTTAAATTTTATATATATATATGTATATATATATATATATATATAACTTTATATATATGTATATGAAGGTATATATGCCCTCAGGAAACTTAAATTCTATATATATATATATAGAGAGAGAGAGAATTTTAAATATATATGATATACATATAAAATTTGTTTCCTGAGGGCATATATACCTTCATATATATATTTATTTATTTATCATATATATATATATGATAAATTACAAAAGAAAAGAGCAAAACTAGGTGGATGGTGAATCTCTGAAGGGAAATATTGAAGTCTCAAAGAAAAAGAACAAATGAAAATTTTTTGACCTTCCTCCAGAAATGGTGACTGAGGAAGATAAATTACAATCCTTTTCTCCTTTTACAATCCTTTTCTCCTTTCACAGTTTGGGGTTGCATTTCTTTTTTTTTTTCTTTTGTTCCCAATCAACTCCCAGCCTAAGCAGTGTAATAGAAAATCTAACACACTGAAGAAATAAGCTCTGAAATAGCCAATGAAAGAAGCCATTCCTAAGAATGAAGAGTTAATGAAGAATTTTTAACAGCCTATCGACTCAGCTTCACTCTGTTACCATTTAAATGGTCTCAAATGGGATGTGAAGCTTACCATATCACGGAATAGCATGTAGTTTCTGGTGACTGCAAACATTGTCTCATTAATCCTGGTTGCTGGATACATCAGCAATACCAAGACGAGAGTCTACAGCCTTGCTTCAAATTTCATTCTTTTGTTTTAAAGATAGAATCTAAGAGAATTAAGCAAAAAGTAAGATTATGAATATATTTTCCTTATTGTCACTATTAATAAAAACATATTTTTTGAGTAAAAGAACTGATATCCTGCTCATATTGGCAGTTATGACAAGACCCAGTATTCTACTTCCAAACAAAACATTAAAAACTCATGTAACTTACATGCCTCTATTCTATTCTATTACCTGTTCATGTGATATCTTGAATGCTCACATGTCCTTGCTTCCATGTTTTTATAAGTCATCCAATACATCTAAAGTTCCAAATGTGCTGTTCTGCTTATATTGTATAGACAGCTATGAATTTATATTGCATACATGTGTATGTCTTACTCATAAAGGCTCTACCATAACTATGACTTTTTTTGCAAGATGCCAGCTTAGACAAAGTTGTTGTTTCCTTATTGACACAGATATTGACAAAATATACATATTAAAATTTACATATAGTGTATTTATTAATTAAAATGTTTATAGGTAACCAAATATTCAATACCTTGATTAGATATTCTCCCAACTCTGTGATTAGGGTGAACAAGTATCCTGAGTTGTCCAGGATAGTTCCAGTTTATGGCTGGTATCTCAACATACTATTAATAATCTTCCCTTTTACTCAAGAAAGCATCCCTATTTATATGATTAATTAAATGGTCACAATATTCATGACTGATATGAAACCTAGCTATCATTAGGACCTTGTTCTTTAATGTGGCTTTCAAAACGTTTCATCTACTTCTCTAACCTTCTGGAACATCCTCAGCTCCTTTGAGAATTATTGCTATCATCCTTTCTCTCTTTATCACTGTCATGGACATTTCTCCTCATTTGTTGAAGGCTCTCATAATTGGTCTTACTATCTATCCCTACTGAGCTCTCATTTTTTGTACGTTTGCTTTTGAACAGCCAAGCACTGTGAAGTCTCAGTTCTTTTCTATTTCATCTCTAATCATATTCACCTCCATCCAATTTCATATCCATAATGATTCCCTGGGTCTTGTCTGCTTTACCATAGAAATCTCATGTTCAAACATTCCTTTTTTTGGCCAAGCCTCATACCTTCACATCCTCTTAACTTCCTTATTACTTACTTGTTCTAAATCTATCCTTTAACCCCACCAAAACCTCAAAGATTTGCTCTTTACCTATTATGACTTCAGTCTTTTGTTAATCTCTTTGACCTGTTGAGAATATTTTCTTTTACATATTCTTGATTTTTCTTTTTGCCCTATTTCCCTGAAAGCACATAAATTTTAGTAGAATAGGGATTTATGTGTTTTGCTTACCACTGTTTCTCTAATATCTCCAAAGATGCCTAGCACACAGTAGGCCTTCAACAGATATTTGCTTAATGAATGTTTGAGTCAGTTAGAAGAAAACAAAATGTCAACTCAGATATCCTATTTTGATGATCTAAACTCAAAAAACTTCCACCTTCACTCTCACTCACACTCCAAAAGTATTCCTGTTTTATCTTGTCCATAGCAAGTAGCAACTCCAGAAGATTACTTGCCTTTTTTTTTTCCAGTTCCTTTAAGGCAGGAACTGAATTTGTCTTGCTCACAACTCTATCCCAGCCACTTAAAGTAGTGAATAGTTTATTATAGGCCTTCAGAAAATTATTTGTTGATTTGCTAACTTTTCTATAAAATGTGGGTCATAACAGCATCTAGTTCACAGGGCTGTTGTAAAGATCAGTGATATCACATATAAGGGGCTTTGCACATTGCTTAGCAAAAGCAAGAACTCAAAATTTAGCTATTTTAATTATGCTACACATTGACAGCTGTAAGAATAGACTTGAAACAAATTACTCATGTTGTTTACTCACCACTCTTTTAAATGGCCAACCACTATCTTGAAGATGATGGTAAAACTCCTGTTACCATGACAGAAAAGGACATGTATTATCTGACCTTTGTTTATGCCTCCTGTCTCATCTTATGCAATGATCAAACCACCTCAAAAATCCATGTTTTCAGTATGAAACTCTTTCAATGTGTGAATTCTTCAAAGCAGGGATTATTTTGTGTTCATGTACATCTTCAGTACCTATTGAAGTGGCTAACACAGGACAGGTATAGAAGGTTTACAGAATTCCATCGACACATCTACTCCCTTAGCATCATCCATTCCCATTCAATTTTTCTTCCCTCATTTTACCATCAATAAACCATAGGTGTCATATCTATGCATATCTCCACATGCACAATAGATCCTCTCTTCTCATGCATTTTCAAGGACATCATTCCACTAGCTTTCTTTCACTTTCTTACATTATTACTCTTAATTCTCCAAAGAGTTATCTGTCTATAATATGCTGCTTTTAGTCCCATTTTTTAAATGAAAACTTCCTTAACTCTACTTTCTCCTACCAGCTAAAAGCTTTTTCTGTGCTCTACTATGCACCAGAACTTCTGGAAAGATACTAATACTTAAGGTCTCTACTTCCTTGGCTTTAATTTTTTTAAAGTACACTTCAGTTTGCTTTTTATCCTCCCACACTTTCAAAAATGACCTTAGCAGAGACACAGGCAGAGGGAAAAGCAGGTTGCATGCAGGGAGCCTGATGTAGGACTCAATCCCAGGACTGGAGGTCCTGGAGGACCATGCCTGAGGCCAAAGGCAGGACCTAAACCACTGAGCCACCCAGGGATCCCCTCCTGTTCTCTTTCAAAATTTCCATGATAATCTTGCCTGATCCAAACTTTACCATCATTGTTACAGAGTGATGTTTTCCCAACTCCAGCCTCCTTCCAGATTTGCCAGTTGTTCTTCAACATTTTACTATAAACAAGATCTTTTCTTACCCTCTCATTTATTTATTTACTATTATTATGGACTCTGGATTTCTTGAGGTTTTTGTTTTATATACCCCATTTTTTGGATACTAATATTGTCCAGGTTTGGCCAGTGGGAAGCCCTTAAATCTGGTTGCTGTGTTCTTGTGATACACTTTCATTATTTTTTGAGTAGTTCCTTACTTTCTGATTTAATAAGATGTTCCAAGCTCACTTGGGAATCAACCATTTCTCTTAGGAAGCCTGAGTTCCTTCAGTGGGGAATGGTAAGAGACTAAGATTTGGTCACAAGATTGGGATCATTGCTATTGAGGTGACTTTGCCTGTTAGCCCTTTCAACAATCAGAGCTAGAGAAGACATGCATCTATGAACATGTATATGTATATATACTTGGATGAATATACAAAAACAAGCTGTGAGAATGACTTGAAATTAAAGGAATTGCTGTGAACCCATAACCTCTAAAATGCATGTAAATTAAAGTTCATATGCACATGTGAATGTTGCATATATGTATATATATGCAATACATATATATATATACATTTCTATTTTTCTTATGCAAGAGATAGCATGCTATATGATTTTACTCCTATTTTTTTCCACTAGATTATCTTCTGTAAATTATTCCATATAATTCATATAAATCTTTCACATTCATGGTTATGGCTATAAACTAGTCCTTGATGTGTACTATAGTTTAATAAACTGATCTCCTGTGCTTGAAAATATATATACTTCCAATATTTTGTGATCACAAATAATACTACAATAAATAACTCTTGTTTGTACATATTCATATATTTGGAGGTGAATCTTCAGCATAAATTTATGGTGGTAGGATTGATGGATTGAAAAGTAAATGTAGATGTGATTTTTGCTAGACACTCAAAGTTCTTATCTATAGAAGTTATGTCATTTACATTCCCATCAACAGTGTATGAGAGTGCTTATTTTCCCATAGCCCTGCCAACAGACATTATTGTCAAGTTTTGAGTTTTTGCCAATCTAATGTGAAAGAAATGGTATTTCAGTGTCATTTTAATTTGCATTTATCTTATTCTGAGTGATATTGAATATCTTTTCATGTGTTTAGTGACCATTTTTACTTCTCATTTTATGAGTGGCATGCTCGTATATTTTGCTCATTCTAATATAGGATTCTCAGTCTTATTAGCCTCGAATTTTAAAAGTCCTTTACAAATTTTGAATGTTAACCCTTTGTGATATATATTAAAAATATTTCATTTATTTTGAATAGTATTCATGGCTTTATTCTATCATGTTTCTTTTTCATTTACATGGTAATCTTTATTGGTATTTTTATTGTATATGGATTCTTAGTGATAATTGGAAAGGCTTATCCTACACCCAAATTCTAGAGGAATTCATAATATTTCCCCCCCTTGTGTAGATTCCATCACACAATATAGATTGTTCATACATTTAGAACTTATGCATGTGTATGGAGTGAAAATGTTTACAACTATATTTTTACCAAATGACTATCCAATTGTTTCAACACCATGTATTAAAAAGCTCTACCTTGCCATTCTTTGTGTGTGTTTTGAAAAAAAAAAATGATGCCAATCCAATTCTCAAAGATAGATGATTATCTATTTTAGCCTTGACTCCTTGAGGATTTTTCTTTATCTTCAAAATTTAGTTCTTTTACTAAAGTATATCTCAGAATATACCGTTTTGAGTCATTTTTTCCTTATAGTCAGTGTGCTCTTTCAATGTGATTATTAACATCTTCTCTAATTTCTAGGAATTCTTCTTGAGTTATAATTTTAAATATTAATTCATTTCCATGTTTTTGCTTAGTCTTCTTTCTCAGGGACACTGAAAATATGAATGCCTGACCTCTTCTACATATTTTCCATTTCAATCAATTTTTTTTCAACCTTTTTAATTTTATTTTTCATCTCATTTTCATTCCCTGGGGCTTTGTGATTTTCCTCAGTGTCTTAAGTTTTTATTTAATTCTAGTCTTCTGGGCAGCACAGGTGGCTCAGCGGTTTAGCACCTCCTTCAGCCCAGGGTGTGATCCTGGACACCCGGGATCAATCAATCCCATGTCGGGCTCCCTGCATGGAGCCTGCTTCTCCCTCTGCCTGTGTCTCTGCCTCTCTCTCTCTCTGTGTCTCTCATGAATAAATAAATAAAATTAAAAAATAATAATAATAATTCTAGTCTTCCTTGTGCATCTTGCAATTTAGTCTTTATTTTTTATAAGATTTTGTCTTTTGTTCCCACTTACGTTATTAGTTCATGCAACAATAATTTAAATTTTTCCCATTTTATTTTTTTCCATTTCCTCTACTAGGATTTTTGTTTGTTTGGCTGGTTGGTTTTGCTTTGTGTTTATATTCGTTAATCAAAGTGTTTATACCCCTACACTGCCTCATTTGAAGATATTTAGTTCAATTTGAGGCACTGTATTTCAATGTTCTTCAAATTGTAGTTTTTCTGAGATGCAGTCTTTTTATCTGCAGATCTTTTATTTGCATGTCTATCATTTTACAATAATTTTGTATGGATGTAGTCTACTTTGTTCTAGTTGTATTTATTTCATGGGCATGGTTCAAGAGTATCTTTGATGTGCAACCTCCTAATATGTATTGTTTTGCTTCCTACTTCTGAGAATAATTTTAACTGTACCTCCTAAGGCCTCAGTTCCTTTCTGCTGTTTTTCATGTGGTCTTTGCAGCCTCACCTTTCCTGCTCATCCCACCTACAGGCTTGATGGTGGCTGCAGGTGGGGGTTGTAGGAATTTGTTTCTTTTTTTCCTCACTTGAAAGAATTTGAAAGTTGCCTCTCTGCATCTGAGTAATGCTGAAGATTGTCCTCTTTGTTGATATTTTTATTATTTTGTGAAAGTGAAGCAAAATTTCAGAATCATGCTGCTTTATTTTTTGAAACTCCATAGATCAATTCTCAATCCTCATTTTATTTGATTTATCAGTAGTATTTGGCAGGATGATACCTACTTTTCTCCTTCTGTATATACTTTCTTCACTTGACTTTTAGGGCACTATAGTTTTGGTTTTTTACAACTCTGCCATTGCTCCTTTGATTTCTTTACTAGTTATTCTGCTTCTCTCAGAACTCCCATCTCTTATATCTACCATATAGATCACTTTAAAATTCCAGAGTTGTATATACAGTTTTTACTTACCATTTCCACATATATTTCCAGTAGACACCTCATCATGTTCTGAACTGAACTTCTTCATGATCTGCCACTCATCACCTCTCTAACACCTTTTACTAGACTACCATTCGATCATTTCATTTTAGTTGCACTGGTATTCCTTCTGTGCTACAAAAAAGTATATTTGTAGCTCATGGTTTTTAACCATTTCTACTAAAATTTCATATTTAATATTGACTTTACAACTGAAGAACATAGACCAATTAAAGGAAGTGTCAGTCTTGATCATTGGTGAATATTTTCCAAATTAAAAAAAATAAATTAAATTAAATGTTGAATTTTGTATTAAATTAAATGTTGAAGTTTATGAAAGTGCAATATTCAAAGTTCACAGTTTTTTAACATTTTATTTTTTTTAAAGACTTTATTTATTTATTCATGAGAGACACACAGAGAGAGAGAGAGAGAGAGAGGTAGAGACACAGGCAGAGGGAGAAGCAGGCTCCATGCAGGGAGCCTGATGCGGGACTCCATCCTGGGTCTCCAGGATCACACCCTGGACTGAAGGCAGTGCTAAACCGTCAGGCTCCCTGCGTGGAGCCTGCTTCGCCCTCTGCCTGTGTCTCTGCCTCTCTTTGTGTGTGTGTCTATCATGAATAAATAAAATACAATTTTTTAAAAATAAAAAATAAATAAATAAATGCTTATACATTCTTGATACTAACCCATTATCAGATATATCATTTGCAAATATCTTCTCCCATTTGGTAGGATGTCTTTTAGTTTTGTAGATTGCTTCCTCTGTTGTGCAGAAGCTTTTTATTTGATGAGTTCTAATAATATATTTTTGCTTGTATTTGCCTCACTTCAGGAGACATATCTAGAAATATGTTATTATGGTCAATTATTACTGCCTGTGCTCTCTTCTATGATTTTTTTAGTTTCAGGTGTCACATTTAGATCCTTAATCCATTTTGAGTTTATTTTTTTTGTAAGGTGTAAGAAAGTGGTCCGTTTTCATTCTTTTACATCTACATGTCCAGTTTTTCCAACACCATTTTTGAAGAGAGTGTCATTTTCCTGTTGCACATTCTTGCCTCTTTTGTCAAAGATTAATTGACCTTGTAATTACGGGTTTATTTCTAGTCTGTTTTTTTTATTCTGCTCCATTGATTTATGTATCTATTTTTGATTGTGTGCCAGTGCCAAACTACTTTGATTACTACAGCTTTGTATATAACTTGCAATCTAGAATTGTGACACCTCCAGCTTTTTTTTTTTTCCCCAAAACCTTTTTGGCTACTTGGAATCTTTTGTGGTTCCATGAAGATTTTAGGATTATTTCTTCTAGCTCTGTGAAAAATGCTATCAGTATTTTGATATGGGTCACATTAAATCTGTAGATTGTTTTGGGTAGTGTGAACATTTTAACAATATTTGTTCTTCCAATCCATAAATGTAGAATATCTTTCCATTTGTTTGTGTCATCTTTAATTTCCTTTATCAGTGTTTTATAGTTTTCAGAGTACATGTCTTTCACCTCCTTGGTTAAGTTTATTTCAAGGTATTTTATTACTTTTGGTACAATTGTAAATGGGATTGCTTTTTAAATTTCTCTGTTGCTTTACTATTACTATAAAAAACAAATGCAACAGATTTCTGTGCATTGATTTTGTATCCCGTGACCATACTGAATTAATTCTTGAATTCTAGTATTTTTTGGGTGGAATCTTTTGTGTTTTCTGTATACAGTATCATATCATCTGCAAATAGTGAAAGTTTTGCTTCTTCCTTAGCGATTTGGATACCGTTTATGGCTCTCTGTCATTGGAATACTGTGGCTAGGACTTCCAGTATGATGTTGAGTAAGAGTGGTGAGTGGACAGTCTTGTTTTGTTCTTAATATTAAGGGAAAAGCTCTTATTTTTTTCACCATTGAGTGTGATGTTAACTGTGGGTTTTGCATATAATGCTTTTATTATATTGAGCTATGTTCACTCTAAACCTACTTTGCTGAGGGTTTTTATCATGAATTAATGTCATACTCTGTCAAGTGCATTTACTGCATCTATTGAAATGATCGTATGTTTTTTATCCTTTCTCTTATTAATGTGCTGTATCATAGTGATTGGTTACTGACTATTAAACTATGTTTGCTTAGGAATAAATCCCACTTTATCATGGTGAATGTTTTTTTGTTTTGTTTTGTGAATGATTTTTTTAAATGTATTGTTATATTCAATTTGCTAGTATTTTGTTGAGGATTTTTACATCTATGTTTATCAGAGATACTGGCCGGTAGTTCTCTTTTTTGTGGTGTCTTTATCTGGTTTTGTTATCAGGGTTGCTGGCTTTATAGGATGAATTTGGAAGTTTTCCTCCTTCTATTTTTTGGAATAGTTTGGATAGAATAGGCATTAAATCTTTCTTAGATGTTTCCTAGAATTTATCTGTGAAGCCATCTCATCCTGGACTTTTGTGTGTTGGGAGTTATTTTTATTACTGATTCAATTTCATTGTTGGTAATTGGTCTGTTAAAATTTCTTTCTGCCTCAATTTTGATATGTTATATGTTTCTAGAAATTTATATATTTCTTTTAGGTTATCACATTTGTTGGAATATAAATTTTAATAATATTCTCTGATAATTCTTGGTGTTTCTGTATTGTAAGTTATTTCTCCTCTTTAATTTCTGATTTTATTTAAGCTTCTTTCTTTCTTTCTTTCTTTCTTTCTTCTTTCTTTCTTTTTCCTTTTTTATGAGTTCGGCTAAATGTTTAGCAATTAAATTGATTTTTTCAAAGAATCAGTTCCTGATTTCATTGATCTGTTCCATTGGTTTTTTTAAATTTTTATTCTGTTTATCCCTGCTCTGATCTTATTATTTCCTTCCTTCTACTAGTTTTGCATTTTGTTTGTTCTTCTTTAGGTATAAGATTAGGTTGTTTGAGATTTTTTATTACTTCTTGATATAGGCTTGTATTGCCATAAACTTTCCTCTTATTACAGCTTTTGCTACATCCCAAGGATTTTAGACCATTGTGTTTTCATTTTTATTTGTCTCCATATAGTTTTTTATTTCCTCTTTGGATTTTTTTTTTTTGGTTGACCCATTCATTGTTTAATAGCATGTTATTTAACCTCCATGCATTTGTACTCTTTCCAAATTTTATCTTGTGATTGATTTAGTTTCATAGCATTATGGGCAGAAAAGATTCATGGAATGACTGATATTTTTGAATGTGTTGAGACTTGTTTTATGGCCTAATATGAGATCTATTCTGAAAAATGTTCCATGTGCACTTTAAAAGAATGTGTAGTTTGCTGTTTTAGGATGTTATGTTCAGAATATATCTGTTAAGTCCATCTGGTCTTATGTGTCATTCAAAGCCATTTTTTATTGATTTTCTCCCTGGGTTATCTGTCTATTGATGTAAGTGTGGTGTTAAAGTCCCTTACTATTATTGTATTACTATGGATTACTTCCTTTATGTTTATCATTAACTTCTTTAAGTATCTGGGTAATCCCATATTGAGTGCATTTATATTTATAATTGCTACATCTTGTTGAATTGTCCCCTGAGTGATTATATTCTGTTCTTTTTGGTCTCTTGTTAGAGTTGTTTTAAAGTCTGTTTTGTTTGATATAAGTATTGCTCTCTTGACTTTCTTTTCACACCCATATGCATGATAAATGCTTCTCCATCCCTTCACTTTCAATCTGCATGAGACTTTAGGTCTGAGTAAGTCTCTCAGAGGCATCATATAGATGAGTCTTGTTCTTTTTATCCTTTCCATCACTCTATATATTTGGGTTGGAAAATTTAGTCCATTTACATTCAAAGTAATTCTTTATAGGTATGCATTTATTGTCATTTTTTTACTTGTTTTATGCTGGTTTTTGTAATTTTTCTCCTTTTCTTTCTTCACTTGCTCTCTTCTCTCAAGATTAGTCAGTTCTCTTTAGTAATATGTTTGGATTCTTTTCTGTTGGTAATATATTTGGATTCCTTTCTCTTTGTTTTTTGCATATCTATTATTAGTTTTTGATTTGTGGTTACCATTTGTTTTTTATATAACATATCAGTCCATATTAAGTTGATGGTTGCTTAAGTTTGAAGCTATTCTTTACTCTTTTTCTCCCCATGTTTTAGTATATGGTACTATACTTTTATTTTTTACTCCTTTGACTGATTTTTACAGATATACTTATTTTTATTGCTTTTGTACTTTCTATTTCCCTTACTCCTACTTAATATCTTTCCACTCAAAGTGTCCTCTTTAACCATGCAGGGCTGGTTTAGTGGTCATGAATTCCATTAAATTTTGTTTGTCTGGGAAACTCTGCATCTTTCCTTCTATTTTAAATGATAACCTTGCTGGATAGAATATTCTTGTCTGTAGATTTTTTTCCCATTCAGCACTTTATTTATATATGTGTGTATATATGTATATATGTACATATGTATGTGTTCCAACAGAGAGAGTGTGTGTGCATGCACGGGGGGTGGGGTGAGGGACTGTGAGGGGAGGAGCAGAGTGCAGAGCCTGACATGAGGCTCAGTCTCATGATCCTGAGATCATGACCTGAGCCAAAACTCTGAATTGGTCATTTAAATGACTAAGCCATCTAGGTGCTCTCCTTTCAGTGCTTTAAATATATCATGCTACTTTCTTCTGGCCTACAATGTTTCTGCCAAAAAAATCAGCTCATAGCCTTATAGAGTTTCTCTTATATGTAAATGCATTCTTTTTCCTTGCTGCTTTTAAAATTCTCTTTATTACTACTATTTGCCATCTTACTTATTATTATATGTTTTGATGTGGACCTTCTTGTGTTGATTTTGTAGGGAGAATCACTTTACCTCATATATCTGGATTTCTGCTTTCTTCTTCAGATTTGAGAAGTTTTCAGCTATTATTTCTTTCCCTTTCTTTTTTAAGATTTTATTTATTTATTCATGAGAGACACACACAGAGAGAGAGGCAGACACAGGCAGAGGGAGAAGCAGGCTCCGTGCAGGGAGCCTGATGTGGGACTCGATCCCAGGACACCAGGATAATGCCCTGGGCTGAAGGCAGGGACTAAACCACTGAGCCACCCAGGGATCCCCTCAGCTATTATTTCTTCAAGTAAACTTTCATCCCCCTTTCCTTTCTTCTCTTCTGGGAACCCAGTAAGGTGAATGTTATTATGCTTGATGGTGTTACTGAGTTCCCTAAACCTGTTCTCATTACATATTTTTTCCCTGTCACCTGTTCAACTTGATGACTTCCCATTACTCTGTCCTCCAGGATACTGATTCATTCTTCTGCTTTTACAAGTCTACTATTTATTAAATCTAGCGTATTTCAAATTTAATTTATTGTATTACTCATCTCTTATTGGTTCTTGTTTTATCTCATTGTTAAGGGTCTCAATGATGTCCTCCAGCCTTTGCTCAAATACAAGGAGTATCTTTATGATCATCCCATTAAAAATCTGTCAGGTATATTACTATATCAGGTATATTACTTATCTCCATTTTATTTAGCTCTCTCACTGTAATTTTGTCCTATTCTTTCATTTGGGACATATTCCTCTGTCTCCTCATTTTGTCTAACTCTATGTATTTGTTTCTTTGTGTTAGGAAAGACAGCTATGTCTCCTACACTTGAAAGTAATGGCCTTATGAAAAAGAGGTCTTTAGTGCCCTGCCATGTAGTGTGCCCTGTTGACCAGAACCTGGAACTTCAAGAGTGTCTCCTATGTGTGATGCATATGCCATGCTGTTATGGATGAGCTGTTTTTTATTCAGCCCAGTCACCTGAATTCTCTCTCTTTGCCTGTTGTGGACAGTGTTTTTTCCCTGTGATGTTAGTGGGTCAGTCTGGGATCACTTTGGAACTGAGTTAAGTTAGGCCAAGTGTTTGCCGGAAATGAAGTAGCACCAAACTGCAGGATGCTTTCCATGCATTATCCCTTAAGAAGCTTTCATTGGTGGTCAGAGCCTGCAGTGAGACCAGCTGTCTGTCTCTAGTACACTACTGGGGCCCCTAACTTATTGTCGTGTGTGATAATCTTTCTTTCTCTCCAGGGAAGGAGCCCTTTTGGAGTGGTACTGGCCACTGTAGTGACCATTTGCACACTGCCAGGCTTGTGACAACACACTGTATGGGCCCTGGTCAAGAGTGATTGAAGGGGGCAGATCAACCAAAGCACAAGTGTGTGGGGGGGGGGCAGTATGGCCAGGTGGCAGGGCCTGAAAGCTTTATGCATCACCGTCCTCTTTGTGAGAGGCCCCAGAGTGCCAGTAGTGAGGCAGGCTGTTTGGAAGGGTGGATCGGTGAAAGCACAATGCAATGGGGCAGTGGGGTAGTTGGGGCAGTGGTACTAGCAAGTTACTTAGGGAGTCCTGCATGTGGTTGTATGTTTACACTGGGAAGTGGGATAGGGAAGTAGTATCTGTCAGTTCCTTTGTTACTGGAAGAGTTTCCCAGCAATTTCTGCCCTTCCAGGACACACTTGAAAATTAGTAAATGACTCCTTCTCCCATATACCCCAGGCAACTTTCAAACTGCTGCTTCTATGATGTATTCCCATGATCTGTTTGTTGTGCTATCCTTCTTAACGGCAGGGATTAAGTTTCCTCCCATCCTTGTAGCAGTCCCAGAGTGGAGCCCACTGCTTTTTAAAAATTCCAATTTAAGTCCTGCTGGTTGTAAAAACTCATGAAATTCAGCTTCTCAGGTTTTCTTTTCTTTTTTTTTTTTTTTAGATTTTATTTATTTATTCATGAGAGACACAAAGAGAGGCAGAGACATAGGCAGAGGGAAAAGCAGGCTCCATGCAGGGAGCCCAATGTGCAACTCAATCCTGGGACTCTGGGATCATGCCAAGAGCCAAAGGCAGACACTCAACTGCTGAGCCACCCAGGCATCTCAGCCTCTCAGGTTTTCAAAGCCAAATGTTATGGGATTCATCTTCCCCATGCAGGCTTCCTGGTGTGGGGTTTGTTTCTCTCTTCAATTTGAGCTACAGTATCCTCTCTTCCTGTGGACAGTTCTGGGAGACTGTTTAGTTCCCAACCTCACTTTTGCCCTTCCTACCCTCTTCAATGGGGTCTCTTCTTACATTTAGATATGGAGTTTGTTCTGCCATTTTCAGTCATTTTCTGGGTTATTTACAGTGATGTGGGTGATTCATAGTTGTATCCATGGGACAAAGTGAGCCTAGTGTTCTGCCACTCTGCAACATCTTCCCTGAAGCTCCTCCTATTTGCTTTAATTTTGAACTCTTTCATCTTCATGTCTCTGGATGTGAATTTTTTTTTTTTAGGTTTATCCTGTTTGTCATTTGATGAGCTTTATTAATCTTTAAAGGTGTTGTTGCTTACCAAATATGTGTTTAGTGCTGTAATCTTCTAGGATTTCAATCACACAAATAGTGGATCTTTTATTATTTGTTATTATCCTATAAATTACTAAGATCCTCTTTATTTTTTCTGGTGTATTTTCTCTTGTTCTTCAGATTGCATAATTTCAATAGGTTATCTTCAAGTTCACCCACTCTTTCCTCTGTCATCTCTATTATACTGTCAACTCCATTTAGCCCATTTTTGTTATTGAATTATTCAGTTCTAAAATATCCATTTATTTTCTTACTCGTATCTTTTATTTCTTTACTGATAAGTTTTTTTTTCTCTATTTGGATTTAACAGGGCCCTCATTTACGTGTGGGGCATGTTTATAATAACTTGGTTGTCTTTGTATCATCTGTGTTAGCTTAGGCATCTATTGATTTTTTATGCAAGTTTAGATTTTTCCGTTTCTTTACATATTGAGTAATGATGAAGTATAAGCTGCATATTTATGAATATTATGTCCTAAGACTCTAGGTCTTATTAAATCCTATGGAGGATATTTATATTCTTGCTATATCAACTGCTCAATTAAGTTGTGTTCATGTCACAATTCTGTACTGTTAATATCAGTTAAGTTTTTGAAGTCTTTGCAGTGACATTCAGATAACAGTGACATTCTGTCCTGTGTATGAATCACCACTGGTCAGTTGGGTGCAGGGGGGTTGGACTGTGAGTTTGGCAATAAAGAATTTCCTTTGCTGAATAACAAAAATCATTGCATGTGTTTCTTGGGTATAAACTCGGGATTTGGGATCCCTGGGTGGCGCAGCGGTTTGGCACCTGCCTTTGGCCCAGGGCGCAATCCTGGAGACCCGGGATCTAATCCCATGTCGGGCTCCCGGTGCATGGAGCCTGCTTCTCCCTTTGCCTCTCTCTCTCTCTCTCTCTGTGTGACTATCATAAATAAATTAAAAAAAAAATAAACTCAGGATTTCATAAACAATTTTATGGGGATGCTTTCCTAAGCTTCTCCTTCTCCATATCCTTTCCATTGCCTTCTAGTTCCCTGGGTCTTTTCTTTTCTTTCTTCTATTTAGAGATCTGAGGCTAGTTATCCCATTCTACAATACATTCCTGCAGCTGTGCCCACATCTATGACCTTGCAAGAAAGAAAAATAATGTAGCAACAATTGGTCCCACCAATTGTTGGGGCCACAATTCTACCAACTGGTAAGGAAAACTCCTTACTTTCAGATGTTTAACTTGCACAAACTGTTATTGCTGCTAGATGCTGCTTTCACAGTGGGATTGCTTATATTCTGGAATAAAGAAGAACAGAGAAAATAAATGAAAAAATGAGGGATTTTTCACATTTCCTATGAGAATTAGATGTTCACTTTCTCACTCCTTTAGATAGAAATAGAGGGCTTTCCTTATTGCTTCCTCTTTCTGTTCTCTAGTACCTGATTCTGATGAATTGAGTTTAGGAAGGAGGATGTTGGAGGTAAAAAAAAAAAAAGCTAACTTCATCAGTAGTTCGATGGTATTTTGAATTTTGGCCTCCTACTCTAAATTTTCCTGCTACTTTGTATTCTTCAAAGACTCCTAACATATTTGCACCATGTAGGTTGCCCAGGTTTTATATTTGTACTGATTGGAAGAAACAGGTTGAGTATATTCACTCCAATTTACTCAGAACCAGAATTTTATTCTGGTAATTAATTAATGGTAATTAACTGATGGTAGCAAGTTAATTTTATTTTTGTTTCAGCCGGGGAGCCATCATCTTCCCATGTAAAGTAACTATTTTCATTCTGATCTTATAAGCATTGCCATTGTTTTTTTTCATATACAAAGGACATTTTATTTTTCTAATTTTAAGTTATTTTGGATACTTTATTGATTTTTACAAGTAAGAAATACTATATTTCACAACAATCATATTTTTCTATCATTTGATACACTGTTGCAATGGTTAATATCCAAGATTTTGCCAGCCTGTTAAGGTTACACATTTTTATACTTCATACCTGTATTTTCAAACTTAATTCTTTTTTCAAAATTAAAATTTTGCATATGTTAACCTAGAAAATATGCATTGAATGGAGATGGATGGATGGATGGATGGATGATGGTAGTGGCTTGGCAAGGTGATAGTGCAATAGAAGAACACATATACACACTGCTTTTCTAAAAGAAACTATATTTTGCCCTTTCCCACTCAAAAATAGATGTGTCATATAGTTGGAGCCATTTTTGTTTCTTGCCCAAGACCCACAAGGATCATAAATCTGGTAATTTTTTGAAGGAAAGAATGCATTCTAAAGATACCCACGTATCTTTAAAAGAAATTTATGAGTAATGGATGGATTTGTTTCTCTAGGTCTTTTATTACCTGAAAAATTACTCTTCAATATACAAATTGGAACAGTGTTTTAGTATAGTCCCTTATCTATTCAGGTAACTCATGGGCAGAATAGGTACTTCTAAGGCTGAGAATTCATTTGGCTAGCAGGAAACAATTCAGGGCATTAGAGCAGAGTCGGCTTGTGGAGGAATTTTCACTAATTCCTTAATATTTCTAGAGAGCAATGGAGCATGTCACATTTTATTTTTACTGAAATTTTGAGTTTTGGGGAAAGGATAAAATGTAATATAATAGGCATTTATCTTTAAACCCCTCCTCCTCTTAGTATATCTCTGAGGAACAGCAAGAGTTCTACATGAGAAATGGTTGGGAGTGTAGTTAAGGAATTTAGAGAACTATTTATTGCTTTGAAACATCCAATTAGGGATCCCTGGGTGGCGCAGCGGTTTGGCGCCTGCCTTTGGCCCAGGGCGCGATCCTGGAGACCCGGGATCGAATCCCACGTCGGGCTCCCGGTGCATGGAGCCTGCTTCTCCCTCCGCCTGTGTCTCTGCCTCTCTCTCTATCTCTCTGTGACTATCATAAATAAACACAAATTAAAAAAAAAAATTAAAAAAAAAAAAAGAAAGAAACATCCAATTATATATCAACTGAAAAGTCTCTTAGAAATTTTATAGAACTGGCAGCCTGAGTGGCTCAGTAATTTAGCACTGCCTTCAGCCCAGGGCATGATCCTGGAGACCAAGGATTGAGTCCCGCATCAGGCTCCCTGCATGGAGTCTGCTTCTCCCTCTGCCTGTGTCTCTGCCTCTCTCTCTTTCTCTGTATCTCTCATGAATAAATAAATAAAATCTTAAAAAAAAGAAAAGAAATTTTATAGAATTACTGGGTCACCCAGAATATGATTTGTGCCTGTAAGTTTCAGAATCAGGGAGAGAAGCTCCCTAATAACTAAATAAATGCTTCTGAAAATGTTATTAAAGAATCAAAGTTTCAGTTCTCTTATTAGTAAAATAGAAATAATAGTGTTAAGTTTGGGAAGCTGATGTGGAGATTAAATGGCAAGATGGTAGTAAAATACTATATTAATTTCCTGTGGCAGCTGTGACAAACTACAAATTTATGGGCTTAAAACAACATTTATTATCCTACATTTCTATAAGAACAGGAGTCTGAAATGGATCTTCTGGGCAAGATCGAAGTTTTGGCAGGGTACTTTCCTTTCTGGAGTTCCTTGGGAAGAATTAATTTCCTTGCCTTCTCCAGCTTCTAGAGACTACCTACTCCCTTGGCTCATAGCCTCTTCTTTCATCTTCAAAGCCAACAATGTAAGTGTTTCTTAAACTGGCATCTCTCTGGTTCAGTGGTTTTGATTCCTTCTTTTACTTTTAGCAACTCCTGTGCTTACATTGGAACCATCTGGATAATTCCAGATGATCTAGCAATTTAAGGTCATTTGATTAGCAACCTTAATATCATCTACATTCTTAAGTCTCCTTTACCATGTAAACTAACAGATTGACATGTTTTGGGGATTAGAATATATATCTTTGGAGGACAATTATTTTGCCTATGACAAGTGTTAATTAGTATTGACAGATTTCTCAACTTCTGCTTTTAATCCTTTGTGGAGATAACAATAGTATCAAGCTAATGGAGTATCTGTGATAATTAATGACATAGTATAAATCACCAAGAAGAGCTTTGAGTAAATAATACCTATCACTTAGTATTTAGAGCCTAGGGTTTTTTTTTTTTTTTTGTATTTTTTACCAATAAAATAAAAACATGTATTAATATATTTCACAGCATTTTGAAAATTAAAGATTATATATATATATATATATAGTTTCTAACAATTATTGATTGTATAAAATTGTTGAATTATTTAATATCTTTAGTTCTTTTATCACTCATCTGTAGATTGGGATCATTAATTGAATATACTTCAGAGACTTATTGAAAATATTAAACTAAAAGTGCACATTTGCACTTAACACAAAACCTGGAACCTAATAAGCCCTCAATAGCAAGTTGTTCATAATAATACAAATTATTACTTTTTCTATGTAGTCTCTGATCTATGATACTTTCTAAAATAATTCCCTCTTGAAAGATTTCTCAATTTTCTTGGAATAATCAATGTTCTATGAGAAAACTGGGAAAGTGTTCATCATAGACAGATGGATTCAATCTCTCCAAGCCAAAGCAGATTACTCCCTACCTGCGGAATCCCTCCCTTTTCCAGAGACCTATTGAGGTTTAGTGAAAAGCAAAGATAAATGGGCATTCATAGGCTGACCATAAGCCAAGAGTAGAGGACTTATCCTTGCCAAATCCACATGTACTAGGTGCACAGCGGGATTGTGCAAGCCATAGGAGTTCTAACAATCTGCATAAGGTCCTGAGAAGCAGCTGGGTATTTGGAGACTTCTGAGGCCATTCTCACCCATTAGCCTCTATTGTTGACTGTTATTACTTGTGATATTCTCATTTGGGTCATTGTCCTCAGCAGTGAGCATAGCTTTGTCCATATGTACATAAATTATCTATTAAAATATAACATAAGTCCATACTTTTTAGAATGGGCTAAGATCTGACCCTTCTCTCTTAGTTCCTTGTTTGTTTTTTCATTTTTCTTTCTTCCTTTTCTTTTTTTCTTTTCTTTTCTTTTCTTTTCTCTTCTTTTTTTTTTTTTGTCAAATACATGTTACCTTCTTAGGTCTTTGTTTTCATACATTCTCTTCTTTCTACAAAGAATTTTTTTAGCCTTCTAATCCACCTAGAAAACTTCTATTGACCATTAAGAACCTGTCTCAGACACTATATCTCTCTCCAAGTCTCTTTCCCAAATTGTCAACCTATCCACTTTCTAAGCAACCTCCAAGTCTTGTATTGATCCTTTTATTTCACTTATGACATTGTGTTTAAATCTTTTGCTTTACCATCTGTCTTACCAACTGTGTAAATGATCTACCCAATTACCCAAAAGTGTGTGTTTTCTGTTTCCATGTCCTAGATAGCAGTGCATCTGAGATGGCTGAAAGCTCAGCAAATTTTAAAAAAGGAGGCAATGGACTTAGGAATATTTTAGATCCAGTAAACAGTAAGTCAAACTAGCTTAAACAAAAATAAAATTTTATGAAAAAGATATGGGAGCATTTCATAAAACCAAAGATTAGAAAGTAGAGCCAGACTTCAGTTGAGCTGTTGTTAGTCCAATAGCTGGAATGTTCCCTCTCACCACTGGAAATTCCTTGCTGTCTTTTCTTTGTCACTCTTGAAATACATTCATTCTTTCCCTCTTTAGGTTAGTTTCTCTGTGTCTCAAATACAAGAGAGAAGAGGATAGACACCCAAATGTGACCCTGTGATTAAGTGCCTTTTACATTCAATCATATTATAAGCAAGAGCAAGGCTTCTTGAATTCTAACCACAGTTTTGCCAGAGAGGATTTGATTGACGTTCATAAACTAATTAATAATGGTGGGGAATTTGGAGGTTTGAGGTAGATTATATCTGAGGTGACATTACCGGACTGATAATGGTTCTAGACAAAGAAGAAAGGATATGTTGGATGGGGCAACACCTGTCTACCACATTTATATAGGAGAAATAGTTGAATTCTTAACATCTTAAATAATTTTGCTTAAGAGAAAAGCCTTAGGTTATGTGAGTAGCACGAATCAGCTCAGTGAAAAGGATCCCCATATGTTAAAGTCATTGGAAAAAAGATACTCACTTCTAAATTCCACCAGGCTGAGCCTACATTTTATCTATCAACCAGAAGCTTCAGGGACTTTGCTGGTGTCTTTTACACACACAGCCACTCTTAGGGGCTGCTGTGTATTTATTACACACACCAGCGCTCATTATGGATGTGTTAAAAATTCAGATCCTTAGAGAGCACAGTAGATCGAAGTATTGACTTCTGTTTCACTTTCCCCATCTGTCCAAACATCAATAACAACAGTGTATGGGGGTCTGGAAGCACTGGGCTAATGTACCTTCCTTCGATCATAATTCCAGAGTTTGCTTTAATTAAGATTGATTTTGCCCCTATGTTGTACATCTCTTAACTAACAGAAAAGTCACAAGGGCACAGTTTTTAAGCAGTAAGAATATGAGAATTGAGGAGGAAAGAGTGGAATCAGATCTTGTACTTATGGAGTCTGAAAACTGCATCGATGATATGCTTAAAATAAATCCTCAAGCAGATTCCTAAGGCATTGATGGAGTCACATAAGGGCACTGGAAAAATGAATTGCTCTTCTGACTCACTTTCCTTTATATATGCTGCCTGAGTGCATTATTGTTTATGGGAGGAAGGGAAGGTGCTTTAGATTAAATAAGTGAAGGCCACAGGAGGCCAGAATTGTCTGCTTTTATTCTTAGATGTTTTCAGAAACATCACTGTCATCAACAAAATTCTATTGAGTGCTCACAATAGTGAAATCTCCTTCAAAATACTTGTGTTCAACAAAGGGAAAGTAGAGCCTCTGCCCTCAAGCAAATTACAATCTAGACTAGAAAGTAGACGTGGCATTAAGGAAAAGGAGAAGTGAAACCATATAATACATGAATAAAACCACTACACAAAGGGATTTTCTTAGTTGTGACTTTACATCTTCATACAGCTGCTGAAAAAAAGAGACTTCCTTAAGGAAACAACTTTAAGAAAGTTTTTTTTGTTTTTGTGTGTTTTTTTAAGAATCTTAAAAGTAGACCATTGGCTATGGAGAAAGAAAGAGAGTGTTCTGAAGATTGTGGATATTTCATGCTAGAAATTTATCTATTTATTAAAACATATCATAAGAATAAAAGGTCATAGAACTGCATGTGTGTGCATGTGTATGTGTGTATACTATATACAGAATACTTGTTTCTGTACTTCTAAGAAAGAGAGATTCTGATTGTTAGCTTCTTCTTCTTTAATTTGCCATGCAAATTAAAACTATTTTCAATTTTCAAATGATTATTCTATAAATATTTAGGTAAACACTGTAGTAATTGCATTTACTTTGCTTCTTTTTCTTCCATCTTTTGTTTCATATCTGTCTTAGAAAACATTGTACATTTGTGTGACTTAAATTTTGGATAGGTGTGTGGAACATCTGGAGAACTGTGATAGGGATCATTTGGAGGTTGAAATGAGAAAATCCTCACGCTGGTTATAATAGAAAAGGAAATTATTGTAAGGTTTCACTGTCACAGACTTCATTTGCTAATGAATCCAGGCAAATACTTAGTCAGGGTCTCTCCAAGGTCATCCAGTCTCTTGTCTCTATTCTCTCTATTCTTCTCTGTGCAAACCAGATCGCACATTTTTCAAGTGAAGAAAGAAGAAAAGTGAATGAAAGAAGACAAAGAGAAAGGCAAATGTGAAGCATATCAAAATAAGCACGTGTTGTGTGTGTATACATTGCTAAAAACGAATATGATATATCAATTCACTATGGCACAATTTATTTTAAATATTTATTTATTTATTTATTTATTTATTTATTTATTTATTTATTTACTTATTTATTTGATAGAGAGATAGAGAGAGTGCACAGGCATGGGGGAGTGGCAGAGGGAGAAGGGGCTGGATTCCAGGGCCCTGGGATCATGACCTAAGCAGACCTTTAACAGACTGGGCAACCCAGGCACCCCACTGTGGAACATTTTAAAATAAATATTATAGCTGTGAGGGAAAAAAAAAAAAGGAAAGAAAACATTTGTAGACTCCTGTTGGGTAAAAGGAACTGAGATTGTGAAGAGAAGGATTATATTAATATCACTTCTTTGATGAACAGTAGATGAAGTTTATTTCTCAGTCATGTTATTTGTTTATTTTGGTTAGTGGAGAAACTCAGCTGAAGAAACCAGGCTTATAATGTTTCTTCATTTGGTAGATACATCATCTGGAACAGTGTCCCCATGCTGACTTTCTTGGCACTGACCAGAGAAGGTGAAAGCTTGAGGGTCACACATCAGCTCTTAAGTTACTTAGCCTGGCAATAAAACACATTTCTCCTCTCATCTCATTGAACATAAATAGTCGTATGAACTCTCATCTCCCTCTCTATATTGGGTTTCCACTGAGACATAAAGCTAAATGCTACATTACCTTAAAAGGACTTGTTTGAGAATTCCATAACAGAGAGCAATTCATAGTGAAAATTCAAGTTATACAGTCCAGACCAGGTTTTATCAAAGTATGATACCTGGGCCAGTAGCATCAGCATCATCTGGCTACTTGTTAGAAATTCAAAATCTTAGCCATGCCTCATTCTGGGGATGGGGTTTAGCAATCTGTTTTAGGTTCTCCTCTGCTCTAATATCCCCTCCTTTATTTCTAAAAGCCCCCTAAGTGGTTTGTTACAACAGCATATCAATAGTGTAGGCTTCTTGCATTCACCCTTCAGTAAAAGGCTGAATTATTAATTTCCTATTGTTGCTGTAACAAATTGCCACAAACCTAGTAGCTTAAAATAACATAAATTTATTATTTTATAGTTCTGAAAGTCAGAAACATGACACAGGTATCACTGAGCTAAAATCAAGGTGTAGACAGGCCTTCACTTCTTTCTGAAGACTCTGGGGGAAATCTATTTCTTGTTCTTTCTAGTTTCTAGAAGCTGCCTGCCTTCCTTGGCTCATCACTCTCTTCTTTCTTCAAAGTCGGTTTTTCAAATCTTATCACTTGGACACTAATTTTTCCTCTTTTTTGTTTCCTATGATTACATTGGATGGTAATCTCCTAATTTTATTTTTTTTAAGATTTTATTTATTCATGAGAGAGAGAGAGAGAGAGAGAGAGAGAGAGGGGCAGAGAGAAAGGCAAAGAGAAAAGCAGGCTCCATGCAGGGAGCCCAATGTGGGACTCGATCCTGACTCCAGGATCATACCCTGTGAAGGCAGACGCTCAACCACTGAGCCACCCAGGCATCCCATAATCTCCTAATTATAAACTGGCTAGTTAGAAGCCTTGATTTACCTCTAATCTTAATAGCCTCTTGCCATGTAATGTAACATAGTCACAAATTCTGGAAAGTAAGATGTGAACATCTTAGGTGAGATGGAGGGGGTATTCAGCCTACCACACTGGCCAACTCAGAATGTAAAATTTCATCCTTTTATTGACCACACTAAAAGTATGTGTGTTTTTGTGTGTTTTGCAAAAGCAGAAAGCATATGAGAATAGAATTATAAGTCACATGAATTTGTTTATTAATCTCTCAATCTGTCTGCATCTTTAATAAATATGGCTGTATGTTCCCAAATATCCCAAAATATCATTTTTATCTCTATCAAACTCTGTAACTCTTCTGGTTCCAAAACTTACATCCCGTGAGATTTTCATGACACCTGACTCTATCTGTTCCATTCCTTCCATATTTCTCTATCATCAATATCTTTGGCTTAATATCTGAGACTCATTCACATATTTCTTTCTGCTTAACAACAAGTATTACTAGATTTATTATTTTTTTGAAACTTTGTAGTGACATGGGCATTTTGCTAGTTTGTTGTGTGTTTCTCCTCCTTCCCTTACTAATGCTATCAACTTCCCAAAGATGAAGTATAAGCTGTGTCTCTGTAATTTCTATTAATCTCTAATGCAGTTTTGTTTATTTTTGCTTAAAAGTTTTCTGAAACTTATGTCACACACAGTTGTGCTTTGAAAATGAATTTCTTGGGACACCTGGGTGGCTCAGAGATTGAGCTGCCTTTCGCTCAGGGCATGATCCCAGGGACATGGGATCAAGTCCCACATGAGGTCCCCCGTGGGAAACCTGCTTCTCCCTCTGCCTGTGTCTCTGCCTCTCTCTCTGTCTCTCATGAATAAATAAATATTTAAAAAAATAAGATAAAAATGAAGTTATTGGGAGTGCTTTATAATTGATTGAATAATACATAATCCTTGGTCAGTTACCTTTGGTCTCATCATTTTTCCATCCTTTCTAAGTGAAGTCATTGTTAGAATCCATTCTTGATCAAAGGGATGCAATTTCTCAGTATGGTACTCAGATTTCCATGACTTTTTAAGGGCTTGCTATACTATGTCTAATACTGTGCTAAGGACTTTGCACATCTTTTTTCATTATCACCAGAAATTTCTGAATTAAATGCTATTCCTATGATGTGATTTTTAGTGAGGTAAATTGAGTACACAGAGTTTAAGTAACACAGTGGGTAAAGGACAGAGTAAGGATTGACCTCAACTTCCTATCACAAACCCGAAAAATCTTTAGTGTGAGTTATAGGTCCTGGCCTTCTAGGGTACTCACTTGCTCAATCAGTTGCCTCAGGAACCACATCAAATCAAACCCATTAGGCTACAAACTGCCTTTTCAATTTAATTCAAGAAGTGTTTACTAAATGTGTACTGCATGCCAGGGGCCATTTACCTGTGATTCTTCAATGTTTATGCCAACTCAGCTTTAGAACATTTTATACTTTCTTCAGAAGAGACTGTCTCTGCATATAGAAACTGTTAATATCAAGGACATTCTTAAAATTGCTATCAATGCAAAAGCTTTCTGAATATATAGATGTTGATAAAATGAAAAAAATAACTTGATTTGAATAAAAGAAAATTATCAGCAGTTGTTTTGTCAGTTCTTCTCAGAGATCAGTTGTACTTAATGAGGAGCAAAATGTCCCAGTGATGTGGACATTAATGCAATGGAAGCTACTTGGCTTCTTGGTAATGAAAATCCAAAATGTAAGGAAGGGGTATAGAGGAGAAGGAGAAGGGCCCTATGTTGAAAATTATACTGAAAGAGCATTAATTTTGTTTGTCCCTCCCACACATGTGCACACATAACACTTATGCTTGGGAGACCTCATTTCTCAGTGACAATGTTGCCCCTGCTTTCAGGGGATCATAGCATATTAACTCAATCATTTGTTCTCGTGCCTCTTTAGAAAGCAGAAAAAGGCAAATGATACATACAAACTAGTGAGTGGTCCTCTGCTCTGAAACACAAAGCATAGTATTTCTGTTACGAATCTTGGAGGCAGGTGGGGTTGTTTATCTAACTGTGGCCCAGGACCTATCTAGGCTTCAAGAGGTTTTGGGGGGCCAGAAGGATTGTGAAGGCTGAGTACATTTGTGTGTGTGCACTTTTAGGAAAATTTCAAGAATTAGTTTTCACTTGAGAGTTCTATTAATTCCATCCTCTGACTTGTCTCTCTTCATACCTCACGGAATCCTCCAGAAGCTAAAAAAAAGTCTCTAGAGGTCCTTGAAGTAATGAGAAAGCTGATTTTCCCCCTGTCTAATAATTATACTTTGATTTCTCCATAACAGTCTTTAGTTTACTGCCAGTTGTCATTAAAAGTTCTTTTTTTTTTTTTTTTTTCAGCTTTAACCTCTATGTGATACATCTGCCCTTCGCCTGCTGCTCCATCCTCAGTGGGCCACATCGCCTTTGCAATTCCCATCTATGTGAATTTGTCCACTAGGTGGAGATGTAACAATTTAGCTCACAGATCGCAGTGTGAGACAGATTAAATTCACTGACCACTGCTCAGTACTCTGGGGAAGCTTATTGCTATGGCCCAGAATTGCAAATCAAGTGCAGAGTCAGAAAACAGAACAACAAATCCCATAACAGGAGCACAATTGGAGATAACAAATTCCATGGGACAAATGCACGTTGATTCCACAAGCGAGCCCTGTGTTAGGCCTCCTGAATTGCTTGACTAATTCCTGTTTGGTTTGTAGTAGTAGAAAAAAAAAAGGCTCTGCATCAAGTCAGGAAGCTGGGGTCTGGATCCAGCTTTGCCACTCACTAGCTTTGGGCTTCATCTTTCTGAAACCCCATGTTCAAATCTATAAAATGAAGGGGTTAGAACAGATGACTTTGAAAGTCTCTTCCAACTGTAACTCTGGATTTTATTATAAAAATTGTAACCGAATTATAACATTTTCTATAAAAACAAGGGAAAACGTAATAAATTTAAATATCTGCTCTTCAAGTCTTGCTTCTGAGTTAAAGTCTGTCTCCATAACTGTATCTATATACAACTGTGAAGTACAGATTTAAATAATTTTTCCCACTTTTAATTTAAAAATAGTAAAACTAAAAAATAAAAGACCAAGTAAGGGATTTTCAATTCTAAATGTGAGGTATTCGTTTTGTAAATTTAAAGGCAAAAGGGTGGCTTTCTTGGACAGAATTACTCCTAACTGCTCTTCTCCAAATAAGCTTGCCTAGCAAATTTAATTTGTTTGGTTAAGTATCTATACATTTATTTATATAGGACTTTGCATAACAGTGTTTCCTATTGTGATGATTAATACTGCTAGGTTACAAGTCTGATGTAGAAGTTGCTTCTCACTGAGAAATGTGAATATTTTCTATTTATAGTTCACTTGGGATTTATATTTCATGCTTGTGCCTCAGTTGTACATCCTGAAACAAAATTCTTTTATCTTTAGAGCATCTAGTTTTCTTTTGGGAAATATTTCTCTAAACCAGGGTGAATATATCCTATGTCAGAAGATATTAGAAATTGATGTCTGCCTTCCTGTCCCGTCTAATATCTTCTGTTTTTCTCCCCAGCCCATGCCAGTGAGAGCTGATATGTTAAATTCAAAATCTTTTGTTTAAATCTGTTCTTTTTTAAAAAGATTTGATTTATTTATTCAAGAGAGACACAGAGAGAGGCAGAGACATAGGCAGAGAGAGAAGCATTCCCACGGGGAGCCTGATGCAAGACTCAATGCCAGGACCCCGGGATTTCTCCCTGAGCCTAAGGCAGACGCTCAACCACTAAGCCACCCAGGTGTCCCTGTTTTAATCTGTTCTTTGTAAAACAGTAATTGGATACACAGAAACACAGAAAACCATATATATGTGTATACATATATATAATGTGTGTGGGTGTATTTATATTTATGTTTTTTAAAGATTTTATTTATTCATTCATGAGAGACATATAGAGTGAGGCAGAGACACAGGCAGAGAGAGAAGCAGGTTCCATGCAGTAAGCCCGATGTGAGACTCGATCCCCAGACTCTGGGATCACACCCTGGGCAGAAGGCAGAAGCTCAACTGCTGAGCCGTCCAGGTGTCCCATATTTATATTTATATTTATATTTATATTTATATTTATATTTATATTTATATTTATATTTATATTTATATTTACATTTATATTTATATTTATATTTATATTTAATTTATGATGGAAAGGCATAAGAGATCATTCAGTTAAACCCTTTTTTATTATGTCAATGAGGAATTGAAGAATTGAGGTTAAGTGGCTTATGTAAAGTTATTCAGCAAATGAATAAAAATATTGTTTTAAAAGGAAACTCAGATTCTATAAAGGGAAGGCTAAATTCATTCTTTATTTTCTCTACCTATGTAATCCCAATATTTTAAACCAAGCATAACTTTGTGTATGCAAGATAGAACCTATGTTGGGGTTGGCATATAGAATTAGTGCAGTACAAATTGTAAGGTATATCTCATGGCATCATAACTAGACTATAACACAAAGAATGAAGTAGAGCAGAGGCTTCCAAAATGTGTTCCTTGTTCAGTGAAGAGACCCATCAAAAAGGCCCTCCTGTCAAGTAAATTGATGTGTAAACTGTGTCCTTGAACAGTCTTTAGCCAGGCTTTTTTTTTTTTTTTTTAAATCAGGCTTTTGAAAGTCTTTCTCTGGACTAGGCCTCAACCTTTCCCATCCTCCCAACCATCCAGGTCTTTAAACTGTGTAACTCACTTTAGCAAGAACCTTGCTAAGTCAATTTAGTGATAATTTCCTACTCTTGAATCTGAACACTGCGGCCTGACTTCAGAAAGAACTGTTAAGTCAGTTTAGCTAGAATTTCCTACACTTATCTCTTCTTAGTACTTTTCCAACCAGTGATCCCTCTCTCTGCCCATTGGCTGTAAATCCTTAGCTGTCTTTCTTGTATTTAGAGTTGAGCTCAATCTCTCTCCCTTATTACAATGCCCTCATGGCAAAAATCTTGAATAAAGTCTTCCTTACCATTGTAACAAGGATCAGAATACTCTTTTTTTCTTTTTTTTTATTTATTTTTTCTTTTTTTTTCTTTTTTTTTTTCTTTTTTTCTTTAATAAAATACAATGGAATACTAAATATTTACTTTACATGGGATGCATTAATCATGTAGCACATTGAAGACTCTAAGAACTTCTACAATAGAGAAAACTGCTTACCACTGTTTAACCCATTGCTGCTAAATCACTTGTACTTTTTATTTTAAGGATTATATATTAACATCCATGTGATTTAGTTCCAACATAATTGATTTTGTGATCAGAACTTGTGCCTCCTAGCCTCCATTAGACAGTAGGGGTTTAGAAGCCAAGATTAATTCAGTGAACTTAATCCAGCAATGGGAGGATATACTTATGTGTGAGGGTCAGGATATAGACAAAGAATGCTTTGAATAAAATTACTTAAGACTTTTCTCAAAGCATGACACAGCACAGCTGCAATCTGGCATAAAATCAAAATTCTTTCTGGGTATGAAAATTTAAAGTTAGTTCAGAACATACTGGAAAGTGACACTGGAAAGAACATTGAAGAGGGAAACAGAGCCTAAACTCAACTTTTTTTTTATCAGCTCCTGATAAATATGTAGTCTTGGACAAGTCTCTCTCTCTCTCTCTCTCTCTCTGTATATATATATATATATATGTATATATATATATATATATATATATATATATATAATTTTCTTTAAATCAAAGACTGAACTAGACATTTCCCAAGCTCCAGTCCATATCTTATATTCCATAATTTATTATTTTATGACATTATAGTTAATTCCTATTATCTCACTCAAACTAAATGTTCACATCTTTTTCAATGGAATTCATAATGAAAAATAATTGACTATTACAATATATTTATTGAAATGATGAATTAAGATAGCTGGAGATTTATCTTTGGGGAAGAATAAAGTTTTTATTATTTTTTTAAAATATAATATTCCTTATGTCCTAAATAGGACACCCTCCTCCTGATCCTACATAAATTTCATAGCATGCACTGAGATTAGCATTGTGTAATAGCTTGCAAGTTACAATCAATGAGCAAATGCCTGAACAAATGCCTATATAGCCACAAGGTCTGCTTTGACATTGCATTTCTCTGCACAAGTACAACATTGGATTTTGTTCCCCCTTATTCACACAAGTAACCTTGCCTGCTTGGGGAGAAAAATCCAAAAACATTGGATTTTGTTCCCCCTTATTCACACAAGTAACCTTGCCTGCTTGGGGAGAAAAATCCAAAACACAATAGCATCCTAGGCTCAAATAATGAATGACTTGTGCACTACTTACTATAACTATTGTACTGATATTCCAAAGTAAACTTGTCAAGCACCCTTAACTAAAGCTGAGGCAAAGAGGTGTGGGGTTTGTCTATTAGTGTAGAGCAGTGAATGATATCTGTTGAAGAAAACCAGCTAGTGTTGGGTGGAGGGGAGGTTTGAGGCTACTTGGAGATGCATAGTATTATTGACAACTAGGAAAGACAAGCTCTTAGTGGTTGTGCATGGTTTTGCAATATATAATGATTACTAGGCACTCCACCAGCAAAGTAATCTTTAATCCATAGATCTCCAAACGTCTTAAACACATTGATTTATTAAATGTGGCCTCTGCAACAGTAATGTCTTCAAAATTAAATCACTTAACCTCTCAGCTCAATATTGTTACTGTTATCTGCTGCCATATCCACATGATACTGAAACAAGAAGCCAAGTCAGTCAATTCATTAAAAAAAAAAGTCAAACTTGTTAATTGCATTGTGTCAAATTAGTTAATTGGCATCATGTCCATCAAACAATGAACTTCCTGGCTGAATTATTATTTTTTCAGCTAATTGATTTGGCCTGATGCAGAATCTGCATGCATGGGTCTTATAATCTTTTGGTTTGTTCGCTTTTTGTGAATTTTAAAACTAGACTTTGATTTTGTTATTTATGTTTTACATTAATTATTAAAAACTATATTTTATACATCTTAAAACAATGATAATTAATGCTGAAGGAACTGAGTTTTATAATGCATCGGTTATAATTCTAAACCTAAGACCTCAAAAGTCTAAATGACAAAAGAGATAAAACATCTTCAACCTGCATTTCATTTTGTAATTTTACCGAGTTTTACATTTGAATTTGTCGCAAGTAAATTCTCTTTGAGTTTTTAGAAGAAGCTACAATTTCCCAATAGATCTAAGAAGATTCTCTTATCAAGTTATAGTAGAAACCATTGTGTAAAAATTAAGGAAACAGCACATTTCTGACTTTTTAAGTCACCACTATTCTAAGTATATAACTTCAGTGTATGTATGAAATCTTAATAAAAACAAAAAAATAGTCTGTGACACTCAGTTTTGACTAGGTAGAAGGATACTCTCTATGAATAATTTATTTTTAATCAAGAAAAGCAAAAGCAACATATCCTGGGTTTCTGATGAGGCTCAGCATAACTAATGTTTAGTGAAGGGCTTTAATATTGCCACCCCCAAAGATTCTTATAACTGAAGCCATGCATATCTCCATGTATCATGAGCTGACAATCTTCAAAGACTGATCTTACTAAATTTTGCTAAATAGAGCTAAAAGAGATTTCAGGTTGGGTGCAATTGTACATATTCCTTTTTAGATCAGGAAAGTCCATAGAAGTTATGATTTGGGGCTCTGGTGGTTGTATACTGATAATTAGATGTTTATTATTAAAAATCCTCCTACATCCATCAATGACCTGTAGGGCTTTACTATAGTAGAAATATGACCAAAAGCATGGATAAATGATCAAATAATAATAATGATTCTTGATTATAGTGTGATGTTGATGGTAATAATTTACATTTGTGGATAATCTTCTGTATGCAATATAGCATAGTGGTTAAAAATGTAAATTCTAGAGTCAGATTATTTCAGTTCAAATTACAGGCTTATTACCATGACTTAGCTAAGCATCAATTGTTTTACCTAGAAAAAGGGATTAGGTGAAGTACACACTTCATTTGATCAGTGAGAATATTAAAGAATGCATGCATGTAATGTTTTGGTAGAGTGTGTTATATATAGAACACTCAATAAAACAGTGATAATTATTTTGTGCTAGGTCTATCAGTGACTGAACAAAATGGTTATTATTACTCTCATTGTACAGCTAAGGAAACTGAGTCTCAGAGAGTTTAAATAATATGACCCAGGGGAAATAGTAAATAATAGTGTGATTGTTATCCCAAACAGTAGAAGATGGTAATTATAGAGTCTTATAACTGCATTCTTAACATCTTCAATGTAATTACCAATCCTTTAGTGAAAAGGGACTGCTTGGAGTCATTCCAGGGAACATAGTGAGGGGTGAGTAAAAAGAATGCACAGATGAACTCAACCTTCCTATTCTTCTAAACCTTTGGATTCTTTTCTCTACATTTTAATATAGGTCAACACTGAGTCCATGGTTCAATCTACAAACTAGAAGAACTGTGAAAATGATGGCCAGCTATTCATATTAACACTTCAAATTCAGAATCTTTGGTATACATACAGTTTTTGATGGATATATGCAAACTCAATGTTATGTCCTTTCTTCTTAACATGGCACTCTTGGAATCCATTTATGGATAGATGATAGATAGATAGATAGATAGATAGATAGATAGATAGATGATATATAGATAGATAGATAGATAGATAGATAGATGATATATAGATAGATAGATAGTCTCATGTTTCTAAATACAGAAATCCGTGTCTTGTGTACACTATTTCTGTGTATGTCTTTGTAATTATTTCCTGAAGCAAAGTTGGATTTTGGAATCAAAGTTGGGTACTGGCATTGGATACTGAAGAATTAATATCTCCTTGAAAGAACACTGTATCAATTTAACTCATTATAGGCATCCAAGCCAAGTTTCTTGAGATAGAAAATACATTGTTTCTTCAGATAGAGGATGAAAGAGAGCTGCATCTACCAGTAAGGGAAGTTCTATGAGATTTAGAGAGTCAGGTGACTCATATTCATCTGCATCTATCCAAATATCACCATTTCAATCTGTAGGTCCCACTCTTTTTCAAACACTAACCTAGCTTTCATCTGACACCTGGTATATCTATGAACCAAACTGGCTTTCTAACCTGAAGGATTAATTGCTGTTTCTATTTTTTCCAGATATATCAATTTTATAGCTATATAAGTAGAGATTTTTAGGGCAATCATAGAGGTTCTATGGCTTTCTGACCATACCTTATGCTGAAAATTCAAAGTGCAGATCTTGACATTTTCTTCCTGAATGCTCTCCAGTGTAATCAGAATCAGCTATGCTACTTTACAATCCTTAAGTGCCTCACAACCTATGTAATATTGTATTGCAGAAGCTACTTGATTTGTTTCATTTAAGTCTTATACAGGTAATAATTTAAATACGTGTTTGACACTGAATCTTGGAAACACCATTATCTTATTTTCTACTCTCCATATTATTGCTTTCTTCAACACTAACCAGTAAACACTAGCTATGATACATCACCATCTTTGACGATCTCTTCTCTGGCATTAGTTCTGGTAACAAATACTGTATCTGAGATTGAGCAGAACAAAACTATTAATCCCTCTAATTATTCCTTGATGGATATATGGGATATAATGCAAGAAATTAGGTCTTAGAGAACTGCTGGCAAAAATAGAGAACTTAAGGTCAGGGAAACTGCCTCTTATTTGCCATTAAATTTCATTTTCATTCAGATAGTCAAAAAATTGCAGAAGCTGAAGGGATAAGCACTATAGCTTGGAGCCCAGAATCAGGTGATTTGCTAAGATGTTCCTGCAAATTTTTACAGGACTTGAATCTACTCACCTGCTTATTGTTGCTGGAGTAGTAATATCACTTCTGCCTGCTTTTTGCCTTTCAATCTAATTTGTGTGAATTTCATTGGTAGAAAATAAGCTAGACACCTGCTGCCATAGTATTCTCAAATGGATTATAAGTGGGGGTTAGTTACATATTACATGTAGTCTTTAACTCTTATGATATTGCCTGGCAATTGACTAAAAAAATGCTTACTACTTACTAGCTATTGCTATATAAATCTTTATCAGTAATATCATACTAATTAACTATCTCTATAACTGTTGTTAAGTACATATAACTATTGTAGTATAAATATTCTCAAAGTATACAATAAACAGATTGTTTAATTAAAGTCCCTTGCTCTTGTAATAAAGTATTGCTAACTTCCCTCAGGCTGAGAATTCTCTTTGATTTCTCATTCCAATATAATGCAATATCCCATTTTAATTTCTGAAAACATGAGGAGAGTCCTTTAAATCTTGGGGTGCCTGGCTAGCTCGGTAAGTAGAGCGTGAGACTCTTGATCACAGGGCTGTAGGTTCAAGCCCCATATTGGGCAAAGATTACTTTAAAATAATAAAATATTTTTTAAAAATTAGAATAAAATAAAACTGGTTTTCCAAAGGTACAATCGTGGAAAACTGCTACTTTACACACATAATCGCATTTAATTTCTCACAACAATACCATGAGGCATATATTTTATGTGCCTCTGTTTTACTGGTAGATAAATTGTGGTCCACTTGAATTGAGTAACAGGTACAAACTCACAGTTATTAAACAGTACAACAGCAGACTCTTAACTCCCAACTGCTACATGATGTTACTATTTAGAGTACAGATAGGATTACATCTCCAGACTTGTACCATCAAATCTTGTTTTCTCCCAGAATGTAGAATAAATCTCATCCCCCCCTTTCCCTCTCTCTCTCTCTTTCTATATATCTCTCCCGTAAAGAATCCTTGCCTATTCTCATTCTTAACTTTGTAAAGTCTTCCCACCTTCCCTCTGGGAATTTAATGTATTTTTTCCTGCTCTGAGCCATTTTTCAGTTTTTATTAGATTCCTTGTTCATTCCTCTGGCCAAACAGTATGATCACAAAACATTATTGATCTATTCCATTGTCATCAAACATACCTGTTTGCAACACAAAACAACAACAATTAACACAAATAATGGAGACCTTCTTATCCCTTGGGATAAAATGCTCTTTTGTAGGTCTTTGCATATTATAAAGCAATAGCTGGAAATTGCAAGTTAGTCACATATATTCATCAGACAGGATCTGAATTTGAAAGTAATAAAATATAATTTTTAAACTTTATTTCATAACTCAGTCTTGCCCATTAATTTAGAGTGACTTTTCCCTAATTAATTTAAATGAATCAAGTCATACTTAACTCTCCCTATAGGTATGTGTACACACACACACACACACAAATGAACAGATTTTATGCAGGTAAATTGCAATAGTTTCCCATATTTTAATCTTTCTTCTGGCAATATTGCTTTATCCATTCACTTAAGATATAACAAAATTGTAGCATCAGCTACTTTTAACTATATGTGATGTTGATTATATTCAATGATTTAACTGAAGAAACTCACCAACACCAAAGAAAATGGTGCCTGCTCACTCATTGAAGTTATTGCTCAAAAGCTATATTTTTTCCATAGATACTCATAAAAATTATTCCCAGAGGATGTAACTCAAATTAGCTCCAAAGGGTTAACATAAGCACCATCAAGCCACTCCTCTACCTGGCAAATTATATCACTCTTCAGCATATGTCACTTGCACAACTTTTCAACTCTTTCCTTCCTAAGGTAATAGGCCCAGAAGCTGGATGCTGCTGCGCTTTGGCACCTGTCATTTTGACATTTCATGCTTTCTTTAGAAAAGAGAAGTTGGTAGAATGTGAGAAAAGTGGAACTTTGACAGGTTGTCAGAATATCTTGCAGCACAAACCAACCTGCCAGCCAGCCTGTTTTCTGGTATATTTCAAAGTCTCCTAGCAAACGAATTGCAGTTACTGACTGAAGAACTTCTTAAATAGGAAGACTCCTTACTTTTTACAAGGCTGAAATTAAATAATTTTCCCCTGACTTGGTTGAAATTTTAGGTGGCTTACTTACAGTTGCATATCAAATAATAAAATATATCTTGGATGAGCCAAAATTGATAAAAGTATCTGAACTGTTTCTTTTATTTGATGTTAATATTCTTTGATTGAGGATGGGTTTCTATAAGTCCAAAGCAGTTCATGAAATGACCTTGAGTTAGTAACCAGTGAACAACAGTTAGTATCTTTCTTGTTCAGAACTAAAAGGTTCTGGCATGCAGGCACCAGCAAGGGAGCAAGGAAAAATAGGTCAGTAACTATGACTTTAAGAATACTACCAACAAATGGAGTAAGAATGTGGGTTAACTGTGAAAAACTATGGGAAATAA
Organism: Vulpes lagopus; assembly: GCF_018345385.1. Lineage (NCBI taxonomy): Eukaryota > Metazoa > Chordata > Mammalia > Carnivora > Canidae > Vulpes > Vulpes lagopus. The sequence continues at coordinate 42,544,298 of NC_054826.1, forward strand.
TCATGTAGACAAGGGGCCTGTATAAAGTATGTTTGTGAGGGCAATCTCCTACCGAATCCACTTTAGTTGTGAATGTTTCCAGTTGCACAGGTTAACCCAGAAAGAAAAACAAATAGCAAAAGTGGAGTCAAATTATTGAGGAGAAAAGTATTTCGTTTTTCTTAATCTGAACCTGATACCCCAAAAAGAGAAAGAAAGAAGAACTAAGAAAATGTTATGAAACTCTCCTAGGATTCCTGTTACTGTGTTTTTAGAAAAGTCTTACTTAAAAAGTCTGACTTACTTTTTAAAAATTGCTTTTTTCAGGTTCTCCTTCCCATCACAAGTTAGTAAATATGTTCATCGAACTTTTGCAATAAACCTTTAACCTGTAACTTTTTTTTTTAAAGATAGATTTATTTATTTATTTATTTATTTATTTATTTATTTATTTATTTACTTATTTATTTATGATAGACATAGAGAGAGAGAGAGAGAGGCAGAGACACAGGAGGAGGGAGAAGCAGGCTCCATGCCGGGAGCCTGACGTGGGACTCAATACCGGGACTCCTGGATCGCCGCCTGCAGCCCAGGGCGTGATCCTGGAGACCATCGCGCCCTGGGCCAAAGGCAGGCGCTAAACCACTGAGCCACCCAGGGATCCCCTAACCTGTGACTTTTTAAAATAACATACATTGTTAAAATCACTGCATTATATATAATACAGTTCCTCTTCTTTCAGACACAAGATTTAATGATTGTAATAACCTATCTCACAAATTCTGACTTCTAATCTTTCTGAAACACAACTTTAGACTGTTCTAAACTGTGTGATTTCCCCAACACATTCTTTAGCAGAATGGATGATCACTGGGAAAAGGCTAGCCCAAGGCCTCTTGAATTAATTAATTAATAATAATAATAATAATAATAATAAGGATTCTCCAACAGATACTTTGCTCTCTCTGGAGCATTTACCAGTTAAAGACGAGTATTAGAGTATAATCATTAAGAATTCCTTGATTTTGATTTGGAGCTGGCCAGGGAAACTAAATATCTACATTTTGAAAGATCAGTAATGTCATAAAAGGATGGATAATCAAGGGGTAGCTAATCCTTTAGCAGATACAGGATATGTGAGAGTAAAAGCAGAGATACCATGCTGGAAAAAAATGAGTCTGCTCTCCAGGGTCCTAGCAAATTTTAAGACAGGTCTATTCTTATTATAAGCATATTTTTCCTGAACTTGAGTGGAGCTGCTCCTTAATACCAATAAAATCCTGCTTATAATAGACCATTCTAAGCAAATGTGAGCTTATCCATAAAAATCATTATCCTTTCCATTTAAGGCTTATATTTCTAAACATTTTGCTGTTCATTCACATAATTGCAAAATCTGATGCATTTGCCTAAGTCCTTTCAATCCTGTTCATATATATTAACCTGTCACCTGGAGAGCCTTCTTTTTTTTTTTTTTCCCATTTACCTTTCTCTTTTATTTTTACACTAGTTACTTTTTTACAGCATCTTTTCTGTTGATGGTTGAGAATTTAATTTTCTTTTTCAGGATTATTCGCTCCATCTCTTACATCTCTTTCTCTATTTTTCATTCGGTTGTTTATTTGCTATTTTCTAATGCTGAGTATGTATATCATAAAGCCCCAGGCTGTGATTCAGGGAACCCAGATTCTAACCCTTTTTAGAAATATGGGATATAGGGAAAATCACTTCACTTTTTGAATGCCAGTTTTCTCATCTAGAAAAGCCTAATAATATTACTGACTCATAATTTGTTGTGAAGCTTAAATGGAATTTCGTGCATGAAATTTCTTACCACAATACTGGAAATTGGCAGATGTCTAATAACATGTAAGAAATTTATACCTAGACTTTGTTCAATCTTTGAGGTATATCCTTAGAGAAGCTGTGCTTTCTTTAGCTTTCCAGTTTATGAGCACAAGCCATTAATATGTATCTATAAAGCACCAATAATTAATTATTATATTAATTAAATATCATACCTAAAAATTATTTATTTATTTATTTATTTATTTATTTATTTATTTACTTATTTATTTATGAAAGAGCAAGGGGAGGGTCAGAGGGAAAGGGAGAGAGAGAATTCCAAATAGACTCCCTGCTGAGCCCACTGCCACACTCAGGACTTGAACCTGAGACCCTGAGACCATGACCCTGAGCTAACCAACTGGTACCCCTAAATATCACACTTTTAATTCTACCATTAGAATGTATTTAATTGATAATGTTTATTTAATTGGTCCTGGCATTTAACTTACATTAAATATTCTGTATGTGCTCGAAAATTCATTTCAAATACTCCCAAAACCTGTAGTTGTCTCATTATTCCTATTTTAGGAATAGGAACCGAGGCAAGGAATGTTGAAATATTTGGCCCAACTATGAATAAATGGAAAAGTCAATATTCAAATTCTGGTGTGCTTGATTTAAGAGCCTGAAATTTGAACTAATTAGGTCCCTGAACATTTGCTTCTCCACATTTTATCCTTCCCTCAAAGTCCACACTATGTCTTAGTTTCCAAAACTTTGTATACCTCTAACAAATAAAATATAATTTTATATATTGTATTGTTTGATGTTTTATATGTTTTAGTCATGCCCTCCTAAATAGACTATGTAGAACCTTAGGGTAGAAATTGTGTTTTAAATATCAATATACCTACTTTGACAGTATACCAATAAGTATAACATATACCTGATACTACAAATCAATAGATTTCTGGAGCATCTTGTTCCCAGCTGACTAATGTGGTATGAGATAGGAACATATGAGGAGTCTAATCATGGAGAGTGTGAAGACTCTAGAGAAGCCTGTTTCAGAAGAGATTTTGATGTTCCTACTATCTATATATTGTCTTATTAGAAAAATAGGCACAGAAAGTGAATGACTTTTCTTCTGCTTCTTGTCATAATTACTCATCATGTTCTCTATCTGTTGCCCAAAGACTTCCTACTTTTTTTTTTTTTTTAGCCAGCTGCATGTTTCAGGTATGCTCATGTCCTCTGCAGCCCTGCCTCTCCAGTTTGTCTAGAGATCTTTAGTTAGTTTTCATGCCACAGGTTACTTATATATGTACATCAATGTGGGGCTCTTACAGAAAGATGAGGAACAGACCTATAACTGAAACAATCATAAAGAAAAGTCTTAGAAAATAGTTTCTGACAATAGGTAAAACATAGGCAGTTTTAATGTCTGGAGGTTCATTCTAATGGGTGGAAACTGGCAATATGTTTTTCCTGTGATTATTTCCACTACAATTCGGTGCTCAGAGCTCCCAAAATCCTTGGAATTTACTATGTGTTAAAATTAATAAAGGTGTTATTTGTTATGTTAATGAGGTGGCTTTTGGAAAGTGCCTAAGGATGGGGGCCGGTTGCCAATGGAACCATGTAATAAGAGAGTTGAACTCTTAGTGTCATCTCCTGACCTCAAGGTAGGGGAGAGGAGCTAGAAGTAGAATCAATCACCAATAGCAAATTTGATCAATCATATCTATGAAATGAAGTCTCCATAAACCTGAAAGGGCAGGGTTTGGAGAGCTTTTGGCTTGGTGAACATGAGAACATTTGGAGAGAATGGCCTGCTCTGAGAGAGCACAGAAGCCTCAGACTCTTTCCACATACTTCGCCCTGTGTATCTCCTCTGTTTGGCTATTCCTGAGTTGCCTAATTTTATAATAACCTAATATCTAGTAAATAAAGTGTTTCTCAGAGTTCTGAAAACAAATTAATCACATCTGAGGAGGGGTTTTGTGGGAACCTCTGTTTTATAGTTAGAAGAATATGTAACAACCTGGCCTTGTGACTGGCATCTAAAGTCAGGGGCTGGGGGACAATCTTGTAGGACTAAACCTTTAACCTGTGGAATCTGATGGTATCTCTGGGTAGATGGTGTCAGAACTGAGTTGAATAATGTCAGAACTGAGTCAAATTTTCAGACACCAGCAGAGTATTTAAGAATTTCTTTTTGGCAATTCTTATATGGTAAATAACCCATATAAGCCCACTGGAAATTTGGGCCTCTGGACACCTCAAAAGAATGCTTAATATGTGGTTTGCATTCACACATGATTCAAGAAATTTCATTAACATTACAGTAAAAAAAATTGCATGTTTCCTAAATTCCTTCTGGCCCTTTAAGAAAACATAATCTTTCTTAGTGATACATTTTCCATCTATGCCCTATCATTATACAGAGTTTACTTGTTTCTATTCTTGTTTTCATGAGGTGTGGAGCAGGGCTTATCTTATGCTAATTTTGAATATCCAATCCAAGTGAAGTTCTATTTTGGGAGGGGACAGTGGGAATAAACAGAATTTAGTACAGTTAATTCTATGGGATCTAAAGAGAGACTGACCAAATAAAATTTTATCAACAAAAACCATAGTCCTAAAATCAAATATAACTTTCTCAGACCTCCCAGATTCTTTTACTCTATACTATTATATTTGTCTCCCTATTTAACATTGAACTTCTCCACAGTTAATTCTATATCATATTATCTTTTATTTTAAATCTTTTGACACAAAATTTGGTACCATGGTAAGCACCTAATAAAATATAATAGTATGAACTAATTCTGTGTTTGCATGAAAGTTTGATTCACTTCCTGTATGTCTCTCCGTTCCTCACTTAGGCAATGCTGAGATATTTCTGGATGTTGGCCCCACTTTTTTTTTTTTTTTTCAAATCCTGTTCCATTAACTTCTGGTTTTACCTCTTCATTACATTATATCTCCCTTCTCCCCTCTGTTTTAAAAAAGATTTTATCTATTTATTCATGAGAGACACAGAGAGAGGCAGAGACATAGACAAAGGGAGAAGCAAGACCCCTGTGGGGAGCCTATCCCAGGACCCCAGGATCACGAGCTGAGCCAAAGGCAGATGCTCAACCACTGAGCCACCCAGGTGCCCACCCCTTCACCTTTTAAGAGGTCAATTCACTTAGATTCCAGGTAGCATAAATAACTTTTTCTATCAGGATTTCTCCAAGTCATTTTGCCTCACACTTGCACTTCCTGTTTTGGAACTCAAAACAAAAAATTACTTCTCATCTCTTTGATTTTCTCTCTGGTAATGGAATCCACTTGTCTAGTGTTTTAGAAAAGGATAGCTCACTAGATAACAAGGAATTGGGGGGGATAACGATGAAGGCACTGAGGATATATACTATCATATATCATATATATATATAATGTGTATATTATATATCATTATAGCACTATTGAATGAGTGAAAAAATTTATAATTTTAACAATAAGAATGTATAATATACTGTTAAAAGTTTTATATAGATAGATAGATGATAGATAGATAGATAGATAGATACAAAAGATCTTTAAAAAAGGGAGGGCAGTTGGTGATTCAGTTCGTTGGGTGGCCAACTCTTGGTTTGAGCTTAGATCATGATCTCAGGGTCCTGGAATCAAGCCCCAGGTCTGGGCTCTGTGTTCAGAGAGGAGTCTGCTTCAGGATTCTCTCTGTCCTTCTGCTCTTCCCCCACACATGTGTGCACACACACTCTCTCTCCCTCTCAATTAAATAAATAAATATTTTTAAAAAATAATTATTTATTATGGCCACATAAGTGACCAAGACTTTAGTGATGAATCTCCAACTGAGCTCTCCAGATTCATTGTAGAGTCTGATAATCTGCAAAAGAGAAAGAGTATAGGTACAGCTATTGAATGACTGTATCTAGGTCCCCTGCCCTTCAGTCACTCATGATGTCCCTTCTCACATCTCTGTCCCTTTAGCTGGATTATCTTCAGGGCAGGGAGGCCTTAGTGGTGAAACTTCCACTGGTATCAGGGCATGACTATATACCTCTTAGAGGAAAGATCAAGCTATCTTTCACCTACAAATTCTTTGTTCTAGTCTGGAGCCTCTGTAATGGAGACATCATTAAAAAGCACAGAGAGCTACAGTCAACTCTAGAGGGACTTATAGTAAGTCAAACCTTTTCTTTCTTTCTTTCTTTTCTTTTTTTGTTAATAAAGCTCATTTCATTCGGAAAGATTCCAAAGACTCAAACTGCGTGGACTTAACAACAGTAAAATATTGGTAACTGAAATCATTCACCCTACCACATTACCAAGGAGGAAATTTAGGCCAAGGACACAGGGGTGGCCCCTACTGTTCTATAGTGTTATGTAGTCTTTAATGTTCACACAGAATTTGCTTTTTAAGGCATTATCTGAAAGACGCACACATTCTAAATTGTGCAACACTCAATTTATCTACCTTGGAAGGATGAATGGTCGAGTGAGTCCTGCTGAGATCTAAGCCTCTCTGTCCAGGGATTCAAAATGTTTGAACCAGCTGCTGAGCCTACTAAGCCAACTCTCCACCCTCCAACAGGATAGCTTCTCTGCTAAGGAGTTTAACTTGATCAGTCATTTCCCCTTCCACCCATGTAATTGTCCAGAAACTAAACACTAGTCAGTAGAAAAAAGAAAACAAGTTACCTCCTCAGAATTTTCTATGGATCAGAGTGTTATTAAACTTTGTGTGCTATCTGTAGGAACATGACAGAGACCATGAAAGGAAGTTCAAGAATAATTCCATGCCATTGATTCAAATTACACATTAGGGACTGAGGCTCAGGATGTTCATCTCTCAATGCCCAAATGCAAGTCTTAATTCTTCTACTTCAAAATGTACACAAATATATTCTATTTTTCTCCATCAACTGCCACCAGAATCATGCAAGCCATAGGTGTCTCCAATGAACTAAATTGCCTAAACAGATTGCATCACAGCTGTTTTTAAAACATCATGATGATTTTTGTTCACTTAGGATAAAATCCAAATTCCTTTACATGGCCTCCAAAACCCTGTGTGTCCTGGCCACAGACTACTTTTTGACCTAATCTTCTATTGGTCTCTCCATACATTATATTTGGGGCACCATCACTTTCTTCTATTCTCCTATCCCAATGTCAAATGATGGGCTTTGTCTTCTCCCCAATTGCAAGATCAATTCTCACCTTCCCAAAGGATCCTTATTTAGCATTCCTGCCTAATGCTGTTCTTTCCCCTCCCTTGTTACCTTTATCACACAATCTTAGGTGTTTTCTTAGTGCTATTTATACTATCGGATTTATTTTGTTTCCTTGATTAATATCAGTCTCACCCACTAAAAGACATCTTCATGTAAAGAGGTGCTTTAGCTTTCTTGTTCACTGCTCTACAGAATTCCTGGGACCCTCTAAGGTTAACAGATGTATTAGAAAGTAGGAAGAAAAAAAAGGATGGGAGGAAGGATTAAGAGTCAGCCTTTGCTGTATAGTAAGGTCTGCTGCATAAAAATTATAATGCATTAAGTAATTTTTCATGATAAATTGTTTAGTGAACAAAACATGGGTTAAAAAAAAAAAACCTTGCGTTGTAACTGCATGAGACCGTGCAGTGCATGAATGCATACATACGTTTCTGTTTTGTAAAAAGTGTAGGAAATACATTGAATATACCTTGGCCTTTTGATCTCAGTTTGTAGTATTTCTTTTCTGTTCCTGTATTGTCTTAATTTTCAAGCAATACATATATATATATTACTTCCATTGTAAAAGTTGTTTTGAGTCTCTATGCCTTCTACTTTACCCAACATTCTTTTGATTGCAAGCAAGGCAGTTGGATTAAGCAAATCAAAGTGTATACTGGACTGTTTTGCCAAAAGGTTAGGGGTGCCACAAGCCTTTCACCTGTTTGGTGTTTTATTTTGTATTTCAACAAAGTTTCTTTAAAAGATGGAGAATATGACTGCTAAAAGCTTTCAGATTCACATTTTCTACTTGAAATTAAAGTTAAAATTGAAATTAAATTTAAAATTGAGTTACAAAAGGAAATCTCTTTTCCACTACCTTTACCAGCATGGCTCTTGTGGGACAGGCCTGGATGTCCATCTGAACAAATCAGTGTACCTTTGCAAGGGTCACATGTCTGTCCCTATTTGAAAGATGAGAGTGACAGTGGATTACCAGAAGGTAGCCATCAAACTCTTGCAACTTTTAAGCCACATTATATAAAAAGATTCCCTGGGGTTGTTTTTGTTTTAAGACAAGGACCCACAGCTGAGTCATAAGGCAACCATGTATAGACTAAGAGGAGAGATACAAACTGAAATTAGATAAATCAGTTCTAGTCTCTGGAGTAGAGGTTTTCTATATAATTTGGAGAGGTTCCATAAAATCTGTGGATTCCCTAGATGAGATTTTTTTAGAGTCCGTAAATAGTACCCTTCTTTAATTCTTTTTAAAATTTCTTTTAAATATTTTATTTATTTATTCATGAGAGGCACAGAGAGAGAGGCAGAGACATAGGTAGAGGAAGAAGCAGGTGAGCCTGATGTGAGACTTGATCCCAGGAGCCCGATGTGAGACTTGATCAGGATCACAGTCTGAGCTGAAGGCACTCAACCACTGAGCCACCCAGGCATCCCTTCTTTCATTCTTTAGATTCAACTTAGACTTAGGCATATGATTCAGAGAAATGAAGATAAACATATCAACTTTTTATTGATGATACTGGAAGCCTCCGAAACTGGAAGATGTGGCTCATATGTGAAGTCATATGGGCTGGATAATTCTCTCCTCAATTGGATATACCCACCTACCCCTTTTTAGATTATAGTGGACAACCTAATTCTCATGCCCCCCATACCAGAGTCTGCCCCATGAGATTCCTTATAGGGGAGAGAGCAAACAAGAATATGTGTTCTCTGCATCAGGCATAAAAAGAAAACAGGGAACAGGCTGAGATGTGCATGACTGATCACCACTCCCAAGTTAACCAATCGGAAAGGTAATTTCAAGTGAGGAAATCAGAAATTTTAAATTTTACTTTAGTGACAGTGTCCCCAAATAGAAATAGAGACTAGATGTGAAGGCATTTGCCTTTTTGATGTCCTAGATTTTAATTTCCAGACTAGACTACCCTATTATTGCTCTTTTTCTGATTTTTTCCCCTTATGCAATTTTGATGTATATTTTCCTTTATACCATGGTCCTTCCAGAGTAGCTACTGAATTTTAAATCAAAAACTAAAATTGAATCTGTTTGAAATGTTCAAAGCCATCTCCATTGGCATCCTTGTAGCTCCACATAATAAATTGAACACAGGAACAATAGCCCTATTTAGCTGATGAAACCCTTGCTTTCTTCTGTGTGATAGTCACAGAAAAAGCTGAGACCTTCAACAGATGTAATAGTAAGTAATTCAGTGTCTTAACAAATTAACAAAAGTACTTTTTTTTTTAATTTTTATTTATTTATGATAGTCACAGAGAGAGAGAGAGAGAGAGGCAGAGACACAGGCGGAGGAAGAAGCAGGCTCCATGCACCCGGAGCCTGATGTGGGATTCGATCCTGGGTCTCCAGGATCGCGCCCTGGGCCAAAGGCAGGCGCCAAACCGCTGCGCCACCCAGGGATCCCCAACAAAAGTACTTTTAACCTTATGACCCTTAGTGGAAAAATGTTTATTGAAAATGGCTTTGAATATAAATATTTTCAAAACATGGTGGCCAGTATTCTGTACTGCTAGTCAAAAGAACATCACTAGGTTGACTGCACTATCTGCCTTTCTTGTGTAAAAGGAGTAAGAAACATTAACGCACACACAATAAACAGATCGAATGCTTCCTTACTTGTTTTATTTACCTAATTCCAAGCTAGAAACATGCTTAGAACATCTTGCCTTGACCAATGATTCTCAAACACTGGTTCCTGCTATAAGCCTCTTAGGGTTTTCAAAACACAGACACTAAATCAAAGGTCAGATATATGGAATCCGAAAGGAAGACTAGTCTAACTTTAGTAAGTGTTTTGGGTGACTTGAATGGGCATATAGATTTGGAAACCATTACAATAAAATTGCACTCTACGTAAGGCATCATTCTGGGCTGCTGTTGTTTTTGTTTGTTTTTTCTTATATCTTTTTTCTACCCTTGATATGTATTACTTCCTAAGATATCATAGAATGCCTGCAAGAAAGGCTTTTTGAGATGATTTAGTCTAATCAATCCCCTCATTATTGGGGGAGGGAGGGAAATGATGTTCAGAAAAATGAAGAGATTCAGCTGGTGTGTACTTGTTTTACCACATGCCCTCTCTGCCTGCCTCTTTCTTGATCCTTTCTTTGGAAATATTCTGGTGAACTCAGTTCAGTTAAGATATAAATGACTGACAAAATATAAATTTATTTAATCAGTAGTATTTGTTATTTTAGCAAAGACAATGACATTAAGCTAAAGAGAGGCTCACAAATTTGTGTAGGTTTTTTGTTTTTTAGATTTTATTTATTTGTTCATGAAAGACACACAGAGAGAGACAGAGTCATAGCAGAGGGAGAAGCAGGCTCCCTGCGAGGAATCCAATGTAGAACTTGATCCCAGGACTGCAGGATCACAACCTGAGCCAAAGGCAGACTTTCAATCACTGAGCCACCCAGTGGCCCCAAATTTGTGTAGTTTTAAGATGGGGAGGAAAAGAGAAAGGTGAAGAGGGAAGCATATTGTGAAATAACTCTTAAAACTCAAATTCCATTTAAGTTGCAATCTTCTCTTCATCAGACCAACTCTATTTGAAGGATTTCAAGAGTGACCAAAATAGTATCAGAATCTTAAAAACAATACACCATATTAATCTATATCCTTCAAATCTTTTGCCCATTCATACATCTTTAACAAAAATAACATCTTAACATTCATGCTATTTGGTCATCCCACTGATAGAAAAGTAAATCAAGAGCATCTTTTCAGTCTTCTACCTCACATAATTTTAAAAAGCTGTGTAATATACCATTATATAAAAGATACCATCATAAATGTATTTGATCCTTTATTGTTCAACATTTATTTTTCAGTAGTTTGCTAGTACAATGATTTTATATTCCAGGAAATCCATTCATATATCCATGAGGATTTTCTTAGAATATATTTCTAAAAGTGGGAATTACTCAAGACATAAATATAGAAGGGATTAAATTACAGTAATTTAAAAATTCCAAGTGATTATTTCTCAGAGAAAAATGAATTGCAGATATTTTGGTTATTTTAGAAGGGAAGATACATTGTAAGAGTGTGTGTGTGTGTTGACAATTGAATTTGGAATGAAAATAAACATGTCAGTATTTACAAATGGCTAACATTTTAAAATAAAGAATTAACTGCAGCAGATTATACATTAAATGCCATAGATTCTATCTATCTAGGTTCTGTCTAATTTTCCCATAGATTCTACCTAGGTTCTATCTGTCTAATTTTCCAATTATCTATAACTTAAACCACTACTTGTGAAATAGAGTCTACGATAGGTGACAATTTTCAGAAAATAAACTCTCATTTTAGAAAAGGTACCTATATAAACTCAGAAGTCTCTTTTTTCATGGGAATGTAAATACCACAGAAAATAGCTCTTTTTAAAATATTTGTAATGAAATCTTCTATTTAAATTCAAGAACAAAAAGGAAACACAAACCTGAAAGAATGATAAGAATAAAGGTCAGGAGGAAAACTAAAATTCTTGAGTGAGACCTTTTATTAGAAGGAATAAAAGAATTATCCATCATCTCAAAGGATGATGATAAGATGATAGACTGGTTTGACTGGGAGAGAAGTTATGATTCCATATAATGATCCAAGTAATTTAGTGCAAGTGTTTTCTCCAAAGACTATGCCTGTTGAAAATTAGGGGAAGGGGAGATAATTGGTTAAACGCTTGGGGAGATTTGTAATTTCCCCAGAGGTCTGATAATATGGCTGAGACATTCTGCCACAATCAAAGCCTCAGTGTTGTATCCTTGAACTTTCTAAAACCTGGACTTTGAAATTAGACAAAGAGATGTAAGGAACGTGGTGGAGTTAAAAGGAAATTGAATTGGGATAAAGAGATTTGGGTTCAGACTTGACTCTGCTGCTCTATTAGCTGAGTGACCTTGGAAAAGTCAATTTTTAAGTGCACAGAGTTCTCATTTCAATGGAGATAGTTAATGAACATTTATTTTACAATTTAAAAATGCAGCTTAGTGCTCAGAGTACAGTATGGTACACTATTATGCCTCAATATGCTTTTGTCCTGAATCAAAGTGATTTTGGTAAACGTTGTCATTTCATAATATATATAAGGAAGTTTGTTTTTTCTTTCATGTATTCTTGATTTCCTGCCATTTCCCTTTTAATGCTGTATTTGCTTAATAATTTATCAGTTTTGCTGGGTGAAATGCAGAACTGACCATGTAAAAATAAGAAGTACCTTTAGAGTGAGCCTGTAGGGTCTAGAAGCCTCATATGTGGATCTTTACTCAGACCGAAACCCAGACACGTACAAGATTTGAGTTGGTGTAGAATATTAAGGAAGAAACTGGAAATGGGAGAATCTATACAGAGTTTGTTTGAATGCTAATAAATCATGAAATCACTGCTGCCTGGCTATTGGGATTTGCTGCATAAGGAGCCTGCAGTGCTACAAAGAATGGGGTCCCCTACAGAACTCCTTATTCTGGCACTGATACACTCTAGGAAGACAAAGGCTGTGTAGGTGTTGGGGGAGGGGGCAGAGTAGACTTTAGGAATAGAAGGGATTCCTTGCTCCAGAATTTACATATGTATAATTGTTATTTTAATATTAATCAACCCTTGGTGGCAGAATTGTGATGGCTCTGTGAATAGGACTCCTATCTCCACAGCTGGTTGTTGAGTTAATTTACTTCTTTTAAGCGTCCCCTTGCACTCGTCTGATATTGTTTTCTGTGTGCAGCCTCCCCACTGTGTCTTCGGCTAAGTCAATCTACCTTTCTGAATTTAATGTACTCTGACAGGGGCATGTTCAGAAGGGGAAGTGCTGCACTCAAACACAGGGAGCCGGACCCTTGCACGGTGGCACCTTCATTGTTTTCCCCTGCCTGCAGGCTGTGGGAAAACCTCCCCAGAAAGAACTGATGAAGAGGGAAAGCACGCAGGCCACCTGGGCTGAATGTAAGGAGAAGCTGAATTCTTCAGAAACAATTCTTCCTGAGCAAACATCTCTAGCTCTGCCTCCTCCCCACAAATCCTCGCTGTAGAGTGAAACTAATTTAACAAGATATCACCATTTCCTCTGAACAGTGGTGAAAATATTCCTACAGGACTTTATTAAGACAGACCCCAAAGTACTCATCAGTCCAGTGAAAGGAAAAAATCCTGCTGTGGCTTTTCTACCCACAACACTACTGCAATTAAAGAAGAAGCCAATATCAAAGCAGACAGGTAACTTTATAAGCACACCAGGCATCTGCCCAGGCCCAAGGCCACATTTCTAAAGGAAAGAGCCATTATTTTTCCAATGGTACAGGAGAGGAGCTGCAGGACATACAGGTTAAATTGAAAAGGCCTTATAAGTACCTTAGGAGGTTAACAGTATCACCTGAAGCCAGGTTCCTATCAGTTATGGATTCAATATTTTGTTGGAATTTGATGAGGTCCAAGGGGATGTTTGCAAAGGGAAAATGTGATTGGTCCTCTAACTTGGCAGCTCTTTGGCATCCCATGCAGAGCTTGTAAGAAGTTCTTTATTTTCCATGTGGATCTGGCATTCCTAACACACTGTGTGTTTCATGCCAATATGATCCCAGATGTTAATCACAGCATTTTCATTTCAGTAATGGGTTCAGTGAAAGCTGGCTGTGGAGAGATGATGTAGGGGCTCAGTTATTATGAAATACAAAATATGAAGCTGATTTTTACTTTTTCCTTCAAAAGTGAAATTTTGGCAAAAGTTTTAAATTAAAAAATAAGCCAAGTCTAGCAAATTAGTGTACTGCATTGATTATGGTCTGAAAAGGTAATTACTTCCATGTTTGCTCTTAGGCTCTCTAATGACCCCACCCCCCATTCATAAATTTCCTTTACAGTATTCCTGATGGGAAATCTTAATCCTCATTTGTATATTTCATTTGTTAACCCTGAAGAGGGTTTAGGGTTTTAAGACTCTTGTCCTTCAACTAGGTTAGTTTCTTACAACTGAAAACAAAAGAAGAGGGGAAAGATCACTTACAGTTCCTTCTGATCCTGGGAAGAGTCACAACAAAAATTTTTTCTGTTGCTCATGGTTCAATTTCACACTTTATACAAGGCTATCTTAGTGTTTGGGGGTTCAACAGATCAATTTAGACTGTGTATTTTTCTGTCTTTGTTTGCATTGTTCTTTTATCCAGCTGCAAGACTGCTTTTCTTTTAACAAAATGTCAAATGGTGGTGATTTTGCTCAATTAGCTTTGCAAATGTGTGTTTGACTTCCTATGGCATTTCTCTCCTCCTTTCTTTGTTGTATATTTCTTATATTTCAAATGGGGACATCAAATAAGTTCTTCTTTCAAAAGAATTAGCATTTTAATTCATAGGTAATAGTCTGCAGTTGTGTTTCTGATTGTGCTTTTAATTAAAGGACAAATACAGATGCATTCTTTTCCCATTTGATTCAATTATTTTGGAAGTGAGGAAAATTCTTAAATTCCAGCTGCATCGAAGGTAATATTTTGACATAAAATAACTGGTACATAAAGTAGCTCAATCAGTGCATTGTGTGTGGCCTACAAACTACAAAACAACTATTTTCCCATTTTGTTTGCATAAGCCTTTATAATTTTAGTTATAGGATCTGAAAATATGTAAAAAGAAAAAAAATGTAGTTTAAGTATCACAGGGATTGGAAAGTATATTTGTTCTCTAATAAGATAATATCAACAAAGCATTTTTTAAAATGCTTAGTAGTGATGCTTGGTCCTTATTTAAAAGGAGGAGAAAAATAGTCTGGGATCAGAGTAATGGAGATAAAATAGTAAAATGTTTGATAATACACACCCCCTTGCCACTCTTTTCTCTCATTGAGTCCTTTGATATTTGAGTAAGTTTTGCCAGCCACAAACAATAGTTTATTATCCCCATGAATACTTTAGCTTCCCTCTTAGTTCTTATATCTAATGCAGGTAAAAAACATTCATCTTTGTCCCTTTTTCTATTTTCCCAAGTAGGAAAGAGGTGGATCCATCATATGAAATACAATTGAAGGTCTTCAAAGGGCCACTTGACTGCTGAAGCTAAGCGCCTCTTATCTGTATCAGGATTCAGTTTCTTTGAAGTTAAATTCAGAGATTATATTTCATGGCTTTAAAAATTCTTTAAATAAGAAATGTGTATTATACCTTTTCCTAAAATCCTCTGGAACATTAGGTTGAAATGAAGCGGAGTGTTCTGCTCGTTTCCATTCCAATCATGGGGTAGGGGAAGAATTGTAGCTTTTGAGGTAACTTTCTCTATTACTTATCAACAGGACAGTGGACCCATCAAAAACAATGCTTTTGTCTCCTTCCTTTCTCTTTTCTCTCTGTTAGCCTTTCAGTTTTGCTCCCCTCAGCAGGAAAAAAAGATACGCTTTTCATCATGGCACTTCACATACAGTTATAAAATACACCTCATGTGCATTGCTTTAGGTGTGCAGCTAATTGACTAGAATCTCCAGGTGTTATAAATAAAGTGCCTGTGAAGCACTTACAATAAAGGTGTTTTCCCAGTTTCAGAAGGAAGGTTCTGGTCACAAACGAGGAAACTGATTCGTGGCTGAAAGTAAATTTACTCAAGGTTAGTAGCATATTGGCAACTTTGGTTTAGAAGAACATTGATTTTCTTGTACAAAGCACTGTGCTCCCCAAAGTAGGGGGATTGGTTTGCAGAGCAAAAATGTTTGATGAGCTAATGCATTGAGCAAGCTGGTGTAAGCAAGTTTTCTCTGACCTCAGTTGGGAGTAGGGGGAAAGACTGAAAATGCCCCCAAAAAATTGGAATAGGAGAGCTTTGTGGTTTCTCCCAAAATAGGCAAAACCTGTTAAGAAATATGTGTAAAACTGTCACCATCTGAGTAGTAGGGTGGCCATATAAGAACAGATAAGTAAAACTGAAACCCAGGGGAGTCAGTACAAGTTTTGAGGTAACTTCTTCACTTTAGTGCTAGAACCTTACATTACGTGAAATTACCTATTTTTTAAAAAGTAACTTAAAAACATTAAAGCTGTTAACATGGGAGAAATATATATTTTGAATTCTTCATATTTAATTAAATTTAATATATTTCTATTTTCAACTAAATATGAGATTGGGAGAATGATGAGGCCATAATTTTTCATTGCTTCAGGCTTCTACATATCTTCAAGTCTCCATGTGCAAGATGTTATTAATTTAAAGTGGATATAATTGTAACACAGTTTGCCACTCAAAAGAATTTCAACTTAAGTTCATTGTGTTAAACAATGGTCTACGAATGAATAGATACCCATTTTTATCTTGAAGGACAAACAACGACTAAATTAACTAAAGACTATTAACTGGCAAAAATCACACTGAAAAGTATATTAATTTACCAGCTCAAACCTTCTCTGCTGATTTCTTCTTTTGTGTATAAGAGTCATAAGATGTGATTTTGTTTGCTTTTCTTAAACTGCTTAGTGACTCCTATAATAAAACAACTCTATAACCTCTTGAAATAGAAAACATAATAGTTTTTATAAAATTTTAGTTTATGTCCTTTTTTTTTTCAATACTCAAGATGAAGGGTTATTGGCTTACAAATTCAAATTTTTTCTTTCTTTTTTCTTATTAGCTACCATATATAAACTGAGAATTTCTGCCAGAAATTAAAGGGCTGTATCAACCATTTAAACAAATACAGGTATTGTCAAGTCTTACTATGCTATATGTTTACTTCAGTACATGTTAGATCTCATTTAGAAAATTCAATTACTCAATATATTAGTCATGAAAACACAAGCAGACAAATATTTGGCAAATGTTCATTGAGGTCTTAGTATATGCCTGAATCTGTTTTAGGTATTTTGGTATTGAAAATATATCAGATTTAAAAGCAGGTAAATATGTCCATTCTTCCTGGGTATATATTATGGAAAAATGGATATAATGACAAACTATGACCATGCAATGGAAAACAAGAGAGCACACAGAAAGCAGATTTAAGATGCCTAGGCACGGGGAGAAGTTGGAGATAAAGTAAGAGCTAAGGTGAGGGAGGCCTCATTAAAAAAAGTGAGATCTGGGCAAAGAACAGGAAGGTTGTTGGCAAGGATGTGAAGAGGGACACGTGCACTGTTGAGGGGAACTTAAATTGGTGTAGTCGTTTTGAAAACAGTATGGAGGTTCCTCAAAAAAAGAGCTACCATATGATCTTGAAATTCCGCTTCTGAGTATATATCTAAAGAAAACAGAAATAGTAACTTGAGAAGTTAGCTCCCCCATGTTATTGCACATTATTTACAATAGCCAAGATGTGGAGACAGACTAAGTGACTAATGATTAATTATAAATGGATCAAGAAATTCTAATATAGATAGATGATATATTGACAGATAGAATAATATTATTCAGCTATAAAATATACTATATATCTCTCATATATGTGGAATCTTAAAAACCACAACATCAAAAACTGAAAAGTACGAAGAACAGATTAGTAGTTGCCAAAGGCAGGAGGTGAGAAAAATGGGTGAACTGTCTTTCTCTATGTTGGTTTGTTTAAATAAATTGAATAATTTGTAATAATAAAAACCCATACCTTTTGGGGATTGCAGAACCCTAAGCAGCTCATGTTGTTTAGGTCCAGAAGCCACAGGATAAAATAGGAAGAAAGCTGTTTAATGGCCCCAGGGTTTGTGGTTGTCCTCCCTTGTTCGTAAGGTTATGGGATAGTCATTCTTTTGCTCAAAACAATTGAGGTTTACCATGTTCCCAATTCAGTTCATTTAGTGGTGACTTCCTAGGATAGCATGGACAGGGAGAAATAAGCTGTTATTGCATAGGTTTTAGAGATGAAAGAAAGGTTGGAAGTCACCAAGTGCAACTTTGAAATGACACAAAGGAGACCTAGAGGGGTTAAGTGACTGGCCCAATAAGTCAGTGACAGACTATGGCTGAGTCCAACGCTCCCTTACCTCCTCTTACGACCTTTACTTCCCAAGCATCCTGTTGTCACACAGATCACAAATAGATGAATATTAGGCCAAATGCATAGAAGTTTTGAAGAAAATCTAGGAGAACTGTAGAGCGGGCATGCTAGAGCCTTGATTTTAATCAATACAGTTGAAACTACTAGGATTTAGGGACACATTGGCCACTTAGTCCCTTAAGGGTCTGACTCTTGATTTTTAGCTCAGGTCATGATCTTAGGATCATGAGATTGAGCCCTGCACCGGCCTCTGCACTGTCATGAGATTGAGCCCTGCATCAGCCTCTGCACTGGGCATGGAGCCTGCTTAAGATTCTCTCTCTTAAATAAATAAATAAATAAATAAATAAATAAATAAATAAATAAAAAGATTCTCTCTCTTCCTCTGCCCCTCAACCCTGCTATCTCTCTTGTGTGCTCTCTTAAAAAAAATACTACTAGAATTTAGAATATGCTGTTTTCCCCATTATTTGGCTTTCTAGTCTGGTTTAAGCAGCTAACACTTCTAAAACTTTGATTTTTAATTATTCTATTAAGTATAAAAACAATTTGTTAATATACAATGACTGGAAAATACAAAAACGTCACCTAAGAAAGGGTAATGCCTATTCATATCATGGAATTTTAACTTCTGACTTTCTCTATGTGTCTCTCCCTTAACTCTATATATAGATAGCAGGATAGACAGCTGGCTGGCTGGCAAGCTGGACGGATAGATCAATGGGTGGATAAATGGATGAATGGATCAGTGGGTGGATGGATGGATTAATGGATGGGTGGATAGATGTATCAATGAGTAGATGGGTAGATGGCTAGCTGGCTGGCTGGCTGGGTAGATGGATAGATGGCAGAATGGCTGGATAGAAGGCTGGATGGCTGGATGGCTGGATAGATGGATAGATGGATGGATAGATGGATGGATGGATGGATAGCTGGATAGCTGGCTGGATAGATGGATAGCGGGCTAAATGGATGGATAGGTGGATGGGTAGGTGGATGGGTGGATGGATGGGTGGATGGATGGATAGGTGGATGGGTAGGTGGATGGGTAGGTGGATGAGTGGATGGATGGGTGGATGGATGGGTGGATGGATAGGTGGATAGATAGGCAGATATATGGATAGGCAGATAGGTGGATAGATGGATAGGCGGATAGGCAGATAGATGGATAGGCAGATAGATGGATAGGCTGATCGATGGATAGGCTGATCGATGGATAGGCAGATAGATGGATAGGCGGATCAATGGATAGGCTGATAGATGGATAGGCGGATAGGAGGATAGATGGATAGATGGATAGGTGGATAGGTGGATAGATGGATAGATGGATAGGTGAATAGATGGATAGGTGGATAGGTGGATAGGTGGATAGGCGGATAGGTGGATAGGTGGATAGATGGATAGGTGGATAGGTGGATAGATGGATATGCAGATAGGTGGATAGATAGGTAGGTAGATAGCTGGCTGGATAGCTAAATACTTAGCTGTTTGGATAGCTGGATGGATAGGTAGATAGCTGGCTAGCTGGCTGGATAGATGGATAGATGGCAGCTGGCTGGATAGATGGATGGCTAGCTGGCTATACAGATAGATCTAGATAGTGGAATAGCTATCTAGATAACTATCTAGATAGCTAATGGTATATAGATAAAAAAAATTGCTTGATATTTGGATAGACATAGATAGGTAGATAGTTGGATACAGATAGCTAGCTAACCATAGATAATTAGATAATGATAGAGATAACTAGATAATGATAGGTGGAGATAGGTAGCTAGATAGGAAGATAGAGACAGGAGAGGTCGGTAGGTAGAGGTCGGTAGGTAAAGATTGATGGATAAACAGGTGTTCATAGGTAGCTAGATAGAGATGGGTGGCTAGAGAAGGAAAGAGAGATAGGTAGAGGTCAGTAGGTAGAGATTGACAGATAGACAAGTGGTCAGATAGAGATAGGTAAATAATGAGAGAGGGGTAGGTGGGTAGGTAGATAGCAAGAGGGGGGTAGGTAGGTAGGTAAAGAGTGAGAGTGAGAGGGGTAAGTCGGTAAAGATAGATATGTAGGCAAATAAGAAGAGATAAGGATAGGTACAGACAGAGATGGAGAGAGGCACAGGGAGAGAGAGAGAGGTATAGGGAGAGAGACACAGAGAGGGAGAGAGAGAGAGACACAGAGAGGGAGAGAGAGACACACACACAAAGAGAGAGACACACAGAGAGAGATACACAAAGAGAGAGACACACAAAGAGAGAGACATACAGAGAGAGGGAGAGACAGAGATTGTGGAAGGTGGGTAGAGATGGTTAGATATGGACAGGTAGAGATGGACAGGTAGAGACAGATAGATGGATGGTCAGACATTGGACAGTTGGTTAGATAGCCTATGGGTGGATACATAAACTAAAACCTACTGTATAGGGGTGCTATGAAGATCAGGTTTAATATATGCAAAATACCTGCCCCACTTACTGGGTTCACCTGGAACCCAGTAAGTGGAGGCTGTTATTATGCTTGTCATTAAACCTCCATATTCACAGTGACAAATAGGAGATGAAACCAATTTAACTAGCAACTTAGCCTGGATAATTCTTTATTCATTTAGGACAAACAGAGCCTAATTGTCAACCTAAAGAGGGTGATAAATGAAGGCAGAGCTGCTTGGGTACAGAGCTTTTTCCTGGCCACCAAAAACAAATAAGCAAGCCGTACATAGGAATGAGGCATTAAGCCAAACAAATTATCTGGGAGAAGAGCATTCCTGGGATGGAAACAGCTGGTGTAAAGGTCCTAAAGTGAGTGTGCTTGGCATGTCAAAGGAAAAACAAAAGAGGCCAGTGTGTCTCAAACAGCATGAGCAAGTAGGATCACAGCACATGAGGATATATATGTGATTAGTTCAGAAATAGAGATACCCTTGAAGACTATTTGACTTCTAATCTGAGAGAAATGGGGAGTTTCTGGCAAGATCGGACTGAAGAGTAAAATGATTTAAATTTTAAAAGTAATAGATGGCTAATAAGTGGATGAGAGGAAATATGGTAACAGGGAGTGAGGGGATGAGGCTATGTAGTGTCAGAGAATATGGTAATTCAGAGCAAAGTAGATCTCACAATAGAGCTGCGAAGAAATTGTCAAAGTCTGCATGTATTTTCTTTTTCTTTTTCTTTGGTTTTTAGAGGGAGGGTGATGGGTAGAGGGAGAGAGAATCTTAAGCAGGCTCCATGCCCAGCATGGAGCTGATACAGGGCTAGATTTCATGACCCTGAGGTCTTGACCTGAGGGGAAATCAAGAATTGGATACTTAACCAATTGGATACTTAACTGAGCCACCCACACACCCCAATGTCTACATATATTTTCACGTTACAGGCAATAAGATCTTGTGATGAATTGGATAGAGGGTGTGAGAGAGAAAAGCAAGGGAGGGATGGTATGATCAGCTGAAAGGATGACTTTTACATCTGCTGAGATAGGGGTGGCTATTTGTAAAATAGATTTTGGTGTACAATCAAAAGTTCACCTTTGGTATGGATAGGTTAGTGTTTGTGGGATAATGGTGAGGTTTGGGAGAGAGGTCTGAGCTGGAGCTGTAAATCTGGGAGTTGGCATATTGATGTTTTTAAAATGGAGAAAATGGATGAGCTCACCAAGAAAGTGAATCTAGTTAGAGAGTTCCAAAGACAGTCTTGTAGTGAAGAGATTGGAGATAAAAGAAGCAGTGAAAGAATGTAGGATGAGACAGTATAGATGTACATGGAGGTGCACGTGGTGGTCATCCTCTGAGAAGTCCTCCTTATACTGCTCTAAGTTGGTTTGTGAAACATCCAATAAGGTCACCAGTGTGAAGTTAGGCTAGAGAAAGAAATGATAGGGGTTTAAAGAAGAATGGTGGAAAATAGTCATAACTGAGAGAGCATGAATGGGCTGAGAAGTTTTCCAGTAATTGCCTGGCAGCAGAAAGGACTCATTTTGAAATTTCTGTGTATAAAGTTAAAGTGAAACCAACTAGTGACAACGTGAGCTTTTTCTTTAGGCCCACTTGCAGCTTCGTGGGTGCAGATGTAGTGTAGGTGGAATGTTGAATTTTATCAGGATGTGGTTTTGTCAAACTTTGTTTCAAAGTTGGAAGACGGTAAGGAACAGAAGGGTATATGCAAAGGAGAGATGATGCTTCCCCATGCCATCTTAACTAGAAGATAGTAAGTGAGGAGATCTAGTAGAGGACGGTTTATGAAAAGTTCATAGAATGAAAGGACTACGAAGCCCCCTGAAATTGGAGAATCAAATAATTTTGACTCTAGGTAAGATCCAATTTACATAGAACATATTGAGCCAACATTTTGTGGCTGCTTACATTGTGTGCTGAGTGGTTTCTAGCATATTTTCAGTCGATCCTCACAAATTTTTTTACAGAAGCACTTAGTGCTATTCCTCATATAAGAAGACTGTGAAGTAATATAGATTCAAATTTACCCAAAATAGCTAGGAAATTCAAAAGCTTCAGTTCAGTTTAAATTCTTTATCTTAAGTTTGTGTTACCTTCAAACTGTTCTATATAATCAAGTCTAAAGGAGTGTTTCTTAATATAATAACTTTGTGTGCCTTATGATTTTTACTTATTTTTAATATTGACATGAATTTGAGAGCTTACTATTCATGTTATGTTATCCTACACAAAGTTTGATTTGGGATTTTTTTTTGTGTGTCCATACCTGAGGAATTTATGAAAAGTTAATTAGGAAATTAATATATTTAAAAAATATTATCCACCCTGAGACTGATTTTCGGTCTTATATAATGCCAGACTATGAAAACAATACTGTCATTTCACTGGAAACCAACAAAATCCCTTCAAACTATGGGGAAATAGATATGTTAAGGTATTTGGAGGTCACTCAAAACTTCTTTGACTTTAGATAATAGTTGTGAATTTTTGTTAATCTTGGATGTGAAAATATATTTTGGCTTAATTCTAAAGTCTTTTATAAGTACACACAAAAGTAATAAAGATGAAATAATCGGATGCAAAAAAAAAGAAAGAAAGAATCAGATGCTTGAGATTTACTTTCATGTACTCTAGAAAGAAGAAAATATAGGGTGGGGGTATGTGCATGCACATTTTGGAGGTGGGGGAAGGAGTGGTAAATGGAGGGATGTATGAAGTAGAAGAGCAGAAAATTGGCAGTAGTTGAAATGAGGTGATATGTACATAGGTAATCTATTTTTAGAAATATGTTTGAAATTTTCATAGTCACAAAGTTACTAATTTGTCATCCTGGAGGATATCCTAATTTTAAAGATGCCAAAAGAGCTCATGCTAGTAGCTGGATGTGGCTCTACTTTAAGTAGAGCTAAATGCTAAGATACCTCCAATTGACCATGAAAAGATAATCATTTGCTATAAATATAAACATTTTGAAGGTCATGAGTTTCTGAATACAGTTTCTTTTTTGTTTTATACTCTTTTAAATATTTGAAAAATATTTCTGAAGGCCCCTCAGTCAGTGATTCTCTGTCATTTTAGTGCTATACATTAACTTTTTGGGGAATGGAAGAAATAGATGCCACCATTTGGACTATTTTATTGTTGTTGTTTGTTTTTAAGTAACGATCATCATTTTTGGTGCTCCCTTAATTCAATGGTGGATTAATACTGTTTGATAATAGCCATCTATCTATTTTGGTCCTATGCCTGAAAGACTTTCTCATCCGTAGTTGATTGGAGTCAATATTTGACCTATGTGGTTAGATTCAGGTTGTTAAATTGAACAGTATTTTAAATAATTAAAAAAAAATAATTTGATTTGGAAAAAAAAGAGAGAAGAAAATAGACAAATAAACCTACTAGATCAGTGTTCCATTTGTTCAAAGTATGAATTCCACAAGTTTAATAGCCAGTCATCAGACTTAAAAGACTGAGAAGGAAGCTTATTGATTTGGAAATTAAACATCTGCCAATAACTTGAGTGTACTTTATGTAGCAAAATGATGAAAATATGTTTTGGTCATTTAACTTTAAATCACCCATCAAGTGCATATTGTCCCTGTGTAAATTTTAGTCTAATCAAAAAAAAAAAAAAAAACGCACAAAAATAAAATGAGTTATGTAGGACATAGGATACCACTACATGGCTTTACAAATATATATATTTTCCTTATGAACATGATTTTGAAAGTGAGGGAATTCGACTTGTATAGTCTTGCATTTCATAAATAGGTAGAATATGCAATCTATATTAATAAATTACTAGAACATTAGTACCTTTTTATGAATAGTGTGGTATTAAATATTATTCAATAGTGTCCCATTACATTTAGCACATTGCATTTTTGCAATATGGTGATTAGGGATAAGCAAATATTTCTTATAATCAGGAGAGGCACGGTCTAAAGATACACCACCATAAGGAAGTGGCTGATATAATCAGAATTTTGAACCCAGAATTTGTGGCTCTGTATTGCACTTTATTTTAGGTGATATAAAAATGCTTACAGAGTTAGTGTGAATCCAAGAAAGTTTTGATTCACATAGTCTCAAAGGACCTGAGATTCTATAGTCATTGAAAAAATAATTGTTGGGTGCTTTGAGTTATTTTTTTTTTTCTTTCCCATCTCTCCACTATTTCTGTAATTGGAAGTTATCTATGTATAATTACATCTTTAGTGAAAAGTAATTATAATTCTTATCGTTGGATTTTTAAATTAGCTTTTTACTCTAATAAATAGTATTTTTTTACATCTCATCTAGCTACTCTGGGTATAGCCGAAAGGAAACGAAAGCAAGATTTCAAACTTTAAAACTGGTTAAGTGGGAAAAAATAAAATTCATAAACAAAAAATTAGGAAAGAAACATAAAGGTCATTATCTGCATTTGGAAAAGTAAGAATTCTGAATCTTTTGCTGAGTGCAGAGTACAGAAAGGAAACAACCCATTATTTTAGAATTCTCCTATATTCCTTGTTTCTTTCCTCCTTTTTCCCTCCCCCTTTTTTCCACCCATTTCTTCTTCCTCTTCTTCATCCCACCAAAGACTTGGTTAATTTATCACTGCTTTTAAACTTATTATTTGTTCATCAAATAGACTTTAATTCTTATCACCATGTGGGCTGAGACAAGCTCAGTAATCTCTTAGAATCTTTATAGCAATTAAATAATACCTTTGTAATACTGCATAATAATGAGATAATAGAAAGGTGATTTTTAGAAAACATTTGTCTTAGAAATATATTGTTCAAATTACTCCTAGTGAAGGATGATTTCTTGAAACTGTCCAAATCCTTGAAATAAAGGCATTAACCATAGTGGCATAGCTGTATGCATAAGATAGTTGAACTGCATGGTAATTATGGAATTAGCATTTGCTGCTGATTGACATCCTTCTTACCAGACATACCACATTGGCCTCTTATCATGGAGAATAGCAATATCTAATGGTGGGTAGATATTTAATGGTATCTAAAAAGGGAAACTGAGCATCTCAGCCTGGTGTCCTGGGCCCTGGTCATACTTTATGTGCACAGACTTCCATCTTCTGAGATTTTACATATGACCTTTATCTTGTAATTTGGGATAGAATTTAATGAATTAAATAAATTACAGATTACCCACTCATGGCCAAGATTTGAACTTGTCTTGAGAAGGCATAGTGTTTGATTTTTCTCCCATAAGAAAACTGTAAGCTTTTACAGATTGTTTGTCCTGCTAAAATTAGTATTTTATGATGGTTAAAAGTTGAGGCATATCTGGCTATGAATTAGATTTGTTCCCTAATCATGACCTTGGGCAAAATATTGTCTCTTGGAACTCTTGGAACCTTTGTTCACTCATCTGCAAAATGATTATAATGATCATAACCATTTCATTCAATTATTGTGAGAATTAACTGAGGCCTTTGTAGTATGGTGTCTGGGTTCATGGATGCTGGAAAAATATATTACTTTTAACTCAAGGAATATTAAGTTCTTAGGATCATTGTTAATTTCCCCACCCCTATAGAGTCATGGAAATCCTCATGTTGCGTGACTTCTAGAAATTTTGGCCTCCTAATGAGTATTCAGAAGGTCCTAAGATAGCACCCATGGTTTAGGGGGCAGTTCTTGGAAGTTGCTTGAACTCTCTAGCTGCTCTAGTTCCCTACCCCATGTTGGTTTCAAATGTGTTCACAGCTTCTGCTCTTCTTTCCTCAAACTCTGCTAAGACCTAACTGACCCTAATTTGTACTGACTTGCAAATATTATTTAAGATTTGAAGACAGCAGGTATTAGAATACATCATAGCCCTGGCTATTCTCAAAAACTATAGTATTTGTGGAAATAAAGGGTTCCTTGCATGATCTTCCTAAATTAAGAACATGAGTTTTATGGGACATAGGCCCTTAAACATTTATCTTTCTTCCTTGTGATCATGATGTTGAAGGTGAGGGAAAATGGCTTAGCTAGTTTTGAATTTCATAAACATGTAGAATATGTCATCTATATCAATAAATTACTAGAAATCAATAGTGACTTCCTATTATATTTACTACAAATTGCTGAGAGTTGAAATTATTCTTTTTCCTTTAAATATTTCTGCCTCACCTGGGATCCCACTATTGTTAGTATTAGTAATAGTAGTAATAGTAAGAAGTTTTTACAAATTAACTTTTTGTATCAAGCATTTTGTCAAGTATTTGTAAAATAAAGACAGCTCCGGAAAAAAAAAAATCTATGAATGTACCAATGGCAGGTAGCACTTGCCCTGGAGGTTAGCTAACACTGCCCCACCCTCACCCCTGCCGTCTACTGTTACCATTCCCCAAATCACAATCAAAGCCAAATTGGGGAAAATAACTTTGAGATCTGAGAGAACTAATGGATTTGGAGTAACATGTTAGTATCAGCTATATACATTTCAGCAAGAGCAGAAGGCAACCCTCCAACATTTCTGGCTTGCCTTATACATAGTGGCCCCCTACTCAAAATTAGAAACTCTTCTACTACAGTTGCCTGAATTTCTCTCTTCCGTTCTTTTTTGGATAACTAGACTCCTCTTTTGGAAGAGATACTATTGATGGGATATCTGCCACCATAACTGAGTGTGAAGTAAGGGGAAAAATAGTCAGATCATCTGCCACAACAGATGATGACTTGCTCTGGTTTGGAAAGGTAGATTATTTGGATCATTTTGGGGGAGACAAAATGCCTGGGCAGTAGAGCAAACAAGGGCAGCAATTTTTTTCTTTTTCGCAAACTGTAGGGTGCCTCTGGCAAAACTGAAATAGGTGAGATTTTGCTTGTGGGGACCCTCTCACCACCTCCCCAGCATTCAGCCTTTAATTCCCTGCTTTGCCACACAACCCTCCTTCAACACTACCTTTCTCACTCTTTTCACCAATCCACTGCCTAACTTAATATTTAGTATTTGAATACCTCAGTATCCTTTTTAATAGAGCCCTTTCCAGGAAATAAATGATCTTATTTCTACAGTCTTGCGGAGTTTTTCATTCGTACTACAGTGTCCAAGTTAAACACAGTCTATACTTTTTCTTTTTTTTTTTTTAAGATTTTTATTTATTTACTCATGATAGACAAAGAGAGAGAGAGAGAGAGAGAGAGAGAGGCAGAGACACAGGCAGAGGGAGAAGCAGGCTCTATGCTAGGAGCCTGACATGGGACTCGATCCTGGGACTCCAGGATCATGCCCTAGGCTAAAGGCAGGCGCTGAACCACTGAGCCACCCAGGGATCCACAGTCTATACTTTTTCAATGTTGCTTCACTCTTTTAATATGATACTAAGTAAACCTCATTCCTATTACTGGTCAGGAGCAGTAGAGTACCTGTCGATGGATTATCTGAGATCAGACTTGGCCTAGGCACACAGGCAGAGATGCTGTCATCAGGCCCTCAGGTTTCTTCTTTGTGTCCTCATTCCATGACTCCTTCTTTGTTCTGCATCAATCTCAGATATATTGGCCAGAAGTAGGGCCACTTTAATTTTAGTACCTTGTGAGTCTGTTCTTTCAAACAGAAATTTGCATGACAAAAATTACCACAAGGGGTTTCTTAAAACAAAACTGTAAAGCTTTCAAAATCAAGATGCTGATTCCTTTAAAATAGCAAAGCACACACTAGACATATCCGATATAATTAAGACAAGTAAAATCTATACTATCAGGATCTAAGCCAGTCCTCTTGACAAGTCACTAACTTTCATTTAGGGCCTTCTCATTTTAATGTCATTCTTTTAAGAAAGAAAGAAAAGCTGTATTAGTGAGAAATGTAAAACAAAACAAAACAAAAAAGGAAAATAAAACATCCCACAAGCAAGGGCAAAAGCAGCAAAATGATTGAAGATGCATTCTTAAAACTGTAGGGTTTACTGGGATTAGTTAGGCTAGACAAAAATCCATGAAGGTCATAATGACATTTTTATCATTTTAGACTGATGTGTGTAATTTTTTATATTGTCTTGTAATACACATTAAAATTTTAAAGAGTGAGCTGTTACATTAAAAAGCAATGATTTAAAAATTTATCAGCTCCACCCTTCTGTAGTTTAACAAGGATTTTTACCTCCATCATTTAAAAATCAACCAAGAGCTTATTTTTTTTTAATTGCTAATGTGGCATCTTCTACAGGTGACTTGTAACTGGCTTGTGCCAATGTATTTTTAGCTTGTAAGAATCTACAGTTCATAATAAATGAAAAAGTAACTGTTAAGCTAATGTGACATCTGTATACCATAACAAGTAAGCATCCCCTATTTTTCAGAGCTGTAAAAGTGTTTACTTAGTAAATTATTTGATAAACCATACAGGCAATAACAATGAATTGACTGCTATTAGATGCTTATTGTGTGTCAGGTATTAATTATGTGCCTTCTCTGGAAGCAGTGCTTCATATATCTCATTTAAAGCTCATAGCAAGTTCTCTAGTCAGTACCCATTTGCACTCAATAGACAGTATTGAGAGAGAATAAAGAAGGCAGGCAAGCAGGCTGGTTAGGGGGATCTCAAGGAAATTCTCAAGCAAGGAATTATCCTCCTTTTACAAATTTGGAAAAAAGCTTGTAGAGGCCAAGAAACCTGCCCAAAGTGGCAAAACTGGAAAGTAGTAGAGATGTGATTTTATCTGCAGATCTTCTGAGGCTTAATCTATGTTCTTTTTGTCAGAAATCCCCACTTCCCACGTTACATGTATTTTAGCACATCCTTAGAAAATAGGCAGCTTTGTTCAGGATTCAGCTGTGAAAATATTACTACAGTACATTAAGCTTCATACATTAAAACAGTAATGCTGACCCGTGTGTTAAGAGACATATAAGGTGACATTGGGATTATGAAATACATTAAAATAGGCATCAGAAGTTAGAGTGGTAAGGAGGCCATTTGTAACTCCTCGCTAATTGTACTTAACCATAGTGGCTGCTTGATATTTTTTTAAAGATTTTATTTATTTACTCATGAGAGACAGAGAGAGACAGAGACATAGGCAGAGGGAGAAGCAGGCTCCTTGCAGGGAGCCCCATGCACAGGACTCAATCTGGGGACTCCAGGACCACGCCCTGGGCCGAAGTCAGACGTGCCCAACTGCTGAGCCACCCAGGCGTCCCAGTGGCTGCTTGATATTAAATCAGGGGAGAAACCACAGCACATAACCACCTAAGAGGGTGGAAAACTTTTTCATTTCCATTTTTTGGTTTTCCTTTTCAGTCTCGATCTATATAAAAAAATCAGCATAGAGCCACACACAAGAATAATGCTGCCCCCTCTTTTTTCTTTTTCTTTTGGAAAAGAAAATATAACTAAATTAATATTTTTTCCCCAAAAAGGAACTCAGGAATAAATAAGTTCTTTTAAAAAGTGAGAGAAATTGTTCCTAGCTAGTGTGCATCATTGAAAGGAGAAAGAAGTAGAGGGTCAGAGAAAGCAGAGCTAGGTGGTGGGAGAAAAGAGCACATGTGCAGGTACTGGAGGTCTGGTGAGGTCAGAGAAGAGGAAGGACTTAAGGAGGAGACCTTCTGGGGAGAGAGGGCAGGGGAAGGAGCCACAGGAGGTGCCTGAGTGGTCTTGGAGGGGAGGTATCCAACCTGACCCTTTGACTCTGGCTTTCTTATCCATTGTAAGGCCCTGTGTTCCTCTACCAGCCCCAGGGCACTGTGACCAGGGCTGGATCTCTGGGAAGCCTCCTGCAGGTGGAACAGTGTTCGGTCAATTGTTGTAAGCTCTACGAAAATAGCTCACTTACTCCTCAGTCTCACTAAAACTCTCTTTGTTCCTCCCTTACCCTCACCATATAACCCCCTCTATCTCTCCTCTAGGAACTAGCCATACCATTTTATAATTGTTTATAGACTTTATTCTCTCCACTAATAAATTCTAAGCCTCCTGGAAGTCATGGAAGATGTCTGGTTTTTATTCCTTCTCCTTACAGTTACCATCCTCATCACAAAATTTGTTCTCAAGAAATAAAAAAATTAAAAACTAAGAATAGGTCCCAAACCAGGGGGAGGGTAGAAATGGCAGAGAAATTTCTTCCACATACCCAAGTACTTAATGCATGCCTTGTTTAAAAAAAAAAAAAGTACCTCTTCAGGGGAAGTTCAGATTACTTAGTCTACTCTCAAGACCTTAAGTGGTCTCACTTGTGTCTCTCCCATTCATCTCTAGATGCTCTATTCCTTTGCCAGAGCATGCCATACAAGTTAATCAAGAACTTCTTAGAGTTCCTAAAATAGGTGTGCACACTCTCTGTAGGCCCCCCCGCTTCCCACATTCTGTGTCTGTTCTGAATACTCCTATTATTCTCCTCTCCCTTCTCTTTACCTTCCTTCCCACATCTTCAGTCTTCAGTGCTTGTATCTGGAGTCCCCTGTGACCTATCATTGTAGTTATCAATGTAGTTATCAATGTAGCTATCACTGTTTTGTATTTTTTCTCCCTAACTAAGCTGAATAGTGCATTGGGCAGGACTCTAATCTTTCTAGTCCCCAAACTCAGCAGAGCCCTAGCATTCCTGATGAGTATTCTAGAATTTTCTGTTGAAGGTTGAATACAAGGATACTCTTCTCATTCTATTCCTATCTTCCTTAGTAGGAAATACTTCCAATATCTGAATCTGCCATCCCTGGAGCAAAAGACCATGGAGATCATTTAGAGCTATGTGTTCAACTATATTTGTTCATTTTAATTAATAGCCCTGGGATGCCAGCGAGAGGGCTGGTACATCTGGAAGGGAGGGAGAAGTCAAGGGAGGGCTCAGTTATCTATTTTTAGTAAAATTGGCATTGCAAAGATGGAATTAGATTCTGGGTGCCTAGAGGCCAGATGTGCTAAAGATTAGTTATGATCTTTTTTGGTTTTTGTTAAAAGTTCCAAATGAGACATGGAATACAGATTGGATCAAACTATTTATTTCATCCTGGAGCTGCAACTTGAAAGATGAACTTCAGTATGAAAGAAAGAAATATACCAAAATATCATTAGTAGCCATTTCTTAGTTATATGCTATTTAATTTTTCCTTTATACATTTCTGTATTTGTGTATTTTTTCTAAAATGAGATTCTGGGTTTGTTTTTACTTGTTTTATTATTTTTAAAATACCGTCTTTCTTTTTTCATAACACAGTGTGAGATTTCCAACTAAATGTTGTATAAATGAATATAGAGTTTTGGTTTCTTTTCATTTAGGAAAAAATTAAAAGGAGTTAGATGATTAGTAGCATATAATGATAACTAGAATTTCAAACTTATGATTTATTAGGTTTGGCCCTTTGGCAATCAGACTTTATCCTATTTCACTCCTATAAACTAGAATCTTGCATAGATGCCATAAAATGTAAGATACCATGGATAGTGTAAGATTTGAGCGGGTGCCCAAGGAGGTTGGGTGAAGTATGGACAAACTCACTGTGTAAAGAATGACTATTTACATATGCTCCAACCTTTAATTTCTTCAATTTGTAGACCACAGTTGGCTGAATACCCCTAAGATAGCAGTGTTATCTGTGGTTTAGCAGGGTAAAAATAACTTGAACCAGAAGAGTGCGCATATCCATGAAATGGCTATCACTGATAATATACCATTTGTTTATAAATTTAAAGCTAGATTTTTTCCCATTGTTTGATAAGGGTGAGGAAGTATAAGCAGGAAAAGCCATGGGAAACAGCTTTGATGGAGCATACACCAATGTATTAGCTGATGGATTCTCTGTCAAGTTTGATTACATGATTTCTAATTTGATCCACATAAATTAGTGGCATAGGTGTTGGTATCCCCATGAACAGATTGGAACGTAGATATTCTTATTCTTATATTAACATATTTGTATTCATGTATTTTGAGACCCATTCCTTGAAGACACTTTATACATCCTACATACACTGAGCTAGTAGAGGACTGGCATAGAATCTTAAAAAATATTTGTTCCAGGAATAAAAGGTTGGATAGATGATATACTGATGACCTCTAGGCCATTTAATGCCTTTTGAATTCTTGGGCTATGAAGAAACCTTGCTTCTTATTATTCTAAGAATATCAGTTTTTATGTGTATGCTTTGGGAAATTACCTTTATCTTAAAGTATAAGAGTCACATTTTCTTGATTTTTTTAAATGAGATAAAATTTAAATAACATGAGATTAACCATTTTAAAGTGAACAATTAAATGGTGTTTAGTACATTCACAGTGTTTTGAAATCACACCCACAATTATCTATTTCTAAAACAGTTTCAATACTCCTAAAGGAAACTCTATAGCCATTAAGCATTTGCTCCCCATTCCTCCTTAATTCCTGCTCTTGATAACTAACAATCTACATTCTGTCTCTAAATTCACCTATACTGGATATTAAAGGAATGGTATAATATGTGACCTTTTGTGTCTGGCTTCTCTCACTTAGCATGTTTCTGAGATTCATCCACATAATAGCATGAATTAGTTGTTCATCTTTCTGTGACTGAATAATCTCATATTGTACATATGTTCCACAATTTATCCATTTACCCATTGATGGGCATTTGAGCTATTTCTACTTTTTGGCACTTGTGAACAGTGCTGCTATGAATGTGTGTGTGTGTGTGTGTGTGTGTGTGTGTACTTGTTTTCAGTTGTTTGGAATATATACCCAGAGGTGTGATTACTAGATTATTTGGTAATCCTATGTTTAACTTTTTGAGGAACTGCCATCAGTAGTTCCGCTACACAGAGTGCCAAGTATCTCGAATAACTACACTTTTCCATATCGCTATTTCCAGCTTAATCCGTCCAACGCGATCTGTTTCTTACCTAGATTCTTGCTTTACTATTTATTATTTGTCTCGTTTAATCCATAGTCCAAAGAATTTTCATAATAAATTAGATTGTGATGTCTATTTCTTTAAACTCACTACTTTCTCCCATTGCATGTAGAAGAAAAAAGAAAGTTCCATGCCACAGTTTAGAAGAAACTGCATTATCTGGCACCATCTACTGTTCCAACCATGGATAAAAATACTCTCTCCCATGGACAGTTTTTTCCATTAAGTCTAACCTTTTACCAATTTCTAGAACATTCCTTAGAGCATTTTCAAGTACTATTACATTAGACTAGAAAACAACTCCCAAATATCACATGGATAGAGACAGATAATATTTCTTTTTTTTTTTTTTTTGCTAATATTTCTTAAATATTACCTTCTCAGAGAAGCTCTTGCTGGCTATGTAATCCAAGGTGTGTTACTCTTTGTTGAAGCAAGATATTCATCACTTTAACAGTATTTCTCCCCCTTCAAATTATACTCAAGTACTTTTGTGTTTATTATATATTCTGCCTTCATGGATAAGATCATGAGTTCATTTATGGTGGGGACTGTTTCCTTTCTATTGACTACAGTATACCCTTTGCCTAGCAGAGAGTTGATTCTTATAAAATGTTTAATGAGTGTATAACTCTATGCTTGTTGCAAGCACAAGATGTTGAACGGGGCATCTTGTAGAAATGCCTGTATTTTATTGAGAGCAAATTATTGAAAAATATTTCTAATAATATCATATCAGTAAAGAATAGTACTATTTTCTGAATTTTAGGTTTCTATAGAAGAATACAAGCCTCCTATTTCTTGTCAATAACAAAATAATCCTCTTTGAAACCCATGGGTTCTGCTGAGTGGCAGCGATGTGCCACGTAGACAGAGGGGAGGATAGAGAAGGAGAATAGAACTGGTTAAAAAGAGAATGAAAACTCATTCTCTCTTATCATGGTCTTTGCACAGCCCAGGTCTTGCCATTCAAGAATCAGTACTTTATTTCCATCTCTCTATCTGTTGAGCAGGCTCTAGACCTGTTGACATGAAAATCATCCATAGAGCTGTGGAAGAAATGTGATTAAGTTGTGCTAAAATAGCTCAGCCTCTTTCCAAGTAATAGAAAAGAAATAGTCTGGAGGCCATCATGGATCCCTGAAATGCCTGTAATGGTAATGCTGTACTATTACAAATGTAAGGGGAAAACCACATTTATGCAAGAAAACAGAACTCAGGATTACTTTGTTGGGTTGGGTATTTGAAGTGATTGAAATAGACTTTTTAAAAAATTTTTTCTATTATGTGAATGAAAGCATTACTTGAACTATCCTAAGTTGATTATCACTTTCCATTATATGATTATTATGATATCAGGGGTCTTATTCTACTGCTCTTTTTAAATGATAATGTGCCCATGAAGAAAGAATGCATTTTTTTTCTATTTTTAGAGTAAGCTCACT